>NC_091455.1:21257909-21876659 GCF_027789765.1 Dendropsophus ebraccatus | reverse complement strand
TATACAACTACCGTTGTTTCTGAACCTTGGCATTGGTGTGATCATTGGTGCCCTGACTAAGGACAACGAAGAATCGCATGCCCCGTATTCCCGCATGGTCAGGAGCCCGGTTTCCAGCTGTATCACCCTCGTGCCTACACCGTGACCACATTATCCTACAGCTGCCCCGATTCCTGCCTGTTAGCACCATCTATACTGCGGAGTGGCCCCGTAATGGCATACTTATTATCCCCCTCCTGTATATGTGTGTATATATGTGCCCGAGAGATAGATACAGTATATACACACTCATACAGGAGGGGGGATAATAAGTATATAATATACTGCTGATCCCCTACACAGAATCGAGAGCTAGAGACCTTCTAACAATGATGCCACATAATTTGCTATACAAAGGGGCCCGCTAAGGCTCTCTCAACCAAGGGCCCACAAAAGCCGGCCCTGGTCTCCATTACAAGTCTATAGAACTGGACCCCTGTAATCGGTCAGTTGCTTCACCTGGCTATAACTAACAATTGCAGTAGGCCTCTGTGCAGACTTTGTCAGAGTAGCATGCTGCATGCCCCCAGCTTTAGAAATATTCTATGTTATTTGTAATGGCTTCTTATGTGTTTATAGAGACATCCGTATAATAATCTTTATAAACTTACGAGTTCAGATGATGAAAGCTTAGAACAGCCAGCACAGTCCTGTCAAAAGGAGGAAATACATTACGTTATGAGTTTTCCTAATTCACCAATATAGACCACTAAACCTTCTTCAGTATAACTCCTACGACTACACACACATGCCGTCCCCACATTGGGGGAGGGATGAAACATTGGCTGAATTCCCAGACAGAGTGTACAGTTGGATCAGGAAGTCCACTACAGGAAGTACATCAGAAAGTAAGTGGAATAAGGACATCAAAGCAGACAAATCAAAAGCAAAAGAAAAGTATGAAAGTCCACAAAAAAGTAATTGATAAATGAACATATATTGATACATAAATTTATTTTAACAACTGAATATGTCGAATAGGGCTACATGGTGATCTGTGTCATGCAACAGCAAAATGCTTTTAGAGCACATTTTCCCCACTATGTGTCCATTAATTTTCAGAAATGGAAAAGTGGGCGTATTTTTGCAATGGTGCAGATTTAAAAAAAAAAAAAAAGGACACCATTTCAAGAGCGCAGAGAGGTCACAAGCAGTTAGCCGTTGCATGCGACTTACAATGAGGTCGGTGGTGGCAAAGTCACCAGATACTTGCAAGGGTTGTTTGTAGCAGATTTGCTTTGTCGTATGTCAGGTGCAACACCATTCAGTCACCATGTAGTCCTAGCCTAATACTAGCAAAGAAATCAACTTGTCTAGGACTTTCCGGAAAGTAACACTGTCTGGAATAACTGTTAAAGGGATGCTGTTACTACTCCTGACCTGTATGTTTTAGTAAATCCTTGTATTCCATATGAAATAACAATTCTGGATCACCTATTCTTTTAGCTCTGTGATGTGCCGTTGCTCTGTCACTCTTACTAAAAAAAGTATCAAAAAAGTCTACAAAAAAAAAAAAAGTCAAAAAACAACTGGGTGTTACCGGTTGGGTGTGTCCCTACACAGACTGACACATTCAGCTCTGATTGGATAGTGAAATTAGAACTGAAATCATCCCCAAAAGAGATGAAAATCTCAACCTCCAGAAATCATGAATTGCAGCCTGTTAGGGGTTTTGCTGATAATGTGGTAATATAGTATCCAAATTCTAAAATTAGAAAATAAGAGTCCATAACTTAATTAAAGGAAAGGTAAGGATGGACACCCCAGATGTTGGTTTGTTTTTAGTTGCACTGCTCATATGATGGAACACAACCATGAAAATGTGTAGTGGTGGCATAAAGCTAGCCTAATGCTTTAATGCTAGAGAAACTTTTAAGTGTCCCTAGCTTTGGGCATGTCAAAAGTTTAGATTTTTCGGGGTCTGGGAGTTGCAACCTCCACCTATTATTAAAATGAGCTGGAGGAATCACGTGGCTAACGACTTCTCTGTAGGTCTTGCCCTATCTGGCTGAAGGAAACTGACTTATTATTAAGTCTGTAGAGGCCATCTTTTTCAACAAGACAGAGAACCAGAGAGTGAAGAACTGAGCCTTGCACTTCCCCTATTTTATTTAAATGATCGGTGGAGATTTGAACATCCTGACTTTGACCAACCAAAACTTTCATCATGTTTGTGTGTCAAATGTTTTTTGAAAGTGAGTGGGACACAGGTTAAATATTTATTATGGCAGAACTGAGATACCAGATGCCATGTTGACTATTAGTTCTTGGTAATATGTAGTTCCTCTGGTGTCTAACTATGGGTCTGTGTTTCCTGTAGTCTTCTATGTTGCTGCACGTGCCAAGTAAAAATCCATTTATCCTAACAAAATGTCCGAGCTCCGAGAGGAAAGAACTAGCACAAGTGTGAACAGAGCCTAAAGGTTATTTCAGAGAGAAACATGCAATATATGCAAACGGAAGTAAATGTCATAAAAGGGACATAATCCACAAAAGGATTTAAATATGTTACATTTACATTTTAATCCTAGACGTCCTCACTAATATTAACGTTATTCTTACCATGATATCATTGATTCCACCTGCTAAGTCATCCGCCTCCATCTGCAGGGTCACAATATCATCTCAGGGTCAAAGTCATCTCAACAAGCTGACAACATTGGAATATTCCCTATTATATAGTTCCAGTTGGAAAGAGAATTTATTTTTATGATCTAACTGAATTTTCTTTGGTCAAATCCTTTTTTAGAGGGGTCCCCTAATGTTATGGTGATGAAAGTCTGTCCTGCAGCTGGGACCCCCAACAATCAGATAGTATTTAGCTCCCCGTGCAATGCCAGGGAATCTGTCATCTCTATATCATGCTCTGCCAATTGCATGTATGTCCGAAAGGCCCGACTTTATTTCCCACTGTGTCTATTTCCTAGAAACCCTACTCTATTTCCCGCTGTGTCACCTCTGCCATTTCCCACTGCCTCACACAGTCATTATTAAGCTCCAGCACCATCTCAATCTCTATATAACCTCCCCATCCGTAGAGCCACCTCTGTGCCCCTATATAGTATTAAAGCGACTCTGTACCCACAATCTGCCCCCCCCCCCCAAACCACTTGTACCTTCGGATAGCTGTGTCTAACGGCCGGGGCTTACATTTGTATATGCATTAGGCTGGCACACCCTTTCTGTCAATTCTCCCCACCCTCCTCATCATTAGGAATGCTCCAGGCAGATTGCTTCCTATTCCCCACCTGTGTGTATAATGAACATGGGCTGGATCGTTAATACACCTGTGCAGAGCTCAAACAGCAGTAAATGTTCCTGGATCATTCCTAATAATGAGGAGGGTGGGGAGGAAGGACGGAGAGGGTGTCCCAGCCTAATGCATATACAAATGTATATTAGTCACTGCCGTTAGTCACAGTGCTGCAGGATTAAAAGTTGTATTTAGGAGAATAACTACATCCCCTACCGAACGGACCCCAGGACAGATTTTGGATTAAAATCAGCTATCTGAAGGTACAAGGGGTTTGGGGGGCCAGATTATGGGTACAGAGTCGCTTTAAGACCACCTCTTCACCCACATTGTTTTAGGCCCTACTATATCTCTTATAGCATTAGGCCCCTCTGTGGCCCAATATAGTAGTAAAACCCCATCTGTGCTTGCTCCCAGATAGTAGTTAGGCCTCCTCTTTACATCAATATAATGTTAGACCCTCATATAGTATTAGGCCCCTCTGTGCATCCCCTATAGAGTATAAAGCCTTCTATGTGCAGCCACGATATATATTATTAGGCCCCTAGTATTAAGCTTCTATGTTTAGCCTCTAGATTCTGTGTGTAGCCTCTAGCCTATAGATTAGTAGGCCCCCTTTGTTTCTCTATACAGTATTAGGCCCATCTTTGTGTCCCATATAGAACTAGGCCTATTTATGCCCCCATGAAAAAAAACCTGTCCACTGCTTCCCAATGCTTCTTATCTAGTGTATGCTCTTCCCTCTTCTAGGCCAAGTAGCGTTAGGCTAGGTTCACACTGCGTTTTTGCAATCCGTTTTTTTTTTCATCAGTTTTTTGCAAAAAACAGATGAAAAAAACGGGTGCATTTGTGTGCATCCTTTTGATTGGATCAGTTTTGTTTGTTTTTTTGACGGACACAAAAACGTAGCTGACACTACTTTTGTGTCCGTTAAAAAAAACGGATCCGTTTTGATCCCTTTTTTTTACAATGGAAGTCAATGGAAAAACAGATCAAAACGGATGCACACAAATGCATCCGTTTTTTTCATCCGTTTTTTTTTTTGCAAAAAAACGGTTAAAAAAAACAGATTGCAAGAACGCAGTGTGAACCTAGCCTTACAGAGACACTGCCTGCAGCAGAAGTACTCCGGAGTCGGTTAAGAATGGCGCCGACAAAGTGTGGGCCACACCAGTTGCTCACCCTTAAATTCGGGAGGGCCCTGCAGCAGAGTGGGCTGCACGGCCATCAGGGCCCCCCAGAGGACCCTCCTTTGGGCCAGTTTGACGCTGAACACGGTAATATTTACAAACGCATAAAAAACATTACAATGAACCATATAATTTACCTTATTCTTTCTATATTTACAGAACAAATCTACTGCAAGTAAGCGAGTCAGACGATGATTCTGTGAACACAATACAATCACATTGTGGTCATTTGTCATATAAAAGTAAGAAATAGTAGAATAGTAATAAATAGTAATCAGAGGTTCATGTATAAAAACTGTGAGGGCAGTCATCTCTATAGGTCTCTGTGACTGTGCCATGATGATTAAGTCACAAATTTTGGGAAAGTGGGTGGGGCTTAGTTTACTATAAGTGGGTGGGGCAAATTTACTATAAGTACACAATAGTTATGATGTGATACTATAATATTGACTGCTTATCTTAAGGTTACACCCTCACCAGATAGTTAGAATGTGACTCCTGGCGATCCACCAATCATCTGACTGAATCCTCTATACTTCTAATAGTGTCTGTACACCTCAGTGAGGGAAAAATTTTCATTTTTGTGTTTTCGTTTTTTCCTCCTCCCCTTCTAAGAGCTCTAGCACTTTTATTTTTCTATTTACAGGGCCATGTAAGTGCTTGTTTTTTACAGGAGTAGTTGTACTTTGTAATGGCGTCTTTCATTCTGCCATAACATGTATGATGGAACCCCCAAAATATTATTTATGAAGATATAAATTGGTGTAATCGTAAAAAAGAATGCAATATGGTAACGTTTGGGGGGTTCCTGTGTCTACGTAATGCACTATATGGTAACAGCGACATGATACCATTATTCTATAGGTCAGCCCGAACACAACCATATGCAGGTTACACAGATTCTCTAATATTATATATTTTTTTAATGAAATCCTTTTTTTTTTTTTGCAATTTATGTATAAATAAAATGGGCCTATTGTTACTCTTATAATGGTTTTAATTTTTCACCTACGGGGCTGTATGGGGTGTCATTTTTTGCGCCATTATCTCTACTTTTTATTAATAGCATATTTGTGTAGCTCAGACGTTTTTTAATAAATTTTTTATATATATAATGTAGCAAAAAATCAGTAATCCTGGTGCTTTTTCCCCTCTTTTCGTTTACGCCGTTTGCGATGACGATTGTCATATTTTAATAGATTGGACAATTACGCACACTACGGTATATAATATGTTATTTATTTATTTTTATATGTTTTATTTATATAATTGGAAAGGGGGGTGATTTTAACTTTTATTGGGGGGTGGGCTTTGGGGTACTTACTTTTTTTTTTTCAAACGGATTTTAAGTGGGACTTTCACCTGCAATCATTAAATTGCAAACACTGTACAATGCTATGCCATAGGCATAGCATTGATCAGTGTTATAGGCCTTCTGCTCATTGAGCCTGCCTGTGGCAGACTCAATGAGCAGAAAGCCGATCAGACCGCACAGAGTAAGGTAAGAGACCTCAGGCGGTCCGATACAGCGATCAGGACCCCTGCAGTCACACTGCGGGGGTCCCGATCGGTAAGTGACAGGGAACTACCCCTGACACTTACACGTAAACGCTGCCATCGGGCCTCAATCACAATGTTTAAGGGGTTAATGACATGCTGCAGCACGATCGCTGCAGCATGTCTGCTCAGGAGCGAGCTTCATAGCTCGTTAGAGACCCAGGACGTAAAAGTACGTCCAGGGTCGTCTGGTGACAGACTTCCAGGATGTACATTTACATCCAGGGTCGTCTAGGGGTTAATGGAGAAAACCTTTATGGTGATGAGGTGCAGAGAAAAATAGACAAAGCTACCAGAATAGATCTAAGTATCCTACTGCGCAGCGCAAGACGACTGAGTAATCTCGGAAGTTTGCTACACCCAGATAACCAACGACTGGGGCTCGTGCTACCCACCTAGGATGGGTTCTACGCAACTAGGTGGTAGAAAGCGGTCGGACTATAGTCTTAACTTGAGTACAAGTATCACTTACTTCTTCTTATCTACACTTCTGTCCTGGCAAAATACAGATTCTACATTGGGCAGGGCTTCTCAGGCAACTCCTCTCCTATTCCTTCTCTTCATAAAGCACTTACTTCTACAAGCACCCACTTCTACAAAGCACTTGACTTATTCTACTGTCAGCAACCACTTCTGTCAAGATTTGCACTACTGTGGTGCACTACTGATTGATAGATGTTATCAATATTGCTGTAAAGCCGTGACGCCAGTGCTTGTCCAGCACACAGGTGGGATGTTGGTACCTGCTTTGTTTTGTGGCTGGCTCTACTGTTCACCAATGATCAGTGACCTGCCGGGCTGTGATGGGTCCCTTGGGCTCCTGTCATGGTAGTCCTGAGTGTAGACCCACCTGGACTATCGGTACCGCCACCCACAGAAAGGGGAAAATGACCTAAGGTGTGTAGCGGGGTGTATAGGTGATGGTGTAATGATGACCAAGTCCCAGTGGAATAAATATAATGGCTCTACTAAACAGTCTCTTAGAATACAGAACACTTTGGCAGCAAATGACTGATCTAGATACGGGCTTGTGTTCACTGGATCTGTGCTGGGAGATACAGTACTTGAAAGTGCTGATATAGTAGAGGTAGATGTATTGATACTTGTGTAGCTTAGAGTTAAGCAGTAAAGAGAAGAGGATTTTGTCAAAGGGGTCCCAACCCTCTGCCGGAACTTTAGAGAGAATACTTGAGAGATATTTGAGAGATACTTGTGCCCGTGTTTAGACTATGTCTGACCACCTTTTGCCCTACAGTGTCAAGGTACTCGTCCTACTAGGATGACACAAGCCCTAGTCGTGGTTACCTGGGCGTAGCTAAGTGTCCTAAATTATCTGGCGTCTCCTGCGCTGCAAGAGAGAGTACATAGACCTTTGTTGTGGTTGCTTTGCTCTATTTGGGTCAGTTCCACTTTCGGCATGGGCTGGGTTATTACCTGACTAGTCCTCCTTGTAGCGTCTAACACTACATAGTTAGAATAGTAGACAGGCTGAAAAAATAGAGTGTCTCTATTTGCTCCATACACGTGTGTCTCGACTCACCAACAAAGCTGGACTGTCTAAAGAAGGGGTCCTGGCAGAGCCAGGCCCTGGCTTAACCACAGCAGGGATGCCTACTCTGTATGTGTCCTCCTGTGAAAATCAGAGGGAAAATAACCCAACACTTCTTTACACCAGTTGATTACTTCCTACAAGGGTCTGTAAGAGCCCCTGTTAATGGTGGTGGAGAAGAATGTGCGCAAAGAGAGAAGAATAGGGATAGGCAGAAGAGAAAAAGGGTTTTCCATTTGACAGTAAATTAAACAATACAGAAGGAGCAGTAAACATTTGTTCACTATAGCTGTGCAATATACAGGAGTCCACATACAAAACACGGACATCTGGTGGTGAAACTAATAAATACCTTTATCACCACCTGACTATTGAGTGAAGGGCTTTTGTGACAGGTGTCATACAAGAAACACCTGTGGTGGGATACAACACTACCTGTACTGAGTGTACTGTTCACCTGCAACATTATCCAGTAAAGTCTTCTATTTTTGTACGAAAAACTACTTTGTCTCATATATCTGCACCTGCACCCACACACACGCCACTGTGTACAGTACATTGGGTTATTTTTCCTTCTCTGTGGGTGGCGGTACCGACATCCTCGGTGGGTCTACTACCACTCCAAGTTGCTGTGACAAGTGCCCAAGGGACCCGTAACAAACCCGGAGGTTACCGACCATTTGGGGACAACATACCGGCCAAAACAGGTAACAACATCACACCTATGTACTACTATAGTCCTGGTGTCACAAGTAAAATCAGAACATCACTGGCCGAGTACAAGACTTAACACTTTCCATTCTTGTTGCTTTTTTCCCCCGCGTTTTTGTTGTGATTTTACCAAAATGCACAAAACTAAGCTATTTTACCACTATCGAGCACCCTTGGGGCAATACAGTAATTTCAGTGGGGAAATAGAAACCCCCGCGTTCCACATGAGCTAAAACAGGCATAGACAAGAACCTCTACATCATGGGTCTTCAAACTGCGGCCCACCAGCTGTTGCGAAACCACAACTCCCATCATGCCTGGACAACCAAAGCTTTGGATTTGGCTGTCCAGGCATGATGGGAAATGTAGTTTTGCAACAGCTGGAGGTCCACAGTTTGGAGACCCATGCTCTAAATTATAATCACCTGTACTAGATGACATTCTGGTATATCTCCATCTATACATACATTTTACCGGTTATTTATCAGGTATTGATAAGCAATTTTACCTTCATTGCATTCTCCATACACGTCGGTTTCCCAGCATGTCCGTTGTTGTATGGTGGATTACACTGTGAGGGTAAAGCTGTTGATGATAATAATGACGTTGGATGATGGTGATAATGAATCAGATCCGATCAGCGCTTCGCTCATCAAGTCGGCTGGTTGTCAGCGCTGCTCCGCTTCCTGCCAGTCCTCCCAGGATGCTAGGAAAACCTGGATCCAGTCCTGGGAAACTCCTCCCAGTTTTCCAGGAATGGATCCAGCTTTTCCCCGGCACTCAGGGAGGAGTGTCAGGGAGCGGAGTAGCGCTGACAACCAGCCGACTTGATGAGGGAAGTGCTGATCGGACAAAGCGCTTCACTTTGTTTAGATGAGCCATTCGCTCATCTCTGGTAAATATACTTACCCAAGCAGACACTGACAGCGGCCAGTGCAAAGATTACAACAATCTTCATTGTGTAGACACTGAGGTTCAGCACAAATCTGTATCTCAGCTACTTGTACAATCCTCTTTTATACAAAGAAAGTTATAGGGCGGTGCAGGATCTTCATTTAGCCTCTGGCAACTTTGTTGAGAAACAATATGAAAACTGGGCAGCAAATCAGTCGTCCTCTGCCAATATTTTACTTTGCGTCATTGTGTGTAAACATTGCTTTAAACAGCAGGGGGCGCTTTATATGTTTCACATGGGGCAATATAATTTTTTTCTTAACTGCAGGGCGAGGGCAGATGTAGCCATTCTAGGCAATCTAGATGACAGGCCCCGGACGAAGGGTCTAGATGACAGGCGATTAGCTAAGGGTCATGAAAATTAAGGAAATGCTGTAATATTAGGCCAATTCCAATTTTTGCTATTGGAGTACTCTTTCTATTATTCGGCTTAAAGAAATAAACATATATCTGCACCGCCCAGCGATTTGGTAAAGTATTTTAAAGCTTCTGACCATGTATGTTACAGACTCCTTATTGTTGTCTGTCCTTACTTATTGCCTGTTACCCATGATGACTGTATTCTGGGTGCCTGGGCCTGACCTCAGCCTGTATGACTATGTCTTCTGTCTACTCCTATGGTACCGCACCTGAATACATGAGAAGTTGCTTTCTGAGACATTACTGGGGGAAGCCATAAGGGGATTCCTTGTGGGGCCTAAGAGTGAGGGGCCACACAATCCTCTGAGTCCTTGGCTCAGCCCTATACCAGATGTGAAGTGACCAAGTGAATTCACAGCCACAACCAGGTAGGCCTAGTGTCATTCAGGACAGCATAGAAACTTGGAGCCTATGTGTTAGGTAGGTGAAGTATAGAACCACAGTAGTGGAGAAGTCAAAGAGCTTCCTAAATTCTTCTTAAGCTTTCCCAGTTCTATGAAAACTCATAATGGTTGCCAAGCACAATTTGTTATGACCTTTTCTAAGGGTAAATCCCCGTGTATCCAGAATACGGGGAAGATGACGACAAGTAAATATAATAAAGTCATTAATCAAGAATTCAGCTGCCTGTTATATAAAGAAGCTCACAAACACTGAAGTAATTACAATCCTGACATCAAGAACAGATGATGAAACCTACTGAAGCAGATTATTACAAGCCTGCGAGGACACATAACTAGAACATATCTAACACGAACAGGGGCGGACACAGACTGCAGAGGGCCCCTGTGCAAAAAATGTGTTTGGGCCCCATAACCTTTTTGTTTCTCCACCTTTCTGCCTTAAAAGCGTACACATATGTAAGCCCGGGTATCCGGTACATGTGTCCTGGTTTCTCGGGAGGGTCCTACAGCACAGCACATATGCCAGGGCCGACTGTAAAGGACTGTACTGTAGTCTGTGCAGGCCCCAGTATGGGACTGGGGTACCTGTGGCCACCAATAGAACTGATCATGCGGGGCACCCAAATAAAGAACCCGTCAGAAGCGACATGCTGACCTGGTCCCATCTTGGACTGATGTATCTGTGACCACAACTCCCGGAATAACAATAACTACAACTCTCAGAATGCCTTATACCTATGAATCTTTCGGAAAATGCTGGGAGTTGTAGTTTCTGAGGGGACAACCCTTTGAGTTGTCTGCTCATTTGTACTTCAAATCCCAGACTGCAGTAAATGTTGGGAGTTGTAGTGTTTGCAGCTGTTGTACTTGGAGGGTCCTGGGTGCATTGTACACTGGATACTTTGTGGGAGATCAGAATATATAGCTCAGAGTGTGGACGTGACCCCAGAACAGCACTAATAGGGGATAGAAGAAATGGACCCTTAATCACTATTGGGACACAGGTGGGAGACATGTACTGTATGTAAAATACAAGGGGACAGCGCTCCATAGCGCGGATCAAAGGTATAAAGACAGGGAGGAAACAGCGTGTACGGAGACCCTCACCTGGTGGGGTTGTGCTATAGATAGAGGCACAACACTCATCAAGGCATGTATAAAAGACCGCAGCCACTCCCGCTATCCCAAGGGAATGATATACATAAAAACCTCCAACACCACGAATCACGGATCAAGGGGCGCAGGTCCAGAAAGAAAAGATGAAGGTAACGTATAAAATAAATTTAATGAGACTCAACGCGTTTCGGAACCGCACCGATTCCTTTCTCAAGAGTCATAATGTTCTACAAAAAAGCACAGTGCATATAAAGGAAGTGGACATGACATCAGAACAAGGGGGCGGAAAAGAGCAACCCCTTTTGAGCAGGTGCATTATATCTATCATTACCAAGTAAAAACCTCTACTTATAAAAATATACACACATCAGATATAAAAAGAAAATATATACATATAAATATGCACACATAAAATTAAAATTCATTTATACTTTGGTATTCTCTATCGTTTCATTTAGACCACCTGGTGCTAGAGAGTCTCATTAAATATATTTTATACGATACCTTCATCTTTTCTTTCTGGACCTGCGCCCCTTGATCCGTGATTCGTGGTGTTGGAGGTTTTTATGTATATCATTCCCTTGGGATAGCGGGAGTGGCTGCGGTCTTTTATACATGCCTTGATGAGTGTTGTGCCTCTATCTATAGCACAACCCCACCAGGTGAGGGTCTCCGTACACGCTGTTTCCTCCCTGTCTTTATACCTTTGATCCGCGCTATGGAGCGCTGTCCCCTTGTATTTTATTTGTAGATATCGTGGACCTTGGAGGTACTCGAGGGGATTTTAGTCCCTATTTGGATAGCTGCACCTGTTTGTTTGGCCTGGATCAAAGTGTCTTTAAGAATAAATTATCCACATGGAGTTCTACAACAATAGAAATGAACGTTGTGATCAACTGATACAACAAATTCTTATATCATCCGGCAATGATACGGATAAGTATATATCGAATAATCATGTTCCTCAGGATGATCTGAAGACTATGACTGACCTATTTCTTAAATTGGAAGATCTATGTAAGACTGAAATCCAACAGACTCTGGATGTAACGTTCTTACAGTTGTATATTCGTGAATCAATTGCACCAAGAGGTTTACGTATTCCAATAGAATCACCATTTATTAATGATATTGATTTTACTAATGATTGGGAAAAACTTCTTGAACAATGTACTGTTAGTATGATGTTGAACTTAATTACAAAACGTAATAATATAGCCAATAAGGCACTTATAGATGCGAAGGTAGTCATTGCTGAATTAGTACCTTTCCGTCACTATGCCGAATGTAGAAAATTAGACAAGTCTACGTTAGATAGATTAAATTCATTAGAGGTTGACATTATAAACAAAAAAGTGTCAAAACTTAATCGGGATAGGGAAGATTACCTAACAAAACAAATTAGGAATTGGCCGAAGAAACCGCCTTTGAAAACGACTGATCATACTATTGAAAACAGTATTCAACCTCACAGACACTTTCAACAAACAAGTAGACGTTTCTCTACTAGACACACCTGCACACACAAGCCCACGCCTAAACCTTCTACTCAGTCTGAACAACACAAGCCTACAGGTAGGACACATTCACAATCCACTGGCCGTACTTTTTTTTAATTCGAACAGAACACGGGGCACACCTTATCGCAATAATAACCCCTCTGGCCCAAATATTTCCGCATCTCCCACCACCTCATCACATATCAATATACCTGTAATTACAGCAGAGCCATCTGGTGCTCCTGAGTCAGCGTGCGATCAGAGTGTTATTGACACGCCGTCTTCCTCCATTGAGCTCAATACAAAAGCTCTACCCGCGAACCCTCCCGCGAACCCTGGATCAGATATACCTTCAGACACGGACACAGTATTTGAATTTTCTATATATGGTACACCTTCACAAAACTTAGTCCCATCCACTTCAAGTGCACAAGAGATGGAAAGTGTCACTGATACTACTATAGATCTGTCTTCCAATCTATCTGATACGTCTATTTTTTTTAGACTCCCGTCCTGTGTTGGTAGAAGCTGCACTGTTTGCTCCACACATTCCAATCAACCACACACAGAAGATCTCACATTATTTTCAGAAAATACCGAAAGCATTACCACTCCCACAGTCAGAAGGAAAAGGAAAAAGAAAAGAATACCTAGAGGCTGCAGAGGAGGGATTAGACAAAAAGGACAAAAAAGGAAAAATAGATCTATGTTAACATCTTCACCTTCTGAACCTCCAGGTACAATGAAACTTTTTAATTTATCTTCACACATTCTTAATGAAAATGAGATTAGCCTATTGAACAAGGGCCTGTCATTTTGTCCGGTTTCATACCCCAATAATTTTAATGTTTTTTTTAGATATTAATGATTTCATACATAAGTTAACCCTTAAGCGTCATTTTAAACTAAAAGAATCAGGCAATCTTTTACCTGTCCCTTCTAGTGTGGATACCTCCTTAGATCTATTTCAACACGTTCCGGTTAAAAATAAATCTAACTTTTATCCTTTACAGAGTAAAGGCCATTTTATAGAGACTTTTCAGTCACTGGTACTCAATGAATTACAAGATATCAATGGTGTAGTTTACAATAAGGGACATAAAGATAATCTTACTAAGAGTGAAAGAATGGCTTTAAACACCTTGAGATCCAATTCACAACTGATAATACGCCCCGCTGATAAGGGGGGTGGTACCGTTCTGTTAAACAGATCCGACTATATCTTAGAGGCTTATAGAATACTTTCAGACACTGACTATTATATTAAACTAGAAAATGTACCCGGCGCTGCCCGGGTATAAAGTGTCAGTGTGTTAATTAGATTTGTTCTAAGGTGCCCAGGAGGCCAAGCTAAAGGTATTGTTTCATCTGAGTTAATCAGTGGAATTAGTGTATACCTGTAGTGCATAGTTGGAGGGGTTCTGTATACCCACAATGTATAGTTTTTAGGGGTCTCGCATATCTGTAGTGCATAGTTGGGGGGGCTGTATACCTATATTGTATAGTTGAGGGAGGTCCTGTATACCTGCAGTGTACAGTTGGTGAAGGTCCTGTATACCTGTACTGTATAGTTCGGCGGTCCTGTATACCTGTAGTATATAGTTGGTGCTGTATACCTGTAATGTATAGTTGGTGGAGGTCTTGTATACCTGTAGTTTATAGTTTGAGGGTCCTGGATACCTGTAGTGTATAATTGGTTGAGGTCTTGTATACCTGTAGTATATAGTTCGGGGGTCCTGTATACCTGCAGTAAATAGTTTGAGGGTCCTGTATAACTATAGTATAGAGTTGGTGGAGGTCCTGTATACCTTTAGTGTATAGTTTGGGGTCCTATATACCTGTAGTATATAGCTGGTGGAGTTCCTGTATACCTGTAGTATATTTGGGGTTCTGTATACTTGTAGTATAGAGTTGGTGAAGGTGCTGTATACCTGTATTATAGAGTTGGTGTAGGTCCTGTATACCTGTAGTGTATGGTTTTGAGGTCCTGTATACCTGTAGTGTATAGTTTGGGGTCCTATATACCTGTAGTATATAGTTGGTGGAGTTCCTGTATACCTGTAGTGTATAGTTTTGGGGGTCCTGTATACCTGTAGTGTATAGTTTGGGGTCCTGTATACCTGTAGTATATAGTTGGTGGAGGTCCTGTATACCTGAAGTATATAGTTGGTGGAGGTCCTGTATACCTGTAGTATATAGTTTTGGGGTCCTGTATACCTGTAGTGTAAAGTTTGGGGTCCTGTATACCTGTAGTATATAGTTTTGTGGAGGTCCTGTGCACTTGTAGTGTATAGTTTCTGGGTCCTGTATACCTGTAGTGTCCTGTATACCTGCAGGGTTGTATTTACCCGTATGGCAGTGTTATTCAGTCACAGTGTGTCGGTATTGGTCATGTCTGGTATGGGGGTGTTATCCAGTCACAGTATGGCGGTATTGGTCAGGTCTGGTGTGGTGGTGTTATCCAGTCACGGTATGGTGGTATTGGTCAGGTCTGGTATAGCGGTGTTATCCAGTCACAGTATGGCAGTATTGGTCAGGTCTGATATGATGGTGTTTTCCAGTCACAGTATGGTGGTATTGGTCAGGACTGGTGTGACGGTGTTACCCAGTCACAGTTTGCCGGTATTGGTCAGGTCTGGTATGGCAGTGTTATCCAGTGACAGTATGGCGGTATTGGTCAGGTCTGGTATGACAGTGTTATCCAGCACAGTATGGCGGTATTGGTCAGGTCTGGTATGACAGTGTTATCCAGCACAGTATAGCGGTATTGGTCAGGTCTGGTGTGGCGGTGTTATCCATTCACAGTATGGCAGTATTGGTCATGTCTTATATGACAGTGTTATCCAGTCACAGTATGGCGGTATTGGTCAGGTCTGGTATGACAGTGTTATCCAGTCACAGTATGGCGGTATTGGTCAGGTCTGGTATGGCAGAGTTATCCAGTCACAGTATGGCGGTATTGGTCAGGTCTGGTGTGGCGGTGTTACCCAGTCACAGTATGGCGGTATTGGTCAGGTCTGGTATGGAGGTGTTATCCAGTCACAGTATGGTGGTATTGGTCAGGTCTGGTATGGAGGTGTTATCCAGTCACAGTATGGCGGTATTGGTCAGGTCTGGCAGTGTTATCCAGTTACAGTATGGCGGTATTGGTCAGGTCTGGTATGACAGTGTTATCCAGCACAGTATGGCGGTATTGGTCAGGTCTGGTATGACAGTGTTATCCAGCACAGTATAGCGGTATTGGTCAGGTCTGGTGTGGCGGTGTTATCCATTCACAGTATGGCAGTATTGGTCAGGTCTTATATGACAGTGTTATCCAGTCACAGTATGGCGGTATTGGTCAGGTCTGGTATGACAGTGTTATCCAGTCACAGTATGGCGGTATTGGTCAGGTCTGGTATGGCAGAGTTATCCAGTCACAGTATGGCGGTATTGGTCAGGTCTGGTGTGGCGGTGTTACCCAGTCACAGTATGGCGGTATTGGTCAGGTCTGGTATGGAGGTGTTATCCAGTCACAGTATGGTGGTATTGGTCAGGTCTGGTATGGAGGTGTTATCCAGTCACAGTATGGCGGTATTGGTCAGGTCTGGCAGTGTTATCCAGTTACAGTATGGCGGTATTGGTCAGGTCTGGTATGACAGTGTTATCCAGCACAGTATGGCGGTATTGGTCAGGTCTGGTGTGGCGGTGTTACCCAGTCACAGTATGGCGGTATTGGTCAGGTCTGGTATAGAGGTGTTATCCAGTCACAGTATGGCGGTATTGGTCAGGTCTGGTATGGAGGTGTTATCCAGTCACAGTATGGCGGTATTGGTCAGGTCTGGTGTGGCAGTGTTATCCAGTCACAGTATGGCGGTATTGGTCAGGTCTGGTGTGGCGGTGTTACCCAGTCACAGTATGGCGGTATTGGTCAGGTCTGGTATGGAGGTGTTATCCAGTCACAGTATGGCGGTATTGGTCAGGTCTGGTATGGAGGTGTTATCCAGTCACAGTATGGCGGTATTGGTCAGGTCTGGCAGTGTTATCCAGTCACAGTATGGCGGTATTGGTCAGGTCTGGTATGACAGTGTTATCCAGCACAGTATGGCGGTGTTGGTCAGGTCTGGTGTAGCAGTGTTACCCAGTCACAGTTTGGTATACCTGTTGTGCCCTGTATATACATGTACTGTATGGATGGAGTAGGGGGTCCTGTATATACATGTACTGTATGGATGGAGTAGGGGGCCCTGTATATACATGTAATGTGTAGTTGGAGTAGGGGGTCCTGTATATACATGTACTGTATAGATGGAGTAGGGGGCCCTGTATATATATGTACTGTATAGATGGAGTAGGGGGTCCTGTATATATATATGTACTGTATAGATGGAGTAGGGAGCCCTGTATATACATGTACTGTATGGATGGAGTAGGGGGTCCTGTATATACATGTACTGTATGGATGGAGTAGGGGGTCCTGTATATACATGTACTGTATGGATGGAGTAGGGGGTCCTGTATATACATGTACTGTATAGATGGAGTAGGGGGCCCTGTATATACATGTACTGTATAGATGGAGTAGGGGGCCCTGTATACATGTACTGTATAGATGGAGTAGGGGGTCCTGTATACATGTACTGTATAGATGGAGTAGGGGGCCCTGTATATATATGTACTGTATAGATGGAGTAGGGAGCCCTGTATATACATGTACTGTATGGATGGAGTAGGGGGTCCTGTATATACATGTACTGTATGGATGGAGTAGGGGGTCCTGTATATACATGTACTGTATAAATGGAGTAGGGGGCCCTGTATATACATGTACTGTATAGATGGAGTAGGGGGCCCTGTATACATGTACTGTATAGATGGAGTAGGGGGTCCTGTATACATGTACTGTATAGATGGAGTAGGGAGCCCTGTATATACATGTACTGTATGGATGGAGTAGGGGGTCCTGTATATACATGTACTGTATGGATGGAGTAGGGGGTCCTGTATATACATGTACTGTATAGATGGAGTAGGGGGCCCTGTATATACATGTACTGTATAGATGGAGTAGGGGGCCCTGTATACATGTACTGTATAGATGGAGTAGGGGGTCCTGTATACATGTACTGTATAGATGGAGTAGGGGGCCCTGTATATATATGTACTGTATAGATGGAGTAGGGAGCCCTGTATATACATGTACTGTATGGATGGAGTAGGGGGTCCTGTATATACATGTACTGTATGGATGGAGTAGGGGGTTCTGTATATACATGTACTGTATAGATGGAGTAGGGGGCCCTGTATATACATGTACTGTATAGATGGAGTAGGGGGGCCCTGTATACATGTACTGTATAGATGGAGTAGGGGGTCCTGTATACATGTACTGTATAGATGGAGTAGGGGGCCCTGTATATATATGTACTGTATAGATGGAGTAGGGGGTCCTGTATATATATGTACTGTATAGATGGAGTAGGGAGCCCTGTATATACATGTACTGTATGGATGGAGTAGGGGGTCCTGTATATACATGTACTGTATGGATGGAGTAGGGGGTTCTGTATATACATGTACTGTATAGATGGAGTAGGGGGCCCTGTATATACATGTACTGTATAGATGGAGTAGGGGGCCCTGTATACATGTACTGTATAGATGGAGTAGGGGGTCCTGTATACATTTACTGTATAGATGGAGTAGGGGGCCCTGTATATATATGTACTGTATAGATGGAGTAGGGGGCCCTGTATATACATGTACTGTAGAGATGGAGTAGGGGGTCCTGTATATACATGTACTGTATAGATGGAGTAGGGGGTCCTGTATATACATGTACTGTATAGATGGAGTAGGGGGTCCTGTATACATGTACTGTATAGATGGAGTAGGGGGTCTATCAGTTATTACTGTGGATGTTGTGAGGCAGCTTCCCTAGCAACCATTGCTCCCTGTGAAAATGAAAACAGTAATCCTATTGGTTGCTAAGGCTCCAACTGCCGTCTCTGCTGCAGCTAATTATATCACCTGTGTTTGCAGTGAGGAGATTTTTCCATTCATCTCTATGGGGCGCCTCCCTTTCCCCTCCCCCTCCCCTCCTGTACATCTGGCGGGGACGGGACCTTCGCAATAACCTTTCCGGGCACCCAATGTATCTGTGTGCCAAATTTGGGGTCAAACGGTTCAGGCGTTTGGAAGTCTATAGAGGACAGACAGACAGACAGACAGACAGAAGGACAGAAGGACAGACAGACAGACAGAAGGACAGACTTTGATTTTTATGATATAGATTAGATACTATTCCCACCCATGAATATACTAGTGCCTATAACACTCTTATACAGGATGCAATATGTGAAGGGATTCTAAATAAAAATGAAAAAGATTTTTTATCAGTTATCAACACAAATTTTCCTTATTTTTATTTTTTACCAAAAGTGCACAAATGTGAAACTAAACCACCAGGCAGACCTATTATTTCGGGGGTGGGTTCACTTACGAGTAATCTTTCTCACTATGTTGATTTATTTCTCCAGAAATATGTTTGCAAATTACCGTCTTTTTTGAGAGATTCATCACAACTTATTTCGGAACTTCAGTTGCTTTGCTTACCTTCTGTTTGTTCTTTTATTTCATTAGATGTATCAGCACTTTATTCTAATATTGATATTGAATTGGGTCTTAAATCAGCACAATATTATTTGTTTGGAGATACTTCCTTACCTATGGCACAATCCACTTTCATTTTACGCAGTATGCAGTTTATTTTAGAGCATAATGCTTTTACTTTTGATGATAATATTTTTCGTCAAATTAAGGGCTGTGCGATGGGCTCTCGTTTCTCCCCCAGTTTTGCCGATCTGTTTATGGGTCGTTTTGAGGAAGATCTCATCGCACAGTCCCTTGCCTCTGATATGTATAAACAATTTGTGTTTTTTTATCGTCGCTATATAGATGATTTATTTATGGTGTGGACAGGGACCAAAGAGGATGCGGTTTTATTTGTCCAATTTTTAAATCAAAACAATTGGGGCATTAATTTTACTCTTAATTATGGGGAAACTAGTTTAGAGTTTTTAGACCTAATTATTAGTAAAGATGTATTATCCAATAGTATTAAGACCTCTACATTTTTTAAAAAAGTAGATGTTAACAGCTTTCTAGATTATACGAGCTGTCATCTCCCTAACTGGCTTAAAAATGTACCTTACGGACAATATCAACGTATCAGGAAAAATTGTACCCTAGATACTGATTTTCAAGAACAGTCAAAAATCCTATACGATCGCTTTGTTAATAAGGGTTATCCTAAACGCCTGTTATCTAGTGCTTATAATAAAAATAAAGATGTAACACAAAAAAAGATTATTGATAAAATGTCTGATAAACAAAAAATAAAACAAAAATCTGATACTTATAATTTCAATACAGCACTAATTACAGAATATAATTGTGGTACGCAGGAAATTAAAAGAATATTAACTAAACATTGGAATATTGTTTTAAGTGACCCAGTTTTAAAACCTATTCTTCCTAGTCAACCTACGGTAATTTTTCGTAGGACTAAAACACTGCGCAGCCAACTTGCCCCTGGGAGGCTTCGCAATACTGTTACCAGTAACAAAGGACTAAAAACAAATACCATTGGCACTATACGATGCAATGTAACTAGATGTCTGTGTTGTAATTGGATTTCCGATATTCCATCATCGATTTTTAAATCCTCAGTAACAAATGAAATATTTCATGTTTATAATACATATTCGTGTTTTTCACAATATGTGATTTATCTTTTAGAATGTCAGCTACAATATGTGGGCCGCACGGTTCAGACGGTGCGGTCCCGCATGAACAAACATCGCGCTAATATTAAGAATTCTTTTTTACTACATAGTTTATCTAGACACTATTTTCTTAAACACAGTTCTGACCCTACTTCTCTAAGACTCACGATTCTGGAAGAAATTTCAGAATCTACGTCTAATAGATATAAACAGCTGATTAATAGGGAATCCTATTGGATTTTTAGGATATGTTCTCTAGCACCAGGTGGTCTAAATGAAACGATAGAGAATACCAAAGTATAAATTAATTTTAATTTTATATGTATATATTTTCTTTTTATATCTGATGTGTGTATATTTTTATAAGTAGAGGTTTTTACTTGGTAATTATAGATATAATGCACCTGCTCAAAAGGGTTTGCTCTTTTCCGCCCCCTTGTTCTGATGTCATGTCCACTTCCTTTATATGCACTGTGCTTTTTTGTAGAACATTATGACTCTTGAGAAAGGAACCGGTGCGGTTCCGAAACGCGTTGAGTCTCATTAAATTTATTTTATACGTTACCTTCATCTTTTCTTTCTGGACCTGCGCCCCTTGATCCGTGATTCGTGGTGTTGGAGGTTTTTATGTACTGTATGTGGCTGCACAGGTGGGATACATGTACTGTATGTGGCTGCACAGGTGGGGGACATGTACTGTATGTGGCTGCACAGGTGGGGGACATGTACTGTATGTGGCTGCACAGGTGGGGGACATGTACTATATGTGGCTGCACAGCTGGAAGACATGTATTGTATGTGGCTGCACAGGTGGGATGCATGTACTGCATGTGGCTGCACTGGTGGGAGACATGTACTGTATGTGGCTGCACAGCTGGGAGACATGTACTGTATGTGGCTGCACAGGTGGGGGACATGTACTGTATGTGGCTGCACAGGTGGGGGACATGTACTGTATGTGGCTGCACAGTTGGGAGACATGTACTGTATGTGGTTGCACAGGTGGGAGACATTTACTGTATGTGGCTGCACTGGTGGGAGACATGTACTGTATGTGGCTGCACAGCTGGAAGACATGTATTGTATGTGGCTGCACAGGTGGGATACATGTACTGCATGTGGCTGCACAGGTGGGATACATGTACTGTATGTGGCTGCACAGGTGGGGGACATGTACTGTATGTGGCTGCACAGCTGGGAGACATGTATTGTATGTGGCTGCACAGGTGGGATACATGTACTCCATGTGGCTGCACTGGTGGGAGACATGTACTGTATGTGGCTGCACAGCTGGGAGACATGTACTGTATGTGGCTGCACAGGTGGGAGACATGTACTGTATGTGGCTGCACAGGTGGGAGACATGTACTGTATGTGGCTGCACAGCTGGGAGACATGTACTGTATGTAGCTGCACAGGTGGGGGGCATACATTTACAATCAAATAATAATAATAGTAATAATAATAATTTTTATTTGTATAGCGCCAACAGATTCTGCAGCACTTTACAATTCTGGGGGTACATACATAGACAAAAATAGACATTAGCATCAGAGGCTGGGGGCTCTGTGCTTTTGTCTTACACAGTCCACCCTCTGTCTTACACCTTCCAGCAGCCTGACAGACACACTGACAATAATCACTCACTGTCAGAGCTGCTGCTGCTGCTCCTCTTCACAGTCCCATCCCTGGCGGCCATAACCCTGCAGGATCCCTCCTGCCCCTGTCACCACATGCTCTCTCTCCTCTCCTCCTCACACGAGGTATGCCGGACAGTGGAATACAGGAGGGGGTGTCAGCAGCAGGGTGCAGGAGGAGAGGTGGAGAGAGGAGAACCAGCCCCAGCCGGGCACAGCATCTAGTCACTAAGTGGGTGCCGATACCGCCTGGGGGGCCCACTACAGACATGTGCCATACTGAGCTGACACTTTAGAGTCTGAGCCTGGTGGTCCCCTCTATTGGCCCAGGCCCCTGTGCAGCTGAACAGGCTGCCCAAGTGATAAGTCCGTCTCTGAACACGAACCTGATGAAATAAACCTACTAGAAAAATGACAGGGTTAAAAGAAAGCTCTGGGTCATTGGAGCGGTCCATGAGCTCTTATTGACAGATCTTCCTTTTTGCATATAACCCATACTGGGGTGGTCAAGGAAATGGGGAGAATGGGGGTAAAATCAGATGAGGATTTTTAGTCCTTGACTCGTAGTGTACAGCCGAAACTGTACTCATAGCCATAGTATTTGAATTCTGTGTTTCAGTTGTACCAGTCTGAATGCCGTGGCCTGGGGCACTGAATGTTGGTGTTGCACCAGCTGGTGGGCTTTGGTGTTTTTGGGGCAACTTCTCACGATAGCCAAGAGTGGTAGAACCCAACCCTGGACACACAGGCACCCAGTGTCAGACTGGGGTATCTGGGACCCACCAGAGGAAATGATCCTGGGGGCCCACCAATGAAGAAACAGTGAGAAACAACACATCAGTCAGTATTTGTGAAGGTTCTAAAGCTGGGGGCCTACCGGAGGATCCTCCGGTCCTCTGGTAGGCCAGTCCAACCCTGCAGGCACCGGACGTTGGTAGAACTGGTGTGAGGTGCAGGTGCGGCGTAAGTGATGACCGAATCGCGACTTAGCCAGTAGTTTAAGTTTACTTGAAACGACTTCAGTGCAATACAAAATATAATAATAATACTGCTAACAGGTGTGCAAAAATATAACAGTACTCTTTAGACAGACTCTTGAGGTAGAAATTAGCAGAAGAGAAGAACTTGAAGAACTTGGAATATTTGACGAAAGAATCCTTATACTCATGTTTACATATGACTTTGATATCTGACCGCCTTCTGCCTACACAATATTGGACACCCTCTTGTGAGGTAGTACGAGTCCTAGGTCTACTGTCCGGTTACCCCACCTTTAGGGTTCAGAACTGCATACTGACTGTTAGGCTGTCACTAAAATTACAACTTTTTGACTCCTGACTGGAACAGCACTAACTGAACCACTGTATAGGAAGCCCCTATCCTTTATAGGGTC
The DNA here is from genome assembly GCF_027789765.1 of Dendropsophus ebraccatus. Taxonomy (NCBI): domain Eukaryota; kingdom Metazoa; phylum Chordata; class Amphibia; order Anura; family Hylidae; genus Dendropsophus; species Dendropsophus ebraccatus. The sequence goes on along the minus strand of NC_091455.1, from coordinate 21,853,171 downwards.
ATGTGACAGGAAGTGTGGAGTAAAGAGAGGATTAATGTGTAGAGGGGAGGCATCTGTGATTGGATAAACATATAAACAGAGCTTAACCTTACCACATGTACTGCAGCTATGCACAGGGAGAGTGAGACACCTAGTGGCTGTAGTAGCAATCACAGCTGACATCATTTGCTGTGACACCAGAGAGTTACTTTACTTGGGTGATATAAAACTTAGGGAACCACCTGTGGTGGGACACTACATGAACACGGCTCAATTTCTTCTGCTCTGGTCATTGATATTGCACCACACCCATCTCTTCTCTTCCCTGCTGAGTTCACTGTGAGAATTTAAAAGTCAATCTTTGTGCTGTTTTCTGTGTGCCTGGAACAATTACATTCTGGACTGGGTCCCTGACCTCCTAAAAAGTTTCTGTTTGTCATATTCTCCATGCTAGCTATTAGTCTCACCTGAGCGAGATAGGTGTACTTTGTGTTGCATATGTCTGTGTCTCTTTACCCGGTTACTTTGATCTCGGCTCTTGTATCTCTGATTTCTTTTGGATTCTGAGTCTGTACTGCATTGTCTGTTAGGTTTAACTCTGGCCCATACAACATCAGTAACCCCATCTTCCCCTACATACCATGTATAGTAGAGCATTATATGAATACGACCAGTCCAGCCTGTTCAGTGCACTTTCAGCAGCTGTGTGTCATGGTATAATAAAGAGCAGTATGTGGTGCATTGTGCTGCACTGTGATTGGCTGAGTTAGGAAAATAAAGTATCTTCATAGATAATACTTCCACTGGGTATAATACCGCACAGGGTTAAATGGTGATGGTCAAAGGGGGAGGAGGGGGGGCTTGTCTTCTGCCATATTGCAAGAAGAATGGAGCAGAGATGTTTAGATTAGTTCTGAGGCTTTTAGGTCTGAATAGAAAAGTTGGGCTAAGGATAAGAATTTGGGGCCGGTGTTACTTTAAAAAGAAACGGTCACAGATGGAGTTAAACACCTTGCACAAATCTTGTTTGTGAGATAGGTTTGGTGGAATGAGTGTTACACCTTTAGTGACCCAGCAGTTTTCTTCTTTTTTTTGTTTTGTTGCTTTCTAAGTTCCATAACTTTCTTGGCCTTATCACAAGGCATCACAGGGCTTGTTTTTTGCGAGAAAAATTTTACTTTCTTACGCGTCATTTTGAGATTTTTGCAAACTTTATTGATAAACTTTGATTAACCCTTTTTTGTGGGGATAATGGAAAAAAAAATAATTTCTTTTGGCGCATTAAATTTACCCTATTCAGCATGCGGTATAAACAACATTTACATATATATATGTATATATATATTGTAGACGTGTCACGGGAGAAGTGGTCGAGGGGGTGTGCATCTCACCGAGGTTGATACGCACGGTGAGATGGTGAGTCCAGGAGGAACCTGTTTCTCAGCAGTGCTATGCTGCTGAGTTGTTATGTATTTTTACCGGGCCTGGATTTACATGGAATGGCAGGTAGGTTTGGTAGTGGGACTTGCCATTCCCTCCCCCCCGATCCAGTTTGGGTGTTCCCATCAGGTGTCCTCTGATGAGCCTGCAAGAGGGTAAAAGCCCTGCAGAGTGTATAGGCTTGGCTCCAGGCCTGTATTTAGAGTTCATGCTGCCCTAGGCACTTTGCACGCAGAGGCGCCCCCCCCCCCCCCCCCCCACGTTGCTGTACATGCATGGTATATCCCCTGGCACTTGGGTGCCGCTCTGCTTGATGCCTGCTGTTCTCATCAAACAGACGTGATGGAGGAAGGAAGGAGGCCGGGGACGTCTTAGTTTGGGGGCCGCTTCTGTCCAGTGTTGGACTGGGGTACCTGGGGCCCACCAATATAGAACCAGTGAGACACGACATGCTGACCCGCTTCTTTCCTGAATTCATCTGTATCTGTGACAAATCTCAGAACACGCTCCATTTATACAGCTCTCAGGGTATGCTGGGAGTTGTAGTCTCTGAGAGGACAACCCTTTAATAAATCACTGTGTGCAGAGTCTCCTGGTGGCTGCAATCTGTGGGTGACAACCATCAGCCCTGAAGGTCCAGCAAAACATCTGTCTACAGCCGCAGTTATCATAGGATTGTACTACTTTACTACAACTCCCAACATATCCTGAGGGCTGCAGACTGTCAGTACATGCTGGGAGTTGTAGTGCCTGCAGCTGTTGTAGTTGGGTCCTATACACTGGATGCTTTGTGGCACATAAGAATACATAGATCTGTGGGGGCTCAGTGCAGGGAAGTGACCCCAGAACAGCACTAATAGGGGATAGAACAAAAACATCTCCCCCTATCCCCTATTAGTGATGTTCTGGGGTCACTTCCCTACACTGAGCCCCCACAGATCTATGTATTCTGATATGCCACAAAGCATCCAGTGTATGATGCACCTAGGACCCAACTACAGCAGCTGCAGGCACTACAACTCCCAGCATATTCTGAGGGCTGCAGACTGTTCTGGGAGTTGTAGTGCCTGCAGCTGTTGTAGTTGGGTCCTGGAGGCGTTGTGGGAAATCAGAATACATAGATCTGTGGGGGCTCAGTGCAGGGACGTGACCCCAGAACAGCACTTATAGGGATAGGGGGAGATGTTTTTGTTCTATCCCCTATTAGTGATGTTCTGGGGTCACTTCCACACACTGAGCCCCCACAGATCTCTGTATTCTGATCTCCCACAAAGCCTCCAGTGTATAATGCACCTAGGACCCAATTACAACAGCTGCAGGCACTACAACTCCCAGCATTTACTGACAGTCTACAGCCCTCAGGATATGCTGGGAGTTGTAGTGCCTGCAGCTCTTGTAGTTGGGTCCTAGTTTAAAAGTTTGGGTTAGTGTACTGTAGTGACCGCAGGGCTGTGTCAGTACACTACCGCAAACAATACACTGACCCATTGAGACCTCAATGGTACACAGGCTCTGCACACTATAGAAGTGATTACAGTGCAGTTACTAATGACTCACAGGTGACGTCTTCTCGAATTGCTGTCGCTAACTTTTTGCTTTCTTCTCCATCTGGCGCAGCATCATGAAGACTTCTCTGACCATAACTCGTCTGCAGGCGGGCAGCTGGGGGTGACTGGGGCAGGAGGGCAGCTGGGGGTGACTGGGGAAGGGAGGCAGCTGGGGGTGACTGGGGAAGGGAGGCAGCTGGGGAAGGGAGGCAGCTGGGGGGAGACTGAGGAAGGGAGGCAGCTGGGGGTGACTGGGGAAGGGAGGCAGCTGGGGGTGACTGGGGAAGGGAGGCAGCTGGGGGGGGGACTGAGGAAGGGAGGCAGCTGGGACATAAAAAAATACTGTGAGTTGTGCCCCACATGTCAGCTTAGCGCCCCAGTGTCGCATTTCCGCAGTCCTTTGGTTTCGCTCCCCATCATAGAGGTACCATTTGACCGCATTGCAATGGACTTAGTGGGTCCCATTGTAAAGTCGGCAAGGGGACACCAGTACATTTTGGTGGTCTTAGACTATGCGACCCGCTATCCTGAGGCTGTACCCCTAAGAAACACTGCGTCTAAAACAATTGCCCGTGAGTTGTTTTATATGTTTTCCAGGGTGGGGATCCCCAAAGAAATCTTGACCGACCAAGGTACACCATTTATGTCAAAGGTGATGAAGGATCTATGCAAACTGTTTAAAATCTCACACCTACGTACCTCTGTATATCACCCCCAGACAGACGGGTTAGTGGAGAGGTTTAATAAAATCCTAAAACATATGTTAAAGAAAGTGGTGGAAAAAGATGGTCGGGATTGGGATCACTTACTACCTTACCTGATGTTTGCTATTAGGGAAGTACCCCAATCATCCACAGGGTTCTCTCCCTTCGAGTTGGTCTATGGTCGTCACCCAAGGGGTTTGCTGGATATAGCGAAAGAGACCTGGGAAAGTGAGTCCACCCCATATAAGAGTGTTATTGACTATGTAGCACAAATGCAGGACCGTATAGCCACTGTAATGCCCCTAGTAAGGGAACACCTCCAGAGGGCGCAAGAGGGCCAAAGTAGAATTTACAATCGTTCTGCAAGAATCAGGACATTCAGCCCAGGTGACCGGGTCCTCATTCTTGTTTCCACTGTAGAAAGCAAATTCTTAGCGAAGTGGCAAGGTCCCTATGAAATTGTAGAAAAAATCAGTGAGGTAAACTGCAAGGTGCACCAACCAGGTAGAAGGAAGCCTTTCCAAGTTTATCACATAAACTTGATCAAACCCTGGAAAGACAGGGAATCCTTGGTGGCGACAAACTCTGTTAATAATTTGTCACAACCAATCCCTCTGGTCAAGATTGGTGATACTCTATCAGTGTCACAGAAGCAGGAGACTAAAGAGTTTTTGCAGAAAAATAAAGACAAGTTTTCTGACCTTCCAGGGCGTACGCATCTCATTCACCATCACATTGAAACTGAGCCTAGAAGCCGAGTAAACCTCAAACCCTATAGGATACCTGAAGCACTTAGGGAGGCGGTATCAGCCGAGGTAAAGGGTATGCTTGACCTAGGAGTCATTGAGGTATCCCAGAGCGAGTGGTCCAGCCCGATTGTGTTAATCCCAAAGCCCAATGGAACTTGGAGGTTCTGTAATGATTTTAGAAAGTTAAATGAGATCTCCAAGTTCGATGCCTACCCCATGCCCAGGGTAGATGAGTTAATAGAAAGGATGGGTAATGCCAGGTACATAACCACCCTCGATCTCACAAAGGGCTACTGGCAGATCCCCCTCACTCCTGAGGCTAAAGAGAAGACAGCATTCTCCACCCCTGATGGGCTCTTCCAATATGTAGTGATGCCATTCGGGCTACATGGAGCCCCTGCCACTTTTCAGAGGTTGATGGACTTGATTCTGCGACCACATCGTGATTACTCCGCTGCCTACCTCGATGATGTGGTCATTTTTAGCCCGGATTGGGAAAGTCATCTCTGTAAGGTCCAGGCGGTGTTAGAAGCCATAAGCGATGCGGGGTTAACCATCAATGCAGAGAAATGCGCATTAGCCTTAGAGGAGGCCAAATACCTGGGCTACATTATTGGGAGAGGGTTAATCAAACCACAACTAAATAAAATTGAGGCAATACAGAATTGGCCTCAACCCCTCACAAAGAAACAGGTCAGAGCTTTCCTGGGTATTACCGGCTATTACCGAAGGTTTGTGCCAAACTTTGCCACAGTTGCAGCCCCGCTAACTGACCTGACAAAGGGTGCGAAGTCCGCAATGGTGACATGGACTCCAGGGGCCGAGAAGGCTTTTCAAAGCCTTAAGTCTGCCTTGTGCCAACAACCTGTGCTAGTTACCCCTGACTTTAGGCGAGAGTTTCTAGTACAGACAGACGCCTCAAACACAGGGTTAGGTGCCGTCCTCTCACAGGTCGTGAATGGCGAGGAGCACCCAGTGAAGTACTTAAGCAGGAAGCTATCCCCGGCCGAGAAAAACTACGCCATTGTGGAGCGAGAGTGTCTGGCAGTGAAGTGGGCCCTAGAGTCCCTCAGATATTACTTGCTAGGCAGGAAATTCAAGTTAGTGACAGACCATGCCCCCCTAACATGGATGAAATTAAACAAGGAGAAAAATGCGAGGGTGACTAGATGGTTTCTGTCTCTACAAAACTTTAATTTCATTGTGGAACACCGGCCAGGGAAATTACAAGCGAATGCTGACGCCCTATCAAGGGTACACTGTCTGTGGGGACAAAATGCTTAGCCCTCCGGTCTGAAAAAGAGGGAGGGATATGTAGACGTGTCACGGGAGAAGTGGTCGAGGGGGTGTACATCTCACCGAGGTTAATACGTAGCGTGAGATGGTGAGTCCAGGAGGAACCTGTTTCTCAGCAGTGTTATGCTGCTGAGTTGTTATTTATTTTTACCGGGCCTGGATTTACATGGAATGGCAGGTAGGTTTGGTAGTGGGACTTGCCATTCCCTCCCCCCGATCCAGTTTGGGTGTTCCCATCAGGTGTCCTCTGATGAGCCTGCAAGAGGGTAAAAGCCCTGCAGAGTGTATAGGCTTGGCCCTCAGCCAGGAGTGAACAGCCTGGGTGGTGTGTTTGCTGAGAGCTGGGAATACAGACGCTGCTGGGGCCTATTCACACCCTGCAATACTGCTTATCGAAGTGCCAGATAGGTGACTGGTATGTTAGTAAGTGCCCAGACGGGCAGGACCTTTTGTTTTGTTTTGTTCTGTTCTTAAAAGCACAGTGTTGCTATATTTCTGTTGTGAAGGACTGTTTATGATACAAATAAACATCAAGCTGTTTTTATAAGTCCGAGTCTGCTGCTGAACTGTGTCCAAACACACCATCCCCCGGGAAGATCCCTATATATATATTGTGGCATGGTGGGGCTGTAAGAGGCAGTTCTATGCCTCTGGAGTGGGAATTGGAGTTCAGGTGAAGCTCCTGGTCCGGATACTCCACTCCAGCCCTAGAGCTAATGAGGCTCTGAAACCACCTGGTGGAGCTCGATTAGAGACTCCAGAGCTTCCCAGGTGAAGACTCCCAGGTGAAGACTCCCAGGGTGGGAGAACACAGGCAGCGCTAGGCCTGTGGGAGCTGCAGACAAGAAGTCTTGGTGAGACCAGTTGAACTGAAAGTATTGAGCAGTAGACTCAGAAAGTCAGCTAAGGAAGCTGTGTTCTGTTAGTAAGTGGCTAGATGGCCAAGGTTTTATTTTGTTTGCAGTGTTGCTTATATCTTTTGTTTTTCCTTGAATGGACAAATAAAGCTGACTGAGGTCAGTATAAAGCATACAGCACTGACTGGACTGCAATTTGTGATGTGCCAACCGTCTCTGACCCAAGAGATGGCGATCCCAGCAAGTGAGTAACCCCCAGATTGTCACAATATATGTGTATATATATATATATATATATATATATATATATATGTATGTATTTTTCCTCAATAAGTAAATAAATACAACAAAAACTGTTGCCACATTTCAAGATCCATAGGTCTCCTATTTCTCTCTTAAAGGAGCTGGCTGTGGGCTTGTTTTTTTTTTTACGGGGAAATGTACAGTTTTTACTAATACTATACTTTTTAATGTCGTCTATAGATGAAAATGACTTAAAGTTATTTGGTCTCATTATCCAAACTGTTGGAAAGACTGCCCTGATTACCATAGGAACCAACCAAAGCTCAACTTAAAAACCAAGGGCTGAATTATGATCGGTTGCTATAGGCAACACGTTTCCCAACAATATAAAAGCTTTGCTATAAGAGACCTGATGATGTTACCCATTGACAATAAACACGAAGTAATGGCCAAAGAGAAGAAAAAGCATATCAAAATAACAGTGCACCCCAAAGTAAGAATAAAATAGCTTTATTGGACCGGCTACATCATTGAAAACATGAACATTGCAGCAACCAAGAAAAGTATTATGGGAGGTGCCTCACTGTTACAGAGTACAATACACTCATATAATCCTCCGGACCCTAAGTGAATGAAACATCAGACCTGTAAGGCTATGTTGCTGCCATCAGCAACAACGGCCGTACTTTATGCGCCTGTAAACATTTCCTATGGAACTATGGCATCCCGGCCGGAGCGCATACACATCGAATACGCTCTGGCCGGGATCCTGTGCGGCGCCACAAATAACTGACATGTCAGTTTTCTGCGTCCGCAATTTAATGAACTGCGGCCATAGGAAACCCTGTCAGAACACTGCGGCCAGAAAAATAATCCGCCCTGTACTTAAGTACCGGCCGGGATGATCCGGGCAGAGAACGGCCACTCCGTGACCCGGCCAGGGTCACGGAGCAGCCTATCTCATACGTTGTGTGAACATAGCCTAAGTATGTACATCCAAAATAAATGTAAAGTGGTTACAGAAAATACATATACAACCTTAGGCTATGTTCACACAACGTATATTTTCGTAAAAGTACGGCTGTTCTTTTTACGAAAATATACGTTGCCTTGTCTTCAATGGTATCCTGGCCAGAGTGTATACACATAGGGGGGGGATTTACAAGTACGCCGGTCTTATATTAGGCCCCGCCACCTTTTTCCAGGCAGGATTCGCTAAGAGGTATACACCGCTTAGTGAATCCAGCTGGCTGGGCTCCCGAATTTGCGCCCGGCGTACCAAATCTACTCCTGCTTCTAGCTGGTGTAGATTTGCATCATGATTTATACCTACGAGCAGGCGTAAATCATGATAAATGAGGCATGGGAGGAGGCCACGCCACCTCCCCACCTTGTCACCCCCCCCAAGCTCCGCCAGTCCGCCCATCGGGCAAGCCAGGCATACAGAAGGAGTACGCTAGGGAAAAGGGGCGAATCTGCACCTTTTCTCTGGCGTAACTTTCATAAATGTCCCCCATAGTATACGCTCCGGCCGGGATCTCTCGGTCAGTTTTCTGCGGCCGCTGCTCAGTGCACATCGGCAGATTTTCAAACCGTTTCCCCGCTCTCGGCATCATACTGATACATCATGCCGTGCAGGGAAACACTCCAGGGCTGGGATTCCCCGTCTGTGCTTCACGGAGCGAGAACCATTCATGCGAATGCAGCCTCAAAAAGTCTTTGTTAAAGTGACGGGGACTTTTACAAAAAAACAGCAGGTAAAAGATTTTTCAAAACATAGGAAAGTTTTACTGATATGTCGCTTTTGAACATTACACAATCAATGCAAAACAGTCTTCAGTTCACGTTCCAGGGGCTCAATCTTCTTGTGATTTCCCTCCATGTGTTTTTTGCTGAAGGACGCCTAATCTGTTTATTATAGCAAAAAAAAAAGTTTAAAAATGTATTATAGCAAAAAAAGGTATTTATAAATTATTATCTTAATACTTACATAACATATTATTAGCACTGTGCCTGGTCTCATCCCTGCACCTGACCATCAATGATATCCCGATCAGTCCAGACACATTACGGGGCGTTCCTGGGTAATACACCAGTGCTACCATAATTACTGTAGTCCTGTCACCTCAGTAATACCCACTGGGCCTCCGGTCATGGCATGCATGAACATGAATGATGGCATGAACGTGTCGGCTGATCGTTGCTATTGTTTGTCTTTCAACATGTTAAAAGACAAACGACTGTGATAGCATCGATCTGCTGCCGTCGCTCCGTGGAATAGACATATATAACAGACCGCTGCTATCCTCTATGGGCTGCCCAGACGATCTAGCCATCACCCAGGCAGCCCCCTCACACTCACCCATGGGGAACGAGGACCAAACAGGCTCTGACAGCGCTAGTTTGCTCCTCTACGGTATGTCACCCTGTGTAATAGGGGCTTAAGTGATTGGTGGTCATAAGAGATATTGAGACCTAAGAACTTATCTACAGGTATCAGTACTGTACTAACCCTCCCCAGGTAGAGAAAGCTGCAAGGGTGCCCCAAAAGATGGACAAAGAGGAAAAAGCGCCAAAAGATGTCCATATAGGAGCCCATCGTTTAATAACCTTTGAATCAATATCTTGGTATAAGTTATCTCTCCGACCTCCCCATTCACATAAGTGTTCATGTGTTCTGTATAAGGGGGGGGGGGGGGGTCTCAGGTACCAGCTAATCCCTCCCAGAGCCATAGGGTTGGGCGGTGAGAATACAACGTGCCCGACCCTTTTTGGGTCTGCCATACACGCCATACACTTTACTCAGCTGAATCGGTCATAGGCGGTGGGTTTGGTCAACCTTAGTATTGGTTGTATAAGCACCTTTACTGTCAATCATATACTAGGTCTATACAGATCCATAATGCACTTCTCATGAAAAGCTTATTGAGCGCTACTATTCCACCAGTACATGTATATACAGTATATTTGTTAATAGAGTCGGCATCTCATAGACTTCTGTGTCTTTTTAAAAATAAAACTAATTGTGGAACAGATTTTCTTACCGACGTGGTACAGATACAGCGGCCGCTAAGTTCTGGAAAATAAATAAAGAAGTACATAAGACAAGTACATAATAAAAGACACAGGTATCAAATAGCATAAACACATAACAGATAAAAAACACATATTTTTTAGATATTAACATTAATAAGAACTGAAAAAAATCAATGTGGCACGAGCCGAGAGAAATCAGAAATATAGTAATCGGTCATCTTATTGTTGTGTACTTCAATAAATCAGAGCAAAGAGAAGTGGGGGAGGCTGCAGGCATGCATGCTACGGCTCAGCACAGTTTCCTTGGCACTCGAGTATAATCTAGAGATGAGAGATTCCTTTTACAGACTCAAATAGTAAGCGATTACAATATAAAAAATGAACTCACAAGTGAGACTAGTATTTTAAGTTCTAGAATATCATTAGCTACAGATCTTGATTTTCTCTAGAAAAGATAGAAAACTGAAATGAATACCACCATTTTCATTTAACACTTTAGAGTTTCACTGTCTTTATAACTTTCAAAACCTAAATCAACAGTAGATGTGATATAAAGCAAGTTTGCAATTTATATTCCTTATGAAGACAACAAAGCAGACAAATCAGAAGCACAAAAACTTAATTGATAAATGAACATATATTGTTATTTACATTTATTTTAACATTTGAAAATAATTTTTGTTGTGTAGGCCACTTGTCAAAGAGGGTTACATGGTGACAAATTGGTTTAAAAGCTCATCTATCAACAACCGGTGACACCTGAAGCTCTTTGTACTAAATGGCGCCACTGTGCTTAATCCAGCTGTGCTTATCCAAGTCTAGGAATATCCCTTTAATGTTATTGCAGTGTCCCAGAACAGCCCTTCTCATGCTCATACTTTTATTGTAGCCAGTTCTGTTCTGGAAAGCTATGGTCTACTGCAAACTGTGTGTATTGTGTCACCCCTGCAGTATTCAGGTCTGCTATTCCATTCATTTATTGCATGTATATTCAGGTATCAGTGTCTAATGGTATTATGTCGCCTCCTAGTGTTCAAGTATGGTACTTCTCATGTATATTTCTCTGTATATGCCTAATGGTGTGATGATGCAATGGCTGGATGTCACGTGACTGTGCCCCTGCTTCCATGGTAACTCCAATGGTCATCAAGCTTTTGGCTGGGGTTACCATGTGACTTCCTGTGCTACCTCAGTCTTGTCCTCCACCTACAGGAGACAAGTTGTGCTTTTGTCCTCTCTCCCTGCTAAGAGAGAGGCCGGCGTGTGCTCTGCTGCTCCAGTCCACTGGCTGTGTTCCTGTCTCAAGTCTCAAGATTCTCATCTGGGTGTCGATTCTTCAGTCATTCTTCAGTTCCTCTCATCATCATCTTCTCTAATCATCAACAGCAAGTATTTCATTCAAGTCTCCTTCCACCCAGCATCTCAACTTCAGTATCACTACTACTCCCATCATTCAGCACGCTACTCTCACAGCCTATTGCAGCATCAGCCATTACTCTGCTTTATTCAAGATTGCCTTATTCCTGGTTGCATCCGGAGAGACTGTTGCTACTAGTTACCACCGTTACAATAAATATACAACTACCGTTGTTTCTGGACCTTGGCATTGGTGTGATAATTGGTGCCCTGACTAAGGACAATGAAGAATCGTACGCCCAGTATTCCGGCATGGTCAGGAGCCCAGTTTCCAGCTGTATCACCCTCGTGCCTACACCGTGACCACATTATCCTACAGCTGCCCCGGTTCCTGCCTGTTAGCACCATCTATACTGCGGAGTGGCCCCTAGGGGCCAGGGCATAACATTTTGGTGAGAAAAGGCTGTCCTGCAGCTGGGACTCCCAATGATCAGGGAAAATTAAGCTCCCCATGCAATGCCAGGGAGTCTGTAAGCTCTTTAACATTCTCTATATCTGCTAACTGCATGAATAACCAGAAGGACCTACTCTATTTCCCAGAAGGACCTACTCTATATCTTGCTGTGTCACCACTGCCATTTCCCACTGACTCACAAGGCCATTTTCGAACTCCAGGACAATCCTCATCTCTGTACAAACTCTAATTGTGTAGTGCCACTTCTGCGCCCCTATATAGTATTCAGTCCACCTCAACACCCACATAGTATTAGATCTTATTATGTCTCTTATAGTATTAGTCCCCTCCTTGGCCCAAAATAGTAGTAACATTTCTCTGTGCTTTGTCCCATACAGTAGTTAGGCCCCCTATATGAAATAATAAGTTATGCCCTCTTTGTGCCCTCATATAGTATTAGGTCACTCTGTGCAGCCACTATAGAGTATTAGGGCCCTCTCTGTGCAGCCCACTTATAGTATTAGGCTTCTCTGAGAAGCCCCATAGAGTATTATGTACCCCTCTGTAGCCCCATACTGTATTAGGCCCCTCTGTGCCCTCATATAGTATTAGGTCCCTCTGTACAGCCACTATAGAGTATTAGGGCCCTCTCTGTGCAGCCCACTTATAGTATTAGGCTTCTCTGAGCAGCCCCATAGAGTATTATGTGCCCCTCTGTAGCCCCATACTGTATTAGGCCCCTCTGTACAATCCCATATTGTATTAGGTCCCTCTGTGTAGCCACTATAGAGTATAAGGCCCTCTCTGTGCAGCCCACTTATAGTATTAGGTTTCTCTCAGCAGCCCCATAAAGTATTAAGTGCCCCTCTGTAGCCCCATACTGTATTAGGCCCCTCTGTGCAACCCCATATAGTATTAGGCCATTCTGCGCAGCCCCAATACAGTATTAGGCTCCTCATTTAGTATGTCTCTCTTCTAGTGCCAGCAGTGTTACAGAGACACTGCCTGCAGCATAAGTCCTTGGGAGTTTATCAGCATCAGTCTCAACTGAATGTGGAGCACATGTGGTGACCCCCGGTGTAGAGGTACTGCCGGTCACTTTTCAGATGGTTAAGCATGACGCCAGTCCTGTGATGGTTGACCAAGATATAGCATTGCCCGGTTGTATTTTGTCGTGACGCCAGTGCCGGTTGGGCACAAAGGTATGGCAGCACACCTGCTTTTATTTTAGTGGGCCGGCTATACCTTGTTCCCCTGTGGACAGTGACCTGCCGGGCTGTTGCGGAGTCCTTTGGGTACTTATCACAGTGGTCCGGAGTGGAGTAATGACCCAGACTATTGGCACTGCCACCCACAGAAAGGGAAGATGACCCAAGGAAGATGTGTGTGTTGTGTTGGTGCTTGACAAGAAATCACATATAATCTTGTTTACTCTGAAGATACTTGAGGTAGGCAGCAGATAATACAGCTTTGCCTTGATACACTTGATAAGTTACTTAAAGGAGAAGTCCGGCCAAAATTAATTTTTGATATGTTGTTACTTATGAAAAGTTATACAAATTTCTAATGTACATTAATTATGGGAAATGCACATATACTGCTATTTCCCTTAATTTAGTAGATCAGGAAGTGTTAGAAATATCTCTGAAGAAGTGACGTCACGACCCAGGGTGTAATTCCTATGGAGTGTCCAGCAGGGGGTGCTCTCTATATAGAAGTCTATGGGACTTTATTGTTTCTATGTAATGTAATGTAATGTAATGTAATGTAGTGTACAGTGCTTTATTGAATGAATACATCTATGGAATACTTTGGGGAGCAAGTGTCCTTGCTCCCCAAAGTATTGCATAAATGTATTCATTCAATACATTCAATACACAGTAAGCCCGCCGATCCGCCGAATTTCCGCCGCATTCCCGCCGATCCGCCACACGCTGATCCGCCGCATTCCCGCCGATCCGGACCATATACATTGAACTACAGCTCCCATCATCTGCTTCTAGTATGAACAGGTGATGGGAGCTGTAGTTGGGTAATGGATATGACATGCCGCCGGGCGCAGGGGGAGCCGCTCAGTACACAGGAGCGCTCCCCCCTCCTCCTCCTCCTTCCGGGATAACTTCCGCCTATACCAATGCTGACTCCCTGCCTGGCCGCCGCTCTCCGCTCTCATATACCGGCTCCCGGCATCAGCGCGGACACCAGGATGCATCGGGAGCCGGTATGTATGGGGGGAGAGCGGAGAGCGGCGGCCAGGCAGGGAGTCAGCATTGGTATAGGCGGAAGTTATCCCGGAAGGAGGAGGAGGAGGGGAGAGCTGCTGTGTACTGAGCGGCTCCCCCTGCGCCCGGCGGCATGTGATATCCCTTACCCAACTACAGCTCCCATCACCTGTTCATACTAGAAGCAGATGATGGGAGCTGTAGTTCAATGTATATGGTCCGGATCGGCGGGAATGCGGCGGATCGGCGGAAATGCGGCGGATCGGCGGGCTTACTGTGTATTGAATGTATTGAATGAATACATTTATGCAATACTTTGGGGAGCAAGGACACTTGCTCCCCAAAGTATTCCATAGATGTATTCATTCAATAAAGCACTGTACACTACATTACATTACATAGAAACCCATAGAAACAATAAAGTCCCATAGACTTCTATATAGAGAGCGCCCCCTGCTGGACACTCCATAGGAATTACACCCTGGGTCGTGACGTCACTTCTTCAGAGATATTTCTAACACTTCCTGATCTACTAAATTAAGGGAAATAGCTCTATATGTGCATTTCCCATAATTAATGTACATTAGAAATTTGTATAACTTTTCATAAGTAACAACATATCAAAAATTAATTTTGGCCGGACTTCTCCTTTAATACTTTAGAGTCCAGATCTGTACTGAGAGTAGAAGGAGTGATAGAGTCGTGCTGACTGAGGTGCATGATGAGAGGTAGAAGAAAGGATCAGAAGAGCAGAGAGGAGAATGTCGAGAGAGTCCCAACCCAAGTAGTACTGTGAGCTGCTGGAACTTTAGAGGTGGAAATAGAAGAATATTTGACAGTAGAGAGAATACTTGTACCTGTGTTTGGACTCTTTGGTCATTGCACCACCTATTGCCCACCAGTGTTGAGTGACCGTCCTAGAGGGTGACACAAGCCCCAGACCTTATTAGCTGGGATGAGCGGTATGCTGAGGGTTTTCTGCTTACACCCACGCTGCGAGATAGAGTTCCTAGGCTTCTAGCAACTTTGCTTTATCCTAATCAGTTCCTTACCTCTTTATGGATATTGTCCTGCACTGTGTTTCTCTGGTCCACGGCGTGGGTTAGGATGATCCCTGACTTGTCCTCTCTAGTCGAAGCTTAACGCTGCATAGTGTGAAATACGGTTGCTTGAGAGAAAACTGTACGGAGCGTCCTACCTCTACAGAGTCTAAAGGTAAAAGACCTTAAACTTCCTCTACCCATGTGATTTCCTTCCCACAGCGCATGTAAGGTGTGCTGAGAGTGGGTGAGGAGTGCATATGCAGAAGTAAAGAGAGAGATGATAAGTGTGAAGAAGAAAGAACTCTCATTGGTGTAAAGACCCATGTGGTACATAAGCAAAACTATAAACCTTTGGGTACTACAGCTGTGCAATATCTGGGTATATATACTTGCAATAATGACATCTTGTGGCGAAACTCTGGTACTACTACATTACCACTTACTCTTAAAAGTACAGGCTTTTGTGAAGGGTTTAACCAATAGCAACACCCGTGGTGGGACACCACACAATTGAAATATAAGCACATGTGGAAATTCGGGAAGGCTCTGCAGCAGACCGTGTTGCACAGTCATCAGGGGCAACCCAAGGACCCTCATTTGACGCTGAACACAGTAATGTTCACAAACGCATCAAAAACATTACAATGGACCAAAGACAAAATCCCTTATTCTCTTCATATCTACAGAACATATCTATTGCAAGCAAGTAAGTTGAAGGGTGATTCTGTGAACACAATACAGTCACGTTGCGGTTATATAAAAGTAATAAATAGTAAAATAGTGATAAATAGTAATCAGAGGTTCCGAGGTTCATGTATAAAATCTGGGAGGACAGATATAGGTCACTTACAAAAATCCTGCCACAAAAATGTACATATCTAACCTATCAGACACACTGAGATTATGTCGGGATTAAACTTTACAAAGAAGGTGGTCCTGGGTCGGCTGACTTCCCATCTGGCAATTCCCTGAGCTATTTCACCACAACTCTGGGTAAAAACACATCATTACCTTACTGTGGTTTTGGAAACCGGCAGTATTATGACCTTACAATCATTTCGGTGGGAAAATAGAGACCACTACCTTCCACATCAGCTAAAACAGGAGAACACAAGGCATAGACAAGAACCACTACATTATTCTCTAATAATAACCTATGCTGAACTATATCAATAACTATTTTAAAGCAGAGCATCTTCCTATAGATGACATACTGGTATATCTGCAGGTATTTGGTTATTTATCAGGTATTGATAGACAATTTTACCTTTGTAGTATTTTCCAAACACGTTGGTTTCCCAGCATGTCTATTGCTGTATGGTGGATTACACTGTGCAGGTAAAGCTGTTGATGATAATGATGAAGTTGGATTTTGATTAATCAGGTGTTATGTATTCCATATATAAAGATATATATATACTTACCCAAGCAGACACTGACACCAGCCAGTACAAAGATTACAACAATCTTCATTGTGTAGATGCTAAGGTTTAGCACAAATCTGTATCTCAGCTACTTGTACAATCCTCTATTATACAGACCGCGTGTGTTACCAGTCTCCTCCTCGTTGTCTGTCCTGACTTATTGCCTGTTACCCATGATGACTGTATTCTGGGTCTGACCTCAGACTGTATGACTATGTCTTCTGTCTATTCCTATGGTACCACACCTGAATACTTGAGAGGTTGCCTTCTGACACATTACTGGGGAAAGCCATCAGGGCATTGCTTGAGGGGAAGTCCACACCTTCTAGTGAGGGCTAAGAGTGAGGATCCACAGAATCCCTTAGCCCCTGGCTCAGCCCTATACCAGATCTGAAGTGACCCAGTGGATTCACAGCCACAGCCAGGTAGGCCTAGTGTCATTCAGGACTGAATAGAAAAACTGTTGTAGCCTATGTGTTGGATAGATAACCATGGTAGACAATAGAGGGGAAGTCAAAGAGCTTCCTAAATTCTATTTTAGCTTTCCCAGTTCTAGGAAAACTTATAATGGTCACCGAGCGCAAGAGTTTGTTCTTATGATCTTTTCTAGGAATAAATCCTCATATATCCAGAATATGGTAAATAACCAAATGTTTGATGGAGCGTCCAACCTCCTCGTTCATGGAAGAAGACGACAAGTAAATATAATTTAAGTCATTAAACAAGGATTCAGCTGCCAGTGTATCTGACTGTTATATAAGAAAACTCACAAACACTGAAGTAAGTTACAATACTGACATCAAGAACAGATGATGAAACCTACTGAACCAGAATATTACTTCAACAAAGAAAAAGCCTATGGGGACACATCTTCTGGGTACATGAGCTCTGATTGAAAGATCTTCCTTTTTGTATATAATCCATACTGGGGTGGTAAAGGAAATGAGGAGAATGGGGGTGAAATCAGATGGGGATTTTAGTGGAGTTGAAGTCTACCTGTCATGCCCTGACCTCATCTCGGTCCTTGGCTTGTAGTGTATGTCTGGGACTGTACTTGTAGCCATAATTAAGTATTTGAATTCTCTGTTTCAGTTGTACCAGTCTGAGCACTGTCTGAATGGCTCAATTCCTTTTGCTGTGGTGATTGATATTGCACCACACCTATCTCTTCCCTGCTAAGTTCCCTCTGCTCATTTAGCAGTTAACTTTAGTTCTGCTTGTGCTTTGTGAGTCTGTTTTCTGTGTGCTTGGACCAATCACATTTTGGACCAGGTCCCTGACCTCCTACAAAAGTGTCTGTTTGTCCTGTACTTCATGCTAGCTGTAAGGGCCCTTGCTTACTAAGGAAATCATGTGGATAACTTGTCACTGTGCGCGCTCCCGCTTGACTCTTCCCGTGTCCCACAGACTCCAGTTTATTCACCGTCCGCCCAAAGAATTGACATGAAATGTTGTTTATGGATGTAAATGACCTAAAGTTATTTGGTCTCGTTTATCCATACTGTCATAAATACTGCCCTGGTTACCATAGAAACCAGTCACAGCTCAACTTAAAAACCAAGGGCTGCACTATGATTGGTTGCTATAGGATACATGTTTCCTAATAATATAAAAGCTTTGATATATGCGGTCTGATGATGTTTCCCATTGACATTGAAAAACATGAACATTGCATCATCCAAGAACAGTGTTACGGGATGTCCCTCATTATTACAGAGAACAATACACTCATGCAATCCTTTGGACCCTAAGCGAATGAAACATAAGTATTTACATAAAAAATAATTGTAAAGTGGACCCCACGTGTTGTCCTACTACATTGCAGCTTCGTTGGGAGTGCTGACCTCATCTCCCGTAATGACAGAGTTTCCCCGCTCCCGGCATCATATTGATACATCATGATGTGCATGGAAATACTCCAGGACAGGAATTCCCTGTCCGTGCCGTCTGTACTTCACAGGGCGAGAATTAATCATGTGAATGCAGTCGTAAAAAGTGACATGGGCTTTTACAAAAAAACAGCAGGTAAAAGATTTTGGAAACAAAGGAAAGTTTTATTGATATGTCGCTATTGAACATTAATATATATAGGAATAGTGGGCACCGCTAAAAGTAAGGAGTGCTAAACCAATGCATATAAGTAACAGACAACTCCCCAAAAAGACAAAAGCATATGCACAAAAAGGTAGCACATCATAATAATACTTTATTGAGACAATAACAAAATATACAGAAAAATACCATAAACTATGCAGGGGTAAAGCAATAAGGGAGACAAACCCCAAACACTACCCTACATTAAAAACACTTAAAATGTCAACATGAGACCCGCCGGCGTACCAGCAAGGTCTAACAACCACTCTGACCCCGGACCATATGGGTTCTAACAAAGCTGCCTAAGCAGTATCCCTATGACATACGACATCAAGAAAAATAATTAATATGAACAAAGGGTAGATAAATGAAACGATCACCATGTGCAGTCCAAAAAATAATAAGAAGCGGGTCAGATAGGCAACAGTCCCCCCACGCGTTCCGCCGCCCAGCGGCTTCCTCAGGGATGTGGGTAATGAGATAGGGACATATTATATATACATGTGGAACATGTGAAAACAATTCCCAACCTTGATGAGATCATGTGCAGGAGAATCCGGCGTCCTGTAATGACGGGCGCCATCTTGGGGAGGCCGCGCATGCGCCGTAGGAACAAACAAAAAAAAAAAAAAAAAAAAAAAAAAGGTGAATAAATACAAGAGGCCAAACTTAAAAGACTACAAAAACATGGCGACCGCAGTTGAATACAGAGCGATCGCACATGCGCGATGGAGGAATGGGCAACCAATGATATGTACAGATAGCTGAAGACAATGGCGGGCGCCATCTTGGAGAGGCTGCGCACGCGCAGTGGGTATAGACATCTAACGATGATGATAGAGAAACTGCGCATGCGCAGTAACCCCAAGCACCCAAAACCAGTAAGCGCTATCATAAAAAAGCTGCGCATGCGCAGTAGATACAAGGGTAGAGTAGACATACGGAGGACTCCAGTAATGCAGCGGATTCGCACTTGAATGAAAAATGGTAAGGCATGCATATACATAATATTAAGCACTAGTGGGTTATCCCCATCACAAATCATAAAAGAAATATCATAAAAAGGACCTAAGAATGCATAAATACATGTATTAATTTAAGAGTGATAATATCAGTAGGTATATATATATATATAAAGTTTGAAAGTAATAATATAGTAAATATATATAAAGATAGCTTGCATATAGATACTGGTATAGGTATCTAGGTATAGGTATATAGGTATAGGTATCTATATGCAAGCTATCTTTATATATATTTACTATATTATTACTTTCAAACTTTATATATATATATATATACCTACTGATATTATCACTCTTAAATTAATACATGTATTTATGCATTCTTAGGTCCTTTTTATGATATTTCTTTTATGATTTGTGATGGGGATAACCCACTAGTGCTTAATATTATGTATATGCATGCCTTACCATTTTTCATTCAAGTGCGAATCCGCTGCATTACTGGAGTCCTCCGTATGTCTACTCTACCCTTGTATCTACTGCGCATGCGCAGCTTTTTTATGATAGCGCTTACTGGTTTTGGGTGCTTGGGGTTACTGCGCATGCGCAGTTTCTCTATCATCATCGTTAGATGTCTATACCCACTGCGCGTGCGCAGCCTCTCCAAGATGGCGCCCGCCATTGTCTTCAGCTATCTGTACATATCATTGGTTGCCCATTCCTCCATCGCGCATGTGCGATCGCTCTGTATTCAACTGCAGTCGCCATGTTTTTGTAGTCTTTTAAGTTTGGCCTCTTGTATTTATTCACCTTTTTTTTTTTTTTTTTTTGTTTGTTCCTACGGCGCATGCGCGGCCTCCCCAAGATGGCGCCCGTCATTACAGGACGCCGGATTCTCCTGCACATGATCTCATCAAGGTTGGGAATTGTTTTCACATGTTCCACATGTATATATAATATGTCCCTATCTCATCACCCACATCCCTGAGGAAGCCGCTGGGCGGCGGAACGCGTGGGGTGACTGTTGCCTATCTGACCCGCTTCTTATTATTTTTTGGACTGCACATGGTGATCGTTTCATTTATCTACCCTTTGTTCATATTAATTATTTTTCTTGATGTCGTATGTCATAGGGATACTGCTTAGGCAGCTTTGTTAGAACCCATATGGTCCGGGGTCAGAGTGGTTGTTAGACCTTGCTGGTACGCCGGCGGGTCTCATGTTGACATTTTAAGTGTTTTTAATGTAGGGTAGTGTTTGGGGTTTGTCTCCCTTATTGCTTTACCCCTGCATAGTTTATGGTATTTTTCTGTATATTTTGTTATTGTCTCAATAAAGTATTATTATGATGTGCTATTGAACATTAACCCCTTCCCCCAATATGACGTCCAGGGACGTCATGAAAAGCAGTGGCAGAATGCATCATGACGTCCCTGGACGTCATGCTTTCCCTGCCTCCCCCCTCTGTCCCTAGGTGAGATCGGGCAGCAGGAGGAGGCTGTGTCACACAGCCTCCTCCTGCTGCCACTGCCCGGAGGGGAGCCGCGCCCCCCCCCCGGGCAGTTAACCCCATAAACGCCGCGGTCAATGCGACCGCAGCGTCTATGGGGAGATTCAGTGTCCCCCGCCGATCGGGCGGCGGGGGGAGGCTGCAGAACGCTGCCTCCCCCCACCGCCACTCAATCTGTGTCCCCCGGCCCCCTCCCCTCGTCCTCCGATACCGGCGGATCGCCGCTACTACCGCTTTAGCGGCGATCCGCCGGTAGCGGGCATTACCGGCGCCGCCGATAGTTTTCATCTCCCCCCACCGTGAATCCACGGTGGGGGGAGATGAAAAATGTCCCCTCAGACCCCAGATCAGCCCCCCGATCACCCTACCCGGGCGGCCATCAGATCCAAGATGGCCGCCCCCATCCCTGCGAACAAACGATGTTTGTTCGCAGGGATGGAAATGAATTAGTGATCAAAGCCCCATGCTCTCCGCCACCGGAGGTAGCGGAGAGCATGGGGCAGTGATCGGGGACCCCCCCGTGTGGTCCCGGAGCAGGCGATCGGCGGTATATACTATATACCGCCGATCGCCTGTTCCCAGTGATCAGCACTTTTTATCCCCTGTCACCATAAATCATTGGTGACAGGGGATAAAAAGTGTCACCGTGCCCCCCCCCCAAGTCGCCCCCCACCCCCCCCCAGTCACCCCCCCTTCCCCATATACTCACCGGATCCACGGAGCTCCATCCTCCTCGACGTCCAGGCTGATTCTGAAGTGCGCATGCGCTCCAGAATCTGTTATCTCGGAAAATTTAAAGTGACAGAGACCAATTTGGTCTCTGTCACTGAACTATGATTACTGTGATAGAAAATATCCCAGTAATCATAGTAATACAGTGAAAATTAAAGTATAAAGTACAAAAAGTGAAAAACATACAAAAAAATAAAACACACACTTTTTATTATAGTAATAATTGCACTTTACTCCCAGATTACCCCTAGCCCCCCCAAAGTACCCGTAACCACCGCAGGTTGCCCATATCCGCCCCAGATTGCCCGTATCCGCCCCAGATTGCACGTAATCACCGCACATTGCCCGTAATCACCGCACATTGCCCATAACCACCGCACGTTGCCACTAACCACCACACGTTGCCCATAACCACCGCACGCTGCCCATAACCACCGCACGTTGCCCATAACCACCGCACATTGCCACTAACCACCGCACGTTGCCCATAACCACCGCACGTTGCCCATAACCACCGCACGTTGCCCATAACCACCGCACGTTGCCCATAACCACCGCACGTTGCCCATAACCACCGCACGTTGCCTATAACCACCACACATTGCCCATAACCACCGCACTTTGTCTGTAACCACCCCAAATTGCCAGTGAGCCCCTCCAGATGGTCCGTAATCAGCCCCGATTGCCCGTAACCCCCCCATATTGCACGTAACCACTGCACGTTGCCTCTAACTCACACACGTTGCCAGTGACCCCACACCAGATTGCCGTAACCACCCAAAATTACATGTACCCACCCCTGATTACCTATAAGCACTTCAGTTTATCCGTAACCACCCCAGATTGTCTGTAACCACCCCATGTTGCCCGTAACCATCGCAGATTGTCTGTAACCACCCCATGTTGCCCCTAATCACATGTAATTCCCCCCAGATTGCCTCTAACCACCGCACGTTGCCTCTGACCACCGCACGTTGCCCCCAACCACCGCACATTGCCCCCGACCACCGCACGTTGCCCCCGACCACCGCACGTTGCCCCCGACCACCGCACGTTGCCCCCGACCACCGCACGTTGCCCCCGACCACCGCACGTTGCCCCCGACCACCGCACGTTGCCCCCGACCACCGCACGTTGCCCCCGACCACCGCACGTTACAGGTTCCCATCCCAGATTACCTATAAGCACTTCAGTTTATCCGTAACCACCCCACGTTGCCCGTTACCACCCCACGTTGCCCGTAACCACCGCAGGTTGCCCGTAACCACCCCAGATTATCCGTAACCACCCCACATTACCTGTAATCTCATTTTTTTATTGTATTTTAGTAACTGCGCTATTCTAATAACCATTACTAGCTGCGGTTTTGCTCCAGCAAATTGGCGCTCCCTTCCTTCTGAGCCCTGCTGTGTGCCCATACAGTGGTTTATGCCCACATATGGGGTACCGTTGTACTCAGGAGAACCTGCGTTACAAATTTTGGGGTGCGGATTCTCTCATGTTCCTTGTGAAATTGAGAAATTTTAAACTAAACGAACATATTATTGGAAAAATTCGAGTTTTTCATTTTTACTGTCTAATTTTAAATACTTTGCTCTAATACCTGTGGAGTCAAAATGGTCACCACACCCCAAGATGAATTCTTTGAGGGGTGTACTTTCCAAAATGGGGTGACTTTTGGGGGGGTTCTTTTCTACGGACACTACAGGGGCGCTGCAAACGCACCTGGCGCTCAGAAACTTCTTCAGCAAAATCTGCACTGAAAATGCTAATTGGCACTCTTCCCTTCTGAGCCCCGCTGTGTGCCCATACAGTGGTTTATGCCCACATATGGGGTACCGTTGTATTCAGGAGAACCTGCGTTACAATTTTTGGGGTACTTTTTTTCTCTTTTTCCTTGTGAAATTGAGAAATTTCAAACTAAACGAACATATTATTGGAAAAATTCGTGTTTTTCATTTTTACTGTCTAATTTTGAATACTTTCCTCTAATGCATGTGGGGTCAAAATGCTCATCCTACCCCAAGATGAATTCTTTGAGGGGTGCACTTTCGAAAATGGAGTGACTTTTGGGGGGATTCTATTCTGCTGACACTACAGGGGCACTGCAAATGCACCTGGCGCTCAAACTTTTTAAAAAAGCTAATTGGCGCTCCTTCCCTTCTGAGCCCGGCTGTGTGCCCATACAGTGGTTTACGCCCACATATGGGGTACCGTTGTACTCAAGAGAACCTGCGTTACAAATTTTGGGGTGCAGATTCTCTCATGTTCCTTTTGGAAAGGAGAAACTTTAATCTAAACATATATATTATTGGAAAATTAAAATTTTCGATTTTTTTAAGGCCTAATTGTGAATACTTTCCTCCAGCCCCTGTAGGGTTAAAATGCTCATTATACCCCTAGATTAATTCTTTAAGGTGTCTAGTTTCCAAAATGGGGTCACTTATGGGGGTTTCTAGTATACAAGCCTCCTAAACCCACTTAAAAAAAGAACTGGTCTCTAAAAAATCAGTTTTGGAAATTTTATGAAAATGTGATAATTTGCTAATAAATTTCTAAGCCCCATAACAGCCTAAAAAAGTAAAATATGTTTCCCAAATTATGCCAGAATAAAGAGGACATATTGGTAATGTGATTTAGTAACTAATTTATGTGCTATGACTTCCTTTTTTAGAAGCAGAGAATTTCATAAGTTCATAAAATGCAAAATTTTCAAATTTTTCATGATATTTTGATGTTTTTCACAAAAAACACACAAAGTAATGACCAAATTTTGCCACTAATATAAAGTGCCATATGTGACGAAAAAACAATCTCAGAATCGCTAGCATACGTTAAAGCATCACTGAGCTATAAGCGCATAAAGTGAGACAGGTCAGATTTTGAAAAATGAGCCTGGTCATTAAGGCCAAAACAGGCTGCGGAGGCAAGGGGTTAAGCAACCGGTGCAGAACAGTCTTCACTCCACTCTCTGCCAACAACTTCTCCAGGGCTCAATCTTCCTGAGATTACCTTCAATGGGTTTTTTGATGAAGGATGCCTAATCTGTTTATTATAGCAAAAAAAAAAAAGTTTTATAAATTTGAAAAGGTAATTATAAATTGTTTTCATAATACTTAAATAACATATTATTAGCACTGTGCCTGGTCTCATCCCTGCACCTGACCATCAATGATACCCCGATCAGTCCAGAACATTATGTGGCGTTCCCGGGCAATTATATAGGAAGGGGAAGGGTAAACCAGTGCAAGACGGCTCAGGTACCAGCTAATCCCTCCCAGAGCCTTAGGGTTGTGTGGTAAAAATGTAACATACATGACCCTTTTCTCCTTGGAGATCATGTGTCGAGGCAGAGTCGGGATACCGCCATACACTTAACTCAGTCGTCTGAACCTGTCATAGGCGGTGGGTTTGGCCAACCTTAGTCTTAGTTGTAGGGAAGCTTTAATGTCAACCATATACTAGTTCTATACAGATCCATAATGCACTTCTCATGAAAAGCTTATTGAGCACTAATATTAGAACAGTACATGTATGTATACACTATATTTGTTGATTAGAGTCAACATCTCATAGACCTTTGTGTCTTTTTAAAAAATGAAACTAATTGTGGAACAAATCTGTTCTTGCTAAAGTTCTAAACATACAAGGGCGGATATGTCGTGGAAAATAAATAAAAAAAAGTACATACCCTTTCTACGCCACTTTTACTGCTGCTAAGAATTGTTTCTGACTTCTTTAAAATACTCAGAGCTAAAGTGCCAAGGAGGCGGTGCTGAGCTGCAGCATGCATACCTCCTCCCACCCCCACCCCCACCCATCTCTGCTATGAAGTCTTCCAGCACTGAGCTGTGTACTTCAATAAATCAGAGCAGGGAAAAGTGGGGGAGGCAGCAGGCATGCATGCCAAGGCACAGCACTGCTTCCTTGGCACTTGAGCATAATCTGGAGACGACAGATTCCTTTTACAGCGTCAAATAGAAAGCGATTGCAATATAAATGATGAACTCACAACTGCTGCTAGTCTTGAAATTTCTTCAGAATAAACGAAGTCACCCTAGAATAGATAGAAAATGGAAATTAATAACACCATTTCTATTTAACACCTAAGGATATGAATCATTTTTTTTATAATTTCTCCTCTTTGCACAACAAATCAATATACATGATGCCATTTATTTATTGTACAGGTTGTACTGGAGCTGACAATACCAACTGTGACCAGATCCCCAATCATACATTTATAGGACCAGCTAGGATGTCAGCTTCAGCAACCTATGAGTGTGCAGGATAATGAGACCCTCTCAGTTTTTTAGTTATAGCCAGGTGAAGTGCAAGGACATGGGGGAGATTTACCAAACTGGTGTCAAGTAGAATTGGCTCAGTTGCCCCTAGCAACCAATCAGATTCCACCTTCATTTTCTAAAGAACCTGTGAGGAATCAAAAGTGGAATTTGATTGGTTGCTAGGGGCAACTGAGACAATTCTACTTTACACCAATTTGATAAATGTCCCTAATGGTCTCCACTACAAGTCTATAGAGCCAGGCTCCTGTAATCGGTCAATCGCTTCCCTCGACTATAACTAACAATTGCAGTGGGTCTCTGTGCAACGTGTCAGTGTTAACACTAATGACTTTAAAGGAGTAGTCCGGCGAAAATTTTTATTAAAGTACTCTATTGCCCCCCAAAAGTTATACAAATCACCAATAAACACTTATTACGGGAAATGCTTATAAAGTGCTTTTTTTCCCTGTACTTACTACTGCATCAAGGCTTCACTTCCTGGATAAAATGGTGATGTCACTTCCTGGATAACATGGTGATGTCACTTCCTGGATAACATGGTGGTGTCACTTCCTGGATAACATGGTAATGTCACTTCCTGGATAACATGGTGATGTCACTTCCTGGATAACATGGTAATGTCACTTCCTGGATAAAATGGTGGTGTCATGACCCAGATCTGTGCGGGCTGTGGCTGCTGGAGAGGATGATGGCAGGGGGACACTGAGGGACAGGGGGCGCTGGAGGACACTAAGCATCCCTCTGCCATCATCTTCTCCAGCAGCCACAGCCCGCACAGTTCTGGGAGTCGGGTTGTGACATCACCATGTTATCCAGGAAGTGACATCACCATGTTATCCAGGAAGTGACATCACCATGTTATCCAGGAAGTGACATCACCATTTTATCCAGGAAGTGACATCACCATGTTATCCAGGAAGTAAAGCCTTGATGCAGTAGTAAGTGCTGGGAAATAACCCTATATCCCCATATCCATATACCCCTATACCCCTATGTAGAATTCAAAGTATATGAGAATACTATTGCGACGCCCTGGCCCCTGGGGGCCACTCCCGCAATACAGATGTTGGATGGGTGCAGGAATCGGGGCAGCTGTAGGATGTAGTGGTCACGGTGTATGCACGAGGGTGCTACAGCTGGAAGCCGGGCTCCTGACCATGCGGGAATACTGGGCGTGCGATTCTTCGTTGTCCTTAGTCAGGGCACCAATTATCACACCAATGCCAAGGTTCAGAAACAACGGTAGTTGTATATTTATTGTAACGGTGGTAACTAGTAGCAACAGTCTCTCCGGATGCAACCGGGAATAAGGCAATCTTGAATAAAGCAGAATAATGGGTGATGCTGCTATAGGCTGTGAGATTAGCGTGCTGAATGATGGGAGTAGTAGTGATACTGAAGCAGAGATGCTGGGTGGAATGAGACTTGAATTGAATACTTGCTGTTGATGATTTGAGAAGATGATGATGAGAGGAACTGAAGAATGACTGAAGAATCGACACCCAGATGAGAATCTTGAGACAGGAACACAGCCAGTGGACTGGAGCAGCAGAGCACAATACAGGCCTCTCTCCTTAGCAGGGAGAGAGAGGACAGACACAACCTATTCCCTCTGATGGTGGGGAATAGACTGAGGTAGGACAGGAAGTCACATGGTAACCCAGCCAAAAGCTCGATGACCATTGGTGTTACCATGGAAGCAGGGCACAGTCACGTGACATCCAGCCATTGCATCATCACACCATTAGGCATATACAGAGGAATATACATGAGAAGTACCATCCTTGAACACTAGGAGGCGACATAATACCTTTAGACACTGATACCTGAATTCACATGCAATAAATGACTGAAATGGCAGACTTAAATACTGAGAAGGGGGACACAATACACGCAGTTTGCAGTGGACCATAGCTTTCCGGAACAGAACTGTTTATACTAGAAATACGAGCATGAGAATGGCTGTTCCGGGACACTGCACTATGACTGCACATGAAAAAATATCCTCCATTACTATATGATAACATTACTGAATCATGTAAAGGACATTATTAGGATTCCTACCTTGTCAACTATATGAATAATGCTGGGCTGCCTGAGTTATTAGGTTGTTTGCATTTTGTTTTGCATATTGTTCGTTGTATTATGTTTAAGTTACAAGGCCAGTTGTGGTCACTTTTTGAGCTTTACTATGTACCTTTGAAACTCACAGAGTCACAAAAAGCACTTTATAAGCATTCCCCATAATAAGCGTATATTGGTGATTTGTATAACTTTTAGGGGGCAATACAATGCTTTAATAAAAATTTTCGCCGGAAATCTACATGACAACTCTCCATGTATCTCTTGACAAAGCATCATGGCAGCAGATGAGTCATTTCTTAGACCTTGTCAGAGTAGCATGCTGCATGTACCCAGCTTTAGAAATATTCAATTTTATTTGTAATGGCTCCTTATGTGTTTATAGAGACATCAGTATAATAACCTTTATAAACTTACAGGTTCAAATGATGAAAGCTTAGAACAGCCAGCACAGTCCTGTCAAAAGGAGGAAATACATTACTTTAGGAGTTTTCCGAATTCACCAATGTAGAGCACTAAACCTTCTTCAGTATAACTCCTACAACTACACCCACATACCCTCCCCACATTGTGGGAGGAAGGAAACATTGGCTGAATTCCCAGACAGAGTGTACAGTTGGATCAGAAAGTCCACTACAGGAAGTACATAAGAAAGGAAGTGGAATAAGGACAACAAAGCAGAGAAATGAAAAGCAGAAGAAAAACACGAAAGACCACAAAAAAGTAATTGATAAATGAACATATATTGGTATAAAAATTTATTTTAACATTTGAATATGTTGAATAGGACTACATGGTGCCATGTAACAGGAAATTGCTTTTAAAGCACATATTTCACCAAGCTTTGACATATCAGGTTCTTTGTACTAATTGTCGCTATTGTGCTAAATCCAGCTATGCAAATTTTTAAGTCTGGTGCCATGGAGGCGGGCCAATCACCCTCAATGCACTGCTTTCCCTTTCCACAGATGAGGCGACCTAATTCATATATATTCATTAACCCCTATTAAGCCTATTTTCGTTTTTGCGCTTTTGCTTATTCCATTTTATGTTTAAAAGTCCATAGCGCTTGCATTTTTTCACCTAGAGACGTATATGAGCGCTTATTTTTTGCGAAACCAATTGTACTTTGCAATGACAGGCATTATTTTTCCATAACATATGCTGCGAAACCGGAAAAAAATCATTTGCGCTGTCAAATTGAAAAAAAAAACGAATTTGTTTTGATTTCGGGGAGTTTTGCATTTACGCCGTCCGTCCTATGGTAAAACTGACTTGTTATGCATTTTCCTCAAGTCGTTACGATTACTATGATATATAACATGTATAACTTATATTGTATCGGATGGCCTGTAAAAAATTCAAACCATTGTTAACAAATATACGTTCCTTAAAATCGCTCCATTCCCAGGCTTATAGCGCTTTTATCCTTTGGTCTATGGGGCTGTGTGAGGTGTCAGTTTTTGCGCCATGATGCGTTCTTTCTACCGGTACCTTGATTACGCATATATGACTTTTTGATTGTTTTTTATTAAATTTTTTCTGGATTTGATGCGACCAAAAATGTGCAATTTTGCACTTTGGAATTTTTTTGCGCTGACGCCGTTTACCTGCGAGATCAGGAATGTGATTAATTAATAGTTCGGGCGATTACGCGCGCGGCGATACTAAATATGTTTATTTATTTATTTATTAATTTATATTGATAAAATGGGAAAAGGGGGGTGATTTGGACTTTTATTAGGGGAGGGGATTTTTTATTAATAAAAACACTTTTTTACTTTTTTTTTTACTGTAACTAGAAGCCCCCCTGGGGGACTTGTATATAGACAGCACTGATCTCTCATAGAGATCAATGCTGTGTATATACACAGCAAAGATCGATTAGATCGGTCATAGATTACTATGGCCTGCTGCAGGCCATAGCAATTTATTGCCGAGCCGGGATCAGCATCATTTCAACTCTGAGGCCCGGCACGGGCAGAAGAACGGATCTCCCCCCTGCGATCGCATCGCGGGGGGGAGATCCGTCCCACTAGACACCAGGGACGTGCGGCGCAGTGCCTCTAAATGCAGCTGTCAGGTTTGACAGCTGCACTTAGAGGCTTAATTAGCCGGCGCGGCAACGGGACCCGCGCCGGCTAACAGAGGCTCTGCCCGGCTGCACGTGTCAGCCGGGATCAGCGCCGTTCAGAGCGGCACCATGACGGCACCATGGCGGCACCATCAGATACGTCATGGGTCGCTAAGGGGTTAAAGGGGTACTCAGCCATTCAGCGGCTGAGGCGGGACTCCGCTACGACCACTGAATGGCAGAGCTGCCTTGAGACGTCACATCTCAAGACGCAGCTCTAACCAGGAAGCAGCCGCGGGACGGGGGTACGGGGCGGCCGCTGGAACCGGGGAGGTAAGTCACCGCTGACTTCTATTTCAAACCCCTCCCCGGCCGTACACAGATTATACTGCAGGACCAGAGTACCCCTTTAAGCCACATCACTGGTAGAAAGGGAAAGAGGTGCACACGGGTAATTGGCCCGCCTCCATGGCACCAGACTTGCTAATTTTCATAAGTGGGCATATTTTTGGAATGGTAACCTCCAAAGAAAAAAACTGCTGAAAATACGTAGCCCAGAAAATCAATCTTTATTAAATACAATATTAAAAACAATTCATTCTATTAAAAAAAGAGAAAAACCAACATTAGAGAACAGTGGCTATCCCGGAGGAGGTATATTGTTATACTGAACTATAATTGCACATGCCGCGTCCCTGACCAGTTTACCGTAGCATAATATAGGCAGATAGTTAAAGTGCTAGTGCAAAATTGTCAATAATATTGATACATCCAGTCATATATCTTATTACACCTTGCCTACAAAGTACACTGACCCCAACGGTCTTAGAGATACAGCATAAATACCTGTCACGTATCTTTAATATATGTCCTCCGGGACGCCACCACCCCGACGCGCGTTTCGTAGTCTTCGTCCGGGGGTCAACTCCTCTGCGGGACCGCCCCCTGGCACTCTCGATGCTCTGCCTGCCACGTCGCAATCACTATATACCCAGGCAGACACGGCTGTGAGAGGCCCTGATGGCACACTTAGCTGCAGCATCCCAGCATCATACCGCTCTTGCCCCCGCTATTTCGAGTGGAGACGCAGCAACAATTCTGCAGGGCCACCCTGAACTACAGGCCCTCCTGGCCCTTCTCGCTTCTAAAAATGATCTGGTTTCCCTTGCTGCCAACCTCAAAACTGCGTGGCGACAGGACCTGGGAGTGGTGCAGGCGGACATTGTGTCATTGCAAAACAGAGTAGAGGAGTTGGACACTTTTTAAGTATCCGTACAACGTACAGTTTCTACTATGCAAGGGGCTCTGGCCTCCCAGACAACACAGCAGCAACACCTGTTCTCTTATATGGACGACCTGGAAAATAGAAACAGGCGTAATAATATTCGGGTGCGAGGACTGCCTGAAGCCACACGAGCGCCTGATCTTATTCCCACCCTCACAGGTATTTTCAATGAGCTATTGGGAGACCCTCAGCACTCTCACATTGAAACTAATCGTTCCCACAGGGCCCTCCGCCCCCATAGTGCAGATCCCTCCAGACCCAGGGATGTCATTTGCCACATTCATTATTATGCGGTGAAAGAGCGTAACATGCAAAAGGCGAGACTGGCTAAGGAAATAGACTTTGATGGCGCCCAACTTTCTCTGTTTCCTGATTTATCCAGAAGAATGCTCCACATGCGAGCCTCCATGAAACCCCTTCTTCATTTGCTTCAGATGAGGAACATCCCATACCGTTGGGGGTTCCCGTTCGCCCTGCAAGTAAGCCAGAATGGAAGGATGCATAGTGTCCGTGTCCCGGCGGACCTCCTAGACTTTCTCCAAACACTTAACCTCCCAGCAATTGATCTGCCCGAGTGGGCAGCCATCTTGAAGGATCCATATGCACCTGCTCCCTCCCTGACCTCGCCGACACGGCGGACGAGCTTGCCTGTCTACTCCTCAAGAGCACAACGCTCCAGGAGGCACCAGAGAGCGGATTCGCGGTCAGATGTGCAGGGCTGATGGGCATCTTGATATGTGAGACTGTTTAGATTTTGCCTCAGGTGTGATTCGTGAGCAATGCTACTGTTATATATTGCCCCATGGGATTGTTATATGTGTATTCATTTTACTTTTCATACACCCCATTTGTCTAGTTTAACTTGATATGCTATTAGAGGTCAAGGAGTTTTCTAATGCTAGTAACCTTATTCCTGGAATTACGTTCCTAGCATTACCCCCCAATAGTTGTTAGTTGGTCATAAACCACTACGAAAGTGCACCTGACGGTTGCCGTTTAGTTTTTGTGCTACCTACTCCTAGGTTTAGCTTTTTCTGTTGATTTACTTGCTCTCCCCACTCTTTCCTCCCCTTTCGTCCCTAGGCCAGTGCGATCCTCTCTCCCTTCCCTCCTGATTTGCAGTGAAAACCCCTTTTGTGCCTATAGAACAAGTTATGGAATCGGTTAAGCTTAACTCACTGAATGTACAGGGGTTCAATATACCCGAGAAACGGTCCCAGATATTGTACTCTATGCACAAATTGGGTTCCAAAATACTGTGTCTGCAGGAGACTCACTTTTTGAAGTCTAAGGTCCCCGCACTTCAGAACAGGTACTTCCCTACCTGGTTTACAGCAGCAACTCTGAGCAAAACGAAGGGAGTTGTTATCTTTATTCACAGATCCCTGATGTGTACGGTCCTAGCGGTGGAGGAGGATCCGGAGGCCAGGTTTCTCTTTGT
Organism: Dendropsophus ebraccatus; assembly: GCF_027789765.1. Taxonomy (NCBI): domain Eukaryota; kingdom Metazoa; phylum Chordata; class Amphibia; order Anura; family Hylidae; genus Dendropsophus; species Dendropsophus ebraccatus. The sequence continues at coordinate 21,820,331 of NC_091455.1, read as the reverse complement.
CCGTTGCTCCATTAGGGGTCAGCAGTTTACAATTGCCTGTAACTATGCGCCCAATCAGGGTCAGCATACCTTCCTCACAAACACTCTAGATGCTCTTACAGCGTTTGCGCAAGGTGAGGTCCTCCTCTGCGGGGATTTAAATGTTCCTCTGAACGCGCAGATGGACACCTCCTCCGGACGCTCCTCCCACCCCTATAACAGAATTAATAGGATGTGCAGTTCTTTACACACCATGCAGCTGTGCGGCGTGTGGAGATTACGTCACCGTGATTACTCCTTTTTTTCAAACGTTCATAAAGTATATAGCCGTATTGAAAAATCCATTTATTCTAACAAAATATCCAAGCTTTGAGGCTTCTGAAGCCTGAGAGGAAAGAACTAGCACAAGTGTGAACAGAGGCTAAACAGAGAAAAACATCCAATATACAGTATGCAAATAGAAGTAAGTACAATAAATGGTACATAATAAAAGAAAAAAGATTTATTTTACATGAACATTTTAATCCTAGAAGTTCTCCCTAATATTATTGTCATTCTTACCATGATATCATTGATTCCACCTGCTAAGTCGTCCTCCTCCTCCACCTGCAGGGTCACAATATGAAGAAAAAGTCATCTCAACAAGCCGACAACATTGGAATATTCCTTCATTTATTATACAGTTCCAGTTGGGAAGAGAATTTATTTTTATGATCTAACTGGATTCTCTTTGGACAAGGGGTCCCTTAATGTTATGGTGATGAAAGTCTGTCCTGCAGCTGGGACCCCACAACGATCAGAAAGTATTCAGCTGCCCGTGCAATGCCAGGGAATCTGTCATCTCTATATCATGCTCTGCTGGCTGCATGTATGTCCGAAAGGCCCTACTTTATTTCCAACTGTGTCTATTTCCCAGAAGGCCCTACTCTATTTCCCACTGTGTCACCTCTGCCATTTCCCACTGCCTCACACAGTCATTATCAAGCTCCAGCACCATCTTAATCTCTATACAAGCTCCCCATCTGTAGTGACACCTCGGTGCCCCTATATAGTATTAGGACCACCTCTTCTTCACCCACATAGTTTTAGGCCCTACTCAGTGGCGTAGCTACCATAGAGGCAGGGTAGGCAGCTGCTATGGGGCCCGTGGGGTAGGGGGGCCCAGGGATGCACAGGGAAAATAAGAGCTGTCCTGTGTCTTTCTGCTTAACCCCTTATGTACTGCAGTGTATAGGTGACTCAGTGTTCACTTACATGCTGCAACACAAAAAAAGGGTTAATAAGTAGAGGACACGAAGATCTCTGCTTCACTGCTCTGATAACCCCTGACCTCCGTTCTCTGGCTGCTGCAATCAAGTAGGAAAATGTGCGAGCTCCATCCAGAGGTCATGGGTTATCAGTGCAGGAGCAGTGAAACAGTTCTCCTTGTCTTCCTTTTTAACTCTTTTTTTTTTGTGTTGCAACATGTAAGAGAACATTGGGTCACTTACACATTGCAGTACATAAGGGGTTAAGGGGTTAGGCAGAAGGTATTCTGCTCCTGCACCTACAGTATGTATTTAACCATAAGGGCTCCTACTTGGCCCTTTATAGTTTGAAGACAGTGGACTGACAGAACAAGCAGCCATTGGCTCTCTGTTCTGCTAGTAACTTTTGTAGCTGCAGGCCTCTGGTCACAAGAGATTTAATTTTTTGACCACATTACCAAGCCTATATATATGCAGTCCTTTGTGTCGTGCGTAGGGGAGGGGGGGCCCCTTACAGTTTTTTGCTATGGAGCCCCATGAATCCTAGCTACGCCCCTGGCCCCACTGTGTCTCTTATAGCATTAGGTCCCGCTGTGGCCTCCTATTGTAGTAAAATCCTATCTGATCATGCTCCCAGACAATAGTTAGGCCTCCTCTTTACGCCAATATAGTGTTAGGCCCTCATATAGTATTAGGCCCCTCTGTGCATCCCCTATAGAGTATAAAGCTTTCTCTGTGCAGCAACTATATAGTATTAGGCCCCTCTGTGCATCCCCTATAGAGTATAAGGCCTTCTCTGTGCAGACACTATATATTATTAGGCTCCTCTGTGCAGACCTTATATAGTATTAGGTGCCTCTTTGTAGCCTCATTAAGTATTAGGCTCCTATGTGCAGCCTCTAGACATTAGAAGCCCCTCTATGTTGCCCTATACAGTATTAGGCCCATCTTTTTGTCCAATATAGAACTAGGCCTCTTTGTGCCCCCATGAAAAAATCCTCACTAGAGATGAGCGAACGTCGAGCATGCTCGAGTCGATCCGAACCCGAACTTTCGGCATTTGATAAGCGGTGGCTGCTGAACTTGGATAAAGCCCTAAGGCTATGTGGAAAACATGGATATAGTCATTGGCTGTATCCATGTTTTCCAGACAACCTTAGAGCTTTATCCAAGTTCAACAGCCCCCGCTTATCAAATACCGATCGCTCGGGTCGACTCGAACCCAATTCGCTCATCTCTAATCCTGACCTGCCCTAGACACTTGTTCCTCCTCTAGTGTAAGCTCCTCCCTCTTCTAGCCAAAGCAACGTTACAGAGACACTGCCTGCAGCAGAAGTTCTTGGGAAAAAGTTAAGAGGCCTCGACAAAGTGTGGGCCCACACCAGTTTGACAGTAATGTTCACAAACGCATAAAAAACATAACAACGAACAATATACTTTACCTTATTCTTTTTATATTTACAGAGCATATCTACTGCGAGTAATTGAGTTGGAGGATGATTCTGTGAACACAATACATTCTCATTGTGATCATTTTTTTATTTTTTTAAGTAATAAATAGTAGAATAGTAATAAATATTATTAAGAGGTTCATGTATAAAATCTGTGAGGGCAGTGATCACTATAGGTCACTCACAAAAATCCTTCCATAAATATGTACATATTGGCCAAAATTTATCAATCTGTGCAAAACTGAAACTTTTGAAAAGTAGGTGGGGCTTAGTTTAAAAGGGGTGTGGGTATCTATGGCCTGTTAAATTTGCTATTAGTACACAATAGTTATGATGTGCTACTATAATACTGATTACCTATTCTAAGGTTACACCCTTACCACCAATCATTTGACTCCAGTGAGGGCCACATCCCTTCATACTTCTAATAGGGTCTGTACACCTCAATGGGACAAAACTGCAGTGAGCTGCCCCTGTAGTCACCTGATCATTGGAGGTGCCAGGAGATGGACCCCCACCAGTATCTAGTATTGATGATGTAGCTGTATCTCTTTAAAGTGGTATTTTACTGTAAAAAAAAAAAAGAAAGTATGTTACGGCCCCAGGGTAAAAAAAGAAGTGATGCCTACTTCAGTCCTCCACATCTCCTTCTGTTCCCACATTCCTCATCTCATTTCCCTGCCTCCAAGCTGAGATGTCGAAGCAGGACCTTCCTGTTCAGCCAATCATTGGCCAAGATGGGACACGGCTGTGGCCAGTGATTGGCAGAGCAGGCAGATCCTTTCCAACATTTCCTCGTAAAATCAAGGAGAAGAGATAAGCAGCACAGGATTAGAAGGAGCTGTGGGGGACCGTAACAGGTAAGTATCACTTTTTAAAATTGTTGTTTCATCCTAGTAATATATTTTATACTGGAATACTCCTTTAATTTAAAATGTAATTTCCCACTGTTCAGCAGGGTGATGATAGGTGGAGGCCAAGCCAGTTAGTTATCCTGACATAATCTTAAGGTGTTATTACACGGGCCGATGGAGGCCCGATAATAACTGTAAACGAGCGCTGAACTGCTAGATCGGCGCTCATTTACTGGGCCTATTCCATGGGCCGATTATCGTTTAACAAGGGCTGCATGGACATCGTTAACGATGTCCTTGCAGCCCTTGCTTAAACTTTACACATTATCTATCCAGGCTGCAGGGCTCCTCTTGCGCTCTGCTTCTCCCCGGGTCCCGCGTGCTCCAGCTTCAGAGCGTCCTGTCTGAGCTGACAGGCTGCTCAGCCAATCACTGGCCACAGTGGTCCAGGCCTGTGATTGCCTGAGCGGCCTGTCAGCTCAGACAGGCTGCTCTGAAGCTAGAAGACTGCAAGAGGAGCCTTGCAGCCTGGATAGGTAATGTAAATCGTCAGTCGCCTATTAAGGTAGCGATGCGCGGTCGGCTCCCGACAATTATAGGTTCAAACCTGTATCAGCGATCAGCCGATGATCGTTGTCATCGGCTGATCGTTATATTTATTACACGGAGTGATAATTGCCCGAATCGGGCTGATACGGCCGATTATCACTCCGTGGAATAGGGGCCTTAGTGTAATTGATAATTTGGAAGCCACATGTGACTCCTGACTTTCTGTTATATTTTACAGAGAAGGTGGTCTGTCCCTGGTCCGCTGACTTGCCATCTGGCAACTCCCTGATCCCTCCCCACCCAGCTCTATCTGTACGCTGATGCTATCTCTTTGGGATCATGACACATAGTAGTTATATACCTCCCTTAACACTTTCCATTCTTGTTGCTTTTTTCCTGTGTTTTTGTTGTGACTTGCACCACACTGAGCTGTGTTACCACTATCCTGCAAATCGTGGTGAGAACATTGTTTTACTGTGGTTTTAAGAAACTGCAGCATTAGGGCCATACAGTCATTTCAGTGGGGAAATAGAGACCACCGCCTTCCACATAAGCTAAAACAGTAGAACATAAGGCATAGACAAGAACCTCTACATTATAATCATCTATACTAAACTACAGTATATACTGTAAGCAAAACATCTTCCTATTGATAGACCTGCTGGTATATCTCCACCTATACATATAGTTCACTGGTTATTTATCAGGTATTGATAAGCAATTTTACCTTTATTGCATTCTCCATACACGTCGGTTTTCCAGCATGTCCGTTGCTGTATGGTGGATTACACCTTGAAGGTAAAGCTGTTGATGATAATGATGACGTTGGATTAGGATTTGGTGACGATGCATCAGGTCTCATGTATCCCACATAAAAATAAAGTGCATATATATATATACATATATATATAGTAAATATACTCACCCAGGCAGACACTGACGCAAACCAGTACAAAGATTACAACGCTCGTCATTGTGTAGACACTGAGGTTCAGCACAAATCTACATCTCAGCCACTCGTACAATCCTCTTTTATACAGAGAAAGTTATAGGGCGGTGCAGGATCTCCCTTTAGCCTCTGGCAACTTTATTGAGCAAATCAATAAAGCAGCAAATCAATCGTCCTCTGCCAAATTTTTATTTCTTGTCATTATGTGTGTACATTGCTTTTAACGGCACATTATACATTTCGCATGTGACAATATAATTTTTTTTCCCCAACTGCAGAGCGAGGACAGATGTAGCCATACTAGTCAATGTAGATGACAGGCCCAGCTCTGTACACATCCTGGAATAGAGTAAAGCTCTTGTGCAAACTTGCTGACTTAGTTCTCTTCAAGCCTAAGGCTCCGTTCACATGGAGTAAAACTGGCAGAATTCTGCGGCGGAGAATGACAGTCTATGGGAGACTTGCGTGCTACCTCTCTCCTCGCTGAAGAATGGACATGTTTATTCTTCAGCGCAGAGAGATGAGGCGCACGAGCGCACGAGTCATTATGACATGGAGGCTGGCGGGATTCCATGGCGGAGAATTCCGCCAGATTTACTCTGTGAGTCATGGAAGCAAGAGGGTGCTATAATAGGAGGCCAATTCCAATTTGTGCTATTGGGTTCCTTATTCTTTTTTTGTTAAATACGATGTTATTGCAAAGAATTAAGGCCCTGTTCCACAGAACGATTATCGGCCGATATCGGCCACTACGGACGATAATCGTCCCGTGGAATAGAGTGCAACGATCAGCCGACATCGTTCATGTCGGCTGATCGTTGCAGTCGCTTGTTTTTCAACATGTTGAAAAACAAGCGACTGATATAGCAGCGATCTGCTGCCGTCTCTCCGTTGAATAGGAGCTTCGGCAGCAGACGCTGCTGTATTCTATGGGCTGCCCGGACGATCAGCAATCACCCGGGCAGCCCCCCCGCAGCTCCCCGCCGCCCCCTCCTGCACTCACCCGCCCGCTGCTGCTGCGCCGAATAGCGGCGGCAGCGAGCGGGGAACGAGGAGCAAACTAGCGCTGATATCGCTCGTTTGCTCCTCTAGACGGCCCGTGGAATAGGGGCATTAGACAAACAGACCTCCAGGCTTATAGTACAGAAGAAAAAGTCGCTTGACAATACAGTAATCTTATCTACCAGCAGGAATAAGTCTATAAAGGTAAGCAAAAACAAGAAGAATAGCATTCCACATAAGTGACCCGTTCCAGCGTTATTTTGTTGATCAAAACAGTATGATGATATGAGATTATTATCAATAATAAAAAGCAATTCCCCAAAAGATATCAGTAACGGTAGAAAAGAAGGAAGAAAGAAAAAATCAAAAGGAAAACAAAACAACAAAAAAAGAGAGGGGGGTAGTGGAATGGGGGAAGGGAAAAAGATATGGGGAACAGAAGAAATGAGGACTAGAGGTATGGGGAAGCTTCACTTACGGTTCTCCTAACGCATAGCAATGGAAATAGCAAAGAAAACAGAGACCCATTGTTTGAGAGCCAAACAGCAAGGTCTCCTGAGCCACTAAAAGTGTCCAAAGAGAATCATGTTTTAGTAAACACAGATCTCTCCCGGTCAGACAACGCCATCAACTCCTCCATCCGTCTAATAGAGAGAAGGCAGTCAAGAAAATCACCAAGAGAGGGAGGTGAAGTAGATTTCCACCTATGGGGGATGGCCTGCTAAGCCCCCTAAACAAAATGGCGCAGCAATCCTTTTTTAAATCGTCTAAAAGGGACCTCCTTGAAACGATAGGAGAGCCAAACCAACAAATGGTTGAATAGACGTAGAACATATCATAAAGATTCATTTCCAAAAGCTGCTAATCCCCTGGCAGGACCACCAAATGTGTTCCAGACTCCCCCTCTCCACACCACATCTCCAACAACATGGATCAACAGAGGGGAACATTTTGTGCAAACACTCTGGATAATAATACTAGTGAGAAAGAATCTGATAATTCTTCTCCTGTGTATAGATGGAGAGTCGGTTGACAATGATCCTATCTACCAGCAGGAATGAGTCTATAAAGGTAAGCAAAAACAAGAAGAATAGCATTCCACATAGGTGACCCGTTCCAGCGTTATTTCGTTGATCAAAACAGTATGATGATATCAGATTATAATCAATAATAAAAAGCAAGAAAGAGAGAAAAGGAAAACAACAAAAAAAGGTGGGGGGAAGGGAAAAAAACAAGGGGAACGGAAGGAATAAAGTCAGGAGGTACTGGAAAGATCAGGGAAGGGGAAGTTTCTCGTACGGTACTCCTAACTCATACCAAAGGAAATAAAGTCTATGACCCATGGTGTAAGAGCCAGACAGCAAGGTCTCCTGAGTCACTAAAAGTGGCCCAAGAGAGTTTTAGTAAACACAAATCTATCCAGTCAGACACAGCTGTCATGTCCTCCATCCATCTAATAGAGGGAAGTCAAGTAAAGTCAAGAAAATCCCCAACAGAGGGAAGTGAAGTAGATTTCCACCTACGGGGGATGCCCTGCCACCCCGTCTAACTAAAATGAGGCAGCTATCCTTTTTTAAATCGTTTAAAGGGACCCCCCCTTAAAATGAAAGTAGAACCAAACCAACAGATAGTTGAGTAGGTGTAGAACAGACCTTATCATAAAAGGCAAAGATTAATTTCCAAAAGCTGCTAATCCCCTGGCTGGACCACCAAATGTGTTCCAGACTCCCCCTCTCCACACAACATCTCCAACAGCATGGATCAACAGAGGGGAACATTTTGTGCAAATTTTCCAGATAATACCAGTGAGAGAGAATTTTATATTTCCTGTGCATAGCTAGAGAGGGAAGTATTATGAACAAGGATTTTTATACAATGCCATGAGAGAGCCAAGTCCCACAAACCGTAACACGGACTCCAAGAACCCCAGTGTACCCTGTGAAAGGCCTTCTCAGTATCAAGAGACAGGATGCACAGGGGGATTCCCGCCAAGACACAGGATGCACAGGGAGATTCCCGCCAAGAGACAGGATGCACAGGGAGATTCCCGCCAAGAGACAGGATGCACAGGGGGATTCCCGCCAAGAGACAGGATGCACAGGGAGATTCCCGCCAAGAGACAGGATGCACAGGGGGATTCCCGCCAAGAGACAGGATGCGTAGGGGGATTCCCGCCAAGAGACAGGATGCACAGGGGGATTCCCGCCAAGAGACAGGATGCACAGGGGGATTCCCGCCAAGACACAGGATGCACAGGGAGATTCCCGCCAAGAGACAGGATGCACAGGGGGATTCCCGCCAAGAGACAGGATGCACAGGGAGATTCCCGCCAAGAGACAGGATGCACAGGGGGATTCCCGCCAAGAGACAGGATGCGTAGGGGGATTCCCGCCAAGAGACAGGATGCACAGGGGGATTCCCACCAAGAGACAGGATGCACAGGGGGATTCCCGCCAAGAGACAGGATGCGTAGGGGGATTCCCGCCAAGAGACAGGATGCACAGGGGGATTCCCACCAAGAGACAGGATGCACAGGGCGATTTCCGCCAAGAGACAGGATGCACAGGGGGATTCCTGCCAAGAGACAGGATGCACAGGGGGATTCCCGCCAAGAGACAGGATGCACAGGGGGATTCCCGCCACACGTGCCCTCTCAACCAAGGCCAGAGTGCGGATCGTGCTGTCCCGCACCTCTTTCTGCCTTATAAAACCCACCTGATGCATGAATGGGCTAAACTGTTGTGCCAAGATTTTTGAGTACATTTTGACATCAAGGTTGATCAAAGAAATAGGTCTGAAATTACCACATACATCTGGAGACTTCCCCGGTTTAGGAAGAACTGTAATGTGGGCCCGGAGTGCCAAAGAAGGGAATGATCCTCCTTGGAGAATCTTGTTAAAGGCAGAGAGAAGCAAAGAAGAAAGCCAGCTGCCTAAGACCTTATAGAACCTGGACAAGTATCTACCCACCCCAACCCCAGTCACATTAACACTAAACACTTCAAGTGTCATGAAAATAGGCACAACTAGATAAACCCAACTACAGAAGGCAACAACATCCCAAGTAACCATGGCTGCTGAGACATTATAAAAGAAAGGAGCGTATAAGAAATGCTGGAAAACATAATGATATGCTATAGTTATCCCTGACAGGTCAGCGCGAGTCCACTAAAGCAAGAAGAGACAGGGCCCAGGTGCCGTCAGTAGCCTTTCAGCCGGTCTCTGTTATCCCAGGAGAGGGCCCAGAATGACTTCTTTGCTGTCTCCTCCTCTTGACTAGGACCCATTCTGAGGTCGCATTGGGCGCATCCCCCAATAAGAGCGGCGGGGTGGGCCAATCCGGCGAATTCACTGTTGATAGGCCAAAAGTTCCTAAAAAGGCAGAAAGATCTCCAAGTTGACGGAAATTCCTGGAAAATCTTTCTGAGCCCTTAGGTAAAAGGGGAAGCCCCACCTATAAGTGATACTGTTGGCTTTCAATAGTTCCACCAGAGGCTATAATGCCCCCCCTCAGTTGCAAGGTACAGCCAGACAGATGTGGTAGCAGGGGAGCAGGCACATCAACGTGTTTTATCGGGCCGTGCCCTCTGGTCGCGAGCATAATGGCGTCCTTGACCTTGTAAATATGGACCCGGCAGATGATGGCACATGGTCTTCTGTTCGGTGAAGGTTTTGGCCCAAGGACTTTATGGATCCTTTCAAACTCTATTGGCGCAGTCCCATCAGAAGCTAACAATGTAGCAAGAATAGATTGCGCAGCAGCATTAATATCAGTCACCGATTCAGGCATTCAACAAGGGCGAATGTTGTCCCTACGATTTTCCACATCCTCCTGTTTTACTAATATCTCTTCTATCTTTGCTGACTGGCACTAAATAACAGTGCGGTGAGCCGACAACTGAGCCCTCAGCTCCTCCTGCACCTTGTCTATATATCGTCAAAGCGAGCTCCAATTCATGCTTTAAATATGCAGTCGCTATGCGACTAACACAGTGCTCAAAGTCCTTCTTGGTGGGAAGCGACTTAATACATCACCCCAAGTCCCTCAGACTCCATTCCTCATCGTACACTTTAAAATTATGAGCATAAATATCCACAAAAAAAATTGATTTTATTATATAAAATTCAATAAATGCATATATTAAAAACAAGGAGAGGAAAAACATTTCCTAAATGCAACATAACAGGACAAAAACACAACACAATGGTGGTAAATGTAAACATATCACTTGAATATCCTGATCAAAAATCTACACAGGTGTAGCCGATAAGGTGCTTATTCTATTATTTACTGCTTACTTGCCAATACGGCTAAATCACCAGTACTAGCTCTGTCTAGTGTCTACACATATCACCTCAAGCAGGAAGGATTCTATACATATCAGATCAATCTGTAAAAAGACTCACCCATCTTGTTGTAATTGTCCTGGTGCCAACCCCGACGTATGTTTCGCAGCTTTATCAAGGGGTATTCCTCATCGTCACAATCAGGGAAGAAATCCCTGCTGTCAGCATCCCGGTTGTGCTCAGACGAGACTGACCTTTGGCTGTCTGTGGCATGGCAGCCAGCGAGGTCCGTGTCGCCATCTTGGATCTTGTGATGACTTCCCTGTTGTGCTGCAAGGCTGCAAAGGAGTGCTGGATTCTGGGTGTCTCAGGATCAGGGGGAGCTGGGGTCTTACCTTTTCCATTACTCCTGACTTTTTATCTGTTTGATGCCTTTCTTCAGTGGTTGGGATGGATGGAAGGCGGCCAGGGCCCAGGAGCTCTTCAGCCGTGCTGCTTACTCCGCCATAGGCAAGTCACGCTCCGTGGGGTCCTCATTCTATTATTAGATGTAATGAAATAAAAATATATCTGCACCCTCCAGTGATTTGGCAATGTATTTTCAAGCTTTTGACCCCGTATGTTACCAGTCTCCTTATCATTGTCTATACTGTACTGTATGGTTGTTCTGATGGTCGGTGTCAGGGCAGGGTAGAAGGGGACCCTTTTAGGCAAATTGCAGGTACATGAGTGTGAGACATGCATCTGACTTAACTTATGGCGGGTCCTTTCAGGCAATACGCTCACAGGAGATTGGGTGCCTTTGGGTCGGTAAGTGCGGCTGAGGGCAGATGAGTCGGGCAAGAGTAAAAATGGGGTCTCCAATAATAATAATAATAATAATAATAATAATAATATTTATTTGTATAGCGCCAACAGATTCCGCAGCGCTTATTTAAATATATATAAATACATTACAGGTTATATATTAAATTATACAATGAATAAATTACAACAACAAATCCTTCTACTCCACATCAACTCAGGTAGTCTTTACACTGTGTGCTGTTATGCTGATGTTTATGTATGTTTATGCTAATTTTGTATATATGTTAAACTCATGGATATGTTTATTGGAGAAATGTTTTGTTAGATAATGTTGGTATTAATGAACATGGCCGACATGGCCTTTTTCCAATATATTGTTGCTGTCTTTACTGGGTGAAAGGGGGAGTCGGTAATCTTCGGAGAAGGTACAGGGGTTTAGGTTATTAGAGGGTTACTGGTAGTCGGTAGGGAAGCCAAGTATAACATTCTGCAGTCAAGCCCCATACCAGATCTGAAGTGACCCAGTGGATTCACATCCACAACCAGGTAGGCCTAATGTCATTCAGGACTGTATAGAAACACTATTTTAGTGGTCAAAGATTTTTCCAAATTCTACTTCAACTTTCCCTTATTCTTTTCTAGGAGTAAATTTCCATATATCCAGAATATGGTAAACAACCGAATGTTTGATGGAGCGTCCAACCCCATCATACTGGGAGAACATGAGTTAATATAATTAGTCATTGAACAAGGATAATAAGGATATAACAAGTCATTAAACAAGGATTCAGCTGACAATGTATTCACCTGTTATATAAGAAAGCTCACAGACAACAGAGTAAATTATAATACTGACATCAAAAACAGGATGATGAAACCTACTGAAGCAGATTATTACTACAAAAAAAAAGCCTTCGAGGACACATGCCTAGAACTCATCTAGCACAAACCTGATAAAGGGAAGCTACTAGAAAAATGACAGGGTTAAAAAAATGTTCTAGGTCATTGCAGCGGTCCATGAGCTCTAACTAACAGATCTTCCTTTTTGCATATAATCCATACTGGGACAGTCAAGGAAATGGGGAGAGGGGGGGGGGGGGGGGGTGAAATCAGATGGGGATTTTAGTGGAGATGAAGTCTACCTATCATGCCTGTGTTTGTTTGGACTTAGCGCAGCCCTTGGCTCATGGTATACAGCCAAGACTGCGCTCTTAACCATAATTTAGTATTTGAATTCTGAGTTTCAGTTGCACCAGTCTGCACACAGCTCAATTCCTTGTCCTTTGGTAACTGATTCTCTACCACACCCATCTCTTCCCTGCTCAGTTCCCTCTGCTCATTTTAACAGTTAACCTTTGTTTTGCTTGTGATTGACATCCTGCCTTTCCACTCACCCTTTGCTTTGTCAGTCTGTGTTCTGTGTGCCTGGTCCACGTTCTGGACTGGGTCCCTTTAAAGTGTCTATTTGTCCTGTACCATGCTAGCTCTTAGTCTCACCTGAACGAGATAAATGTACCCTGCGTTGCATATGTCTGTGTCTCTCTGCCATGTATAGCAGAGTGTAATGTCCCGATATGTCCTGGGTAAAGTACCTCTGTCAGGTATATTTACAGTTGTGCTCAAAAGTTTACATACCTAAGCACAATTTTTGCTTTCTTGTCCTTTTTTTCAGAAAACGATAATGCAAAAACTTTCTTTCCACTCATGATTAGAGGTTGGATGAAGCCATTTATTGTCAAACTACTGTGTTTTCTCTATTTAAATCATAACAAAAACATCCAAATGACCCTAATCAAAAGTTTACATACCCCAGTGATTTGGGCCTTAACACAAATGTGTTTGAATGGCTACTTAAGGTAACATCCTCATCTCTGACCTGGTTTCTTGTTATCCGTGTGTGCACAAAAAAAGCTGAGTGAGTTTCTGGGATACAGACAGACACAATTGTCAACAGATCTATGGGGAAAAAGTAGTTAACCTGTATAAAACAGGAAAGATGTCCAAGGAATTGATAATGCCAGTAAGCCCTGTTAAAACTGATTAACAAATGGAAAATCTGGGTCTCTGTACAAACCAAACCACAGTCAGGTAGACCAACAAAAATATCAGCCAAAACTGCCAGGGAAATTTTTGACATGCAAAGAAAAAAAACAGCTGAAATACAGGACTCTCTGAAAACTGGTGGTGTGGCTGTTTCAAGATGCTCATTAAGGAGGTGCCATATACTGAGGTAGCTATGCGGTGTTGTGGGTGTAGGGTCACTTGGGCACTTGTCACGGTGGCCATGAGTGATGTTGGAACCCACCCATGGACAAACACACAACCACGATCAAGGTTTGGATAGCTCAAGTGTAACCTGGTGTATAGGTGCGAGTGCAAAAATGATGGACTAGGGTTCAGTGGCTTAACCAGAATAACTTGGTTTACTTTTAGAAGCTTCAGTGCAATACAGGATAAATACACTTTTGATAACTGTTTTGATCTCTGCTGGGATAGTGTAGTTTAGAAGAGAAGTAACAGAAGAAGAAGATACTTGTACTCACGTATAGATACTTTGGATCTGACCGCCTTTTGCCCTATAGTGTTAAGATACCCGTCCTGCTAGAGTAGTACGAGGTCCCAGGTCCCTGCGCTGGGTTGAGCTGAGTTTCCAAGACTTTGCAGAATAGCCGTGTGTTGCAGTAGGATACGTTGGCTTTCACGCTGTTTCGTTCTAATGAGGGGGGTTTCTAACTCCGGTATGCTGCCCTGTGTGGTGTGGAAGGTATCCCTGGCGTAGACAAGGTTTTCCTCAGCGGACGTCACTCCATTCTAAGTGTTCTAGCACTGCATGCTAGCAGTAGTCTCCAACGTAAATCCAATGTGATAAACAGAAACAAACAGACTGGCACTCACCAACTTGCGTGAAGTCTTTCCTTTATTCCATATCTCAGTCCAAGACATAAAACGATGGGAAAGGGTTGCACGGAAGCCGAGACCATGCTCCCTCTAATGGCTAGCAAGATGGGAGCTTTCGTTCAGTGCACAGTTTGCCACATTTATGAACAAATGGAGCAGGAGTTCCAGGGTGATTACCACTGTGGCAGATGTGACCATGTTGCCCATCTAGAAGCTCGAGTTAGAGATCTAGAGAAGCATATTGCAACACTCAGGGAAATTGACCACCTTCAGAGGGAACTTCTGCTGACTGAGCAGGAAGTTAGTGGGGTAGAGATAGAGGGTGGTGATATGGATGAGGAGGCCCAAGTAAGTAGTGGGTTAAAGCGTTACTGTCATTTCAGGGTCATTTTTCTGAAAACGTTAAATATCTATAGTACAAGCGATTTTAAGAAACTTTGTAATAGGTTTTATGTACTAAAAGAGTTTCCTTTTGTACTGAAAAAGCAATCTCCCAGCCTCCCCCCTCACATCAAAAGAAGCAGGATTTCTGTCTCCATTATGTGGCTATGGAGAGGGGAGGGGCTGTTAGGAGTGACTGAGCACGGAGGATTTCTGCACAGCACAACACCCCGCAATCTTCTCTCAGTAAGTTCATAGATAAGCACTGACCTTTCTGACCCAGAATCCTGAGGTTTAGGTGCCCAGAGAGTCTACAAACAGCTGACCTTCATGTCACCTCTTCCTGCTCCCTCATCTCCCTCAGCCCCTCCCCCCTTCATAGGCTTACAATGGAGAGAGCAGAGCCCGTCTTCACTGGCTTCTCTGTAATGAAGACGTGTTTGCCTGATAATGCACAGATAAGAAGTCAGGGGGGGGAGGCTGGGAGATTGCTTCTTGAGTACAGAAGGAGGCTTTTTTGGCTGATGAAACCTATTACAGAGTTTCTTAAAATCGCTTATACTACTGATTTCTGCAATAAAAAAAAAACATGACAGTTACGCTTTAACCCCTAGACGACCCTGGACGTAGGGTTACGTCATGGAAGTCTGTCCCCAGACGACCCATGACGTAACCTTACGTCACGGGTGTTATTCCCGCTATGAAGCGCGCTCCGGAGCGGAGCGCGCTTCATAGGAGGTGGGGGCCGGCTGCAGTGAGCAGCCGGGACCTCACCGGCAATGACACGCTGCAGCGATCGCGCTGCCGCGTGTCATTAACCCCTTAAACGCCGCGATCACGGCGCGACCGCGGCGTTTAAGTGTAAGTGACAGGGGGAGTCCCCTGTCACTTACCGATCGGGACCCCCGCAGTGTGACTGCGGGGGTCCCGATCGGTATAACGGACTGCTGGAGGTCTCTTACCTGTCTCCATGCGGTCCGATCGGCGCTCTGCTACTCTAAGCCTGCACAGGCAGGCTCAATGAGCAGAGCGCCGATAACACTGATCAATGCTGTGCCTATGGCATAGCATTCATCAGTGTAAAAATCAAACTAATCTATGTACAAGTCCCCCAAAGGGACTTCAAATGTGTAAAAAAAAAAAAGTTAAAAACACTAATACACTACCCCAAAACCCCTCCCCCAATAAAAGTTGAAATCACCACTCTTTCCCATTATATAAATAAAACATATAAAAATAAATAAATAGATAAACATATAATATACCGTAGCGTGCGTAATTGTCCGATCTATTAAAATATAACAAGTGTCATTGTGACCGGTAAACGGCGTACACGAAAAGAGGGGAAAAAGTGCGCAGATTACCGATTTTATGTTACATTATATATATAAAAAAATTAATAAAAAGTGATCAAAACGTCCGATCTTCACAAATATGGTATTAATAAAAACTAGAGATCATGGCGGAAAAAATGACACCCCATACAGCCCCGTAGGTGAAAAAATAAAACCGTTATAAGCGTCACAATAGTCCCATTTTATTTATAATTAATTGCCAAAAAAAAGGATTTCATTTAAAAAAAATATATAACATTAGAGAATCTGTGTAAACCTGCATATGGTTGTGTTCGGGCTGACCTATAGAATAATAGTATCATGTCGCTGTTACCATATAGTGCATTACATAGACACAGGAACCCCCCAAACGTTACCATATTGCATTCTTTTTTGCGATTTCATCAATTTATATCTTCATAAATAATATATTTGGAATTCCATCATACATGTTATGGTAAAATGAATGACGCCATTACAAAGTACAACTATTCCTGTAACAAATAAGCCCTTACATGGCCTGTAGATAAAAAACTGAGAGTGCTAGAGCTCTTAGGAGGGGAGGAGGGAAAAACGGAAACACTAAGATCAAAATTTGCGCGGTCCACTGGGTCATTTTGGGCCTGGTCCTCAAAGGGTTAATGTAGTTAGAGGGACCAGAAAGGGATCCAAGAAAAGGATGGCCACTTCTCCTACTGTATACCCAAGCACAATTGCCAAGTTAGGTGATGATGCAAGGGCAAGTGTCAGAAATGGCAGCTCTAGTGGATCCTGTTCTCCCTAACAGCCGGGGAACAGTCCAACTAGTAGTGGGAGGGATGGTATTGTAGGTAGGCCTAGACAGCTAGACGGATAGAATAATTTGTCGTCAAGACCGCATCAACCGAATGGTTTGCTGTCTCCCTGGTGCCAGGGTTCGGCATGTGGTGGAAAGGGTGGGCAAATTACTTGGGGGGGCTGGGGATGACCCAGCTGTCGTGGTCCATGTGGGAACCAATGACAGGATACACAGTAGGTGGAGGTCTATTAAAAATAAATTTAGAGAACTAGGTGCTAAGTTAAAGGGAAGGACCTCCAAGGTTGTAGCCTCTGGAATACTGCCTGTGCCATGCGCATCGCAGGAAAGACAGCGGGAACTTAGGGAGTTAAATGCATGGCTCAAGTCATGGTGTAGAGAAGAGGGGTTTGGGTTTTTAGAACACTGGGCTGAATTTTCATTGGGGTACAAACTGTTTTCCCACAGATAAACTGCACCTTAATGGAAGGGGGTCCGCTGTGCTGGGGGAGAGAATCCTAGAAGGGGTGGAGGGGTTTTTAAACTAGGGATGTGGAGGGAGGACAATGTAGTATGTAATATAGTGGCGGATAGGTTAGAGAGGGGACAGAACATTAAGGTGGGAGGCTAAGGGTCCTGTGGGGGGTGGATAAGAGCAGTGGATAGGGAGAAGGGTCCTGTGGGGGGAGGATAAGAGCAGTGGATAGGGAGAAGGGTCCTGTGGGGGAGGATAAGAGTTGTGGATAGGGAGAAGGGTTCTGTGGGGGGAGGATAAGAGCAGTGGATAGGGAGTAGGGTCCTGTTAGGGGAGGATAAGAGCAGTGGATAGGGAGAAGAGTCCTGTGGGGGAGGATAAGAGCTGTGGATAGGGAGAAGGGTCCGGTGGGGGGAGGATAAGAGCAGTGGATAAGGAGAAGGGTTCTGTGGGGGGTGGATAAGAGCAGTGGATAAGGAGAAGGGTCCTGTGGGGGAGGATAAGAGCTGTGGATAGGGAGAAGGGTCCTGTGGGGGAGGATAAGAACAGTGGATAGGGAGAAGGGTCCTGTGGGGGGAAGATAAGAGCAGTGGATAGGGAGAAGGGTCCTGTGGGGGAGGATAAGAGCAGTGGATAGGGAGAAGGGTCCTGTGGGGGGAGGATAAGAGCAGTGGATAAGGATAAGGGTCCTGTGGGGGAGGATAAGAGCAGTGGATAGGGAGAAGGGTCCTGTGGGGGAGGATAAGAGCAGTGGATAGGGAGAAGGGTCCTGTGGGGGGTGGATAAGAGCAGTGGATAAGGAGAAGGGTCCTTTGGGGGGAGGATAAGAGCTGTGGATAGGGAGAAGGGTCCGGTGGGGGGAGGATAAGAGCAGTGGATAAGGAGAAGGGTCCTGTGGGGGGTGGATAAGAGCAGTGGATAGGGAGAAGAGTCCTGTGGGGGAGGATAAGAGCTGTGGATAAGGAGAAGGGTCCTGTGGGGGTAGGATAAGAGCAGTGGATAAGGAGAAGGGTCCTTTGGGGGGAGGATAAGAGCAGTGGATAAGGAGAAGGGTCCTGTGCGGGGAGGATAAGAGCAGTGGATAGGGAGAAGGGTCCTGTGGGGGGAGGATAAGAGCAGTGGATAGGGAGAAGGGTCCTGTGGGGGAGGATAAGAGCAGTGGATAGGGAGAAGGGTCCTGTGGGGGGAGGATAAGAGCAGTGGATAAGGAGAAGGGTCCTGTGGGGGAAGGATAAGAGCAGTGGATAAGGAGAAGGGTCCTGTGGGGGAGGATAAGAGCAGTGGATAAGGAGAAGGGTCCTGTGGGGGAGGATAAGAGCAGTGGATAAGGAGAAGGGTCCTGTGGGGGAGGATAAGAGCAGTGGATAAGGAGAAGGGTCCTGTGGGGGGTGGATAAGAGCAGTGGATAGGGAGAAGAGTCCTGTGGGGGAGGATAAGAGCTGTGGATAAGGAGAAGGGTCCTGTGGGGGTAGGATAAGAGCAGTGGATAAGGAGAAGGGTCCTTTGGGGGGAGGATAAGAGCTGTGGATAGGGAGAAGGGTCCGGTGGGGGGAGGATAAGAGCAGTGGATAAGGAGAAGGGTCCTGTGGGGGTAGGATAAGAGCAGTGGATAAGGAGAAGGGTCCTTTGGGGGGAGGATAAGAGCAGTGGATAAGGAGAAGGGTCCTGTGCGGGGAGGATAAGAGCAGTGGATAGGGAGATCCATATGTTGCAGATGAGCAGTGAGGATGATTGTAGCCACAGCACTTCAATAAATCCTATTTCTTATAATGAAGGGGTTAAACTCGATGGTAATATAAAGTGTATGGTTACTAATGCCAGAAGTCTAGCCAGCAAGATGGGGGAGCTGGAGGCCTTGGTTCTGGAGGAGTCCATTGATGTGGTTGGTGTGACTGAGACATGGCTGGACTCCTCACATGACTGGGCTGTCAATATTTAGGGATTTGCATTGTTCAGAAAGGACCGGGTGGGCAGAAGGGGAGGAGGAGTATGTCTGTATGTCAGAAATGATATTAAAGTAAGTGTAAAAGATGCAATAGTGGGAGATAACTGTGATGATGTGGAAGCATTGTGGGTAGAACTACAGAAGGAGGTAAAGAGTGAAAAAATTATTCTTGGTGTAATCTATAGACCCCCCAACATTACTGAGGAGGTAGATGGTCGGTTGAATAGACAAATAGAGCGGGCTGCCCGGGAGGGGACAGTAGTGATAATGGGGGACCTCAACTACCCAGATATAGATTGGGGTCACGGTTCAGCTAAAACCACAAAGGGGAGGGAATTTCTTATTCTATTGCAGGATAATTTTCTTCGCCAGTTTGTGGAGGAGCCAACTAGAAGTGATGCCTTGTTGGATCTGGTTATTTCTAACAACGCTGAGCTGGTTGGGGATGTCACTGTCCATGAACACCTGGGTAATAGTGACCACAATATAGTGACTTTTAGCCTAATTTCAAAAGGGCCAATTGTGGCTGCTGTCACATACTGATACAGCTAATAAATTATGGGAAATCTTCAAATCAACACTAAATTACTGTACTGCTAAATGTATTCCTATGGGTAGCAAATATAAATGCTTAAAATCAAATTTTGCATGGCTTAAAACTGAGGTTAGACAGGCAATAAATGGCAAAAAAAGGGCATTCAAAAATAAAAATCAGAGGGGAGGAATTTCAAGCAGAATCCGCACCTAATTTTACGAGTGTTCAGCTTGAAATTCCGGCCGTAAAAATATGTACAGAGCAATGTCCCATTGTGTTCAATTGGAGTTCACACAGCGGAATTTGCATGCAATTTACATGGCAATTATTAGGGTGGATTCCACTAGAGAAATCCTATAGAAGTCATTGGGGCTTTGAATTCCGCTTGAATTTCGTGCCTATTCTGCCAGAGCTGAAAAAGAGGAAATTTCAAGCAGAAAACTTTAATCTTCAATTTTTTTGCCTGTTCCTCACTGATCAGACCCGTATGGCGAGGCCATCACACAAGTGGGTGGGAGCACACTATTCGACTTGGTAACTGTAAATGCACTGGGGTGATTATTACTGAGATTTGTAGAACCACCTTACATGACTCTCTTTCTTTAACTTCTCCCCGTGATAGGAAAGCAGTGGAGCAGACCATCTGTAAACTCAGATGTTGCATGGTCTATATCTGTGTGACACACCAGCTCTTTGACAGATTTCTGCACAGTTCCCTGGCTCACCAGACAGGACAGCAATTAGGTGCACAAAACATTTCCTGACACCAGGTGAGAGGCTGTTCATAAAACCAACCACCAGGGGTCATCACTATGAAGTGAGCGCCTGATGCTGCTGCCACCACCAGGTAATAAATGTGAGTGATATTTCTATACATTGTTCTATTACATAACATTACACGTTAGTACACATCATACACTCACACGCTTACTACATACAACACTTATACATTACATATATTATACGCACTATACACACATTACCTACTTTATAATATGCATGCAGCACTCACACTAAATACACTATATGGACACTAGATGCACTATGTACACATTACACGCTCACCGTGCATACAATACATACTACATACACTTATTACAATTTACACCTCTCACAATTATTGTACACAAACTATACACACACTATACAGTATACACACAGTACATTTACTATATACACATTACAAACACATACACTATACACATGACAAATAGAGTAGATATACTATATACACACTAGATATATAAACACTAGATATACTGTATACACACACTATGCACTCAATATAAACCATAAAAGTGAGACAAATCACCAGAGCTAGGGCCAGAACATGGGTGATGAGGACAGGATGGGGGCGATCTGTAGCCGGTGGATGCTCTCGGGTGCTATTGCCCCTTTTACCTCTTGTAATGTTGTAATCAGGCCGCACTTAATAGATGGCGGCCATTTGACAAGCTGTAAAGGGAAGACTCTGGTAATGCCCTATAAATGACGGGTGTGACTACTTCTGCTTCGCCGTGTGAACCTACTTCATTAGGAGCCTTCATAGGGTTTGAGTGACAGGGCCGGGGTTAAAGGTCACAGCTAGGACTGGAGGAATGTCTCATCGTGTCTCGTCAGGTAGATGGAATGAAGTGTCAGTCATCCTCGTCCCCAGCTCATCCAGCTCACCTTCACCACTGCCAGAGGGGGGAACATTGTACTGTGGTACAAAGACATGAAGGACCCTCAGGCTCGCAGGGGGAGAGCTCGGCCCACATCTAACACATGTGCCTGATAATCCTTCTATGGAGTCACCGTCTTGGAGGGGCTTATGAGGCAACCAGGGGGGTCATTACTTCAGGGGTCCGTCCTCCGGGAGACAGGGTCAAGCCGATAATGTCTCCAAAGTGCATGCAACAAACTAGGGAACGAGTAACTCCATGTACTGATGTAGCAGAGCTGGATGTGTAACTTGGCACAATGTAAATCATAGCTGGTAGCTCCGAAATGACGGCATGACACTGCAAGCTATGAGTGTCCCCCACCAGCCACAGATCTCCCTGTAAGAATCACCTACATAACAATGTCTCCCCTATCTGTGACAACTATCTTTATAAATAGGACCATATTTTTCTTAAGGTAGAAGTCTTAAAGGAGAAGTCCAGCCCTGGATGAAATCTAACAGCCGGCAAAGGAAACATAACAACCAATCGCAACTTACCTCTCCCCGTCCCTGAGATTCGCCACGCAACCGGCTCTGGGCCTCCGCCTGAAGGCATTTTGAGTTGTGATGAAGACCCGACTTGGGAAGATAATGCCCGTTCCGGCTGATGGATAGTCACTGACTGCCTGAGCTACCAGTCCATCAGCTGGGTCTTAAAGATGGCTGTCATACCTTTCAGATAGCTGTTAGTGTTCCTTCAGCCGACAGCTATCTTTCCAAATGCTTCCAAACACTTGGGGAAAGCTGCTGCCAGACACCTCTGGCTATGTCTTATCTCCAAGAGAACAAAAGGCACAGATATGTTTTAATCTAATATTCATCTAATTCATCAGGGTGATCATCTTTAGGCCTAATTCACACAATTGCGGGCATGCAATTGCAGACAGAACATAAAACCAATGTTATTCAATGGCCCCGTTCACACGTCCGTACGTGTATACTGGGTCGTTTTCTTGTGGCACGGATCACTAGGGTAATGGAGTGTGAACGTAGTGCTCCGTGAAGCACTGGGGATGCACATTCGTAGTGCAGGCCGCAGGTCAGCCATAGTGGACTGCAATACGGGTGTGTGAACGTGGCCTTACAAGGAAGAGCTTATATGCATTAACATCTTTTTCAGGGTAATCATATTCGTGACCATCTTATAAGGAGGCCATCTTCATCAGGGTAATTATCTCTGTAAGGGTGACCATATTTACAAGGAGGACCTTGTTAATGCATGTTACCTTCTTCATCAGGGTGGTCGTCTCTGTGGGTGATCATCTCTTAACAAGGAGGACCTAAATCATAAGTTTTACCATCTTCATCAGGGTCATCATCTTTACAAGCAGAACCTTATATGCATTACCATCCTCCTCAGGGTAATCATATCTATAAGGGTGACCATCTTAGTAGGAGGACCTTTTTCATTAGTGTTGCCATCTTCATCACAAAAGAGGACTTTATTTATGGACTTGACCATCTTCATCAGGGTGATCGTCCCCATAAAATTGACCATGTGTACAAGAAAGACCTTATTCATAAATGTTACCACCTTATCAGGGTACGGTCGTAATTCACAAACATTACTAACTTCATCAGGGTCATCATCTCTATACGGTAAGAATCTTTACAAGGAGGACCTTATTCATTAGCATTACCTTCTTCATTAAGGTAATCATCTGTATAAGGTAACCATCTATACAAGGAGGACCTTATTCATAAGCACTGCCATCTTCATCAGGGTAATCATCTCTATAAGGTAACCATCTTTACAAGAAGGACCTTCTTCAGAAGTGTTGCCATCTTCATCCCATCCCACCTTATACCCAACCTCGTCTTAGCACTTGTCCCAGCACTAACCCATCTCTTCAATCTATCACTAACTTCTGGCATCTTCCCATCTCCATACAAACATGCAACCATCACACCCATCCTTACACAGCTATCCCTTGACCCTACCTCCTTATTCAGCTATTTCCCCATCTCACTTCTCCCCTTTGCCTCAAAACTCCTGGAACAACATGTCTACCATGAACTATCCCACTTTTCATCCAACTTGCTTTTTGATTCCCTGCAATCCGGCTTCCGCCCCACCACAGAAACTGCCCTCACCAAAGTGGCTAATGACTTGCTAACTGCCAAAACCTCACGCCAATACTCTGTGCTCCTTCTCCTTGACCTATCTTCTGCCTTCGACACCCCTCTCATCCCTTGGCGTCACTTGCTTAGCCCTCTCATGGATCTCCTCTTACCTCTCCAACCGCACTTTTAGTGTCTCCCACTCCCACACCACCTCTTCTCCTCGTCCCCTCACTGTTGGTGTTCCCCAAGGCTCTGTCCTCTCCTCGTCCCCTCACAGTTGGTGTTCCTCAAGGCTCTGTATTTGGACCTCGTCTCTTCTCCATCTATACCTCTGGCCTGGGACATATCATAGAGTCCCACGGCTTCAGGTACCACCTCTACGCTGATGACACTCAGATTTACCTCTCTGGTCCGAATGTCACCTCTTTGCTATCCAGAATTCCAGAGTGTCTATCGGCCATATCTTCCTTCTTCTCCTCTCGCTTTATAAAACCCAACATGGGCAAAACAGAAATTATCGTCTTTTCCCCATCTCACTTCACCCAGCCGTCTAATCTGTCAATCACTATCAATGGCTGTACTCTGTCCCCTGTCCCCCAAGTCCGCTGCCTTGGTGTCACCTTTGACTCTGCCCTGTCCTTTAAATTACATATTCAGGCCCTGACCACCTCCTGCCGCCTTCACCTCAAAAACATTTCCAGAATCCGCTCTTTTCTCACCCCTGACTCCACCAAACTGCTGGTACATGCTCTCATTATTTCCCACTTGGACTACTGTAACATCTGCAGCGAGCCGGGGTTGCGTGGGAAGAGAGTGAGGGGAGTGAGGAGAGGATGATGGTGATGGTAGTCTCTCCTGGTAGTGTGGCGCTGAGCTCCTCTGTGAGGGGATGCACTGAGAGCTGCAGGGTGAGAGTGTGCTATACCTGCAGGATGGCTGGAACTTTGTCACGGTCACAGGTGGGCACGAGGGCTTCTGCAGGTACAGGGGGACTCTCTGGCGCTTCCCGGGTATCTCTCTCTCTTCTGTGGCTGCTGCAGCGGTTTCTGTAGGGGGGCTGCACCCGTGTGTAAGGTGGTCGGTGGTGTGGACCTGTAGTTCCCCCGGGGCCAACCCCAAAATACTGCTGCCTGGTAATATGGCCCTTGATGGTGGTGTGGTGCAGGTGGACCAGACAACAGGGAGACAAGGAGGGAGGCAGTGTAACAACAACTCCTTTACTGTTAGTCTTGCAGATGTTATACAGTCCTTTGGTACACAGCGGTGACTACTGGCGGCTTTGACTGGGTTACAGTACTGATGGAGAGCCTGGTGGTGTGTAGAGGGACGACCTGCCTTAGGTCCTGGTCTGCCAGTACGTGTGGGACGCTGGTGAGCACTGTGATCCTGTGGACTTCTCCCCAATGGCGCTTGAGTCTGCTTTTCCCTTCCTGTCTGCTAGGGAGCTTCCTGCTTAGGTTATTGGGCCGGGCCTTAGGCCACAACTTTCGGGTCCCAGAGGTATTCAGGGGTCCTAGTCAATCCTACCTCCCGAATGTCAGGAAGATGGGTGCCGAGGCCTACGTTAACTCGGCTCCCTCCTACAGCCAAGTCTCTCCACTGGGTGTCTGTCTTTAGGATTCCCACTGACTGTATATGTGCTGGCCCTTTCCTGAGGGGGCACCTGACAAACTGTCTCTCAAGGTCTCTCTTTCTCTCTCACCTCCAGCTGTTTGTTCTCTTGCTGCTCTGTGTAAGATCTTTCTCCTTGTTCCCCTCAGCAGCTTCTCTCTCTGTGGTGATCTCCTGAGGTGATGTTATCCCCTCTACAGCTGGTCACTAGTCTCTTGTCTCCTGTCTCAGCTAAGCTCTGCAACAGCCAGCCTTATATAGGGGGCCTATCTGCATAACCACACCCCCTTCTAGCAACTTCCAAGCTTACCACACTACCTAGAGCAGTTCCCACTAAGGTCAGTAGATGTCGCTGTTGTGTAGTGTGCAGTGTAAGCATGTAACCCATCTCTGCCTGCCAGTTACTGGTACAGAGAAATACACAGAACAGTTGCACATAAGACATGTTAACTCCTAAAATATATAATAACACTTGTTGACAGGTGCCATCCTCAGCCCAGCCACAGGAACCATGCTCTGGTATACTACATAATTCCCCCTCTAAAAATAAGCCGGCCTCGGCGACGGGCTGGGGCGAGGATGAAAGCTGGAAACACAAATAAAAGGCACCATACCTGTATAAAAGTGTAAAAGTTTGGTTAGGCACATAGGCAAATACAGTGCAATTTTGTAAACATAGTGGGCTCCTGCCCAACAGGGAACTCTTAAAGTCTCTCTATTGGCACTTAGCACAGCGTCCATATTAGAGTGCTTCTTTTGAATAAGCAATACACATGGCTGCAATAACAGTGTAATAGTGCAAACAAACTATTTGGCACATGACCTGGGTAGCGTCCATTAGAGTCTCTGAGTTAAAGTGGAACACTGGAGTGGGCAGTCCATGGCATATGTGTTTCTTTTTAACACACTAAACCCCAACAAAAACATAACCCCCCCAAACAATAGCACTTTAAATGCAATAATGTGAAATAATCACTTTACATGGTGTAAGAACCAGGCACTTCACTTGAACGTTGCAGCACACATAAAACTTTATAAAAGTATACTTTGGATCATGGCAGATGCCAGGCACAGTTCTTAAACGTTGCAATAAACAGTTAACTTGTAGTAGTTCCTGAGGTAACTAGGGCATTCCTGCCAACAGTGGGTAAAAGTACTTCAGTCAAACTCAGCGCTGCTGCAACTTGTAGAGAGCCAAGGTGGCGGCTCTGCCCTTTGCGCTGGATAAGGGTGGTCGCTCTTCACCTGGTGGGAGTGGCGGAAACGCTGGTAGCTGTGCTGCTGCTACTCCAGATGGTGTGTGGGTGGAGGACTCATCCGAGACCCCTGCAGACACTGCTTTCTCCTCTCCGGTGGAAGTGCTGGGGCCGCTGAGCACCTTCACTCCTGGCACTAAGTGCATATGCCAGGTGGCATTCGCCTCCACAATGGTGGTGGTGGCGACGTCCCGGACACCCGGAGGGCTTGTGGACCAGGTTGCCGAGGACACAGGCTTTGCAACCACCAGGATGGCCTCTGTAGTTGCGGGAGGTACCTCTAGGGTGACGGTGGGTACCGCTGGAGCTGTGACAGTGGGGACCGGATCAGGCGGAGCCGCTTCTGCAGCTACTGCTGTGGCTGAAGGGGGAGAAGGCGCTGGTTCAGCCGTGCTGGCGCTGGGAGCACTCCCATCAGAGCCTGGGGGCGGTAGCGGCAACAGACGTAGGCCCTCTGGGGTCTCACGGAGGGCTACGGAGGGTCTGTGGGGGTCTTCTGACCAGTCCTCATCCAAACCGCTATAAGGTGGGGGCGGTACTCTGGTGACATCCGCTGCCCACCACCCTCGGGGTCCCAGCATGGGGGTAAACTCCACCTGTTCTCCTGGGAACAGGGAGTGTAAGTGTTCCGGCAGGTCAGGGCGTTTCACCGAAGCCCGGTTTACAAAATACCACTTGGGCCCGTGGTTGTCCTCAATAAACCCATACCCCCAGTCCCGGCTGAACTCACGTACTGTCCCTTGCAGCCGTAAGGGGCGTGCATCCTTCTCGGTGGGCTCCTTCAGCCTCTGGCGGATCTCCCGCTCTCAGTCCACTCTCTCTTGGTAGAACTGCCGATACTTTTGGTCGGTGTCGGTGCTTGGCCGCTGTCGGGCCTGGGTCCCCTGGACTGTGTTGGCTTCCCGGATCTCTGTGAGGATCTGCTGCAGGCAGTCTTCGTCCCCAAAGCACCATTTGGGGATCACGGATTCCTCCGGGCTCGGTGGCCGACCGTCCATCAAACGGGGTTGTATCGCTGCCCCTTCCTCCCAGGGTATGAGGGGAACTGGGCGCGGTGGAGCCTCTAGCGCCCCTGCCTCGTCTGGGTCGGCTGTCTCGAGCGCTGCGTCCGGAGGCATACTAATGCAGACCTGCTCCGAGGAGTGAGGGGCAGGCTGCGGCTCAGGCATGCCGTCTGGGTTGGCAGACATAGCGGATGCGGGAACTCCGGTCTCGGGTTGTTGCTTGCTCGCCATGCTGCTCGCTACTGAACCCCCTCCTTTTCCGGGCGGTCCAGGTTCCGCCCACTTCCTGTGTGGGACGGAGGCGCTCTTTTTCCTATGAGGCTCGGACTCACCCAAGATGGCGGCACACGGTGGACTCCGGAAGCACTGTCTGTGCAGACCTCTAGGAGACTTGGCGGGCGAACGTTGCTGTTGTGGTACTGCGTAGCTGCTCTGAGGTGAGGCGGGACTTACTCTTTCCCGCGCTTCAGCGGAGCTGTAGTTAACCCCTTGAGGGGCGGTGCACTGCGACTGTGACGCAGCAAACAAATCCTTCTTCTTTAGGATAGTGGCAAAGTCTCTGAGAGCACAGTAAAGGTGGCACAGTGAAACAAACATGGTGGCTTGTAAAGTCTCTTTCAATAAAGCAAAGTCCATGCTGTACATCTGTAAATCCACACACAGGAATATGGGTTCCATCTTCCCCCTCTTTTAAGCAAAGTTTCTCTCAGGCGAAACAGTTCAGTAACAGAAACACTTTAGCAGTCTTTTCACATAAGCAGCATACAGTCAAAGTCTCTGTGGATACAGGGTTCCCCCTCTTTTGCGGTTAGCACACACTTGAGGGCAGTTTTCTCACAGCTGAGGTGTTGGTACTTTGTGACAGGCACACAGCCTATCCTGTTCGTGACGCCAATTAAAAACATGCAGCGAGCCGGGGTTGCGTGGGAAGAGAGTGAGGGGAGTGAGGAGAGGATGATGGTGATGGTAGTCTCTCCTGGTAGTGTGGCGCTGAGCTCCTCTGAGAGGGGATGCACTGAGGGCTGCAGGGGGAGAGTGTGCTATACCTGCAGGATGGCTGGAACTTTGTCACGGTCACAGGTGGGCACGAGGGCTTCTGCAGGTACAGGGGGACTTTCTGGCGCTTCCCGGGTATCTCTCTCTCTTCTGTGGCTGCTGCAGCGGTTTCTGTAGGGGGGCTGCACCCGTGTGTAAGGTGGTCGGTGGTGTGGACCTGTAGTTCCCCCGGGGCCAACCCCAAAATACTGCTGCCTGGTAATATGGCCCTTGATGGTGGTGTGGTGCAGGTGGACCAGACAACAGGGAGACAAGGAGGGAGGCAGTGTAACAACAACTCCTTTACTGTTAGTCTTGCAGATGTTATACAGTCCTTTGGTACACAGCGGTGACTACTGGCGGCTTTGACTGGGTTACTGTACTGATGGAGAGCCTGGTGGTGTGTAGAGGGACGACCTGCCTTAGGTCCTGGTCTGCCAGTACGTGTGGGACGCTGGTGAGCACGGTGATCCTGTGGACTTCTCCCCAATGGCGCTTGAGTCTGCTTTTCCCTTCCTGTCTGCTAGGGAGCTTCCTGCTTAGGTTATTGGGCCGGGCCTTAGGCCACAACTTTCGGGTCCCAGAGGTATCCAGGGGTCCTAGTCAATCCTACCCCCCGAATGTCAGGAAGATGGGTGCCGAGGCCTACGTTAACTTGGCTCCCTCCTACAGCCAAGTCTCTCCACTGGGTGTCTGTCTTTAGGATTCCCACTGACTGTATATGTGCTGGCCCTTTCCTGAGGGTGCACCTGACAAACTGTCTCTCAAGGTCTCTCTTTCTCTCACCTCCAACTGTTTGTTCTCTTGCTGCTCTGTGTAAGGGCTCGTTCCCACTGAGGAAAGGTAGCGGAATTCCGCGACGGAATTGTCCGCCGCGGAATGCCGTTAGCCTCCCGCTCATAATGGGAGTCTATGGGAGGCGCGTGCTCCTGCCCTGTCCGCGCTGAAGAATGAACATGTTCATTCTTCAGCGCGGACAGGGCAGGAGCGCGCGCCTCCCATAGACTCCCATTATGAGCGGGAGGCTAACGGCATTCCGCGGCGGACAATTCCGTCGCGGAATTCCGCTACCTTTCCTCAGTGGGAACGAGCCCTAAGATCTTTCTCCTTGTTCCCCTCAGCAGCTTCTCTCTCTGTGGTGATCTCCTGAGGTGATGTTATTCCCTCTACAGCTGGTCACTTGTCTCCTGTCTCTTGTCTCCTGTCTCAGCTAAGCTCTGCAACAGCCAGCCTTATATAGGGGGCCTATCTGCATAACCACACCCCCTTCTAGCAACTTCCAAGCTTACCACACTACCTAGAGCAGTTCCCACTACGGTCAGTAGATGTCGCTGTAGTGTGTTGTGTGCAGTGAAAAGCATGTAACCCATCTCTGCCTGCCAGTTACAGGGTACAGAGAAATACACAGAACAGTTGCACATAAGACATGTTAACTCCTAAAATATATAATAACACTTGTTGACAGGTGCCATCCTCAGCACAGCCACAGGAACCATGCTCTGGTATACTACACATCGTCCTCTCTGGCCTTCCATCTAACTCCCTTGCTCCCCTCCATTCTACCCTCTGCTGCCCGACTAATCCACCTTTCCCCTCGCTTTGCCTCTGCCTCTCCCCTCTGCCAATTTCTCCACTGGCTCCCATTGCCCAACGTATTCACTTTAAATGGTTGACCATGACGTACAAGGCCATCCACAACCTGTCCCCTCCGTACATCTCCAACCTGATATTCTGCTGCTGTCCCTCACGCAACCTTCAATCCTCCAGTGACCTCCATCTGTGCTCCCCCCTTGTTGGTACCTCGCACAACCGCCTCCAAGACTTTGCCCGAGCCTCCCCCATACTCTGGAACTCGATACCCCGACACATCCGTCTCTCATCCACCATCAAGTCCTTTAAAAGTAACCTGAAAACCCACCTCTTCAAAGTAGGCTACAACGTACAATAACTCTGCATCACACTTGACTGGCTGCACTTTACCTCCTGTTTCTCTCCCTATACCGTATAGTTTGTAAGCCCTCACGGGCAGGGTCCTCTTCCCCGTGTACCAGTCTGCCATCTGCCTTCATGTAATGTGTTCTGATCTTGTTATGTTCCTGTTTGTTACCCCTATCTATTGTATAGCGCTCTGGAATTAAGGGCGCTTTATAAATAAATAAATAATAATAATAAATAATAAAAAAGGTAATCATCTCTATAAGGTAACCATCTTTTTAAGGAGAACCCTATTTATGTGTTACCTTCTTCATCAGGGTAATCATCTCTATTAGGTAACTATCTTTATAAGGAGGACCTTATTCAAAAGGGTTGGCATCTTCATCAGGGTGATGATGATCATCTCTATAAGGATTACAATGAGGCCCTTCTTAGGGGACCATGTTTATAAGGGTATTTACTGTTGCATTGGGGTCCATCTTTTTTTTTATAACAGTAAAACCTGGATGTTTATAGTCGGGACTCATCACAACAGAATTGGGACATAACATAAAAGGAACAAGATGGGATCCCGGAGTACAAGAGTCAATCTTCAACCATAGGTAACAACCAAGTCAACTAAAATCTTGTATATTACATGGCTTTTATATCTTTACTACATAGTTTCGCCTTAAAAAGTTCCTAAAACATGAGAAATGTGTCGGTTTAGGTTTCCGGGGAATGTGCGGTTTGCGTCGTATAACAGCTGTAAATGTGTTTATAGTCGTGTAATGACTGTGGATTGGTTTTCAATCAGAATTTATGGCTTGTATATAATGGTCCCCATGTGGCCCCCACATACCTCGCTGTCTTCTAAGGGACGGGACTCATCACTCTGTCAGCAGAGACATAAATCATCTTAATGACACCTCCCTGGGATGAAAGGTGAATGTCAAGTGTGGCCATGTTTATTTACGATTCTCACAGTAACCCTCAATCTCCTCTACTATGAAGCCGGACTGGGATAGCCTGTGGCGAGAAGCCAGGGATGTGGATCTATAAAATATAATAGCGATGTCTGCCTAACATGGTGACAACAAAAAATCCACTCAAAAATCTGCTGAAAATCCTTCTTCTATCACCTGAGGTTAGTCACTTAACTCTCATGCACCAGGGCCCAAGAAGAAGTTATGGCGGCCATCTTGGATTTCAACTACGCAATTCTTTTTTTTTTAAGGCGTTATCCAGGATTAGGAAAAAAAATGTCTGCTTTCTTCCAGAAACAGCGATTGGCTGAGCACAGTTATGCGGCTGAGCAGCTGATGACGCGGCAGAGGGGGACCGGCATGAGGGACGGCTGGAGCGGTCCGGCCGGGTTCCTGAAGATGACGTTGTTCGACCCAAGATGGCGGCCAGGGTCGACAGTCATCTGGTGAATATACTGCACCACACTTCCGGGGGTGGGGGGACACGGGAAAGGGGGCCATTGACTTACATAACACACATTACTTTGTAACGTGTGTTATTTAGTGAATAATTTTTTAACGCCGCACTACCCCTTCAAGCCACTGCAAGAGGAGTCTGTAAGCGGCTTAATCCTCCTTACTCCATTCATTGAATAATTATATGTATAGGGGGGAGAAGCTGTGTCCTCAAACATATGCGGCACCTACTAAATGTAGTATTACAAGACAGCCTTCTAAATGAATGGCTGGCAGTGTGATAGTTCATGGTTGTATTAGGTCAGTTCTTTACTCAGGTTCTCTGCTTTGGCTGGTAAGGGGGGTCTCTGAGCAGAGAAGGCCTATGGGGGAGATTTATCAAACATGGTGTAAAGTGAAGCTGGCTTAGTTGCCCCTAGCAACCAATCAGATTCCACCTGTTATTTTCCAAAGAGTCTGTGAGGAATGAAAGGTGGAATCTGATTGGTTGCTAGGGGCAACTGGGCCATATTATCTTATCGTGATTTATAGACGATGCAGTCATAAAGGTAACTAATAAACAAACTCAGCTCTGCTACATCTGTAAAAATTTTAAGGGTATTGCCAGAGGAGTAAAAGACTAAAGGCCCTATTACACAAAAAAGATATTGAAGACAACAATCAGCCGACATGAAAGATGTCAGCTGACCATTGCTGTCCTTTGTCTTTCAACATGTTGAAAGACAAACGATTAATATAGCAGCGATCTGCTGCTGTCGCTCCGTGGAATAGGAGCGGTGGCAGCAGACCCCTGCTATCTAAACCCCCACCGCAGCTCCCTGCAGCCCTCCTGTACTCACCCGCTTGCTGCCAACGCACGTGATAGCGGCAGCAGCGAGCGCAGGGGGGGGGTTGCTCCTTTCCGTCGCCCCGTGTAATAGGGGCTTTACTGCACAGGAACGTCACAGAGGATTAGGGTAACAGACAAACCTTCCTCCTCGGCATCTTCTACCCAATAGGGAAATATCAGCAGCTTAGATTCGTCTAACCAGCTGATAGTTCACCTTTGAAGGGATTAACCAACGGTAGAAAAACATAGTTGCATTCTTCCAAAAAACAGTGCCACACTTATTCTCAGGTTGTGTGTGGTATTACATGTTTGCATGACAGCTCCATTTGTTGAAAAACTACAGCTCCCAGCATGCTGTCAGGGTAAACTGGGAAAAGTGGTTTTACAACATATACAAATAAACCAGTTGCATTCTGTAAAATGACCACTGGATGGCGCGTTTACTTTACGTAATAGTTTAAAATTACTCTCCACTACGATGTATACATTTTAGAGACACAGCCTGCCTGTACCTGCGCCCACTGTAAGGATTGTACTGTAATACATCAAGGTCATCGGTCCTGTTATTATCACATACACTTATAGTTACTAAAAAGTTCTGCAACATTGTGACATAATGTGTAAATGTATCACCATGTGTCCCTGACTGAACTGATACATTGTTACCAAATTTTAGACTGCAGGATGATTGAAGATCGATAGAGGATGGGATTCCTCCTCTATAGAAGGTGTAGTGTACTTGATTGTGTATTAGACCTTTGACCCCCTCGCCCAGGAGATGCCATCAGCCCTGTTTACCCTCCTGTAAATGTGTTAAAGGGAAGAGGCCTCAATGGCTACAAGTAATCCCCTCCCTCCCAGATACTGATAGAAGCGGCCACACCGCAGTGAGATCATGTATGAACACTCTACGGTATGATT
This sequence comes from Dendropsophus ebraccatus, assembly GCF_027789765.1. Lineage (NCBI taxonomy): Eukaryota > Metazoa > Chordata > Amphibia > Anura > Hylidae > Dendropsophus > Dendropsophus ebraccatus. The sequence continues at coordinate 21,787,082 of NC_091455.1, read as the reverse complement.
ATTCTGGTGCCCGCCTAAGGTGCAATGCTAATATATTCTAGGATTCGTTGTGTTCAGATAATACCGTCATATAATGCACAATGGAATGCCACTGCAATAACCGAATAATAAAGATATAGTCGTACTACTACTAATAATACCGTTATACAGTGCACAATATAATGCCACTACAACACCAATGGAGTCAATAGTGCTTATACAATACCCAGATAAAAGTGTTATAATAAAGCTCCGATAATACCGCCATACACCACCTAGTCAATAGTGCTTATATAATGCCCAGATGATAGAGCGCAGGTTGTGTGTTTCCCAGCATTACAGAGCAGTATTCTCTGAGAAGCATGGCGGGGCTCACATAACATTTGACACTTGCCCTGCCAGCCCCATCCAAGCGTAATGGCCCAGAACGGTATTTATTGTCAGGCGTCTGGAGATGTATTGTTGCTATTGGCAACCTTAGACAGTCTGTATTAGGGCCTATGTATTTGCTGCTCTTCCTTAGCTCTCTTGTAGTGGTATTGTTTTCTGCTATGTATTTATTTAATATGTTGATATGTATTAATCTCTAATAATACAAGTGTTGAGCTTGATCAGTGCTCCTCCCCTGCAACCTATCACACTCTAGTGATTGGCCAGGGGAAAGCTAGCTCCGCCCACCTTTTACCCAGAAGGGCTGTGCGGTCTCCTCAGTGACAGTTGGTAGTCTGGCATTGCCAGAGTCACATCTAACCTCCCTACGTCACCTCAGTAATCCTGTCAGACTCCATCTTTAGCCCCCTAACCTGTTTCCAGTCAGCCATAAGGACTGATACGTGTCTTCAAAGTCTCAGCAGGACGTCCTCTGTATTTATTAGTGCCTGCTGTCAGATTGGTGAAGTGATAGAGGGTTTCCCATTCACCGTCCACATCTTCCTGGCTTCCAAGTCAGTGTGTCCATGCGTCTTCCTCCTACATGATAGTGAGCGTTGACAGCGTCAAGTCTCTTCAGTAACATCAAGTACCTATTCACACGTACCTTATAAAGGCTGGAAAACTGCAAAGTCCCTAGAACAGGTCTGTCTCTTTGAAACCCTATTTATCCACCAAGTCTAAGCTATAGTAACCAAGGTAACCCTCCCAGGGCCGCATTTACCACTAGGCACCCGTGGTCCGGTGCCTAGGGCAGCACCTTGCAGGGGGGCGGCAACAGGTGACAGAAAAGGCCAAAAAGAAAAGGCAAAGTCATCTAATACTTAGAGTTACATCAAATTCCAAAAAATCTGTCAGTTATATTGACATTTATTCACAAATCTATATCTTATTTTGTGCTGTTATTGGTCTGTATTTTTTAATAGAAGCACTCCTGCACTGTGAGGGGCTCCGGCTGGCACAGGTGGGGGCTCTGGCTGGCGCAGGTGGGGTCCTGGCAGGCACAGGTGGGGGCTCTGGCTGGCGCAGGTGGGGTCCTGGCAGGCACAGGTGGGGGCTCTGGCTGGCGCAGGTGGGGTCCTGGCAGGCACAGGTGGGGGCTCTGGCTGGCGCAGGTGGGGTCCTGGCAGGTACAGGTGGGGGCTCTGGTTGATACAGGTCGGGGCTCTGGCTGGCACAGGTGAGGGTCCAGGCTGGCGCAGGTGGGGTTCTAGTTGGTACAGGTGGGGTCCTGGTTGGTACAGTTGGGGGTCATAGCTGGCACAGGTGGGGGCTCTGGTTGGCACAGGTGGGGGCTCTGGTTGGCACAGGTGGGGTCCTGGCTGGCACAGGTGGGGGCTCTGGTTGGCACAAGTGGGGTCCTGGCTGGCACAGGTGGGGGCTCTCATTGGCACAGGTGGGGTCCTGGCTGGCACAGGTGGGGGCACTGGTTTGCACAGCTGGGATCCTTGCTGGCACAGGTGGGGTCCTGTCTGGCACAGGTGGGGGCTCTGGTTGGCACAGGTGGGATCCTGGCTGGCACAGGTGGGGTCCTGGTTGGCACAGGTGGGGGTCATAGCTGGCATAGGTGGGGGCTCTGGTTGGCACAGGTGGGGGCTCTGGTTGGCACAGGTGGGGTCCTGGCTGGCACAGGTGGGGGCTCTGGTTGGCACAGGTGGAATCCTGGCTGGCACAGGTGGGGTCCTGTCTGGCACAGGTGGGGGCTCTGGTTGGCACAGGTGGGGTCCTGGCTGGCACAGGTGGAGGCTTTCATTGGCACAGGTGGGGGCTCTGGTTGGCACAGGTGGGGTCCTGTCTGGCACAGGTGGGGGCTCTGGTTGGCACAGGTGGGGGCTCTGGTTGGCACAGGTGGGGTCCTGGCTGGCACAGGTGGGGTCCTGGCTGGCACAGGTGGGGGCACTGGTTTGCACAGGTGGAGTCCTGGCTGACACAGGTGGGGGCACTGGTTTGCACAGGTGGAGTCCTAGCTGACACAGGTGGGGTCCTGGCTGGCAAAGGTGGGGGCTCTGGTTGGCACAGGTGGAATCCTGGCTGGCACAGGTGGGGTCCTGTCTGGCACAGGTGGGGGCTCTGGTTGGCACAGGTGGGGACTCTGGTTAGCACAGGTGGGGTCCTGGCTGGCACAGGTGGGGTCCTGGCTGGCACAGGTGGGGGCACTGGTTTGCACAGCTGGGATCCTGGCTGGCACAGGTGGGGGCTCTGGTTGGCACAGGTGAGGTCTTGGCTGGCACAGGTGAGGTCTTGGCTGGCACAGGTGGGGGCACTGGTTTGCACAGGTGGGGTCCTGGCTGGCACAGGTGGGGGCTCTGGCTGGCACAGATGGGGGATCTGGCTGGCACAGGTGTGGGCACTGGTTTGCACAGGTGGGGTCCTGGCTGGCACAGGTGGGGTCCTGGCTAGCACAGGTGGGGGCTCTGGCTGGCACAGGTGGGGGCTCTGGCTGGCAGAGGTGAGTTCCTAGTTGGCAGAGGTGGGGTCCTGGCTGGTACAGGTGGGGTCCTGGCTGGCACAGGTGGGGTCCTGGCTGGCACAGGTGGGGTCCCAGCTGGCACAGCTCGGTCCCTCTGCAGTTGCCATCCCTCAGGGCTGGTAAGGTGATGGTGGGAGGAGGGGCAGAGGATGAGCTCCAGGCTTCCCTCCATCCACCTTCTATTCTATAATTGGCCGCTGCTGCCTCTTCCCTCTTTCCCTCTTCTCTATCAGATCCAGTGCTGAGGAGCTGGGAGCAGCTGCTGGGACCCTCACACCTCAGCCTGGGGAAGGACCCTCACACCTCAGCCTGGGGAAGGACCCTCACACCTCAGCCTGGGGAAGGACCCTCACACCTCAGCCTGGGGGAGGCACAGGAGACCCTCACCACAAAGCCCAACTTCTCTCTGACTTTCTGCAGGACCTGACCTTATCCCAGCTAATAATCCCTCATGACTTTACTGGTAAGAAACCTTCACTTCTCAGCAGCAGTAACATAGTGTGTGTGCATGGATGTAGCAGAGCTGAGGGCTGGATATGGCATTTATAGTGGTATTATTAGCCATTCTGTGTGCTTTTACATAGGACTGCTGGTGAACCTTTTTATGTTGTCTCTTAGAGTAATCATGATTTACAAACAAATTCAGCTCATCTACACCTGCTTATTAATGGTATATGATAGATGCTTTACTATAATAATGTTGTTTTAATAAAATTGTGATGGATAGGAGATAGATAGATAATAGATAGGAGATAGATAGGAGATATAGATAGATAGATAATACATAGATAGATGATAGATAGATAGATAGAAGATAGATAGAAGATAGATAGAAGATAGATAGAAGATAGATAGATAAGAGATAGATAGATAGATAGATAGATAATAGATAGATAAGAGACAGATAGATAGATAATAGATAGATAGATAGATAGATAGATAGATAGATAGATAGATAGATAGGAGATAGATATTAAATAGATTTATAGAGCTGACTGTGTGATTTGGCACAATTCATCACAATATAAAATCTGTGGATTTACTCTTGACTACAGATAAAAGGAGACAGACATCATATATAGGGGGTCTGTCGGGGTCTATCAGGGTTTCAAATTCTAAATTCTATGTCATAGATGACCAAATTTGACCGATGCAAATGTGAACAGAGCTTGAACTATAACTTGTGACTTATTAGTTACAGAAGCATAGCGACCGTACATATGTCCATAACCAGTTCAGCTCTGCTACATAGACATTCTGGTTTTGCTCAGCAGCTAAGGCGTGCTGGTCCCTGCATCAGACTTGTATGACTGTCGGCTCTAGTGGACTGTGGAGAGTCCTGGGCTCCAGGCTGCACACACAGGAATCCGCCAGCCTGGCACATTACATTGTATTGTTGGCAGCTTCTTGTTCTTTTCTCCTATTGTTACATTTTACTTATTTTCTGACCTTTTGTGTTTATGAGATGACTTGGGCATGATCGAACCCATGTTATAGGAAAAAAAAGGAAAACACTTGAAAAAATGCCCCCCCTCTGTGAAGTCCCCTTATAATAGATGGCCCCCTGTGTTGTCCTCCTCTAGTGTATGCCCCCCCTGTGTAGCCCTCCTATAGTAGATAAACCCCTGTGTAATCCCCTTATAGTAGATGTCCCCCTGTGTAATTCCCATATAGTTGGTTGCCCCCTGTGTAGTCCCTTTGTAGTAGATGCCCCCTTGTGTAATTCCTATACAGTAGATGCCCCCTGTGTAGGTCCCTTATAGTAGAGCACCCACTGTTTACTCCCCCTATAGTAGATGGCCCCCTGTGTAGTCCCCTTATAGTAGATCACCCCTTTTTGGATATTTCTATAGTAGATGGCCCCTGTGTTTTCCCCCAATAGTAGATGGCCCCCTGTGTAGTTACCCTAGAGTAGATGGCCACCTGTCTAGGTCCCCCTATAGTATTTAGCCCCCTCTTTGTTGTCCCTGTATAGTAGATGGCCCCCTGTGTAGTCACTCTATAGTAGATGGCCCCCTGTGTAGTAACTATAGTAGATGTCCCCCTGTGTAATCCCCCTATAGTAGATGGGTCCCTATGTAATCTCCCGTATAGTAGATGGTCCCCTGTGTAGTCACTCTATAGTAGATGGCCCCCTGTGTAGTCACTCTATAGTAGATGTCCCCCTGTGTAATCCCCCTATAGTAGATGGGTCCCTATGTAATCTCCCGTATAGTAGATGGTCCCCTGTGTAGTCTCTTATAGTAGATGGCCCCCTGTGTAGTCACTCTAAAGTAGATGGCCCACTGTGTAATTCCCCTATAGTAAATGGGCCCCTATGTAATCTCCCGTATAGTTGCTGGTCCCCTGTGTAGTCCCTTATAGTAGATTACCCATGACTAGATGAAAAAAAAAAGAAATTTATCTTACACACACTCCCTCATATCTGCTGCTGTTCCTGTGCGACTGTCCTCCTTCTGTCTTCTGGCCCAAAGTCTCAGGTGCCTTTCAGCACTCAGTCATTTGCTTGTGCGTCTTAAAGGTGCACATACAATTTAATAGTTCGTTCATCCAGGAATCTGGGACAGGTGCTGCAACACTGCACATCAGTCTGGGTGATGCCATCCGATGTGGGCGGTTTTGACAGCCATGGGTCTCTCAGGAGCCTTTGGGCCCCAGGTGGGCACCCAAACCACCTACATTATGATCTGCCATGGTTTGTGGTACAGTATGGTAACTCTGTGTAGTACAGTATGGTGACTTCATACTGTATTGTGTCTTTATGTAGCACAGTATGGTGTACTCACATATAACTGTGTGGCACATTATAGTGTCTCCATATGGCACTGTATGTAGCAGAGGGTGGTATAGGAGTATACTGTCATAAAAGCAATAAATTCTCTGTTGGATTCCATAAGAGTTGGAGACATACAGGAGTACACTACAACCCCAGAGAAGACTGTGACTGCCATATACTGGCTTCATAGTACTTGGAATCACATTACCCTTGTGTGCTTGAGGTCTCCTTATACTGATGACCAAAGTGATTACAATATATATACATGTTTCTTATAGCACATCGTGCCACTACTTTACATGTAGCAGAGCTGGATTTGTCATTAAAGGGTTTGTTCACCCAAAATCATTTTTTTCCGTCCAATCAACTGGTGCCAGAAAGTGCCAGAGATTTGTAATTTACTTATATTAAAAAATCTCAAGTGTTCTAGCACTTATCAGCTGCTGTATGTCCTGCATGAAGTGGTGTATTCTTTCCAGTCTGACACAGTGCTCTCTGCTGCCACCTCTGTCCATGTCAGGAACTGTCCAGAGCAGTAGCAAATCCGCATAGAAAACTGCTACTGCTCTCCAGACTGGAAATAATACATCACTTCCTGCAGGACATCCAGCAGCTGATAAGTACTGAAAGACTTCAGATTTTTTAATAGAAGTAAATTACAAATCTCTGGCACTTTCTGACACCAGTTGATTTGAAAGAAAAAAAAATGTTAACAATCCCTTTAGGTTCTTATAGACTGCACTGTGCTACGGTTGTGTTTGCTTGAGAGCAGCCTAATGCACTATGTGGAATACCTATGGCGATGGGCTGCTCTATCTTTATTGACAGATAAGTGGCGTTTATGGCTCAGGTTCCCTCTGATCCCCCAGGTATGGTGTTTGCACTGGTTGGGCTCCTGCACACAGTCTTATCGGAGATGCAGAATGGCCATATATATTGCTGAGGCTCTTAGGGTATTTTATCTGCCCCATCTTGGAGGAGGGTGAGCAGAGGTTAGTAAGATCCCAGGCTCCATCACCTCCTCCTCTCTGCTGTTCTGGGCAGGATAGGTTTATTGTTCCACCTGAAGACAGAGATGAGTGTTTCCTCAAGAATTCCACTGCAAAAGGTGTTTTGGCCTGAAGCTATGAATGTGAGAATCCACTCGTCAGTAAGTGTCGGTGATGAATGTGTGGAAGCTTCTCCGCCCTGACACATCGCTCTCTAGGCATCAACCCATTGATTAAAGGGACAGGAGTCGCTTATACTTGTCAGGACAAAGTCACCACAATACTACCTATAATCAATAGTGCAAAAGAGACCAATGGCAAACTCAGCTCTGCTACATCTACAGGAAAGTGCACTCTGCCAGACCAAAGATTTGACTGTCCTGGAATGGTGGAAATTGTAGTTTTGCAGCTGGAGGGGCGACGGTTTCCCATCCCTGATCTAGACGGACGTGACCCTATGAGGCAGATCCAGAGAGTATGAGGACAAATTCATCTCTGCTGCATCAGTGTGTGGTGCTGATCCTTCCTGCAATATGCAATCTATTTACAGTATCTATTTTTTTCCTATCTATCTATTATCTATCTATCTATCTATCTATCTATCTATCTATCTATCCTATCTCTCCTATCTATCTATCTATCTATCTATCTATCTATCTATCTATCTATCTCCTATCTATCTATCTATCTATCTATCTATCTATCTATCTATCTATCTATCTCCTATCTATCTATCTATCTATCTATCTATCTATCTATCCATCTATCTCCTATCTATCTATCTATCTATCTATCTATCTATCTATCTATCTATCCATCTATCTCCTATCTATCTATCTATCTATCTATCTATCTATCTATCTCCTATCTATCTATCTATCTATCTATCTATCTATCTATCTATCTTTCTTTGGCTTCGTCTGTCCGGGTGCACTACCAGGTACAGCCACATCTGTATGCATGGCGCTGTGTCTGGGTAAACAATCATGGCGGGTGCACCTGGAGCGGAATCTATGGCCTCCACTAGGATATGTCCATGAATAAAAAAGTCATCCAAACCATATTGCTGTGATCTTTCTTTACTGACAACAATCGTGACATCGAGAAATCTTTGAAGAATTAAAGCACAGAGAAAGTTGAATGTTATATTATACGTTGAATCAGCTTTATTTGTATAACAGAAAAAATCAGATTCCACCTTTCATTTTCTAAAGCATCTGTGAGGAATGAAAGGTGGAATCTGATTGGTTGCTAGGGGCAACTGAGCCAGTTTCACTTTACACCATGTTTGATAAATCTCCCCCATTGTATCCAGTTCATCCATTGTGGTACCTGTGGGCTGTAGTAACACAGTCACCGGCTATGTTCACACGCTGTAGTTTTGCGGCTGTCTTGTAGGACGGACGTCATTTTGAGGCCAACTAACGGTTGCTATTTGATGATGACGGCAGTGATTTAAGAAATAACGCCAGCTATTATCAAAATACGGACGTTATTTGGCCTCAAAATGGCGATGTGTTAACATAGCCACCATGTATAAGGATAACTAGGGGTTATCATCCTATCCATTGTGCCGAATGACAACCTCAGCTCAGCTACCTGGTGCATCATACAGTAATGATATAACCTGCCGCTGCCAGTCATCTATGGGAGGTTCGCACAGTATATAGAATCAGGTATCAGTGTATCTGTCAGTGGTTACACAACATCCATAAATCTCCCCCTGACACGTGGCAATGAAGGGATCGCTGTTCACCTGAGGCGGTGTTCCCCAACCCGTGGCTCTCCAGCTGTTGTAGCCTACAACTTCCATCATGCCTGGGAGTGGGAGAGTTACATAAGCTACATGACCTAATGGACAAAGCTATAATAGTGGCGGCCTGTATCCTGCTAATATAGAACCTAAGGGCCCTATTCCACCGGACGATTATCGTTAGCATAATCGTTAACGATTAACGATCTCAAACGACCGCTATTGCGAAAGACCTGAAAACGTTCACTCATTTCCATGGAACGATAATCGTTACTTATGATCGTAATTGCGATCGTTTCTTCTTCCGTATTTCTTCGCTATTGCGTTCGTATCTATTGCGAACGACCGAACGATGTCTTATTCAATGCGAACGATTTGCGAACGTTTTGCGAACGAGCAACGATAAAAATAGGTCCAGGTCTTATAAAGCGATCAACGATTTCTCGTTCGGTCGTTAATCGTTACTGCATTTCAACCGAACGATTATCGTTTAGATTCGAACGATTTAACGATAATCTGAACGATAATCGTCCGGTGGAATAGGGCCCTAATGGCCCTATTCCACGGAACGATTATCGTTCGTTTTCGGACGATATCGACCGCTACGGACGATAATCGTTCCGTGGAATAGAGTGCAACGATCAGCCGACATCGTTCATGTCGGCTGATCGTTGCAGTCGCTTGTTTTTCAACATGTTGAAAAACAAGCGACTGATATAGCAGCGATCTGCTGCCGTCGCTCCGTTGAATAGGAGCATCGGCAGCAGACGCTGCTATATCCTATGGGCTGCCCGGACGATCAGCGATCACCCGGGCAGCCCCCCCGCAGCTCCCCGCCGCCCCTCCCGCACTCACCCGCTCGCTGCAGCCGCGTTGAATAGCGGCGGCAGCGAGCGGGGAACGAGGAGCAAACGAGCGCTAATAGCGCTCATTTGCTCCTCTAAAACGACCCGTGGAATAGGGGCATAAGTCCATCTGTCCTGAGGTATTTCTTCCTGCATCTTTATGGAGCCCAGTGTAAGGGCCCTATTCCACCGGACGATTATCGTTCAGATTATCGTTAAATCGTTCGAATCTAAACGATAATCGTTCGGTTGAAATGCAGTTAACGATTAACGACCGAACGAGAAATCGTTGATCGCTTTATAAGACCTGGACCTAGAACTCCAAATCTCCTGCATAAACATAGAGGTATGTGATAAAATGATGGCAGCCAAAACCTCTCCTGCTCTGGACAGTTTCTGACATAGACAGAGGTGGCAGCAGCAGAGCGCACTGTGTCAGACAGGAAAAAATACACCACTTTCTGCAGGACATACAGCAGCTGATAAGTACTGGAAGACTTTTAAATAGACGTAAATTACACATATAACTGTCTAAAACCAGTTGATTTTTTTGTTTGTTTTTTCTGGATCACCCTTTTAAGCCGGCAATAGAGATAAGATATCCATCATGCAATTGAGACTCTCACATAAGCATTCTTTCTCAGTTTGGTAGGCAAATACAATTATAAAGACCGATGGGGGTCTGGCCTCTGGTATCCCCCTTAATGCTATTGATGTTATTATACTGTATACTAATAGACAGTACAAGGCTCAAAGTCTGGGACAGGTGGACATTGCTATGACAGCAAGTGTCAGGAGAGGTCAGCAGAGAGGACAAAGAAAGTGGAGTCAAATTCTCAACAGCTGAAGATACACAGGTTGGAGATCACTGGATTAGATGTATTATGCATCCTCTAAAGCAGGGGTACTCAACAACTTTTAGTTAAGGGCCACTTACCGGGGTCTATTGTCAGGTGAAGGCCCGAGCTGAACATCAGTAGTAAACGTGTTGTGCTCCCCCAGTAGTATATAGCCCCCTGTTGCTCCCCCAGTAGTATATAAACCCCTTCTTTGTGCTCCCCCAGTAGTATATAGACCCCTTCTTTGTGATCCCCAGTAGTATATAGCCCCCGCTGTGTGCTCCCCCAGTAGTATATAGACCCCCGCAGAAGGGAGCAGCACAGCTCAGTATACAGGTATGGTTCAGGGAAGAAAAAGAGTGCTGCACCTCACACCTATGGCTGATACTAGTACCCCTCGGCTGCATAAAAAACATCAGAATTCTGTATGTGAATTGATCAAGCCACACTGCCCCATGTACCGCATGCAGGTATCTGATACACATGGGTATACACACAGTATACAGGTATACTGAGCTGCAGCCAGGGTCCAGACAGCTGGAATCTGCGGTCCGCCAGTTGAGGACCCCTGCCCCAAATTGTCAATATCTGTAGTCTCCAGTAAGATGGCGGATATTGTGTTATCTTACAGTGACTCATTTTTTGCCTCTCTATTTTTGGAGGACCTAGAATGTTGGTGCATGTCATGTCAATGCGTTATTATCCCTGTAAAAAAAAAAAATCTTTTAAAGCAATTGGTGTCAGAAAGTTATATAGATTTGTAATTTAATTCTATTAAAAATAACAAGTCTTCCAGTACTTATCAGCTTCTGTATGTCCTGCATGAAGTGATGTATTCTCTCCAGTCTTACACAGTGCTTTCTGCTGCCACCTCTGTCCATGTCAGGAACTGTCCAGAGCAAGAGAGGTTTTCTATGGGGATTTGCTACTGCTCTGGACAGTTCCTGACATGGACAGAGGTGGCAGCAAAGAGCACTGTGTCAGACTGTAAAGAATACACCACTTCCTGTGGGACATACAGCAGCTGATAAATACTGGAAGACTGGAGTTTTCTACATAGAAGCAAATTACAGATCTATATAACTTATTGACTAACTTATTGATTTGAAAGAAAAAAATATTTTCCAGAGTACCCCTTTAAGTACCATAAAACACCACAGTACCCAATGAAACAGGGCACTGACCAACTTACCTCTGCAACATCTTTGTTGCCATACCACCTATTTTGTATTGATAACAGAAATATATATCTATATTTGCAGATTTGCTGACTGGGTTCCAGTGGATACAATGAGGACGCAGCGCGGCGTACACACCATGGTCCTGGTGTCGCTCCTTGCGGTGACATTTTTCTTATCCAATCTTGGACAGAGTCAAGGTAATGGCTGATTATTCATCATTATATTCTATCAGTATTCTGTCTCCTGTTATCTGGTGTGCAGAGGTCAGTCACTTGTAGCTGTATACTCTCATGTAGCTGTGTGTATACTGTATATGTCATCTGATGTATACCTGCATTACATGCAACAGAATCATCATTGGGCTATTGTATGACTCTTTATTGTCATTAAACTGTGTGTGTGTGTATATATATATTTATGTTTTTTTCTATTGTTCCATTGATTGACCAGATTATGGATTATAGTAGATTATACTGTATAACAGACAAGATTTCTTTGCAGGGTTTACATCACACTTCTATGATGGCCGGACATATTTTCTTGTTATTTTTACTTTTTTGCAGGAATAATGTCATCTTTCCCGTGTAAAACATTTGTTTTTCGTCAGTGTATGATGTTTCTATGATGATTGTAATTATATGGCGCTGTCCATATACATTTACCATGTATGAGGCTGGTTTCACACTAGCTAAAAGTTTTTTATGCATATGCCATGCAGTATACCTTTTATATTGTGTATGTCATGTAGTATACTGTTTATATAGTGTATGCCATGCAGTATACCTTTTATATTGTGTATGTCATGTAGTATACTGTTTATATAGTGTATGCCATGCAGTATACTTTTTATATTGTGTATGTCATGCAGTATACTGTTTATATTGTGTATGCCGTGCAGTACACTGTTTATATTGTGTATGCCATGCTGTATACTGTTTATATAGTGTATGCCATGCAGTATACCTTTTATATTGTGTATGCCATGCTGTATATTGTTTATATAGTGTATGCCATGCAGTATACTGTTTATATAGTGTATGCCATGCAGTATACTGTTTATCTTGTGTATGCCGTGCAGTGTTACTTTTATAATACATACAGTATATCATGCAGTATACTTTTCATAGTGAGTATGCCATGCAGTATAACTTTTAAAACGTGTATGTCATGCAGTACACTTATTATGCATATGCCGTGCAGTATACTTCTTATATTGTGTATGCTGTGCAGTATACTTTTTATATTGTGTATGCCGTGCAGTATACTTTTTATATTGTGTATGCTGTGCAGTATACTTTTTATATTGTGTATGCTGTACAGTATACTTTTTTATACAGTGTATGCCTTGCAGTATACTTTTTATATTGTGTATGCTGTACAGTATACTTTTTTATACAGTGTATGCCATGCAGTATACATTTTCATACAGTGTATGCCTTGCAGTATACATTTTATAATGTGTATGCTGTACAGTATACTTTTTATAATGTGTATGCTGTACAGTATACTTTTTTATACAGTGTATGCCATGCAGTATACATTTTCATACAGTGTATGCCTTGCAGTATACTTGTTATATTGTGGATGCTGTGCAGTATACTTTTTATATTGTGGATGCTGTGCAGTATACTTTTTATATTGTGGATGCTGTGCAGTATACTTTTTATAATGTGTATGCTGTGCAGTATACTTTTTATATTGTGGATGCTGTGCAGTATACTTTTTATAATGTGTATGCTGTGCAGTATACTTTTTTTAAATGCGTATGCTGTGCAGTATACTTTTTATAATGTTTATGCTGTGCAGTATACTTTTTATAATGTTTATGCTGTGCAGTATACTTTTTATAATGTTTATGCTGTGCAGTATACTTTTTTATACAGTGTATGCCTTGCAGTAGACTTTTAGTATACAATGCAGTATACAATGCGTATGCCATATAATTTTTCTTTTATTATGCCTATGCTGTGCAGCTCCATGTAGGCAGGACTGTAGATGCTGCTAGAGTTTTGTGCTGGGTTTACTGCACATAGCTGTGAACAATAAAACACCTAGTTATCTACTTATTCTCCGATATGAATAGTATAAACAGGCCCATTTTGGTAGCCCACGGTAAAAGCGGCCCTGTCAATCACAATTTTGACACAATTTTGAGTATCGAACTGCCTGCTTAGTGCATGATACAATTGAGGGGTGTTTCGCATGGGCGGTGACAAAGAGTCTAAAAAAGACAATTCTAGAACTGATAATGTATGTATGATTCCCTGTATGAATTGTGCTGGGATTTCTTGCTGTGATAGAGGAGGGATGAGCTGCTCACTGTCTGGAGAGAAAAGCAGCTACATTGCCATCTTCAGAGTTTTGCCTCTTTTTTTTTGCACATCATCGAATATATATATATATATATATATATATATATATATATATATATATATATATATAATTTTTTTTTTATTTGCTTTGTATTGTGCGTAGGGGAGAGGGTGCTCAGTACATTTTTTTTGCTATGGGGCCCCATGAATCCTAGTTACGCCTCTGGCAGAGACTCCTACAGAATGTACGAGAATGGGTTTTCTAACCCGGACAACTATCTTCACATGCAAAGCTTTATACAGTGATGTAACACTTATTTCCCAGATGGCCGGAATTTGTTTTTCTGTTGTTTCAGTTACATTGCAATCTTCCCACAATTCTGCATTGGTCTGAGCAAAAATGTCATTATGCTTCTTGAGTATTTTAATGGCAAACAACGGGTCAAGGAGGTCAAACCTGAGGGAGTCCCCAGCTATGGGTAGGGTGTGTAGGGATTTTCTATGATATCCTTAGTGATTATAAAACTTTTTGATTCTTTTTTTCTTTTGCTTTTCTTTCAACATTTTCAGTGATCAGAGGAAATATGTTTTTTTTCCCCAAAACAATTGCCTGGATCAATACCTAGCCATGGTGATTTGGGTTAATATGGTGTACACTTGTAAATAAAGTCACACTCATCCATCATTGAATCTTCGCCATATATATAGCAATAATTATGAATCTTTATACCATGGAAGGTCCGCTGAAATTTTTTTGTCCTTTTGGGAAACTTTTGTCTTTCCTGCTATAAGCCCCCAGTAGACCAATGTTTGGGAAATTATTATCAGACAGATCACTGAGATACATGTAGAGATACTGCAGGATGAGTAATATGCTGGGAGCCTGATACTGGGATGTGTGATATACTGGGGACCTGATACTGGGGTGTATAATGTGCTGGGGACCAGATATTTTGGTGTGTAAAATGCTGGAAACCTGATACTGGGGTGTGTAATATACTGGATACCTGATACTGGAATGTATATCACACTGGAAAGTTACTGGAGTATGTTAATGTGCTGGGGACCTGATATTGGGGTGTGTAAGGTGCTGGGGACCTGATAGTGGTGTGTGTAATATGCTGGGGACCTGATAGTGGTGTGTGTAATATGCTTGGGACCTGATAATGGTGTGTATCATATACTGGGGACCTGATAGTGGTGTGTGTAATATACTGGGGACCTGATAGTGGTGTGTGTAATATACTGGGGACCTGATAGTGGAGTGTGTAATATACTGGGGACATGATAGTCATGTGTGTAATATACTGGATACCTGATACTGGAATGTGTATCATACTGGAAAGATACTGGGGTGTGTAATGTGCTGGGGACCTGATAGTGGTGTGCGTAATATGCTGGGAACCTGATAGTGATGTGTGTAATATGCTGGGGACCTGATAGTGGTGTGTGTATTATACTGGGGACCTGATAATGGTGTGTATCATATACTGGGGACCTGATAGTGGTGTGTGTAATATACTGGGGACCTGATAGTGGGGTGTGTAATATACTGGGGACCTGATATTGGGGTGTATAATATACTGGGGACATGATAGTCATGTGTGTAATATACTGGATACCTGATACTGGAATGTGTATCATACTGGAAAGATAATGGAGTATGTAATGTGCTGGGGACCTGATATTGGGGTGTGTAATATTGAGGTGTGTAATGTGCTGGGGAATTGATAGTGGTGTGTGTAATATGCTGGGGACCTTATAGTGGTGTGGGTAATATGCTGGGGACCTATTATTGGGGTGTATAATGTGCTGGGGACCTGATACTTGGGTGTGTAATATATTGGGGACCTGATACTGCGGTGTGTAATTTGCTGGGGACCTGATAGCGGGGCATGTTGTTCTGACAGTAAAAGAAACGATCACAATAAATTGTTTGTGATCGGCAAACATGAACAATTAGCGTCATGTTCATACAAACACTTCACACATGTTCGCTCATCACTTATGTAAAAGTCCAGATCCCTAGTCAGTTGAATTAACATCCTCTATACTAATTAGATGTTTCAAGACCAGAGTTACAAGACCCCATGTTTGGGTCTTTACTATATATTACAACAATTCAACACCCCCCCCCCCCCCCCCCCAGAAAACCCTACCCCTATTTAGGAAGCCTTAATGGGTGGGCCAAGCATCCCATATCTCATGAGTGTTGCCAGGCTGAGATTCTTGGCCTCATTGGCCCCTTGAATACACTTTGATTCCTGTTTGGGAAGCACTAATGTTTAGAAACTTAAAGAGATTTTCCAGGATTTTTATGTTTTTTCAAAAATCCTCTAGCATTATTGCCTAAGTCAAGACAAACCTCCCCATATACATTTTTCTTCTCTATCAGCTTCTCTTGAGATGAAAAAGCTCTTTTTATATCTTGTATTGTTTGTTTACAAGCTGCTCTGTCTGTTTACATATGCAGCACACCCAGTGGCCAGAGTTGGAATTGCAGTGTATAACAAGCTAATCAAATACCACATGTGCTGCAGCCTCAGGCCAAGTTCACACTATGTAAAAACAACGTCCGTATTTCATAACAATGGCCTTAGTTGTTATGAAATGCAACCGTTGTTTTTACATAGTTTGAACCTGGCCTAGGCATAGAATTAGATCTATTTTTTTTGGACTATTTTCCTCTTGCTTCCACAGCTTCTGCCTATGGTGCAATGGTAAGTGTCAGGATTACTGTGCTCACTGAAAGGTTCGGGTCTGGTGACAGAGTTTTTTTTTTTTTCCCCCCGTCGTAGGGCCCGTTAACACAGAGTAAGAACGGCGGAATTGTCCGCCGCAGAATGCCGCCAGCCTCTGTGTCATAATGACGCTCTATGGGAGGCGCGTGCCGCTCCTCTCCCCGCGCTGAAGAATGAACTTGTTCATTCTTCAGCACCGAGAAATGCAGCCGCACCTCCCATAGAGCGTCATTATGACACGGAGGCTGGCGGCATTCTGCGGCGGACAATTCCGCCTTGTTAACGGGCCCTTATTTTCCAGTGATGGCTTGTGCTAAGCATTATGGGTATTGTATTTCCTCTGCAAAGAAGAAACACTCAGGGTATTATACAAACAAGATGAATTTTCAAAGAAAATAATGCTCTACTGACAATACCTATTGACTCTATACCTTCTAAAACTGCCCTGGATATTATGATTATGATATTATTATATTATTATGATTATTATTATATTATTATGATTATGATTATTATTGCAAATAGATTTGGTTTTATTATTTATTTATAGACTTGGTTAGGTAATACATGTATACAGATATCCAGGGCAGTTTTAGAAGGTCAATAGGTATTGTCAGTAGAGCATTATTTTCTTTGAAAATTCATCTTGTTTGTATAATACCTCAGTTTTTCTTCTTTGTAGAGGAAATACAATACCCATAATATTTAGCACTTTGGAAAAGAAAAAAAAAAATCAAACTGTGACAGGATGTGAACCCTGGTCAGAGAGCTTGGTAATCCTGACACTTACCCTGCTCCACAGGCAGAGGCTGGAGAAGCTGTTGGAACATAGACCATACCAGTGTTCTGCCACACAGAGCTCCTCTCCACCCCTGTCCCGACCTCCTCCCTCCACAGACATAGGAGGACACCAGCAGCAGCTTTATCTATAGTTCACATTGACATCCCATGAGTCCTGTGTGTGTGGAGGGGGGAGGGGTGGCTTAGGACAGGGTGGAGATGATTTCTGTGGTGTGACAGAGAGAACTATCAGATCGGCAGCAGCACAGACACACAGCATCTCCCTCCCAGAGTGACTCTCACTGCTCCTTGTCTAGAAGGGATACAGCCTGCTGCAGCATGGTGAGATTCACTCTGGAGACGGAGAGACTGTGGATGTCTGTGCTGCTGCCGAGAGCCAATCAGAAAGCATCAACACCTGAGTCCCTCCCCCTCTCCACACACAGGACTCAGCAGCGTCTAGCTCTATCAGAGGACACATGCAGAGACAGGAGTGACGTCACCGAACCGGAAACACTGTGTTTCTGGTCCGGGATGTGACAGGAAGCCAGAAACTCAGGAGCAGGCAAGTCATGTGACCAGCTGGGGGATCTCCTAGAGCTGACAAGTAATGTTAGGGAAGTATATTAGAAAAGGGTTAACCTTGGTTAACCCTTTCCTAATGCCAAAAATCATTTTTTCCTGGAAAACCCCTTTAAGTAAAGTCAACATTGTGATGTGTGAAGATATGTTTTAATGCAGGGCAACACCAGGGCTTATTAGATGTATTGTGGAGGACGTGCCAGGTCAAACACCAGAGGTAAATTTTATACTACAAGCTGAAAGACAAAGCCCCGATTTAGCCGGAACAGTTGGAATACCTTTTCCAAATGGGCAACAAGTCCACGATTCTTCACAAAATGGGCTGTATCATAAAAATAACAAATGTTTCTTAGTCGGGAACACCAAACCATAAAACCTTCCAAAATATTATCATGGTACATAGACCAATAATTCACAAAGGACTATTTTGGACCTTTAGGACCAAGTTGTTTGGGGAAAAAAAAATCATCAATGTATCCAAGAGCTAGAATCCCCCCGTCAACAAAGTGTTATAGGGGCTTGTTTTTTCTGGGACAAACCTTAATTTTATTGGCACCATATACATATGATTAGTTGGTTAAGCTTTATTTTATGGGATGTAGGTGTTTAATACCATTTTGGGGTAGATATATATATATTTTTTTACTTTATAATTTTTTATGCAGAGAATGGGAAAATAGCAGATGAGCTGACAAAGAGACAAGGGAAGCTTCGATCCTCTGTCAAACACACTAGATGTTGTCCTTGCCATTGAATGTGGCATCCAAGAGGTTAAACAACCGGAATGTGAGTTTTGCCATCCTGGAGTTTATAGAAGGGTTTATGGCCACCGTCAGTTCAGCCGACATTTACCTAATGTGTACTGTCAA
The DNA here is from genome assembly GCF_027789765.1 of Dendropsophus ebraccatus. Taxonomy (NCBI): domain Eukaryota; kingdom Metazoa; phylum Chordata; class Amphibia; order Anura; family Hylidae; genus Dendropsophus; species Dendropsophus ebraccatus. Next base: position 21,768,537 of record NC_091455.1, on the reverse strand, counting down.
CTTAAAGGAATTTTCCATTTTCGACGCATGAGTTGTCTCTGAATGATCAGTCTATAATTTTCAGCTGGTTTTGACATCTGTAGAAATAAAGCATTCCGATATCTTTGAAATAAATGAGCTGTCCATGTGATCTCCAGATCTTCTGGTTCCTCTAGAAAGAGAGTCCCCAATTTGAGCTGCTGGTTAATAGATGAGGTCCCAAAGGGAAATCCCCCTCTAGTACATGAGTTGGACATCCACTGAGGAGTCACCAAAGTCTTAACCTTTCAGTGTAGAACTGTCTGCTTGCCGTACAATACAACTGAGGGTTGTTCCGCATGGGCGCTGACAAAATGTCTGAAAAAGGCAATACTAGAATTAATTAGTGACCGGCCATGCTTTGAAAGAGTTAGGGTCCTATTAGAAGAAGTGATTTTTAAAAATGAATGACCTGAAATCGTTCACCACAACACAGAGAATGATAGTCGTTCATTGCGATTGTTACTATGATAGTTACTATGTTCGTTTACTCCTTCTGATCCCATCAGAAGAATGAATGCTGTGTACGGTACATTTAGCGAACATTTAGCGAGTGATTAACAATGATTTTATGGTCAACTCAAAAGATGTGATCAATGACAGACGTTACCTGCATACACACCAATTTTCCATGCAATAATTGTCCCGTGTAATAGGCCCCTACTGTCACTTAAAAAAAAGTCACACAGACAAGTTATGTAGAGATGAGCAAACTTTTTAAAAGTTAGGTTCGGCAAGTTCACTCATCTCTACTTACTTGTACGATCTCCCCCAGAGTCCTTCTTCTCTGGTCTCCAGTGTCCCCCATAGCCGCCTCCAGCCGCTCGGCCAGCGGCGGAGCACACTAACTCCTGAGACGAGAGTGACAGCCCACTCAGCCAATCACTGGCCACAGCATTGTCCCATCTCAGTCAGTGGCTGAGTGGGCTGGAGGCAGCTAGAGACATTGGAGTTGCACAGAAGGACACTGGGTGGTTGTGGATCGTGTTTTTTTTTTTTTTTGTGTACTTTATTGTGCAACTGCCATCTTAATAAACTTTTTGCAAAATTGTTTGCAAAAGTTTTGGAAAGAAAAACTCAGTTTGTTCATCTGTAAAGTTTTGGTAGGTCAGAATCTTGGTGCAGAGACCCCCCATCGATTGTTAGATATAACCAATGGAAGCTTACAGCTGTGTGCCTCACTCCCTGGCTTGAAACTCGAAATGACTTGTTGCAGGAGACAGGCTCCATTGTAAGTCTATGGAGTCCATCCTTACTACATATCAGATTCAGCACCGAGCAAGGAGTAAAGTGACCAGCCACAAGCTTATTCTGGCTATAGCTAACAATCAGTGGCGGTCTTCGCTTCCAGATTCCAACTGATCAAAACTTTTTGGGCAGTAACGCTTAAGTGGCAGTAACGCTTAAGTGGCAGTAACACTTAAGTGGCAGTAATGCTTAAGTTCTCATGCCTCACATCACAACTCTACACTTCTTTACTCTTGCCCAGTAAAGAGCTGGAAATGGAACAGTATTGGGGGCAACATCCAGTGGTCTAGCATCTGCGATAACATGACGCCTAAATGGTCCAAAGCTTGTTGGATTTCCAGAATTTTTTAGCCGAATTTTTGGAAGTTAATTAGGTCTTAATGGTTTCATTCATTCTCCAAGTCTGTTGCTGGGGTTATTACACGCTTACAGCACATACAGACTTAACATTGGAGCGATGTCCCGGCCAATAGTAGCTTGCTACAGGGCCTACGAGTAGGTGACGGATGATTTCATTACTTTTGGGGCTAAGGCGGGATTTCATGCCAAAAAACACAAGCCTTAGGATCCTGATGATTTACAAAGCTAATATTCATAGGTTGCCCCCTTATTCTACAAATAATATCAATTTACTGCATTTTTCGGCAAGTTTGAAATTATTGGATGCCGTAAATATGCAAATAGGGAGGCCAGTGTACCGCTGCTGCCGAGTGATGGAAATCTGACAAGTTTCCACATGTACCAATCCCACTGTTGAGCGAAGCCAATGCAAGAATGTTGAAAAGTACCGTTTTATTGCCTTGTTAAAAGTCAAGGAGCTGCAGACTGAGGAAAAGTAATATATTTTTTGGGTGAGGTCGTATTTAGTGTTTGCCAGAGGTGAACCATACTTTAATGTATAGAACTTAGTGGGTGTTTTCTGACTTTTGCAGATGGTATAGCACTATATATAGATTCTTATTCCATGTCAAAAAGTCACACGAGTTACGTTGGGACCTGGAAGACGAAGAGGGTTGACAATGGTTTACAGAGTTGGTCTAGACCACGATGGGCCCATGCTCTGACGGGTCCATTAGAAGACAACCCTATCTTGAGCAAGCCATTGCTTATCACTAGGGTGTTTTTCACATGAGATGATTTACACACATGTCCAATGATACAACGGTGTAAAAATGTTATAATGCGGATCTGCTTATATTTTGGATAGAAATGACCCCCGGAATCATTTACATCAGTGGGCCCAATATTTCACAGTACAGTATCTCTGAAGACTCCTTAGTTCTGAAGGTGGCCATACATTTTCAATGACTGTGTTATGAACACAACCAGACAGCTCTGGCATTGGTTTCTCTCTCCCAGAACAATAGGGTTTGACAGTAAAAATCCAACACAATCAAACTTTCTGTCCCCCAATATAATCTGTCAGGGGGGTGTCAGGAGGCCCCCATACACCCAAAGGTGCCTTTACACCCTTAATAACGATCATTCAGTTGACAGCTGTCTCTCCTGTCCTCCCCACACACATGAACGAGCGGTGTTCTTAAACATTTGTCTTCTCTCTGAGAGGGGTAAGCTGCAGCCAGACGGCTCTGGCGCTGGTTTATTCCTCTAAGAACAAAAATGTTCAGGCAGTAAAAATCAATCATGCCCAACTCTGCTCTTCACAAATATTATCTGTTGGCTGAGAGTTAAGAGTCCCCCATACACCTCGTAGTGTCAGCAGAAACCTGCCACCAGCAGCGGGATTGGCCAGCTTAAAGAAGTCCCGACCTGCAATGATTTTTGGAAAAAGCAGGGGCGGGGGCATAATAACCACCACTACTTACCCACCTGTCCCTGTGCCTGTCCAGCATCGGATCGCCACTCAGGACCCCTGCTGGCCTCCGGGATCATCTTCTCAGCTGATGTCACGACCCAGCTGATTGACAGCCTGCTCAGCCACTCAGTGATCGGGAAGGGAGCCGGTGGAGTGGTGTTTCATGGGGAGAGGTAAGTACTGCTTGGTTATTATGTTGTTCCCTGCCCCTGCCGGCTGACAGTTTTTTAAAACTGCCGGACTTTGCCTTTAAGGGTATAAACCCACACACCGTATACGCAGCGTATTTACTGCTGCGATACGCAGCAAACACGCAGCAAACACGCAGCAAATATGCAGCAGATTAGATCTAAATAACTGAACACAGCATCAAATCTTCACCATAAAATCTGCTGCGTATTTGTTGCGTATCTGCTGCGTATACAGTGTGTGGGTTTGTACCCTAAGTATACCGCTAAAGCTGATCTTTGCTATTAGAGAGTCTTCTTATGTACAGAGGGGCCCTTAGGCCTAGAGGCAGCTTCCACCTCCGCAACCCCTATAGATAACCCCGCGTGGAAGGGCAACACTTTCTTATCCACCACTCTATAGATCTTCTGCTAATATCTGCCAACCAGTATGTGGGAAAGTAGTTTCCCATTTTTTGTGATCTATGGGGGGAGCTTGGGGGGGTGTTGTGAACCAGTAGGAGATGATGACACACATGAGCTCAGAAGGTAGCAGAATTATGAATTCAGCTCTGGATGAGAATTGTTATAAGACATTATAAACAGAACTCTGTACGCTGTGCTTTACTCTATACATGTAAAAGACTCGCGGTAATATAGTGCAATACTAAAGGACGCTGCTGGGACAATACTGAACACATAAAAGTTTGCCAAAACCTGATTTTACAGTAGGTGCTTTGAGGTGACTGAACATCAGCGGGAATCTTCAGGACATATTATTACAAGCGATAAATCATGCGGATCTTGGCGCTGAGAGGTAATTCCCGTACAGACAGGTTTCATCAATGGGATTAAGAAGAGATAAAGGTAAATGAAGCTATTACATAGCCAGGTAAATAAAGAAGCATATTATAATACTGTGGATGGGCCATGCGCGGTCTTCTTCCAGGCTTTACTATTGTGCCACACAGGTGGTAGCGGGGCAGGATACTATAAGGGTATAAGCGAAACAGATCTTTTATAAAATCCTATAAAGGGGTTATCCCAGGCATCATGTTCATATTAAGGGTTATAAAAGGCGCAAATAGCTATAGCATAAAAATACAGATTTGTCATCTTTTTTCCATGTGCTGAATCAGTGTCCTTCTGCCTCTGGCAGCTGACAATAGCTTCTTGTTACTGTATAGCTTAACTATACAATCCTAACAAGTAGAAAAAGAGTCTTGTCGGCTATACTACCATGTACAAGGACAATGGCTGAGCATGTGTGTCCTCCAGTACTCAGCTCAGTGGGCGGATGTGGCAGTGCATGAATATGTGTATCCTCCAGCACTCGGCGACTGAGCATGTGTGTCCTCCAGAACTGAGCTCAGCAGGTAGATGGGGTAGTGACTGAGAATGTGTGTCCTGATTAATTCAGATCAGCAAGTAGATAGGGACAGTGCATGAGTATGTGTGTCCTCCAGCACTTGGCTTAGCATGTAGATTGGGAGAGCAACTGCTTTCCTCTGGATCAACACTGTAGGTCAGGGGTACTCAACAACTTTTAGTGAAGGTCCACTTACCAGGGTCTTTTATCAGGTGCAGGTATGAGCTGAACATCAGTAGGAAACGGGTTTTGTTACTTTTCACAAACATTGAACTATTTACATACAGAATTGATGCTTATTAGTGGGAAAACTGGCATTTTTTCTCTCTCACCAGCCCTTTGAAATTAGGTAAGGGAATGACTGTCCCCAGTAGTAAATAGCCCCCCTGTGTGCTCCCCCAGTAGTATATAGCCCCCTGTGTGCTCCCTCAGTAGTATATAGCCCTACTGTTGTGAGAGTAGTATATAGACCCCTGTGCACTCCCCAGTAGTATATAGCCCCCCTGTGCGCTCCCCCAGTAGTATATATTCCCCTTGTTGCTCCCCCAGTAGTATATAGCCCCCGGTGCGCTCCCCCAGTAGTATATAGCCCCCCTGGGCTCTCCCCCAGTAGGATACAGCCCACACTGTGCTCTCCTCCAGTTGTATATAGCCCTCCTGTGCACTCCCCCAGTAGTATATAGCCTCCCCTGTGCTCTCCCCCAGTAGTATATAGCCCCCTGTGCACTCCCCCAGTAGTATATAGCCCCCCGTGCGCTCCCCCAGTAGTATGTAGGCCCCCTGTGCTCTCCCCCAGTAGTATATAGCCCCCCTGTGCTCTCCCCTAGTAGTATATAGCCCCCTGTGCTCTCCCCAGTAGTATATAGCCCCCTGTGCACTCCCCAGTAGTATATAGAAACCCTGTGCTCTGCCCCAGTAGTATATAGCCCCCCTGTGATCTCCTCCTGTAGTATATAGCCCCCCTGTGCGCACCCCCAGTAGTATATAGCCCCTCTGTGTGCTCCCCAGTAGTATATAGCCCCCCTGTGCTCCCCCAGTAGTATATAGCCTCCCCCTGTTGTGTGCTCCCCCTCCCATCTAGCATATAACATAAAAAAACAAGCACTTATACTCACCTGGGCCTACGCGTTCCTCTTCTCTTCGCTCTTGTGGCGACACTGCAACGGTCACAAGAGGATGCCTCAGAGTGCGGCCTCTTGTGATGGCTGTGGCCAGTGAGGGGCGACTGACAGGGAGGGAGCCAATGGCTCCCTTTATGTCAGTGCTGCTGCATGGTGACTATGAGCGCTCGTTACGAGCGCTCATAGTTACTGTGCAGAGCGCAGCTCAGTATACAAGTACACTGAGCTGCAGCAGGAGTCCGGACAAATGGCCTCCGCGGTCCGCGTTCAGACCGGGGTCCGCCAATTGAGGGGCCCTGCTGTAAGGTTTCTGTAGCTTGAACTTGATGGACTCTTGTGTTTTTTCAATCTTAACTATGTTACTATATGTGTCCTCCAGCACTCAGGTCAGCAGGTAGATGAGGCAGTGACTGAGCATGTGCGTCCTCCAGCACTCAGCACAATAGGTGGACGTGCACATTACTAAACACTTTGAACGTGATACTGCGTATACCGAACGCCATGTTGTAATTCTATGTAAGTAAATAGCATATTTTTTTTATAATTTGGTGACTTAAGGAACCTAATAAATATCATGAAGATAAAACTGTGAATATCCTCCATTTATCTGTAGATTTCATCATGTAACAAGTGCTCAGTATCAGGCAGCAGCTGTAAAGCCAAATGTTTTCTTTTTTATTGTGTCATTTTGGATCAATAAAATTCAGTAAAACGTTTACTCAACAGGCAATGAATAAGTATAAACAGGCAATGAATGAGTATAATTATATATACAACCCCTCTTGTTTTTTTTACTATGTGTTTACAGTATAGGCAATTTATGCTTTTACATGCACTTTTTTCCACAAGGAAGTTGGAAGACCATCTGGACAACTAGCCGTCATGTTGGGACATGATGTGAAATACCTTTGTTTTCACTTCAAGGTGAACGCCCCAATGCGACTAAATGCTGAAGGGATCATTTCGTGGACTAGTCACAGATTTTCAATGAGTCTATTAATCTTATCTGATTGAAGACTACAGGGCTTGTCTCATTTATTAGGTGTCATCGGAGGAGTGACTATATGGTGTTTTTACTGTATTGTATTCTCATTTATTATACCTTTATGTGTTTTTAATTTGATTGAGTTTTCATTTCTCATTATTTATTAACTATTTATATTTTGTTTTTCCTTTAACGCCTATTTTTACCCCAAGAAATTAGTTTTTGTTTCACAGACACTAGTTACCCACTGACCTAAAAAGAGAGTCGACCCAGGTTGGTGCCTCAGAGGAGTAATCCCACGTTTCTTTTACTTGTAGATGTCTGTCGTAGTTGTGCGTGTTGTTGTTGTTTTTTTTTGTGTGTGTATGTGCCAATCTTCTTTTTCAGCATAACTAGAAAATTAAAAAGTAAAATAAAATAAGTAAAAGTTAAAAACAAACAACAACATTTTGATTCAAACAAGAAATAGAATTAATTAATATATTAATTAATATTAATAGAAAAACATATATATATATATAATGAAAGAATATTTATAGTCATATTAATAATAATTATTATTTAGCTTTTTTATGCTATAGTTATATCTTTTAAAGAGGTAAACCAGTGAAAAATATATATTTTTTCTATATCAACTAGTCTCAGAAATTTTGTAAATTACTTCTGTTTAAAATTCTGAAGTTGTCCAGTACTTATCAGCTTCTGTATGTCCTGCAGGAAGTGGTGTATTTTTTCCAGTCTGACACAGTGCTCTCTGTTGCCACCTCTGTCCATGTCAGGAACTGTCAAGAGCAGGAGAGGTTTTGCTATGGGGATTTGCTGCTGCTCTGAACAGTTCCTGTTATGGACTGAGGTGGCAGCAGAGAGGACTGTGCCAGACTGGAAAGAATACACACTTCCTGCAGAACATAAAGCAGATGAAAAGTACTGGAGAACTTCAGATTTTTAAATAGAAGTAAATTTCAAATCGATATAACTTTCTGACACCAGTTGATTTGAAAAAAATTTTCCCCTTAAATTATTGATTTTTTTTTTTAATTTAATTGCATATACTAGTTATGTGAAATGGTTGGCACATACATTGTAGTCTTGAAATTCTACTATTGAATGTATTGGAAAAAGTGGTCTTTCTTCTTTCAGCCAGTCGGATGGTGTCATCTGTGAGGGGCATTGGGCAGTGGGTTTGTTCTTTGTTGGTGATGGTTATTTCTGTAATGTAATTGCTCTTTAATTTCCTGTAATAGATACAATTGTATATAGGTAAGGTAGTATCAATGATGGTTTTATATCTGTAAATTAAAATGTCAGCTTATCAATGTATGAACAAAGAAAAAAAAAAACTTATTTCTTGTTCAGGCCAAGACTACTTTATGGATTCTGCACCACATATTCACAGCAGTTTCTAAAATAGTGGTTTGGTGAAGTCTGGTGAAAATATTTATTAAACTATTGTATTGCCCCCCAAAAGTTATACAAATCCCCAATATTCACTTATCACAGGAAATGCACATAAAGTGCTTTTTTCCTTGCACTTACTACTGCATCAAGGCTTCACTTCCTGGATAAAAAATGGTGATGTCACTTCCTGGATAAAATGGTGATGTCACTTCCTGGATAACATGGTGATGTCACTTCCTGGATAACATGGTGATGTCACGACCTGACTCCCAGAGCTGTGAGAGCTGTGGCTGCTGGAGAGGATGATGGCAGAGGCATGCTCAGTGTCCCTCCAGTGCCCTGTGTCCCTCAGTGTCCCCCTGCCATCATCCTCTCCAGCAGCCACAGCCCGCACAGCTCTGGGAGTCGGGTTGTGACATTACCATGTTATCCAGGAAGTGACATCACCATGTTATCCAGAAAGTGACATCACCATGATATCCAGGAAGTGACATCACCATGTTATCCAGGAAGTGACATCACCATATTATCCAGGAAGTGAAGCCTTGATGCACTAGTAAGTGCGGGGAAAAAAGCACTTTATAAGCATTTCCCGTAATAAGTGTATATTGGGGATTTGTATAACTTTTGGAGGGCAATACAATACTTTAATCAAAATTTTCACCAGACTTCTCCTTTAAACCACCATAGACTTATAATAGAGCCGGTCTCCCGCAAGGAGTGGGATTGAACCGCTTGTTAGGGAGAGAAGCGAACAGAACAGCTGGGTACTTTTTGTTAAATCTAGAGATTGGTGGAGGTTTTTGAACTGGGATCCTAATCCAGGGATGGGGAACTTGCAACCCTCCAGCTGTTGCAAAACTACTATTCTGTCAAGGCATGATGGGAGTTGTAGTTGTGCAACAGCTGGAGGGCAGAAGCTGCCCTATTCCTGTCCTAATCAATCAAAACTTTTGACATGTTTGTGTGAAATGTCAAAAGTTTATTTTTTTTAATGACAGGAACACTTTAAGGACTACATAGTCACATTCTAGAAGAAGTAAGCAGCTTAATATTAATATATGCTGTATTATAAAGTGAAGCCCTGTCAGAGCTCTAAATCCCCTGCCTAGACATGACAATGTAGGCAGACAAAACGTTCTTAAAGGGGCTTTCCAGATCTATGTTTCTTCCCTAGTTTTAGAGTAGGCCTTTAATATCTGGATGGTGAGAACCCCTGATGTTCAGGTTACTGAAGCTTCACAGTGCCTCCACCCCTCAACTTTTTAGCACACACATCGCCATGTTCTATTTACTTGCAGGAAGTCATATGTTCTTTCCACTCTGACACAGTGCTCTCTGCTGACGTTTCTGTCCATGTCAGGAACTCTTCAGAGCAGGAGAGGTTTTCTATGGGGATTGCTGCTGCTCTGGACAGTTCCTGACATGGACAGAGGTGGCAGCAGAGAGCACTGTGTCAGACTGGAAAGTATACACCACTTCCTGCAGGACATATAGCAGCTGATAAGTACTGGAAGACTTGAGATTTTTAAATAAAAGTAAATTACAACTCTATCTAACTATCTGAAACCAGTTGATTTGCAAGAAAATAAAATTTTGTTGGAGTACCCCTTTAAAATGGGAGCCATAGGGGTCTGATTCCAGGCACCAGCCCAAAAGATCAGCCAAACAAAAAGGTGGAGGGGGCTCCAGGAAGCAATTTTTCTAACTAAACTCAGCAGTGAATGATTTAGGTATTGCAGCTCACCCCTATTTAAGTGAATAGCTTAAAGTTGTAATATCTGGCATCAAATTACAGCAAACAATTGAGAGGCACTTACTGGAGACCCTGTTAGATGACTGAACAGAGTTTTTTAATATCAGAACCCTATCATTTTGAAACTGATGACCCCTCAAAAGAGGCCTAGATGCCCTTCATGGGTGTCCTATCAGCCTTAGAAACTATGTTACCCTGTTATGTAATATTATAGTCGTGGAATACTATGGGGGAGATTTATCAAACATGGTGTAAAGTGAAACTGGCCCAGTTGCCCCTAGCAACCAATCAGATTCCACCTTCCATTCCTCACAGACTCTCTGGAAAATGAAAGGTGGAATCTGATTGGTTGCTAGGGGCAACTGAGCCAGTTCTACTTTACACCATGTTTGATAAATCTCCCCCATAGTATGTGTATGTCTAAGCACTGAATTTCCAGCTCTTTTTTGGAAAAATGAAGCATTCATCACTATATTAGCAAAGTAAAAGGGGCAGATTTATGGGCTAATTTCTATCAATTTTAAAAAAAAATGTTTGACATTTTTCACATAGAATTCTGAGCCGATAGAAAGTTCTAGCCATGTCTATACATTTGTTTGATCTTGTAGATAAAGAATGGAAAGTATGTCGGGTGATTAACATAGAACGTGTTATAAATACGCGGCCTGGGAGCTATTAATAATGGAATATCCCCTTCAGGGTTTGGTGTATCTGAATCCATTGAACGCTATAAGGCAGATCTTACCGCCGAGGATTCCTGTCTCATCTTGCCCAGAAAACTTATTACGGCTCCATAAAGAAGTTACTATGTCTAATAATTAATTTTCACCGTATTCTAATTACAGAGAGTAGAAGGTTTATCAGATAACATAATAACTATAATCACCAACGTATTACCATTATAACTATATATATTCTAACATATAACCTTTATATAGAGCAGGGACAGGGAACCTTTGACCCTCCAGCTGTGGCAAAACTACAACTCCCATCATGCCTGGACAGCCGAAGGCTGTCCAGGCATGATGGGAGTTGTAGTTTTGCCACAGCTGGAGGGCCGATGGTTCCCCATCCCTGATATAGAGTATGAGGAGTCTTATGAGGAGTCCATGTGACTATGGAGAGGTAAAGCATGTGACTGCTATGGGGCCCTTAGGTAGACAAGTGGGTGTAGAATCAGAGTAAGGGTCAAGTCAGGACCCAAAAGACGAAAAAAAAAAAAAAAAGTACCCCAGTAGTTGCAGCTCCGTATGCTCCTTATGATCCACCATAGTCCCCCCTATCTAATACTAGATCAATTCCATAGCCTTGTGTAAATACATGTGAGTATATACATCAGTAAAGAGCTGTGCCCACACTGTCACATGCAATTGGGGTAACCCCATTGTAGACACAAGATTAGAGGTAACTCAGATCTCGGCCATTTTAAGCCCTTAAAGGGGTATTCCGGCGAAATTCTTTTTCTTTCAAATCAACTGGTTTCAGATAGTTATATAGATTTGTAATTTACTTTTATTTAAAAATCTCTACTCTTTCAGTACTTATCAGCTACTGGATGTCCTGCAGGAAGTGATGTTTTCTTTCCAGTCTGACACAGTGCTCTCTGCTGCCACCTCTGCCCATGTCAGGAACTGTCTAGAGCAGGGGATGTTTTCTATGGGGATTTGCTACTGCTCTGGGCAGACATGGACAGAGGTGGCAGCAGAGAGCACTGTGGCAGCAGACCCCACTTCCTGCAGGACATACAGCAGCTGATAAGTACTGGAAGACTTGAGATTTTTAAATAGAAGTAAATTACAAATCTATATAACTTTTTGAATCCAGTTTATTTGAAAGAAAAAGAGTACCCCTTGCCATTGCTGCATCTAATATATAGACATAGGAGCTTCCTCCCCATCACCCCATAGTGTAATTATAAGGTTCTAATGGGTGGCAACAGGTGGCAAAAAACAAACATCATCTGTCATTAGGATTTAAAAAAATAGTTAGGCTTCATCAAAGCCAATTTGGCACCTGGCATCATATCCGGCCCAAATTTTAAATTTAATTTATTAACGTAAATTGAAAAAAAAAATACTTCTCTAAACTAACAAATATTAGACAGAAAAATTACAATACCAGACAGAAAACTGAAAAGAAGGCGGAGGCCATGTTTTTCTACAAAATTTTCCTTTCTCAGTGTTCTTAGTCCGTGTTCTCGGTGTCGTTGACTAATGTTTTAACCTCTAACATGAACTGTCTTGTCTTAATCTAGGGGGACTGTGAGTGGTGTGTCATGCGGGAATATAATCCATGTTGGTTTGCAGATAGTAATCCCTGGTGTAGTCGTGTGGGTTGATATATAATCTCCATCCGGTTTATTAACTTTATTTTCTTTCTACTTTTGCAGTGACCCCCCCGACAAAACTCAGGTACCATGTAATAGCACATGATAGTGTCCAGATCTCATGGAAGGCCTCCAAGGATAAGATAAAAGGCTATAAGCTCCTTGTCACCCCAAAATCAGGTAAATTATACGAGGAAACTGTGGGAAGTGTAAGATCTACAGAAACATCTATCTCCTTTCTATCTATCTATCTATCTATCTATCTATCTATTTCCTATCTATCTATCTCCTATCTATCTATCTCCTATCTATCTATCTATTTATCTATCTATCTATCTATCTATCTATCTATTCAAAGTAGATTCAATGGCACTCCAAGATAAATTGCAAAATGCAGTGTTTATTCCAGTGTCCAAAAAGTAGTAACAGCACAGCAATAGGCAACGTTTCTGTGGCCTCACGCCACCATTTGAAAATGGTGGCGTGAGGCCACAGAAACGTTGCCTATTGCTGTGCTGTTACTTCTTTTTGGACACTGGAATAAACACTGCATTTTGCAATTTATCTTGGAGTGCCATTGAATCTACTTTGAATATATAAGTAAGTCCGTGGTTAAGACTACAAGTGGCACCCGTTTACATTACCGTCAGTGCTGCTGAAATTACTTGCATATCTCTCTATCTCCTATCTATTATCTATCTATCTATCTCTCTATTTCCTATCTATCTATATATCCATCTATCTATTTCCTATCTATCTATCTATCTATCTATCCATCTGTCTATCTATTATATATCTATCTATCTACCTATCTATCTATTTATCTGTCTCATATCCTTCTCCTATCTATCTATCTATCTATCTATCTATCTATCTATCTATCTATCTATCTCCTATCTATTATCTATCTATCTATCTATCTCTCTATTTCCTATCTATCTATATATCCATCTATCTATTTCCTATCTATCTATCTATCTATCTATCCATCTGTCTATCTATTATATATCTATCTATCTACCTATCTATCTATCTATTTATCTGTCTCATATCCTTCTCCTATCTATTTATCTATCTATCTATCTATCTATCTATCTATCTATCTATCTATCTATCTCCTATCTATCTATTATCTATCCATCCATCTATTATCTGTCTCCTATCTATGTATCTATCTATCTCCTATCTATCTATCTATCTATCTATCTATCTATCTCCTATCTATCTATCTATCTATCTATCTATCTATCTATCTATCTATCTATCTATCTAAGGGTCCATTTACACAGACAGATTATCTGACAAAGATTTGAAGCCAAAACCAGGAATGCATTTGAAAAGAGGAGAAATCTTAGACTTTCCTTTATGACCTGATATCTGCTTATAGTCTGTTCCTGGCTTTGGCTTCAAATCTTTGGCAGAGTATCTGTCAGATAATTTTTCTGTGTAAATGGACCCTATCTCCCTCCTATCTATCTATCTATCTATCTATCTATCTATCTATCTATCTATCTATTATCTATCCATCTTATTTACAAGTACTATATTTATTCTAATGTTCACAAAATCTAAGAATTCAAGAATTCTATGTAAATATTCAGTCCATATATTTCTGTCCTCACTCATTACTTATCGTGTGACTTTGCTCTGTATGAATATTTATCACACAGGGCCGAGGGTGGATTATTCCTCTCTGTCTGGATGATATAACAAGATTACATTCCACCAATGGCATAGGGGAATTTACCTAACAAACCATTGGTCACATATTGGTCTTATGTAGAATATCTAGAATTTCTCTGTCTCTCATGTATCTTAAAATTAGTCACATTACATTGCTGCCATTAGTTTGATCTGCGTCTATGAAAACATGTTTGGTGTCTGATATACAATAGTAGATTGTTCCCAGAATGGCTTGTCTCCCTTCATAGGCGTCTGACACACAATGGGAACAATACACCAGTTTATTCCTGTCCCTCACACTATTCACTGTCATTGTTCCAAAGCATCAGAAGAGACTTCAGAACTTCTGTATTGAGATCACAAAGCAGAACAGAATGTAGAGTCCTGAACGTCAGTCTGTGGGCAGAAAGGAAATCATATTATGGAGATGTCTGTAACTATTTCCCATATTAAAGGCCAAGTTACGTGCCAGCATCAGACAACATTACATCATGTGACAGATGAAGCTTTAAAAATGCAATGTGGGCAACCCAATGTGCGCAATACACTGCAGATGGCTACTGGGTTTGGGAGTTGATATTTAATAACATGATATTGGGGATCTTGTGAAATATAATTCGATAAATTGTTGTAAAAAGATGAGGGATCTCAAAACAGACCCATAAAGTCTCAATACTGCTATAAAATAGATGTAGAACTACTATAATACTGCCCCTTATGTACAAATATATAACTATAATACTACTATATACAAGAATATAACTACTATAATACTGCCCCTATATACAAGAATATAACTACTATAATACTGCTCCTATATACAGGAATATAACTACTATAATACTGCCTCCTATATACAAGAATATAACTACTATAATACTGCCTCTTATATACAAGAATATAACTACTATAATACTGCTCCTATATACAAGAATATAACTACTATAATACTGCTGCTATATACAAATATATAACAACTATAATACTGCCCCCTATATACAAGAATATAACTACTATAATACTGCTCCTATATACAAGAATATAACTACTGTAATACTGCTTCCTATATACAAGAATATAACTACTATAATACTGCCCCTATATACAAGAATATAACTACTATAATACTGCTCTTATATACAGGAATATAACTACTATAATACTGCCTCTTATATACAAGAATATAACTACTATAATACTGCCCCTATATACAAGAATATAACTACTATAATACTGCCCCTATATACAAGAATATAACTACTATAATACTGCTCCTATATACAGGAATATAAATCCTATAATACTGCTCCTATATACAAGAACATAACTACTATATTACTGCCCCCTATATACAAGAATATAACTACTATAATACTGCTCCTATATACAGGGATATAACTACTATAATACTGCTCCTATATACAAGAATATAACTACTATAATACTGCTCCTATATACAAGAATATCACTACTATAATACTGCTCCTATATAGAAGAATATAACTACTATAATACTGCTGCTATATACAAATATATAACTACTATAATACTGCTCCTATATACAAGACTATAACTACTATAATACTGCTCCTATATACAAGACTATAACTACTATAATACTGCTCCTATATACAAATATATAACAACTATAATACTCCCCCTATATACAGGAATATAACTACAGCAGATTTGTGGCCTAGCATTACTGATGACTATAGGATTAACCTCACTGTGCTATGTAAACAGATACAGTAGCGCAGTACCTTCATTATTCCAGCATGATGACAGATGTCTGACTCAATGTCTTCTCATGTTCAGGTGGAAGAACAAACCAACTAAATCTTCAAAACACTGCGAGCCGAGCAGTCATTCAAAGACTTGATCCCGAGCGCAGTTATGCCGTGCAGGTCATTGCCTTTAATGAAGACGATGAAAGCGTGCCAATACGGGGAGAATTTAGAAGTAGGTAACCGTGACCATGGCTTTGATAGCAGATACCCAGGAACACCAGGAGCGGAGCATACTGGTGACAGTGGCTTTCACTTCTGTCTACATGACTTTCCAGTTGAATTAGTAGGTCAAAAATGCACCTTGGAATCCATTGTTATTGGTACATATCTATACCTTCATTTATAGGGGTAATTCGAAGCTCCTGGGACCCCCGTTCGTAGCACAATTTTCACATTTCGTCAACAGTTCTGGTCTCTTCAAATGGGACCAAGGAACTTTTTCTACCAACTTATACTTCAGGGCCCAAGTATGACCATTCATTGCATGTTGGGGTCCCACTTATACAACCCCAACTCCATTCAAACTCCTTCTTGTTGTATCTGGGATTTGGGATGCCATGGTCTCCCTTGTTTGCAATCCATGGTTGTTTCAGTAGTCAGACCATAGTAAAAAGATGATACATAGATTTAGGGGACTAGAACACTCGAAACCTCACAGAGAGCAAGCAAGTATAGCAAGGTACCCACACACCCTAGCCACATCCCCATTAGGGATGAACGAACCTGCCCAAAGTTCAGGTCTATGACTGTATCCATGTTTTTCAGGCAGTCCTCGGGCTGCATCCACCTTCTCCAGGCAGCAGGTTCAAATGATGAACATACAGGTTTGTGGGAACCTAAACGTTTGGCAGGTTCGCTCCTCTCTAATCACCATCACTCCTCCCAAGCTCCAGTTTTGTGTATGAAGCTCAAGATTCCCTTCAGCCTAACAATATTTCTTAACTATAGCTCATATAGTAACACAGTGTTCCTCTTATCTCTTTAGTTAAAGATTTGGAGAAGAAAAAAAAATCTGGTCGAAATCGTAAAGGGGAAAACAACGTCCCAGATGAAGGTAAGACATGAAGCGTATGGTTTCTTCCTTTTGTAGTCATTTTTTTTTATACAGTGAACTAAAAATTGCTTTGTCTTCACAATTTACAGTAATTGTCATGAATTTTATCAATTCGTAATATGATCATGCACACCCATTTGCCCAATAATACTCCATATAAACAGTCCATGATCACTGACTGGGCCATTATGATGTTTTTTCACCTATAAGATATAGTATGAAAAGAATTTTTTTAATGGACTTCTTTCCTTATTTCGATTTGACTGAAATACTAAAATGACGCCAATTAAAATGAATCCAGGCCATTGGGATCCATGTGTGTACACCGCCATAGACTATTAACAGGTATTTGCATCTTATAAATAGGAGCAAACTGCATGAATGCTCACCATTTGACTCCCTGTAGCTGGAGAAGTTGGATATCGCCCTAGGGAGTATTGGAAAACATAGGCTGCATCTGTCTTTACCAGCCAAAGGCAAAGCATTCAGGTTCAGCCAAACGTTCATCAAGTTTGCTTATCTCTACTTACCAAGTCATGGTATAACCACTTTATAATAGATTGGGCTCCAAACTGTAGAATTCCCATTAATCCTACAATAGAGGGGACTGGTTTTGCACTGCGTCATCATTTATGAGCTCCTAGTATAGTGGTGCTCCAGGCACCTGGGTGGTCTTATCCACACAAATGGGTGTATTGCTGTTGTATTAGAAACACTGCTATGCAGGGGGAACATAGTCAAGGGGACATATTGCTAAATCCGGATCATTCTCAAGATCTTTTGGGGTTCTAGAGGTTGCATGCTCAAGTCCGATGGTTCGATGGCTGAAGAAGTTGGATGCAGCCCTAGGGAGTCCTGGAAAACATGGATACAGCCTATGGCCTATGGGTATATCCATAATTTTCCGGACCCCCTAGGGCTGCATTCAACTTCTTCAGCCACCGGTAATCAAATGCTGAACAATCAGACTCGAGAATGCTCATCTCTATCGGTGTATATTAGCCACCAGGTAACAGAACTAGTCAAAACTCTTCACGTCCTACTGATGTGTCCACCATTGCTTTTCTATTTTTTTTTAAGGGTTCTTATACAAGTTTTTATACAAATTTAATACATCACCTTAAGATAACTGAAAAACCAATAAGATCACAAGAATTCTGTAGAAATCCAAACCCATGATTTCAGACAGTACAATTTCCTATACACATCCCAACCATTGGGTCACCTCACTTAGACATAAACAGCGTAAACAACTCTCTTCAAAGTTTTACAAAATCATTTGTCTCTTCAGAGTTGGTCATCTCAGGATGGCCACTTTCCCCATGGCTGCTGTAGACATCTCATGCTGCTTTATAATCATTTGGCTTCTCATCTAGGTGACCACTATCATAGCCGCGTGTACAGAGTCACATACCTTTCTTGCTTGCTTTCTAGTTGCATTTCCTTCTACTCAATCCACATGCATCTCAAAAAGTAAGGTCCAAGGGGTAAATGTGAGGACCATGAATTACTTATTCATTTATAGTGAAACTCTGGATTACAAGTACCTTGGTCTGAGAGCATTTTGCAAGACAATCTAATAATTGAAAAAATAAAATAACGTGGTAAATGATCAAGATTTGGTATTACGAGCCCCGTGTCCCCGTCCTGATACTGTACCAGCCATCTCATTTTAACCCCCTGCTACCAGATCAACTCTACCGGTGACTGGACGCCTTCCGGCTCTCCTGTGTTGCCTGGAAACCTGTATAACTGAGGAGATCCTGCTGTGGAAGGGAGCAGCTCGGCCTTATCACCTCTCCCTGCTGCCGGAGGACTGAGTGTTGGTGAGGCTGCTGCGCCCTCAGGCGGTGTTCACGCAGTCTACATCCTGTGTGTACAGATGTAACCTAAGCGGTGAGTGCTTCCACTCCTCAGGGCCTCATCCGGACCTCTCCGGCTGCTGCCATCAGGGCCGGTTTTAGACTAAATGTGGCCCTGGGCAAAGTTGAAGGTGGGGCCCCAAATGCTGAAATATTGTAGCAGCAATTTAAGGTTCCCATTCACTTTACACTTTTGTTAGTAGTATCTGCTGCTCGTGGTGGGTTCGGCCATCAGTGTAAGCAGTATGAGGCTCTCTAGACATGCCTCTGACAGATGATATCAGTGGACATAGGGGGTTAGGCTTGATGAAAAATCAATGCCCAACCTCTTTGTTCTCAGAGAGACAAGCCGCCATCAGATCTCTATCTCATTAGTGATGTGTGTGCAGCCCTTGCTGTATATAGTGAACAATAAAGATATATACTACCTGATCATGTTCCCCGGTGTCCTTGTCTGTGCGATCCCCCAGTCCCAGCTCTCACTTCTGGTCCTCTCTCTGAAGTGATCGGTCGTTCAGCCAGTCACTGGCCGTAACAAACAGACAAGGCCTGAGGACACCGGGGAACGTGATCAGTTAAGTAACAGCTTTATTATGTTATACGCACAATCAGCCAATGATTTTTACACTTGCCAAAAGACAATGATCATTTGATTACTGTTGTCTCTATATACACAGAGCGATATCGGCCGGATTCTGACAATTTTGGCTCCGTGTATTATGGCCCTTTGTCACATTGAGTCAATTAAGAAGGTTACATACCAGGACTGCCGCTACATGCTGGGACTGCCGCTACATGTCAGGACCGCTGCTACATATTAGGACTGTCACTAGTTGTGTAAACACAAAAACTATTTATATGCATTGTTTTAAAAAATAAAATAAAAAAATCACTATATCAGGACCAAATATTACCTCCATACCATAATTGAAGAAAACTTTACTATATATAGGCCAATATTACCACCATAAAGTGACCGCCCCATAATGACACTATATACACTATATACAGACCAATATTACCGCTATAGAGTGACCACCACATAATGACACTATATACACTATATACAGACCAATATTACCGCCATAGAGTGACCACCACATAATGACACTATATACACTATATACAGACCAATATTACCGCCATAGAGTGACCACCACATAATGACACTATATACACTATATACAGACCAATATTACCGCCATAGAGTGACCACCACATAATGACACTATATACACGCCAATATTAGCACCACACCATGACCGCCACATAACAATTCTATATACACTATAAACAGACCAATATTACCGCTATAGAGTGACCACCACATAATGACTCTATATACAGACCAGCACACACCATGACCACCACATAATGGTGGAGATTTATCACACATGGTGTAAAGTGAGACTGGCTCAGTTGCCCCTAGCAACCAATCATATTCCACCGATTCTGTGAGGAATGAAAAAAGTGGAATCTGATTGGTTGCTAAGGGCCACTGAGCCAGTTTCACTTAACACCATGTCTGCTAAATCTCCCCCAATGACTCTATATACACTATATACAGACCAATATTACTGCCACAGAGTGACCGCCACATAATGACTATATACACTATATACAGACCAATATTATGTGGCGGTCACTCTATGGTGGTTATAATGGTTTGTATATAGTATATATATAGAGTCATTATGCATTATGTGGCGGTCAGTCTATGGCGGTAATATTGGTCTGTATATAGTGTATATGGAGTCATTATGTGGCGGTCACTCTATGGTGGTAATAACTCTATTTACACACTATATACAGACCAATATTACCGCTATAGACTGACCACTGCATAATGACACTATACACACACTATATACAGACCAATATTACCGCTATAGACTGACCACTGCATAATGACACTATACACACTATATACAGACCAATATTACCACCATAGACTGACCACTGCATAATGACACTATATACGGACCAATATTACCACCATACAGTGACCGCCACCTTGTTTTTTTCTCAATAAAATACACCGTATTACCTTAGTGACATCATCATACACTATACATAGGAGCTGCAGCCAATCAGCGATTACCTGCAGCAATTACATAGGACTGATGAGGCCAGAGAATGGCTGCAGCTCCTATGTACAGTCTATTCACCTCAACATTTCTAATGCACAGTGGAGTCAGCAGGGGTGATACACACACTAATTATATTATATATATACACACACACACACACACACATCCATCCATCCATGAAAACATTACACAGATCCAAACCATCCAGCCCACACACTACACACATGACATGTAACACACACTACATTCATCCATTATACACATAGCATTCATACACACACTGCATGTACAGTATACTTACCCCCTCTAACAGCATGCTGGGTGTAGTTGTCCTTGTCCATGGCAGCAGCAGCAGGAGGCTGTGATCCTCACCCTGCAGCCCTCTCCTCCATCGTCCCGACAGCTCCACACCAGCGTCACCAGGAAGAGAGAGGAAATCACATGGTACAGAAGGGAGGGGGAGGGGGAAGCTACACACTCCGGAGCAGAGCGTCCTGTAGCCTCTGTATGACCCCTGATAGCAGCCATAAGCTGCAGCCAGAGATCACTGACAGAGGCTGCAGGACGCTGTCCGTGCGGTCCTGCACCTAACACTCACTATAACTGGGGCAGGGGGCCCCCGGGGGATGGGGGCCCTGGGCAACTGCCCTCTTTGCCCCCCCCTAACGCCGGCCCTGGCTGCCATAGTAACGACTATGGTTCTGTGTAATATGGTGAACGATTTCAGGTTAACGATAAACGATCTTGTTTGCGGTCAGTGACCTTTAAGTGTTAAAAATCACTTTGTCTAATAGGCCCCCTATACTCTACCCAATTAGGAACTTCTACCTCTGCACCCGCCATAACAAATATCAATAAGATTTGTGTATTACCTTATGTTTCTCGGGAGCACTGCAGGGAAATTGAACAGTTGCTGCTATGTTCCCACAGATTATAGCTGGGACACTCTTCTAAAATAACAATAGATTTTAGATGATCGCGGGAGCTTCCAGTTCCATGTCCGATCTACCTGGATGTCTGGATCAGCCATTATTGGAGTTAGGATTGTCTATACCAGACAAATTTAGAAAATATTTGAAAAGTAAATTAAATACAAACAGGATTCAGTGCATCTTGAACTGACAAAGTGTCTACGCCTGGTTAAATGATTGCACTTGAACTGACTTGGAGACAGTAAAGTATTTGGATGGAAGCTGAAGTTGACTTTTCCACGTCCAGAATTTAAATGTGGAAATTCCTCGCAGTGAAGTTTTTTAGAATAAATCTAAAAATTTGCCCTTTATTCTCCTTGGCAAACAGCGAAAAGCTCAATGCCATGTGGCACTCTCATTGGTCCTGCCTCATGATGAGCCTTACATCTGTTCAGATTTTCTGACATTAAGTCTTTGTACAGTCACACCGAATCAATAGATGGAATATATATACACTATTTTATTTGTTTCAACAGATGTGTCTCCATAGGTGGGTGAATAAAGTCCAGAACACGATGCATCACCGATCCAACAATCGAGGGGGAGTGGGGGGGTACAAAGGGCGAGTGGAGTCCAAGGCCAAAATCTTAATGGGGGCTGAAAACTGTTGTTGAGCTTTTCCCTTTGACAGTGGAGTATTTATAGGGGGCAACCCATAACCCATATATCTGAGGGACCCCTTAGGCTTCATAAAAGGATAGCACTAATACAC
Organism: Dendropsophus ebraccatus; assembly: GCF_027789765.1. NCBI lineage: Eukaryota > Metazoa > Chordata > Amphibia > Anura > Hylidae > Dendropsophus > Dendropsophus ebraccatus. The sequence goes on along the minus strand of NC_091455.1, from coordinate 21,746,171 downwards.
ATTGGCAGTGCTGAGAAGCGTTAATGGACGGATATATCTTACTAGTGTAGGATCTCCACTGATTTGCATAGTTTTTTGAGATTTGGCAGCAGTGTGTTTACCGACCTATTGGCCCCCTATGCAGCTGCACATATAGTTTGTCCTCCCAGAGTTCGACGTTATAGGAGAAGTAGGATAAATTGGGTAAATTCTGCAGTTTGTATGATTGGAAGACGATGGCCGCCTCAAGCTGTCCCGCTTGTAGTGAATGAAGGCCAATAAATAATCCAGGGATTCCGTACATGAAAGGGGCCGTTGTTGATTGTAGTGATAGTACAGGCCTCCTGCCAAAGGAACTTAATGACAAATTTCCGGCGGCTCTGCTTCAGTCAGCAGCATCTGAGCCCAGTGCATACTGGGACAATGGCTCCCGTTCAGTAACATGAGACGATGAGAACATGCAGAATCCATGGCAGCTACTCCACTTCTGCATTAATGTAACTGAACAGAACAGACTGGAAATCCTACTCTTGATCATATCTACTTATCCGCTAAGACATAAGCAAAAGCATAGCTTCTCCTTTATATTAAGGGAATTGCATAATGCAGAAATTATACAGGTGCAAGGAATTTCATCAGTCCATTATGAGACATATATGGGGCCTGAGTGCCCACCAGAGGAGCCAACGGACCCCAGGCAATGATAGAATAATGGGCCCCATCCTCTAGAGTGATCATGGTGTCCAGCAGAGATTACAACCCCTTTAAGAAACAGAATCTAAACCCTTAGTTACAGTTCTTTATGGCCTCAGCTGAATAGGGTATTCAGAGCCTGAGGGGCCTAGATATATAGGGTTGTAGAGGTGGCATTTGCTACAGGGCGCAAAGGCCCCACAGCACTATAAATTGCACATAGTAGGTGGGGGCCTGTTTTAGATATCACTTTGGCGAGTACAATCCCTTTAAGAAGCAGAATCGAAACCCTTCATTCCAGGCTCATTATAGTATCAGCTGGGGTAATAAGGGCCCTAGGGGCCTAGCTATAGGGTTGCAGAAGTGGCAGTGGCTACAGGGCCCAATTGCACATGGCAGCTGCGGCCTGTTTTAGATTTCACATTGGCGCCTACAATCCCAAAGTTATGTTTCTGATAGAAATGATCCGGGAGACCCACAGTAATCCCCCTTCAAGGCTGGCGTTACCTTCTGATGACCCACACATTTTCACCACTAATAATAGTGATATTACTTTTTTTTTTTCTGTCCAGAACCAACCTAATCCCCGTACTAGACATGGATTTCCCCTAAGACTATGAAAGAAATGGCATTTCCAGACCCTCTCTGTGGAAGCAATATCTTCAATGCATTTTTAGTATTACAGGTTTAACAATTGTGTGAGGGAGCGGATGAAAGAAAGCTTTACTCTATAGCCATAAGGAAAAAAAAATAATAGGTTTTACTTAAGATCTGAAAGATATGAGTGTATGAGTGTATTTTTTGCTGTAAAATTCATAAAAAATTGAGACATTTACCATTATAATAACAATATAATGATATGGCATGTCTATACAATGAAGATATGGTCCTCACCCACATGGCAGAGCTGTATAGCCGTCTACAGAGTACCATGGCCCTGTAATATGGCGGCGCATTCTCCTTTGGGTGGCTTCTGTATTAAACATTCTCCTCTAGAGAAAATGGAGAAAATGGCTCCATACTATAGTATCTGATGGAACGGCCATAGTTTGCCATATTGTAAGGTGCAGATAGAGCCCAGGTACCACTATGGGTGCCCTCTGATGTCTAAAAGTAGATATGGCTAGAGGAGAAGAACCCAAAGCTAAAGTGCGACCCTCAATATGGTGCAGGTGAAACTCACTACAATCCCCCATACCAGGAAAGGAGCCCAGATACTTGTTTGTATGATAGTTGCGAAGGCTGTATGATCATTGCCCATATCTGCCATGTCTGCCCTGTAGACCCATAGCAAAAGAACAAGATGGGTTCCCCATTTCAGGGTGTGTTCCTGTATGCACTCAACTTTTCACACCATGACCAAGGTAAAAAGAACATCATAGCCAAGACAGAAACCTACATAGGTTCACATTGTCTATAAGTACAGGGCCATTGTTACACATTGGTGGCTCCAGTGCAAAGACCCCCAGTGCTAGAGAGAAGGTTATAATGCAAGCATAGTATAGTAATGCACAGTATGGTAAAACTAGTTGTTATTTGGACTGCACATAAACTTGTAAAGTTGTCCCCATACATTGACTGAAATGCCCCCATGCTATAACCTCACATATGGCCCCCACAAATGTCTATAACCCTAGAGTTCTTAATCCAGATCCCGCACCAGATGCTTGCTAAAGATCTCTTGATAGTTCCTGTTATATGGATCCTACCCCTGAGATGGTGCCAAAGATACCCTTGTGTCCCTGAGTAAGTATTGTGTATGGCATATTCAGAATTGGAAATACCTATGCTGCTTTGGGGACCTATCGATGACCATGCATAGGTGAGAGATATTGCCAAAGGAAGACTCTCTAGAAAATTGTTCCTCGACCTATGGTTCTCCAGCTGTTGCCTAAGGCTGTCAGGGCATGTTGGGAGTTTTGGAGAGCCATAGGTTGAGGAACACTGCTCTAGAACACACTCTCTTGGTTCGGTTTCGCTTCACTACGAAGCAAGAAGGGTTAGTGACTCTTATTGACTCCTACCTGTCATCATATCCAGAGTGCTATTCACCTACAGAGCTGCATCCAGACTTCTGCTTTCTTCCAGTTCACTTACTTTTTTGGAAGGTGTGACGTCTGCACAGGCTATACATGTAGGGAAAGCACCTACATCTCCAATGCAAACAATGCATATGCGGAAAACGACTATTTCTCTATTGATTCATAGTGTTTGTATTATCTCATCTATTTATAAAAATTACCATTTTTATCTATTAATCTTACTCTTCTTTATCCCGTTTTAGGCTTACTGGTTAAAGGAGCATCCAAAGCAAAATTTTTATGAATCACCTATGTCTTTAATACCCAATAAGGCCTTCAGGACTCCAAACACTCCAGACGCCATCTTAACTAAAAAAAAAAAAAAATTAAAAATCACGTTTCTGTATTGTTTTGTTGTATTTAACCTCATATTTGCTTTTACAGTTGATAAATCTGATTAAAAAAAAATTTTCCCCCAGGAAATTTGGTAAAAAAAATCTAAAATTTCTTTAAAATAATTTCAAATTCTTTAAAAATGAACAAATTTTCTAATTTGGTGGAAAATAATCTTCAAGCTAATGGCGAATAGTTATCAGTGTGAAAGAAAAATGGAGCAGTTGCCCATAGCAACCAATTAGAGTCCAGCTTTCAGTTTCCTTAGGCCGTATAGAAAACGAAAGTAGTGAAGTAACATAGTAACATAGTAACATAGTAAATAAGGTTGAAAGAAGACAAGAGTCCATCAGGTTCAACCTAGGAAAATCCTACTGTGTTGATCCAGGAAGGCGAAAAACCCCTATGGGGCAGAAGACAAACGCCCCACCACAGGGAGAAACTCCCCCCCCCCTCCCCCGACTGCAATGGCAACCAGAACAATCCCCGGATCAACGTATCACCAGAAATCTAATGCCCATAACTTGTAATATTATATTTTTCAAGAAAAGCATCCAGGCCTCCCTTGAACTTATTTACTGAATCAGCCATGACAACATCATGTGGCAGAGAGTTCCACAGTCTTACCGCTCGTACAGTAAAGAACCCGCGTCGATGCTGATGATGAAATCTTCTTTCCTCTAGACGTAGAGGATGCCCCCTTGTCATTGTTACAGACCTAGGAGTAAAAAGACCACTACAAAAATCTCTGTACTGTCCATTCATATATTTGTACATTGTGATCAGATCGCCCCTAAGACGTCTTTTTTCTAGCGTAAATAACCCCAAGCGTGATAACCTGTCCTGGTACTGTAACCCACCCATTCCCTTAATGACCTTTGTTGCCCTCCTCTGCACCCGCTCTAGGTCAGCTGTGTCCTTCTTATATACCGGTGCCCAAAACTGTACACAGTATTCCAAGTGTGGTCGGACCAGTGATTTATAAAGAGGCAAAACTATGTTCTCATCTTTAGCATCTATACCTCTTTTGATGCATCCCATTATTTTATTAGCCTTGGCAGCTGCTGCCTGGCACTGATCACTAAAGTTGAGTTTACTGTCCACCAATACCCCCAGGTCCTTTTCGGAAGTAGTTTTACCCAGTGTTTTATTATTTAGCACATAACTGTACTTATTATTTCTATGGCCCAAATGCATAACCTTACATTTATCCACATTAAACTTCATTTGCCATTTCTCCGCCCAAGCCTCTAGCTTCTCCAAATCCCTCTGTAATATGATATTATCCTCCTCTGTACTGATTACTTTACCCAGTTTAGTATCATCTGCAAAAATGGAGATTCTGCTCTGTAGCCCCTCTACAAGATCATTAATAAAAATATTAAAAAGAAGTGGACCCAACACTGACCCCTGTGGTACCCCACTAGTAACTAAAACCCAATCTGAATATGTTCCATCAATGACCACCCTCTGTTTTCTATCACACAACCAGTTACTTACCCATTTGCATACGTTTTCCCCGAGTCCCAGCATCCTCATTTTGTAGACCAACCTTTCATGCGGCACAGTATCAAATGCCTTTGAAAAGTCCAGATACACAACATCCACAGCCTCCCCCAGGTCCAGTCTATAACTTACCTCTTCATAGAAGCCGATCAGATTAGTCTGACAGGACCGATCCCTCATAAATCCATGCTGGTGCTGAGTCATAAGATTATTTTCATTAAGATACTCCAGTATAGCATCTCTTACAATCCCCTCAAATACTTTACCTACTATAGATGTTAGACTTACGGGCCTGTAGTTTCCAGGATCACTCCTTGACCCCTTCTTGAATATTGGTACCACATTAGCTATGCGCCAGTCCTGTGGAAGAATCCCTGTCGTAATAGAATCTTTAAATAATAGGAATAACGGTCTGTCTAACACAGTATTTAATTCTTGCAAAACTCTAGGATGGATACCTTCTGGGCCCGGTGACTTATGGATTTTAATATTTTTAAGGCGTTTCCCCACTTCTTGTTGTGTTAGGCAGGTGAGATTTATGGGAGGATTAACATTATCCCTAGTCATATCGTCTGTTATGGGATTCTCCTCTGTGAATACAGTAGAGAAGAATGTATTTAGTAGATTGGCCTTTTCCTCTTCCCCCTCCACCATTACACCCAGATTATTTTTGAGGGGACCAACATTTTCGGTTTTAAGTCTTTTGTTATTTATATAGGTGAAGAACATTTTGGGATTTGTTTTACTTTCTTTGGCTATCCTTCTTTCTGTTGCTATTTTTGCTTCTTTTATTTGCGTTTTACACATTCTATTCTTCTGTCTATAGTTGCTCAATGCTTCCCCACTACCTTCTTGTTTTAGTTGTCTGAATGCTTGTTTCTTATCATTTATTGCACCCCTTACAGCTGTAGTTAACCACATTGGATTTCTCTTATTTCTACTACGTTTATTCCCATATGGTATGTGTCGTTCACACGATTTACACAGGATGCTCTTAAATATGTCCCATTTCTCTTGTGTACTTTTATTTCTGAAGGCATTGTCCCAGTCTATGTTCCCAAGGTCCTCTCTTAGTTTTTGGAAATTAGCCTTCCTGAAATTTAATGTTTTTGTAGCCCCTCTGCTAATCATTTTATTGAAGAATAATTGAAAACTTACTATGTTATGGTCACTATTACCTAGGTGACCCCCCACCTCTATTTTTGATATTCTGTCGGGCCTATTGGTTAAGATCAGGTCCAGAAGGGCCCCCCCTCTTGTTGGTTCCTCTACTAGTTGGGAAAGGTAATTATCTTTTACTATTTCCAAAAACACGCTTCCCTTCCTGGAGCTGCAGGTTTCTGCTTTCCAGTTGATATTTGGGTAGTTAAAGTCCCCCATAATAATGACTTCCCCCTGCTTCGCTGCCGCATCTATTTGTCTTATAAGAAGATTTTCTGATTCTTCCACTATACTTGGCGGTTTATAAATCACTCCTATAAGAATTTTATTATTCTTCGTCCCTCCCCTTATTTCTACCCAAAGAGACTCCACATTATCATCACATATATCCTCCCGCAGAATAGGCTTATGGCATGATTTAACATATAGACAGACCCCTCCCCCTTTCTTATTTTTACGGTCATTTCTGAATAGACTATAACCCTGGATATTAACGGCCCAGTCATAGGTCTCATCCAGCCATGTCTCGCTTATCCCCACTATATCATATTTCTCTTCAACCATTATGAGTTCTAATTCCTCAGCTTTATTAGTGAGGCTTCGAGCATTAGTATACATACATTTAATATATTTGTCCATATTCCCTTTCCTTTTATCACTAGTGACTATTCTAACCCCTCCCGCCGCTCCACCCCCAGTTCCATAATCTAGGCCCAGCTCTCCATCTACTCTGTCTTTACTTACTATATTGTAGTTGCCCTCCCCCCCGGTCCCTAGTTTAAACACTCCTCCAACCTCTTAGCCATCTTCTCCCCCAGCACGGCTGCACCCTCCCCATTGAGATGCAGCCCGTCCCTACCGTAGAGCCTGTAACCGACCGAGAAGTCGGCCCAGTTCTCCATGAACCCAAACCCCTCTACCCTACACCAGCTCTTGAGCCACTTATTTACCTCCCTAATCTCCCGCTGTCTCTCAGGTGTGGCTCGTGGTACAGGTAATATTTCGGAAAATATCACCTTGGAGGTCCTAGTTTTAAGCTTCCTGCCTAAGTCCCTGAAATCATTTTTAAGGACCCGCCACCTACCTCTAACTTTATCATTGGTGCCAATGTGCACCATGACTGCTGGGTCATCGCCAGCCCCTCCCAGTAATCTGTCAGCCCGATCCGCGATGTGACGAACTCGAGCGCCAGGAAGGCAACACACTGTTCGACGATCCCGGTCTTTGTGACAGATTGCCCTGTCTGTCCCCCTAATAATTGAGTCCCCCACTACCAGTACCTGCCTGGCCTGCCCTGAACTCCTGTTTCCCACCTTACTGGAGCAGACACCCCCCTGGCTTTCAGAGGCAGTGTCCTGCTGCAGCAATGCCACCCCTGAATCAACATCCCCCTCATCCGCCAATTTGGCAAACTTGTTGGGGTGTGCCAGATCAGGACTGGCCTCCCTCACACTCTTCCCTCTACCCCTTTTTCTAACTGTGACCCAACTAGCTGCCTCTTCCTCCTGTACCTCCATGCTATCACTCTCTCCCCCATCTACCCCTTGGAGTGCTTGCTCAGTCAGAAGCAGACCCCTTTCCAGTTTGCCAATGCATCTCAATCGTTGCAGCTGCTCATTTAGATCCAGGATCTGGGCTTCCAAACCAGCAACATGCACACATCTCCCACAATGGTATGCACCCTCGATCGGTTGATCAAGGATTGCATACATCGCACAAGTGATTGGTTGCTATGGGCAACTGATTCAGCTCCACTGTTTGATCATTGACTCAGTGGATGACTAAATGTAAATAAATAGGATTTCACAGCCAGAAAATTCTGATGGAACTGTAGTTAAAGGGGTTATAAAAAATTTGAAAAACATGGCTGCTTTCTTAAAAAAAAAAAAAAAAAGGGTCACCTTTGGCCTGTGGTATCTGTGTGGTATTGCAGCTCAGTTTTATTGACAGGTGCTGGTTTGGGAAGAAAGAAGCCATGTTTTCTAATCCTGGATAACCCCTTTAACTTCAGTATCCCAGTCCTGCAGTATAAGACTAGGTATACATAGTGCTGGTGCAGTGCGCCCCAGGTATACATTGCTATTATTAGAGATTAGTGAACCTTGAGCATGCTTGGGTTTATCTGAACCCAAGCGTGCAGCATTTAATTACGTGTGGCTGAAGAAGTTTTCCTGGAAAATGTAAATAGAACCATAGGCCATAGGCTGTATCTATGTTTTCCAGGCAGTCTTAGGGCTTCTGCAGCCACCAATAATGCTCCAAATGCTGCACACTCGGGTTCAGACAAACCCAAGCATGATCAAGGTTTACCCATCTCTAATTTACATCATATCAAAAGACTGATGCTGACATACAGTATACCATTGACTCAACAGCGTAGCCTTTCAACATATATAAATATATATGCGGGAAGTGGCTCAAACATGTTCGGGCCATTAAAGTAAATGGGCCCGCTACTGTATACAACTTATACCTGAGATGTATTGCTCTGCTACAGCGTGAACCTAGCCAAACCGGAACCCAGGAAGCTGAGATACAGGGTGTTATTTGTCGGAAAGATGGCCGTCTCATGAGTATCATATGACAGAATTAAAGGGTTTTTTTCAACATGAAATCTAGGGCTTGGCTATCTTCAGCTCTTCCACAGACATTGAGTAAAGCAGGTATTTGCACTGCAACTCTATTCGGATGGGTTCTTTAAGAGTATCATTCTTAAGTTCTCAGTTAGTCCTATGGTCATACACTTACTCCCTTTCTGTGGATAACCAGTAAGTGTTCGCAGTGTCAATATAATACTCCCCGAGTAGAGATGAGCGAACCTCGAGCATGCTCGAGTCCATCCGAACCCGAACGTTCGGCATTTGATTAGCGGGGGCTGCTGAACTTGGATAAAGCTCTAAGGTTGTCTGGAAAACATGGATACAGCCAATGACTATATCCATGATTTCCACATAGCCTTAGGGCTTTATCCAACTTCAGCAGTCACCGCTATTCAAATGCCGAATGCTCGGGTTTGCTCATCTCTATCCCCGAGTCATTTTTACATTTGCTATATAATTCTGCATTTAAAAAATCCCTCCAATTCCCAAGCCCTCTATAGGTCTTATTCGGCTAAAAAGGCTCTCCAGCCGTCTTCAAACAACGCCCTATATCTCAGCTTCCTGAATTACTGTGACACTGGTTGTGATGTGCTATTTTGGGGAGTTGTCTGGACAGTTCATTGATTTCAATGGAAGTTGTGTAATACTTTACTTCTCCTGTGGAGGCACTGCAGGGAAACTAAACACCTGATGCTGGAATTCCTTCACAATCACAGCTGATCACTGATCCCATGTGATCAGCTTAATGTCAGGGGATGTTTGTAAGTGAATTGTCCAAAGCAGAAGAATCCCTTTAACCACAAATGGTCTGAATCACTATCTAGTTTTTATATATGTAATATTAGTTTATTATCTACTATTCCATCTGCACACCAGATAACAGTGAAATAATATTAATAATAATAATAATAATCATTCTATTACAGTAACCATGCCTCCCACTCCTTCTCTGACCTAATTTTCCCTTTTTTTTATATCATAGATGCTAAATTTTCTTGTAAAACTCCAGCACATGCAGATATAGTGATTCTGGTGGATGGCTCGTGGAGTATAGGACGACTGAACTTTAGACTTGTCCGCCTGTTTATAGAGAACCTGGTCAGTGCATTCAACGTTGGCACCGATAAAACTAGAATAGGTAATGTGACGTTCATTTCTCTCATCCATTTGTCAACATTTCTAGAATTCATCTTCATTGCTCAGTACATTATTTTTTTCTGGTTCAGGTTTGGCCCAGTACAGTGGAGACCCCAGAATTGAATGGAACTTGAACACCTATGATACCAAGGAAGCTGTGATAGATGCCGTCCGTAACTTGCCTTACAAAGGTGGTAACACACTCACAGGTAATGTCCGATGGATTATATATCTAATCATTCTATCTATACATGTTTTTATTTTGGTACATACAATATCAAGATGCAATATTGTATAAGTGAACAGGTATCCTAAATAGATATAGAAAAAAAAAGTGTTTTATATACTTCAAACATCTTAATCTGAAGTATTGTACAAACCTTATTAAGAATACTACTATGAAAAAAATGCTGACACTTCAGGAATATACCTACTATAATACTGCTCCTATGTTTAAGAATATAGCGAATATTATAATACTGCCCCGTATATGCAGGAATATAACTACTATAATACTGCCCCTATATACAGTAATATAACTACTATAATACTGCCCCTATATACAGTAATATAACTATTATAATACTGCTCCTATATACTGGAATATAACTACTATAATACTGCCCCTATATACAAGAATATAACTACTATAATACTGCCCCTATATACAGTAATATAACTACTATAATACTGCTCCTATATACAGGAATATAACTACTATAATACTGCTCCTATATACAAGAATATAACTACTATTATACTGCCCCTATATACAGGAATATATCTACTATAATACTGCCCCCTATATACAGGAATATAACTACTATAATACTGCTCCTATATACAAGAATATAACTACTATAATACTGCTTCTATATACAAGAATATAACTACTATAATACTGCTCCTATATACAAGAATATAACTACTATAATACTGCTCCTATATACAAGAATATAACTACTATAATACTGCTCCTCTATACAGGAATATAACTACTATAATACTGCTCCTATATACAAGAATATAACTACTATAATACTGCTCCTACATACAAGAATATAACTACTATAATACTGTTTGCTATGTAGGAAAATATAACCTAAGTACTATAATACATCCGTGCAGCAATATGCATATGGTAATTACCAGGTAGGATATGGAGAAGCCACAAAATTTGGTTGTGGTTTAGGAAATGTTTGTCATGTTTCGGCCTCCCTATTCCTCTTTCCTCTGACACTTACCTCCTATCCGTTTGTGTCTCTTTGCTTTATTCCCTAGGGCTGGCCTTAACATTTATCCTGGAAAACAGCTTTAAGCCAGAGGCAGGAGTAAGAACCGACCTTCCAAAGATTGGTATTCTGATTACGGACGGAAAATCTCAGGATGATGTTATTCCACCTGCCAAAGCCCTGAGAGACTCGGGAATCGAACTGTTTGCCATTGGTAAGGGCTGAAGGACCGACAATATCATTGTCATTGTATTCTGTATATTTTACTATTGATTTTATAGTAACATAGGGCAGAATACATTGAAGATTATGTAAATACATACCATCAAGCAAAAAAAAAAAAAAAAAGCTTACTCAGTGACAGACGGGTACTGAGGAGCAAGGGCCGATTAGGGCTGATACTCTCTGGGGTAACATACACTTTCTTATACATTTATTTCTATAGCCGTTGTGGGGTTTCAGGGGATTTTTGACTATTTGGGGGGTGGAGGAAAGTTTTGTGTTGCTGTACAAAGTATAGGGGCTGCAAAGGCCTAGAAAAGGTATGTGAGAAATGTTTCCCCTTAGGCGTTACTTTTGATGTGTGATTTCCTTAAGGTGAGGAACATAACTAATTATATGTACTTACTAGTAGATGATATAGTTAAAAGGACATTAAAGGTGAGAGATTAGGTGGTTAAAGTGAATCTGTCAGGTGCAATTGTCGTTCCAAACTGCTGACATTGTTAGATGCTGTTAGGGCAAGGAGACACGTGGTACCTTTCATATATCCAGCTGTGCTTCAGGAACATATCAAAATGCTGGTGCCAGGTGTCAAAGAGGAGTTTCCAAGTCCCTGAAGTACTAAAGGCTGTAACACCTCCTCATAGATAGATAGGTAGGTAGGTAGGTAGGTAGATAAATAGTTCGTAGATAGGAGAGAGAGAGATAGATAGATGATAGATAGATAGATAGATAGATAGATAGATAGATAAATAGTTAGTAGATAGGAGAGAGATAGATAGATAAGCCACTCCTCATAGATAGATAGATAGATAGATAGATAGATAGATAGATAGGTAGATAGATAGGTAGGTAGATAGATAAATAGTTCGTAGATAGGAGAGAGAGAGATAGATAGATAGATGATAGATAGATAGATAAATAGTTAGTAGATAGGAGATAGATAGATAGATAATAGATAGATAGAGATATAGGAGATAGATAGATAGATAGATAGAGATATAGGAGATAGATAGATAGATAGATAGATAGATAGATAGATAGATAGAAGATAGATAGGTAGATAGATAGATAGGTAGATAGATAAATAGTTAGTAGATAGGAGAGAGATAGGTAGATAGATAGATAGATAGATAGATAGATAGATAAATAGTAGATAGGAGATAGATAGATAGATAGATAGATAGATAGATAGATAGATAGATAGATAAATAGTTAGTAGATAGGAGATAGATAGATAGATAGATAGATAATAGATAGATAGAGTTATAGGAGATAGATAGATAGGAGATAGATAGATAGATAGATAGATAGATAGATAGATAGATAGATAGGAGATAGATAGATAGATAGATAGATAGATAGATAGATAGAAGATAGATAGGTAGGTAGATAGATAGATAGGTAGATAGATAAATAGTTAGTAGATAGGAGAGAGATAGGTAGATAGATAGATAGATAGATAGATAGATAGATAGATAGATAGATAAATAGTAGATAGGAGATAGATAGATAGATAGATAGATAGATAGATAGATAAATAGTTAGTAGATAGGAGATAGATAGATAGATAGATAGATAGATAGATAGATAGATAGATAGATAGATAGATAGATAATAGATAGATAGAGTTATAGGAGATAGATAGATAGGAGATAGGAGATAGATAGATAGATAATAGATAGAGATATAGGAGATAGAGAGATAGATAGATATTGAATCTGCCCCACTCTCTGTAGAACTTACCATTTGATGACCTATACTATTTTACAATATCATTTACTAACCCTATTTTTCACTTATATCTGCTCTAAACCATCATAGGTGTGAAAAATGCCGATCTTAATGAATTGAAGGAAATTGCTTCCGAGCCGGACAGTGATCACGTGTACAATGTGGCCGACTTCAATGTCATGAACTCGATTGTTGAGTCGCTTACTAAAACCGTGTGTGAGAGAGTGGAGGACATAGACATAACCCTTAAAGGTGAGAAACAATTAGCTAAGTGTTCCCTCAGCTGCACAAGAAGACGCTGGTGTTATCAATGACACATGGTAGGGGTGGAGGGGGTTACAGCTTTTACATTAGGGCCACGGAGTTCCCCTTACGCCTCTGATGTGGGATGAGAGCTCAGACGTTCCCTGAGTTGAAAGATGAGTTAGAGTGTGTGTACATACATGTTCTACATCCCCGGGCCATCAGATGGCTATAACCCTCTTTATTGGAGGATACATAACGTGACAGTGTAGTCATCTCTTATATTGGACTCCATTCATGACAATAAATCAGCATTACCTATAGCGATGACTCCTTAGTCTTTCATTTTTTTAAGACTTTGCCATTGTTCATCACACTTCAGCCTTACTCCTCCTTTAGGCTACATTTAAGCAATAAAGTCAATAACTACTGAGACGGAATTATTCTTCTATAAATATGTATTTCTGATAGACCAGGCAAGACTCAACCTGAAATGAGACAAGAGGTGACCACCCAGGGTGATTTAGCTATACTCATAGTCTAGCTAAACAGATATGTCTCAATATTGGAGATGAGCGTGACACGGATGTCTCTGCATTTGAATACCAGTGGCTGAAAAAGTTGGATGTAGCCATAGAGAGTGCTGGAAAACATGGCTACAGCTTATGGACTATGGTTAAATCCATGTCTTTCAGGCAGCCTTAGGACTGCTTCCAACTTCCTCAGCCACGAGACTTCCAGGTTTTGACAGATTCGAGCATGTTCACGTTGCGTTCCTCTTTACTCAATACCCAAAGTGGTTTCCATCCATCTAGTATTTGGTTGGGCCTATTCACCTAAAGCTCCTATAGTTCGTTGTGTTCTACTATATCACAGAGACAAGAGGAATAGTTTCTACTTCGATGGTTCAATGCAGAATCAGTACTAAGGTTCAGTCCTAGATACTATGGTGGGAAATGTTGACTCTTGGAAACCCCTAAACAAAACATGGTAGGAAAAATAAACTGTCTAGTCTAAGCTTCTGAATAAGGCAATATGAGCTATAGATGTCCCGTTATTGTATTCCCATCAGTAAAGATAAGTGAACTTACAGTAAATTCTGCCAAACCCGAACCTTATGGCTCGGCCGTTCATTAACGCTGCCTGGAAAAGATGGATACAACTCTAGGAGTCCTTGGAAAAGATGGATACAGCCTAAGGAGAACTTGAAAAAGATGGATACAACCCTAGGAAACCTTGGAAAAGATGGATACAACCCTAGGAGACCTTAGAAAAGATGGATACAGCCCTAGGGAACCTTGGAAAAGATGGATGCTACCCTAGGAGACCTTGGAAAAGATGGATACAGCCCTAGGAGACCTATGAAAAGATTCATACAACCCTAGGAGACCTTGGAAAAGATGGATACAGCCCTGGGAGACCTTGGAAAAGATGGATACAACCCAAGGAGACCTTGGAAAAGATGGATACAGCCCTAGGAGACCTATGAAAAGATTCATACAACCCTAGGAGACCTTGGAAAAGATGGAAACAGCCCTGGGAGACCTTGGAAAAGGTGTATACAACCCTAGGAGACCTTGGAAAAGATGGATACAGCCCTAGGAGACCTATAAAAAGATTGAAAGATTGATACAATCCTAGAAGACCTTGGAAAAGATGGATGCACCCCTAGGAGACCATGGAAAAGATGGATACAGCCCTTGGAGACCTTGGAAAGGATGGATACAGCCCTAGGAGACCTATCACTGTCATTCTTGCCTTTTCCAGGCTGCAGACTAAAGCAATCAACAGCCGATTGTTCAAATTCAGGTTGGGCCAAACTTACTGTAGGTTTACTCATCTCTATCCATTAGCCATAACACAGCCTTCAAAAAGACCTGACGTAACTTCACAATATGATGAGTGAGATGGAAAATTCTCTGTTTTTAGCGGACGTTGTCGAGGGACTTGGATCACCCTCTGAATTAGTCACATCAGAAGTAACAGCGAGAAGTTTCCGCGTTAGTTGGACTCATGCTCCAGGAAACGTTGAGAAATACCGTGTGGTGTATTATCCGACTAAGGGAGGACAGCCCGAAGAGGTAAGCATGAGCAACTATGGTACTGAGTATTATTACATGCCAGTATAAACACAGTGGGATCATCAAAGAGTACCACTTTTCATGTTGGGTATAGGGCCTATCAAAAAAGCCTGAAGGACTCATGCCTTGTTGGTTCTACAGGTTATAGTTGATGGCACCGTGTCCACTACCATACTCAAGAACTTGATGTCTCTGACAGAATATCAGATAGCTGTATTTGCTGTATACTCCAGGAGCACAACGGAAGGACTGCGCGGTGCTGAAACCACTTGTAAGTATCCTACTTTATACATATGAACAATCTGCTTTAGGCTTCAAGTACATAGTTTATTGGAAAATACCAATATGTAGTATAAGGCCCATGCATTTTATAAAAACTAGAGATGAGCGAACCTCGAGCACGATTGAGCGTGCGGCATTTAATTACCAGTAACTGAAAAAGTTGGATGCAGCCCTAGGGAGCCCTGGAAAACATGGATACAGCCTTTAGCCTATGACTGTATCCATGGTAGCCTTAGGGCTGTATCCAACTTCTTCAGCCACCAGTAATAAAATGCAGCACATGCTCTAGTTTCACTCGTCATAATATGGCTCCCTTTCTAGTACCTCTTCTGTTCCTCCATGTGTTTGCAGTACTAGTCACCCCATGTTACTGAGGCAGGATCGCCTGAACCTGTAGAAGTGTTCAAACTAGTCAGGTATTGGTTATTTTATGTTTTTCCTTTCTAGTGGCATTACCGATGGCCTCGGATCTTGAACTGTATGACGTAACCCACCGGAGTATGAGAGCAAAATGGGTCGGTGTTGCGGGTGCTACTGGGTATATGATCCTATATGCTCCTCTCACCGAGGGATTGTCTGCAGATGAAAAAGAGGTAACTTCTAATAATACAGAAGAAATTTCTAGGTGGTCAAATGACATTGACCATTTTGTAGAAGATCCATTTTATGCTTATTCTTGTTCTTAAAAAGTTTACTGGCAACCAATATAGTAAAAAGGATATGTAAAGCAGCCACCTTTTTATGAGGTAGATGTCCCTTAAAGTCAATGTCTGACTAAGAAAAGAAGTCATAGAACATAACTGAGTATGTAAGCTAAATCTGGTCAACAGATATGTAACTTCTCCTTCTAGAGAGTTGTCTGGCTAGGCTTACATCACCAATTAGGACTTCTTTTTGGAGTCAGACACTGACTTGAAAAGAAAGCTACCTGTAAGAGATATGCCATCAGAGATCTGCTTTGTATATTCTTCTTCCGAGAACTCCCAGTGGAATATGAATGGACTCTCAGGAGCACATGTATCATTGTGTTTGGGCCATTATTTGGCCAATTTGTAGTTTTTGAACATGGCGTAAAATTTTGAGCTAGATTTATGAAGACTTTGGGGGGGATATGGCAGACGCACACCAGGGAGAAGGGGTGAATCTACACCTTAGGAGGCGTAGCTAAAATACAGACCACGGACAGAAGACAGTAGACCTGGATCTCATAGATCAGCGCTCGTTTGTGGTCCCCGAGGCCGAGAAATCTGTTCGCCTAAGAGGACCGTTACAGAAGCATCAGAAGATGTTGGGTTAATTTAAAGTCTTACAAGTAGAGTAGACCAAGATGATGGTGACAACAATAATTTTATGTATTCCAGATGAAGGTTCTCGGCTCAGTGACAGATGTTGAGTTGGATGGATTGACACCCAGTACGGA
The DNA here is from genome assembly GCF_027789765.1 of Dendropsophus ebraccatus. Taxonomy (NCBI): domain Eukaryota; kingdom Metazoa; phylum Chordata; class Amphibia; order Anura; family Hylidae; genus Dendropsophus; species Dendropsophus ebraccatus. The sequence continues at coordinate 21,729,467 of NC_091455.1, read as the reverse complement.
ATATACAGTCACAGTCTATGCCATGTTTGGAGAAGAAGCCAGCGATCCACTCACCGGGCAAGAAACAACATGTGAGGAGTTTATATGGGGAATGAAGGGGCTGAAAGACGTGTCCTTTCAGTATATAAAGGGCTACACTACATTTCATAATTCACAAATATTAAAAAACATTTGAATTAAAAAAGACACAGATTTTTTACTTAATAGTTCAGCCTCAACATGCGTCATACTTTCTATTTCTACAGTACCATTGAGCCCACCCAGAAACCTCCGATTTTCTAATATTGGACACAGCACTGCCACAGTCTCCTGGGACCACTCTCATAAGAATGTAAACGGATATCGTATTATATATGTGAAGACCGGAGGTGCAGATACCAATGATGTGAGTCAACTCTACCCCCATATAAGAGATAACATGGAACCTATAACTCCTTATTCTTTTCTATTCTATCTTATTCTAACAGCTACTAATGCTTCACCCGCTACTCCCATACTGTATTCTGTATTCCTCCTGTAATCATTGTCCTTGCTGTCATAAAAAATTACTGTTTTTGAACATTTTCAAAAATCAGTATTGAGGATTATTATGTCTTTTATCTCTTATTTGGCTTTTTTTACACATTAGCGCTAGATAGGGATACATGTTCTTTTATAATCCATTTTTATTTTCTGATTGTTGTTTATTTTATTTAAATGTTTGTGCATTATAATGAAGGCAGCCATCTTCCCTAAATAGTTTTTAACATCATTTAAAATTATGCTGTACAACAAGTCTTATGGACATAGAAAAAAATAGACAGAAGCTGTCCCATTGGCATAAATAGGTAATGCTACTGAGCATGCTCTGCAACCTTTAGAGATCATTCCACAGGGAGGGGGAGTCTGAGCTATGAACGTCACCTATTGTCTTCTCCGTCTACTGGTGTCACCTTTCACTTTAATGCTGTACAGTTCATTTCACAGTAGTCTCCTTCTTATCATTACAAACAAAAAAGGAACTCTCAGCTTAGTTTTAGGCCTAGTGGTAAAAACAGAAACTGCAAGATATCAGAATTTTTTAAAAATATTGCTAGTAAAATAGAAAATTAGAAAAACACGGTTGAAAACACGATCAACAGAAAAAACTTTATTGAAGCAATAGGTAATTTTCTGATGACACATCCCCTTCCAGTCAACGGTGTCCCCTATTCAGTTTAATTATCATTAAGATGTTAATTTTTGATGTTTTACCTATACAGCATGTAAGTCCGGTAATTTAAAAAATTGTCATTCAGCAGAGGCAGGTAAAAACATAATAAACAATCATTACTTACCTCTCGCTGTGCCCGCGATTCGCCATTTGACAGGCTATGGGACCCACACTGGAAGCCATTTTCCCCTGAGTTCTGATGATGTCACAACTCGGGGGCAGATGCCTATCCTGGCTGACGGACTGCCTGCTCAACCAATCAGTGACTGCTGCAGTGTCCCATCCCAGTCACTGACTGGCCGAGCAGGGAGTCCATTAACCGAGTCGTGACATCAGCTGTAAAGGAGATCCTGGAGCCACAATTCAGTGCTGCAAAGGCATGGATAGAGGTGAGTAATGATTGTTTATTATGTTCCCCCTGATTCTGCCATTGGAAAAACCAACAAACAAATTAGAAGTATTAGCTCACCATATGCCAATCACATTCTTTATTTGTGGTCCTCCAAGTCAGAAGCACGTGAGACCTTTATTGGGGGCCGTTTTCCTGTGAAATCCATAAAGTGATAGGAAGTTGTCGGTCTCCAGCTTCATAAAATTCAAGTCCTTTATTAAATCGTCAACATCGAAAACAAACACTTAAAAACACGCCGACGCGTTGCGAGGTAACCCTTCTTAATCATCCTCATGATTAAGAGTGTTCACCTCCAAACGTGTTGGCGTGTTTTTAAGTGTTTGTTTAAGATGTTGACGATTTAATAAAGGACTTGAATTTTATGAAGCTGGAGACCGACAACTTTCTATCCCCGTTGGAAAAATGCCTGACTTCTCCTTAAACATTAGTCTCCGGCAACCTAGGAGTTGGCAAAAAAAGAGTCAGCCAAATACTAATGTGGTATTAGAGAGCAGACGAAAACATAGCTGTATAGCATAAAAAAGTATTTAGATACAAATCTATAATGTAACTCCTGGAAGCCAATCGGAATCAGGCTGATATTATCCCCTGGTGTCATTGGTTACCTTGGTTAACTCTATCATCCTTCATTGCATGTTATTACGTCTCTCTTTATAGGTCGGTTTGGCTTCTATGTTTGTCTAACCTTTGAGTGTTTTACTAACCATTCGTTCTTCTAAAACTCCATTTTCTATGTATTTTCTTTACTAGTCCCTCATAAACCGGCCAATCTTTCTGCTGTCAGAGGGCCCTTCCATCATGTTGGGTTAAATACACCAGGTATTGGCAACGTGTAGACTACTAATCGCAATCTGCAGATTTTTGATATATAGATTATATGAATTCATTTACTTAACAGGTGGAAGTTGGGAAAGTTGCAACTCATGACTTGAGGAAGTTGTCTTCACTGACAGAATACACAGTGGCCGTCTTCTCCGTTTTTGATGAAGGACAATCTGAGCCCCTTACTGGCACTTTTACTACATGTAAGTCTATTTGATTCAATGGTGACTAGAGAAGAACTTCTTAGAAGGTGGGTCATCCAAAGGTGTGCATACAAAATAGGCCTCCCCTCCAATTTCTATAGGGCCTATTATATATAGCTCATGGTGACCCCACTTTCTCTTAAACTTAGGTGGTGTGAATCTATAGTGCCCTCCAACTGGTCATCAGTAGTGTTACTCATATAGATTTTTTTAGGGGTTTCCCAGTTTAGGAGTCATGTAACCAAAATTACCATGTTTCTCCGAAAATAAGATAGGGTCTTATATATATTTTTCCTCTGAAAAGGACCAGGGCCTATTTTCGGGGTAGGTTTTACATTTCTAAGAAACGCGGTATGCCCCTAGACTATAGACCCATTCTATATGGTAGATAGCATCTATATTGTATGCCCTACTATTGTTAGGCTCCCCCCGCTGCAGGTGGTCCCCATACTGTATCCCCCCAACTCCGCCGTAATTGTTCCCCCATACTGTATACATCCCCCCTCAGCAGGTAGTCCCCATACTGTATACCTCCTTCTCCCTTCTGTAGTTGTTCCCCCATACTGTATACATCCCCCCTCAGCAGGTAGTCCCCATACTGTATACCTCCTTCCCCCTTCTGTAGTTGTTCCCCCATACTGTATACATCCCCCCTCAGCAGGTAGTCCCCATACTGTACCCCTTTTACCCTCCGTCCCACCATATTCAGTGACCCCTACTGTGCATCTTCTTACCCCTCCTGCCTCCCCTGCAGCTCGTTTAGAGCATTTGGGGGCAGATAATAACATGTTTGGCATTGATTGGTTGATACTCAGCCACCCAGTGCCAGGGATCTGGTCAGTTGACTATAAGGGCCTGTTCACACTACAGAATCTGCACCGAATTTCCATGCCGCGGACCCTGCTTGAAGTTCCACCTTTCCCAGCGATTGAATAGGATGTCTCATGCGCACTTCGTCGTCCACCCAAAAAATTGACATGTCATCCGCGCAAATTCCATGCAAATTCCATAGTGTGAACGAACCCTAACTAGGGCTTATACTTCAAGACTACTCCAAAAAGCCTGCAAAATGAAGCTAGGTCTTATTTTCAAGGTAGGCCTTATTTTGGCGAAACACAGTAATACAAGGGGATCCCTTTTTCTTAAGCCAGAGCAAAGACTAGTCCAAAAGACTGTCTGACTATCTGGCAGAAATTTTCCTGAATAATTACACAGTACCATTCAAATCTATGAGCTATCTGTTCAGTGATCTCTCCAGCCTAATATCCCTAAATCCCTTTAATAATAATAATAATAATAATAATAGGAATAGCCGCAATCATCCAGCATTAGTGGTCGGCTCCCTCCAGTCTGTAAGAGTTCTGAATTGGTGAAATGTTATTGTAAGATACTCCATTTAAGCCAATGACATCATATTCCCCTTTGTCTTCTCTCCATTTTTCTCATGTCATACACAGTGCCGGTCCCCAATCCTCGGGATCTGGATGTCAGAGACATTACTACGCACAGTTTCAGAGCTTACTGGATTCGCTTTGCTCCAGATATCGTCATGTACAGACTGCGATGGACGCCTCGCAGCGGTGGCAGCACTCAGGAGGTAATCTTACTATAGTCTCCTCAATTACCTATTTATTACATACTGTATATATGGTGCGAGGGGCACATATTCCACCCCCTCTCCTTCTGCCCATCAAATGTTAGTGCTTAGGAATCAAAGGATTTCGGAGAGGATGTAGGCTCCTTGGTTCCTGCCAACCTTCAGCAAGACTCTCTGGAGCTTGAAAATCTTTTTGCAGACTAACAAAGTGGTTGCTTTCTGCTTTTATTTAATTTTTTTTCTACAATGGGTTCTAACTTTATTGCCCCTTTAAGGCTCTATTCACATCACCTTTTGGCATTATGTCACTGGTAGAGATGAGCGCAACTGGAGCATGCATGAGTCCAGTCATATGGCATTTGAAGTTGGATGCAGCCCTAGGGAGTCCTGAAAAACATGGGTACAGCCTATGGTCTATGGCCTTATTCATGTTTACCCAGACTCCCTAGGGCTGCATCCAACTTCTCCAGTCATTGATATTCCAATGCCGAACAATTGGACTCAAGCATTCTCCAGTTGCATTCATCTCTAGTCATTAGGAAACTACTGTACATTTGGTCTATTAAAGTCTGTAGGTGTGCTGAGGGTACGCCAAATGGATAGGTATATAGTATAATTCATTTTGGCAATAAGTTTGAAGCCATAACCCAGAAGTCAAAACAGTTTATTACAATAAAAAATAAATACAAAATATTACACTATTCTTTTCTGTTTCCCATAGGCTATTGTAAATGGAGACACCCTCTCCTATCTTATGGATGGTTTAACGCACAGCACAGAGTATGAAGTTTCCTTATCCGCTATATTTACTGATGAAACAGAAAGTGATTCCCTATCGAAATTGGCCACAACGTGTAAGGAATCTTTTCTCCTTTATGTGCAGAAGTCTCTTCTCTGTTATTAAAATTTCCCAGTAAGATTCTTTACATTTGGATAGAAGTTAGCGACGTCATAGATGTAAGAACCGTGGAACTTTTGGGAATAAAGATTTTCCATGGTTTCCTACTTTAGGCTCCTTCCTATTGTAGTCTGGGCCAGTATACGGGATACTACGAGGCTAAGGTGACCGTAGACAGAAGAGTAAGTTATAATGCCATAATACAGCCATATAGGGCCAGATTTATCTAAAGGAGTTGAATAGGAACCAACTGCTCACAGCTCAGCTTTCATTTTACCAGAGCTGAAACCTGAGCTGTGATTAGTTATTGTGGGCAGTTTACATCATTTTCTATTTTGCAACCTTTAATAATTCTGGACCTATATGGCAGGGAGGATTCATCAATGCTTTCCCCAGAATACCAGTATATACCAGTATTTTTTTTTTTAATTTGTGCATACAAAAATTGATGGCATGGATTTATATTTCAGCCCTATTGAAGTGGATAGGACTAAGCTGCAATACCAGTCATAACCACTACTTAAAGTATGGCGCTGTGTCTGTGAAATAATGAAGGACCACCCCGGACCCTTCAGTCTACTGACTGGCTGGGTTGTTGGGCCTCCCACTGATCTAATACCCATTGACCTATTTTAGGGGAAGACCCTCAATTTTATAGGACCAGATAATGCTGTTAATACCATCGCCGAACAAAAAAAATATAAAAAAAAATACTAATGCAATTTATAATGTTAAACAAAGTGACCATTTTTTTGTGTGAATTATTTTTATATACTAATTAAACGACACATTACAGATTTATATAGATTTGATCTTTGCTTATACTTTCAGTGGTAAGGACTACGACGGCTGCGACTACAGCGAGACCCACCACACCAGGTATATGGAGTTACACACTTCTGCTTATTTTTGTGAAATCATAGATTTTACCCCCTTTTACCCCCCCCCCCCCCCCCTTCACAGCCCTCTGATACACAGCTATAGAATATAATATATACACGTTATTGTCATTGCAGTCATCCGCTTAGGTATCAGGAACCTTCTAATAGATGACGAGACCACATCCAGCCTACGTGTCTCGTGGCTGATGACAGATGCCAATATTCGTCAATATATTGTAACTTATGTCACTGCCTATGGGGATCGGGAAGAAGAGGTAAGATGTGCAAGAAGAATGTAGAGTTATAGTTTCACTCTACATCATGTTTCATAAATCTCCCCCATAGTAATTATTAAGAGCATGCTGGGAGTTGTAGTTGGAGTTGTAGTTTTAAAACATCAGGAGAGCCACAGGTTAGAGGCCAGTGAACTAGGACAAGATGGACGTAGACATACTGATAGTCTATAACAATCTACAAACAAGACTAAAATTAATTTAACTGACCAAATTTACAAGACTAAATGAATCAATGACCGATTCTACAATAGTTCAAGTTTTTTTAAAGTGACAGTGCCCATTTAAAGGACTCACTAACTGGACAACTTATGCATATATGCCCTATCTTTCCTGTAGTTGAGTTCAATATAAGGAAAGCATCCCTGTATACAGCGGACCTTTTATTTTAATGGGCTCCATGTAATACCGCATATTCCCTGTAGTGGCCGCTGCAGGAAAAATGTGTTTTTTTGACTGCAGCTTCAGTTTCCAGCAGCTGGATCAGCTGATCATTGGAACCAGATCATTGGTTTTAGCAGAGTGCGCCCTCCCTTGCAGTAGCAGATTATATTAGATCAGTTTCGGGCGGAAGCCTGGGGCCCTGAGCTTGCAATTCTGCACAAATCAGGGCAAAACTGCAGCCAGAAGTCAATGCAGTACCATTAAAGAACATACTGAAGGACCTTATCATGTGACAATGATGTCACCACAGGTCCTTTACAGGCTGCATTATGGAGGAAAAAGACTAAAGCTAGTGCCGCCATAGTTACAGTGGGTTGGGGGGGGGGGGGCAAGCTTGGTGAACAGCCCGGGGCCCATAGTAAAGTTAATCCGCCCCTGCTGCCTTGTGATAATCAACGACCTGTGGTGAAAAAAATGTGCACATTAGATCAGGGACAAATTGTCTGTTCTATGGTCGGACAGCGCATGATGTGTAAAGTATCTTAGTATTTCTTGTATCTATAACACCATCCTATTGTCTTCCTCAGAAAGTCGTATCTGGAAGGGACAGTGAAGTAGTTCTGCAGTCTCTGCTCTCAGACACAGAATACAAAGTCACATTGACCCCTGTGTATTTCAATGGAGATGGAATTTCTATGTCTTCATCTGGCAGAACCTGTATGTATTAGACTTATTACTTTGTTTCTGTATATATTATATATCGATTTAACTATGCTATAAACCAGGGATGAGGAACCTTCGGGCCTCCAGCTGTTGCAAAACTACCATTCCCATCATGCCTGGACAGCCAAAGGCTGAAGGTTCCCCATTCCTGCTATAAACCATATTATATGTAGAAGAGGATAACAAAATTATCTGGAATGGACTAGTGTAAGGATCTGAGGGATTGTGGCAAAGGCCAAATTGTGATCTGTACAGCAACTGGATCAGAGCATATCTAGAACAATATGTGTGCCACCAGTATACAGTGGTTAGTGCCAACCAAAAAAAAGACAAGCGATGACTAGAGATGAGCGAACCTGGAGCATGCTCGAGTCCATCCATACCCGATCATTCGGCATTTGATTAGCGGTGGCTGCTGAAGTTGGATAAAGCCCTAAGGCTATGTGGAAAACATGGATATAGTCATTGTCTTTTTCCATGTTTTCCAGACAACCTTAGAGCTTTATCCAAGTTCAGCAGCCCCAGCTAATCAAATACCGAACGCTCGGGTTCAGATGGACTCGAGCATGCTCCAGGTTCGCTCATCTCTAGCGGTGACCAGTGTCAGGACTGCAAACCCTACGCGTATCTTCACATCACGTGACTTCGTCAGGGGTCAGGGCCTAGTTTGTATAGGAATTGTTGTGTTATAGGGCCTAAAGGCAGCTATGGAGTGTTACACAGGCTATGGCTATGCTCACATAATGTGGAAATGATGGCTTTTGAGCTTTGGGGTACTCAATAGAGCTTGATGCTCGGCTGACCACCTCGGGGTGCTTAGGTGCCTTTTAAATAATTGTGCTATTGCACAGTAGCGAGAATATTTAAACAGTTTTGGAGGCAGCCATACTTACCTGTTCACACTTCTTCCAATGCCCTCTGGTACTGCCTCTGGTCCCCCGCTCAGTGGTATCTCGCTCAGCCAATCACTGGCTATGGCAGGACAGCACAGGGATTGGCCAAGTGAGCTGTCAGTGTGCGTGGGATTGGAGTCGATGCTGGAGATGCACAGACAGGTAAGTATGACTATTGCTACATATTGCATTTTTTTTGCTCAAATTTTTGTATATTTTGTCTCTTGAAGGGATGTTTAAACGAAATATACAAAAACTTTAGCAAAAAAATGCAATAAGTTAACCAGGCACCCTCCGATGCACCAATCAGAGGGCACCTGTTTGAATGCTCAAGTCTCCCATTGTGTTTTTTTTTTTTTTTTATAGTTCAAACATTTTATTGAGTTTTCATATAATATAACATTGGTATAGAAAAATTGATTTATTTATTTTTTTTATTTTAATGAGGCTCAAGCACTGGAACATATAAGTGCTCGCTCAACACTTATGATAACTTAAAAAAAAAAAGAATGTAAATTGAAAACCTGCTTTATATTTATGTCCTGCAGATTTGAAAAGTTATAGCAACAGTGCCCATTTACAGCTATGTATTTGCCACTAGCATACGTACCAGTGATCTATGCCCATTGAATACTAATACAATAGTGCCTGTATTGTGTCTGCAGTGCCTCTATCTGCTCCCCGCAATCTGCGAGTGTCTGATGAATGGTACAATAAGCTGCGGATTACATGGGACCCACCGCCTTCCCCCACAATGGGTTACAGAATTATGTACAAGCCCACAGGCGGTAAGCTTTTCTTATTTCCCTCTAAATGTCTTGGAGGGAACACTCTTGGGTCTGCCTACAGTAAAGCGACGATCATGCTGTGACTTAATCCCCTCGCAATGTTTTCCTGGACAGCACAACCACATTTTTCTCATCCATTATATAACATGAAGGTGCGAGACCCTGAAAAGGAAGAATTTACCCCCAACGTGGGTCTATTAGTCACCGACTAGTGCAATACCACTGGGAATGTAGAAATGCTATGTGTAACGTGTTGCTGTCGCACACTCCTGTAACAGATCCCGGAACCTGAGGCCAAGTGTTAGAACCTTTAGATTTCACATCCAACTTCTACCAGGAAATTTACTTAGTGAAAAAAAAAAATCTCCGTCCAACTATGAAAATGTTTGGACAGCTAAGACCCGGCCAAATATGCGGCTGGCCACAAGGATTGTAACGCTTCCAGATGGCAGTGAGGGTGATAGAAGGAGACTGACAGTGCAGTGATGGAGGGACGCGTGGCCCAGGACCAGAGCTGTACATTAAGATTAATGGCCGCCCTTTAACACTATGTCACTTTAAGAGGCGACATCCTGTGCTGACTATACAGTAGTGCTTAGAGGGATGAACTTACTCTCCATCAGTACATGTCACTTTTATTGATGTTCGGGTCTTTATTTTCTTGTTCAGAATGTCCTGTAGTCAAGTTAACCAGTTGTTGCCCAGTGACGTGTGTGCTCATTATGCTGATCTAGCAGGGCGCCAGACATCGTCCGGCTCTCACAGAGGTAGTCATAGCAAGGAACCTCATAATACACCTCAGCCGCTCCAGAACCTCATAATACACCTCAGCCGCTGCAGAACTTCATAATACACCTCAGCCGCTCCAGAACCTCATAATACACCTCAGCTGCTGCAGAACCTCATAATACACCTCAGCCGCTCCAGAACCTCATAATACACCTCAGCCGCTCCAGAACCTCATAATACACCTCAGCTGCTGCAGAACTTCATCATAATACACCTCAGCAGCTGCAGAACCTCATAATACACCTCAGCTGCTGCAGAACCTCATCATACACCTCAGCTGCTGCAGAAAATAATAATGCACACCTCAGCTGCTGCAGAACCTCATCATACACCTCAGCTGCTGCAGAACCTCATAATACCCATCAGCTGCGGCAGAACCTCATAATTCACCTCAGCTGCTGCAGAACTTCATCATAATACACCTCAGCAGCTGCAGAACCTCATAATATACCTCAGCTGCTGCAGAACCTCATAATACACCTCAGCCGCTCCAGAACCTCATAATACACCTCAGCTGCTGCAGAACCTAATAATGCACACTTCAGCTGCTGCAGAACCTCATCATACACCTCAGCTGCTGCAGAACCTCATAATACCCATCAGCTGCGGCAGAACATCATAATACACCTCAGCTGCTGCAGAACCTCATAATACACCTCAGCTTCTGCAGAACCTCATAATACACCTCAGCTGCTGCAGAACCTCATAATACACATGTCAGCTCTGATCCGATCAGTAACAGACAGGTCTGTATTATAAGTAATAGTGTCTTAGCATATTCCCTAATCCCTTCTCCCTTAAAGGGGTATTCCAATCAAGCATAACTTTTGATATGTTGCTGCCCATGGTGAGACTAACAATTCCTTCCATACTTGTTATTATCCATTCAGTCTCCTTCCCCCAGTTCTCAGCTGCTGCTTTCTGCAAAAGACACAAAAATCTGTGTATGAGCCTTTCTCTCTTTCTCCCCCTCGTCCCCTCCCTTCTGAGACGGCTGATGTAAACAAGTCCCTGGCAGGCTTTATCTGCAACATTATAGCTTCTTTGTAATGTTGGGAGGGTTAATGTGAGGGTTAAAGTTGCTAATGAACTCACTGTGATGGATCCTCCTGGCATTACAAAAAAGCTACAATGTTGCACATACAGCCTGCCAGTTTACATCAGCCATCTCAGAAAGGAGGGGGGACGATGGGGAGACAGAGAGAAAAGCTTGCACACCGATTTTTGTGTCTTCAGCAGAAAGCAGCAGCTCAGAACTGGGGGAAGAAGACTGAATAGATAATAACAAGTATTATAACAAGAAGGAATTGTTAGTCTCACCATGGGCAGCAACATATCAAAAGTTATGTCTGAGTGGAATACCCCTTTAAGGTTGATTCTATAAAATGTACAATATAGTTAAGTTCATAAGTCTCATGACATGGACATCTGAAGAACAACCCCACTAGCTGTCTTCTAGTTTAAGGCTGAGATGCAGTACTCTCCATCCAGTGGATAGGAGTGGCAGCCATGACATTTGTTCAGCACCTTCAAATATCTTTTCCATGTGTTTTTATTAAAATGTCTCCTAATAAATATAAAGGGTTAATTAGAGTAAATTTGGACAATTACAACAAAGTTACAAACTTTTCCTAAACTCCGCTTTATAGTTCCTGGATGGCGGAGCTCAGGGCCTCATTACATTACCACTGTGTGCTTTGGAAGAAGAAGATTTGGGCAAAACATTTTATTTCAGCACCAAGTTTTATTATGTCCAAATATTTGTAGATCTAACATTCCGGAGTGTTCCGTTTCCATATGCTGGGAATACATGATCCATATGAATGGATGTATTGTATGTATGGGTGTCTGAGGCCTTAGAGGCCTGGTATAAGTTATCGTATACCTTGGCTGGGACTTGCAATGATTCAGGGCTCTTTTTTGTTTCAGGAGTCGGCCAGGCTCTGGAGACCTTCGTTGGAGATGATGTGAACACTATTCTCATTCTCAACCTTCTCAGTGGAACCGAATACAACCTGAAGGTCCTGGCATCGTATCCCTCCGGATTCAGTGACGCTTTAACTGGAGTGGGCAAAACATGTAAGAGAGACTAATGCCCAGGTGTCAAAAGTAGCGGCCCTCCAGCTGTTGGAGAACTACAAATCCCATCATGCATTGCCAGCCAAAGCTTTAGCTACCCAGGCATGATGGGAGTTGTAGTTTTGCAAAAGTTGGACAGCTATGGTTTCCTACCCCTGTTCTAAACAATTATCTCCGTTCTTAAAAGGGTTTTCTGGGCAAAACAGATTGATGGCCTGTCCACATGAGAATCAATGATCGGTAGGGTGTCTCTAACCAGCTAGTTTTTTAGTGTCTGCACTACACAGTTAAAGGGGAAATCCACAGATTTTTTTATTTGTGTTATTTTTTTTTTTTTTGTTCAAATCTACTGGTGTCAGAAAGTTATATAGATTTATAATTTACTTCTATTTAAAAATCTCCAGTCTTCCGGTCTTTTTTTTAGCTGCAGGAAGTAGTGTATTTTTTCCAGTTTGAGGCTACCTTCACACTACGTATCACGGAACGGCCGCAGGGTTCTGATGCGGGCACATCAGCACGCGCCTGCATCAGAACCTCCCACAGCACACAATGAAGCAAGCGTCCGGAGCTGCTCGCTTCATTGTGTGAACTGACAGGTCTTTCAATGAATTGCGGCCGCAGAAAACTGACATGTCAGTTATTTGCGGATCCCATAGAAATGTAGGCAATTTTCCACACTGCATAAAGTACGGCCGTTGTTGCCGCAACAACGGCCGTACTTTTATGTAGTGTGAACATAGCCTGACACAGTGCTCTCTGCTGCTACCTGTGTCCATGTCAGGAACTGTCCAGAGCAGTAGCAAATCCGCATAGAATACTTCTCCTGCTCTGGACAGTTCCTGACATGGACAGAGGTGGCAGCAGAGAGCACTGTGTCAGACTGGAGAGAATACACCACTTCCTGCAGGACATACAGCAGCTGATTAGTACTGTACGCAAGGGTTCATCTGCATGTGGCCACCAAAATCTAGAATAAATCATTGAAAATAGAAGTAACATAGGTCAGATGACAAAACATATATGAAAATCTTATTATTAATGGTTGATGGGCTCCCCATGTAAGACTATGTCATGAGAAGCTGTCAGACATGACCTGTAACATTGCTCTTTGGAAGTGTATTAGCTATTAGGTAATATTAGTTTATTCTCTCGTGTCCTATAACTTCCTGTTATTTGGCCGGGAATTACCTCTCAGCTCAAAGACCTCTTCTATAGCTACATCCAAATCACTCCTTGGTGTATAGCCACCATTATACTTCAATAGAAAAATCAGTGATTTATAAAGGTTTCTAAAAAGAGGGCCCCTTTACTATTCTAAGTGCCAGGACCTAAACTAGGGGGGAGATTTATCAAACATGGTGTAAAGTGAAACTGGCTCAGTTGCCCCTAGCAACCAATCAGATTCCTCCTTTCATTCCTCACAGACTCTGGAAAATGAAAGGTGGCATCTGATTGGTTGCTAGGGGCAACTGAGCCAGTCTCACTTTACACCATGTTTGATAAATCTCCCCCATAGGTGTCTGTAAAGGGTTCTCTGTAGTCGTGTGAAACATGGCCAGCATCAGGACATCTGACCAATGGTTGTTCATGGGTTTAGTCCAACCTGTCCTAAACTTACCAATAGTGATATCACATAAACCATTATATACCGATGAGGAGTAACAACGCTGAATGGTGGGGGCCTATGGTTTGGTTTTGTATTGTACTGTATTTGACAACCAATATGGCTGCCATTCCAGTGCCCAATAGGGTCGTCACCCAAGTGTCCTAGAGTAATGGCGCATCTGGCTAGTCATACTAGAGTGGGGGAATTTATCCTGGATACAGAAGTAGGTTCCTATCTTTTCCTTTTGGAAAAGCTAAGCTAAAACCCCTATGGGAGTAATGACATCGACAATATGAACAAAAAAGGGCCTGTTCACACTACGGAATCGGCACGGAGATCCCGCTCGGAACCCCCGCCTGCGGGATCCCGACTGCTATCTCTTTCAATGGGAGGCCTTGTGCACCTCCTCTCTCTGCTCAAAGAATTGACATGTCAATTCTTTGAGCAGATAGTGGAGGCTCGCGAGGCCTCCCATTGTAAGAGAAAGCAAGCTTGATTCAGCACGGAATCCGCGAGCGGGGATTCCGAGCGAAATCTCTGCGCCGATTCCCTAGTGTGAACAGGCCTTAAGGTCTACACTGTACCTCTATTTACCAGCAATTTCATATGTACATATATAAGCCTTGCATCTATCATAGCTGCCTACATGAGGGCAGGTTATAACCGGACCATGAAGATCACGATTGCCAGACCCCACACTTTTATGAGACAATTAATAATCATATATCTAATTTTTTGCTTATTTTTTTTTTGCTGTTCTCATTACTTTACAGTGTATCTGGGAGTGACAAATCTGTCGGCCTATCAGATTAAGATGACAAGCATCTGTTCCCAGTGGCAGCAGCAGAGACATGCAACGTCCTACCGAATCATCATCGAGTCTCTGAGAGGTATGTGTGCCTGCCACTTACTGACCTGTGCTTATCGTTTATTGTTGGTTAAACATGAGCAGCAGAGTTCTAGCATTTGGTATAAGGCTATGATCATATACTTAGCTACTCATATGGAAGAGGGGATCTCCAACCGGTGGGCTACAGTATGTACTATAGGCTGAGAGCCTAGGATCTAGGCAATTATTAAGAGCAGTCATCTATTAGATGTAATGCACACGTAGTGGTGGCAGAGCCCAGGACAAACTATTAGCTTTTCTTTGTGTATTCTCTCTGGAGCACTGCAATGGCAACATCCTTTTCCTATCTTCTCATGCATTGCCGCATGAATGTATGTACAACTGAGAGCCATGGATCATAGATATGTCGCTGCTTATAGTGAGACTATCAATTCATGTTATTATATTTTCAGTCTCCTTCCCCCAGTTCTGAGCTGCTGCTTTCTGCTGAAGACACAAAAATCTGTGTGTGAGCTTTTCTCTCTGTCTCCCCTTCCCTTCTGAGACGGCTGATGTAAACAAGTCCCTGACTGGCTTTATCTGCAACATTGTACAGTAGCTTCTTATCTGCTTATTGTCTGCTTATCTGCTTGGAATGCATTGTTAATTTCACCATGGGCAGCAACATATCAAAATTTATGTTTGAGTGGAATACCCCTTAAGGCTATGTTCACATTATGTATGAGACTGGCCGAGTCACGGAACGGCCGGTCTCTGAAAAGATCATCTTTAGCATCCGTGCGCGCCCGCATTAAAACTCCCCACAGCACACTATGGAGCGTGCGGCCGGAGCCGCTCGCACCATAGTGTGCACTGACAGGATTTTCATTGAATAGCGGCTGCAGAAAACTGACATGTCAGTTGTTTGTGGCGCCGCTAGGATCCCGGCTGGAGCGTATTCTGTGTTTATAAGCTCTGGCCGGGATCCCATAGTCGGCAAGGTAACATAATGTATATTTTCGTAATAATCACGTCTGTGGATTCAATGTGCAACAATGGCCGTGGTTTTACGAAAATATACGTTGCGTGAACATAGCCTAAGGGTGCGTTTACACGTACAGGATCTGCAGCAGATTTGAAGTTGCTTTGAATCTAATCTGAGACATCAAATCTGCAGCAGATCCTGTATGTGTGAACGCACCCTTAAAGGAGAAGTCCGGCCAAAATTAATTTTTGATATGTTGTTACTTATGAAAAGTTATACAAATTTCTAATGTACATTAATTATGGGAAATGCACATATACTGCTATTTACCTTAATTTAGTAGATCAGGAAGTGTTAGAAATATCTCTGAAGAAGTGACGTCACGACCCAGGGTGTAATTCCTATGGAGTGTCCAGCAGGGGGCGCTCTCTATATAGAAGTCTATGGGACTTTATTGTTTCTATGGGTTTCTATGTAATGTAATGTAATGTAGTGTACAGTGCTTTATTGAATGAATACATCTATGGAATACTTTGGGGAGCAAGTGTCCTTGCTCCCCAAAGTATTGCATAAATGTATTCATTCAATACATTCAATACACAGTAAGCCCGCCGATCCGCCGCATTTCCGCCGCATTCCCGCTGATCCGCCACACGCTGATCCGCCGCATTCCCGCCGATCCGGACCATATACATTGAACTACAGCTCCCATCATCTGCTTCTAGTATGAACAGGTGATGGGAGCTGTAGTTGGGTAATGGATATGACATGCCGCCGGGCGCAGGGGGGAGCCGCTCAGTACACAGGAGCGCTCCCCCCTCCTCCTTCCGTGATAACTTCCGCCTATACCAATGCTGACTCCCTGCCTGGCCGCCGCTCTCCGCTCTCCCCCCATACATACCGGCTCCCGATGCATCCTGGTGTCCGCGCTGATGCCGGGAGCCGGTATATGTGAGCGGAGAGCGGCGGCCAGGCAGGGAGTCAGCATTGGTATAGGCGGAAGTTATCACGGAAGGAGGAGGAGGAGGGGGGAGAGCTCCTGTGTACTGAGCGGCTCCCCCTGCGCCCGACGGCATGTCATATCCATTACCCAGCTACAGCTCCCATCACCTGTTCATACTATAAGCAGATGATGGGAGCTGTAGTTCAATGTATATGGTCCGGATCGGCGGGAATGCGGCAGATCAGCGTGTGGCGGATCGGCGGGAATGCGGCGGAAATGCGGCGGATCGGCGGGCTTACTGTGTATTGAATGTATTGAATGAATACATTTATGCAATACTTTGGGGAGCAAGGACACTTGCTCCCCAAAGTATTCCATAGATGTATTCATTCAATAAAGCACTGTACACTACATTACATTACATTACATAGAAACCCATAGAAACAATAAAGTCCCATAGACTTCTATATAGAGAGCGCCCCCTGCTGGACACTCCATAGGAATTACACCCTGGGTCGTGACGTCACTTCTTCAGAGATATTTCTAACACTTCCTGATCTACTAAATTAAGGTAAATAGCAGTATATGTGCATTTCCCATAATTAATGTACATTAGAAATTTGTATAACTTTTCATAAGTAACAACATATCAAAAATTAATTTTGGCCGGACTTCTCCTTTAAGGGAAGTATCAAATTCAACTTACATGTGGTCCAAGTATTCCGCTTCTTATCAGTAATCAATAGCATCCATGTCACTTGCCTATTATCTCTAAAGCACTGCAGTGACAATAAGCATAACATTGTATTTGCCCCACATCTCATTTTATGCCACGCTGCATGAACATATGTGTAGCAGGTCCAGGCATCTTCTTTGTTCCTACAGGAGAACTAATAGTTTTTCACTTACAGTGGTGGTCACTTCTGGTCACTTTTGATTCTGGGCCTAGTATTTGTTTTTCTTTCTCTCTCCTTTCCATGACACCTTGACCTATTCTCCAGCCTGTTAGCTAAAATTTGAAGATTTCCAACCTAGTAGCAAAAGAAATAGAACAAACCAGGGCTGGATCCTCCATCTATCGCAGCTGTGTGCGATGCTTCAGAAGTCTTCACTTCCTTTCTGGACTCCCTCATTGACTTCTAGCACATTTGGCTTGGCTGACTGTCTATTTTATCTGAGTAGAGGAGATAAATTGCTGGTTCAGCTGAAACTGGGTTCAATCCTAATGACTCCTGTTAGCAGACAACATGGGGTGGGGCTCTGATTAGGGGTCACACAGCTAGATCATGGAGAGGCCACCACCATGAGTATCTAGAGGCCTCTTCCACCTCTTCTCCTTACAAGTCTGGTTCTTCTAATCCAGCCCATGCAGTATTTTTTTTACATAGATAGTGTATGCCCTTCTCACCTTTGGGACCTCCATCTCTAAGAGAACAGGGGTCACCTGATAGCTGACATGTGGTTGAGATTAGTTGTCCACTAGATGCCACCAACTTTAATCTGGCCTTGTAGGCCCATAGTCATTAGAATACCGTAGACTCCATTCAGAATAATTTTGTCTATGTTCATCACGTTAAACCGATTTGACCAAGCAAGAACAAACACGGACAATCACAAAGATGGATAAATGCAGCGTAGGAGGATTTCACGCCGTTCCACCCAAATCTATACAAATTGACATTTTTCAGCCATTATGTCGTAAAAAGTTGATCTTTCTCTGAAGTCAAAATAGCGTCTTTGGAGAAGTAATGGACGATCCGTCCAAGATGTTCACATCTGCCCCGTTCTGCTATTTTTCCATTTTGGCTTCTGTTCTATAAACTTTCAGATATTATATTAAATTCCTATGAGTAAAAACAGTGCAGACGAGAGGCGATTCATATCCAAGATGTGCCGCGTGCGTAATAGAAACTGACAGAGAGAAGAAAGTATTTGTAGGAGGTAATATATCTGGTTGGTTTCAGCTCTTGTATCGATTAGACTGCTTGACGTTAGGTTACACCAGGTAGATGTATGACTCCCGTTAACAGACTATTAGATAGGTCTGAGTATAAAGGGGGACAAGTGAAGGGTTAATGAAATTAAAGCTGAATGCAAGTCAGGATCCCCCAAGGCTGTCCTAATGATGGATCCTTTGTCACCATAATCCTGGGGGATGTTCACACTAGTTGGCATTGTGGTTGCTTCTAGGGACTCTTGGCAACTATGGTGTCCCATGTAATACAATGCATAAACCACCAAATAGTAACTAGGATACAAAGATACATCCAATGTAGAGGCCTTTCCGTAGCTTTAGGTTCCAGGTTTGGGATTGGAGTGGAAAAGCTGACTGCCCAGGGAATCAGGGCAGGGGCCACCACTTCAGTTTGTCCATCCATATTGGTAGCACACCCCTAAGGCCATTATGTTTCGCATACAGAACCATTGTAGCCCATCTTTGTAGATTCCACTAACTTCAAGTAGCCTTTTTACGTTATAGAACTTTATCTCAGAGACATCTCATTGGCACATAGAACTTTGTCTCGGATTTAGATCTGTAGACGTTGGCTAAAAATAAGATTTGTGGTTAAAGCTGCCCAAGTCACTGGTGTTTCTAATAAAAAATAAGGGCTTATTCTTGTGGTCACACATGTAAGAATCCGTTCTAGCCGCAAGCAAAAGGAAAACGGTTCAGGTTCCAACTATATATATATTGACACATATGGAAATGTTAAAGTGCCAAATTCATAGTATTAAGCAAAAATTCCATTATAGACTGGAAGAAAGTTATACTGCAGTACGGGATATGGCTGAACTGTGTCCAGGTCTAGATCATCGATAATGCCGATAGGTCACAATGATAAAGGTTTACCAAGACAACACATAGATGGATTCTTCTTGGTATAGGCCAACAATGTGTAATCCCTGGGGGGTTCAACCATGAGACCTCAGCATAACAAATGGACCATGACAATTTAACGAGCACTATGGGTCCTTCAGCTTTTATCTAAGACCAAAGGCTTGTCACTGAGCTGTTATAGTCCATTTGTTGTGCTCATAGGTTGGGGTCAGACGTCTTCTTTTTACATATTGCCAACTTATCCTTAAATTGGATCATCAATGACTTGTCCCGGACATACCCCAAGCAGTCACACCTTAAGGATTTAGGATTTATCCTTGTGGTAAGTCCTTAATGAGTTATCCTGGAAAAAACCTAGCAGTCACACCTTATGGATCTATCCAAATAATGGGTCCTTAATGAGTTATCCCGGAGAAACCCCCAATAGTCACCCATTGAGAATGTATCCTTATGATGGGCCCCTAATGAGTTGTCACTGACAAACCCCCAGCAGTCACACCTTATAGATCTATCCATATGATGGGTCCTTAATGAGTTATCCCGGACAACCCCCCAACAGTCACCCATTGATGACCTATCCTCACGAATGAATTGTTCTATTCAAACCTATTTAAGGATGATCGACACCATTTAGTAGATTATCATCTACTTAAAGTAGGGCAATTTAGTAATTTATTTACCCTTCTAATTTATTTTCCTTTAGTGAACAACATAGGGCAAAGAAATAAAAAAATCTAAAAAAATACATTAGATTTATGACAGTGGTTTTGGCTGTTTTGAAATCTGTCACCATCTATTAGTTGGCTTGCTGTATCTGAAAATGGGGTGCCAACATTTTGCCAAATTTTTGGTGCAGGGGGTCACATTTACACCATGCTCTTTTAGAATGAACCATGCCCTTTTACCATGTCAAATGGGGCGCAAAATTGGCTACAACCTGTCTAACACACATTACGAATGCTGTGCTGGTAACATATACTAAGTTAGGTATAACCTATGGACAAGGTTAGCACCATTTCTGCAAAAGTAGGCATGCCCTATAAGCTATAAGGCTACTGCTTAGCCGAGACAGGAGAGGTCTGATAGAAGACATATTACCTCCCTGACGAAACCTTCCCAGAGACAGGAGAATGCTATAAGAGCTTATAGACCAAATCCATCAAGCTGATATAGAATATAAACCTGGATGTAATCCATATCCATCTTATGTAATCATTCCGAGCTCTGCTGGCTCCAACAGTGTAAATTTCCTTGTTATCTGGATTTAATATAATGCATCTTTCCTCTCCTTCCCTGGAGTATGTGATATACTGTACTGCCAAACTTGGAAACAAAATGGACAACTAGGCATCTCACATTCTTGAGGGGCAGTATTATAGTAGTTATATTCTTGTATATAGGAGGCAGTATTATAGTAGTTATATTCCTGTATATAGCAGCAGTATTATAGTAGTTATATTCTTGTATATAGGAGCAGTATTATAGTAGTTATATTCCTGTATATAGGAGCAGTATTATAGTAGTTATATTCTTGCATATAGGAGGCAGTATTATAGTAGTTATATTCTTGTATATAGGGGGCAGTATTATAGTAGTTATATTCTTGTATATAGGAGCAGTATTATAGTAGTTATATTCCTGTATATAGGAGTAGTATTATAGTAGTTATATTCTTGTATATAGGAGCAGTATTATAGTAGTTATATTCTTGTATATAGGGGCAGTATTATAGTAGTTATTATATAGTGGAGACGGAGCGGCTGGCACTACTATATACACAATCGGTATGCGATAAAGCGGACAGGCAAACTCAAAACTGGATAAACTGTGCGGCTAGTGGAGGTGCCCAATGCCAAAGCAAACAGTCCAACTTGGAGTAGGTAGAAGAATTGAGGCGGTCACTCACCACGTTAGATGCCGAAGATTCTTTATTCATCCAGGAATGAAAATAGCGGGGAAGGTGGAGGAGCGGGTGCAATCAGACAAACGTTTTCGCTGGCGAAAACATTTGTCTGATTGCACCCGCTCCTCCACCTTCCCCCTTCCCCGCTATGTTCATTCCTGGATGAATAAAGAATCTTCGGCATCTAACGTGGTGAGTGACCGCCTCAATTCTTCTACCTACTCCATTATAGTAGTTATATTCCTGTATATAGGAGCAGTATTATAGTAGTTATTTTCTTGTATATAGGAGCAGTATTATAGTAGTTATATTCTTGTAGATAGGAGCAGTATTATAGTAGTTATATTCCTGTATATAGGAGCAGTATTATAGTAGTTATATTCTTGTATATAGGGGCAGTATTATAGTAGTTATATTTATGTATATAGGGGCAGTATTATAGTAGTTATATTCTTGTATATAGGGGCAGTATTATAATAGTTATATTTATGTATATAGGGGCAGTATTATAGTAGTTATATTCTTGTATATAGGGGCAATATTATATTAGTTGAATTCTTGTATATAGGAGCAGTATTATAGTAGTTATATTCTTGTATATAGGAGGCAGTATTATAGTAGTTATATTCTTGTATATAGTAGCAGTATTATAGTAGTTATGGTTCAGGGAAGAAAAAGAGCGCTGCACCTCACACCTATTGCTGATACTAATGCCCCTAGGCTAAATAAAAAACACATCAGAATTTTGTGTGTGAATTGATCAAGCCACACTGCCGTATGTACCGCGTACAGGTATCTGATACACATGGGTCCCTAGACTAAGTCCACACTGTGCCGGTCAGTGACCACCACCCCGCAGGCGTGCACATTCAGGGAACGGGGGCCATGGGACAGCCCTGCGACCCCCATGTCACAAGACCAGGCCCGAAAACACCACACCAGAACCCGGCCAGCACCGCCGGCGGAGGTCGCCCCCAAACAGCACAAGTCTGGATGAGGTATTGCGCTCACCATAGCTGCTGCAAACAGAATGGGAAAAGACAGGAGGGATTAAAACCATGTGCACTCAGGTATCTCCTGCTAATTGCGGTCATGTGGGTTGCCAGGAGGAGTGCAAAACACGGAGAAAAGAGAGAAACAAAATACGGTTCAGGGAAGAAAAAGAGCGCTGCACCTCACACCTATGGCTGATACTAGTGCCCCTAGGCTAAATAAAAAACACATCAGAATTTTGTGTATGAATTGATCAAGCCATACTGCCCCATGTACCGCGTGCAGGTATCTGATACACATGGGTCCCTACACTAAGTCCACCCTGTGCCGGTCAGTGACCACCACCCCCGCAGGCGTGCACAGTCAGGGAACGGGGGCCATGGGACGGCCCTGCGACCCCCATGCCACAGGACCAGATCCATTTCACATTATAGTAGTTATATTCTGGTATATAGGAGCAGTATTATAGTAGTTATATTCCTGTATATAGGAGCAGTATTATAGTAGTTATATTCCTGTATATAGGAGGCAGTATTATAGTAGTTATATTCCTGTATATAGGAGGCAGTATTATAGTAGTTATATTCTTGTATATAGGAGCAGTATTATAGTAGTTATATTCCTGTATATAGGGGCAGTATTATAGTAGTTATATTCCTGTATATAGGAGCAGCATTATAGTAGTTATATTCTTGTATATAGGAGCAGTATTATAGTAGTTATATTCTTGTATATAGGGGCAGAATTATAGTAGTTATATTCTTGTATATAGGAGCAGTATTATAGCAGTTATATTCCTGTATATAGGAGCAGTATTATAGTAGTTATATTCCTGTATATAGGAGCAGTATTATAGTAGTTATACACGAACTGGAGAGAGTGGAACGGCTGCACATCCCATCTATGGCTGATACTAATGCCGCTAGGCCTATATTAAAAATCAACACCAGAGTGTCTGTATATGAATTGATCAAGCCATATTGCCCCGTGTACCACCGCGCAGGTCCTCTGGTCCACACGGGTCCCTACGCTAACTCCACACCGTGTCGGTCAGCGACCGCCAACCCCGCAAAGCGTGCACATGCAGGGAAGGGAGGCTATGGAACGGCCCTGCAACCCCAATGTCACAGGACCAGACCCAAAAAGCCCCACCAAAACCCAGCCAGCACCACCGGCAGGGAAGGCTGCCCCCAAACGACACAAGTATGGATATGGTATTACACTTACCATTGCTGCTCTCACAGAATGGGGAAGACATAGGGTCCAGACATGTGAGCACAGACATATCCTGCTAATTTTGGTCATGTGGGTCTTATAAAGGAGTGCTAGCTGTTCAGAGAGGGAGAATTGCAAAACACGAACTGGAGAGAGTGGAACGGCTGCACATCCCATCTATGGCTGATACTAATGCCGCTAGGCCTATATTAAAAATCAACACCAGAGTGTCTGTATATGAATTGATCAAGCCATATTGCCCCGTGTACCACCGCGCAGGTCCTCTGGTCCACACGGGTCCCTACGCTAACTCCACACCGTGTCGGTCAGCGACCGCCAACCCCGCAAAGCGTGCACATGCAGGGAAGGGAGGCTATGGAACGGCCCTGCAACCCCAATGTCACAGGACCAGACCCAAAAAGCCCCACCAAAACCCAGCCAGCACCACCGGCAGGGAAGGCTGCCCCCAAACGACACAAGTATGGATATGGTATTACACTTACCATTGCTGCTCTCACAGAATGGGGAAGACATAGGGTCCAGACATGTGAGCACAGACATATCCTGCTAATTTTGGTCATGTGGGTCTTATAAAGGAGTGCTAGCTGTTCAGAGAGGGAGAATTGCAAAACACGAACTGGAGAGAGTGGAACGGCTGCACATCCCATCTATGGCTGATACTAATGCCGCTAGGCCTATATTAAAAATCAACACCAGAGTGTCTGTATATGAATTGATCAAGCCATATTGCCCCGTGTACCACCGCGCAGGTCCTCTGGTCCACACGGGTCCCTACGCTAACTCCACACCGTGTCGGTCAGCGACCGCCAACCCCGCAAAGCGTGCACATGCAGGGAAGGGAGGCTATGGAACGGCCCTGCAACCCCAATGTCACAGGACCAGACCCAAAAAGCCCCACCAAAACCCAGCCAGCACCACCGGCAGGGAAGGCTGCCCCCAAACGACACAAGTATGGATATGGTATTACACTTACCATTGCTGCTCTCACAGAATGGGGAAGACATAGGGTCCAGACATGTGAGCACAGACATATCCTGCTAATTTTGGTCATGTGGGTCTTATAAAGGAGTGCTAGCTGTTCAGAGAGGGAGAATTGCAAAACACGAACTGGAGAGAGTGGAACGGCTGCACATCCCATCTATGGCTGATACTAATGCCGCTAGGCCTATATTAAAAATCAACACCAGAGTGTCTGTATATGAATTGATCAAGCCATATTGCCCCGTGTACCACCGCGCAGGTCCTCTGGTCCACACGGGTCCCTACGCTAACTCCACACCGTGTCGGTCAGCGACCGCCAACCCCGCAAAGCGTGCACATGCAGGGAAGGGAGGCTATGGAACGGCCCTGCAACCCCAATGTCACAGGACCAGACCCAAAAAGCCCCACCAAAACCCAGCCAGCACCACCGGCAGGGAAGGCTGCCCCCAAACGACACAAGTATGGATATGGTATTACACTTACCATTGCTGCTCTCACAGAATGGGGAAGACATAGGGTCCAGACATGTGAGCACAGACATATCCTGCTAATTTTGGTCATGTGGGTCTTATAAAGGAGTGCTAGCTGTTCAGAGAGGGAGAATTGCAAAACACGAACTGGAGAGAGTGGAACGGCTGCACATCCCATCTATGGCTGATACTAATGCCGCTAGGCCTATATTAAAAATCAACACCAGAGTGTCTGTATATGAATTGATCAAGCCATATTGCCCCGTGTACCACCGCGCAGGTCCTCTGGTCCACACGGGTCCCTACGCTAACTCCACACCGTGTCGGTCAGCGACCGCCAACCCCGCAAAGCGTGCACATGCAGGGACTGGCACGGTGTGGACTTAGTGTAGGGACCCATGTGTATCAGATACCGGCACGAGGTACATGGGGCAGTATGGCTTGATCAATTCATACACAAAATTCTGATGTGTTTTTTATTTAGCCAAGCGGCACTAGTATCAGCCATAGGTGTGAGGTGCAGCACTCTGTTTCTTCCCTAAACCGCATTTTGTTTCTCTCTTTTCTCCGTGTATTGCACTCCTCCTGGTGAGACCCACATGACCGCAATTAGCAGGAGACACCTGAGTGCACATGGTTTTAATCCCTCCTGTTTTTTCCCATTCTGTTTGCTGCAGCTATGGTGAGCGCAATACCTTATCCAGACTTGTGCTGCTTGGGGGCGACCTTCTCCGCCGGCGGTGCTGGCCGGGTTCTGGTGTGGTGTTTTTGGGTCTGGTCCTGTGGCATGGGGGTCGCAGGGCCGTCCCATGGCCCCCGTTCCCTGGCTGTGCACGCCTGCGGGGTTGGTGGCCACTGACTGGCACGGTGTGGACTTAGTGTAGGGACCCATGTGTATCAGATACCGGCACGAGGTACATGGGGCAGTATGGCTTGATCAATTCATACACAAAATTCTGATGTGTTTTTTATTTAGCCAAGCGGCACTAGTATCAGCCATAGGTGTGAGGTGCAGCACTCTGTTTCTTCCCTGAACCGCATTATAGTAGTTATATTCTTGTATATAGGGAGCAGTATTATAGTAGTTATATTCCTGTATATAGAAGCAGCATTATAGTAGTTATATTCTTGTATATAGGAGCAGCAATATAGGTTTGATGCTCTTGTGCTATTATTCTAACATTTAATTATTTAATGCGCATATTACTTACTTTACTTTTCACTGTTTTTTACAGATGGAACTAAGCAAGAAGCCAACCTTGCTGGAGGAACATCCAGACACTGTTTCTATGACCTTACACCAAATTCTAAATACAGGATAACTGTTTATGCACAAATCCAAGAGTCCGAAGGCCCCGGCGTGAGCATCGTGGAAACTACATGTAGGTTGATGTACTGTGAGACAATAGATATGTCCAGTTAGATGACCAAGGTTTAGTATACTCTTGTGTTGGGCTATAGCCCATATCCATCACAAGTGTATATATTGTATACTATTATAGTTCAGTACTGTTGATACTATAAGATTAAATAAGATGTTCGGTAATCATTCACCTCTCATGTTTGCTCATAGTACCAGTTCCAACCGCTGCACCAACCCGACCTCCGCCAACAGCTCCTCCTGCAACTATTCCTCCCGCTAAAGAAGGTAACACATCTTCTTTCAATTTTAAACATTTATCTAAAAATGAATTTTCATCAAATTCCAGTCTGTATGGCTCAAAGTATTAGAATTTAGCCAAAGTTGTTTCCAGTTCAGTTCTACAAGGACTTCCATATGATGTTCTGTACACATAGCCTATGTGGGTCCTTTTTATATTTGTATGCAGGGATTTTTTTCCCTCTATATTGACTTTATACAGTGCTATGTGGTGATACAAAAACCTCCTAGGGGTAATAATATTGTTTCATTACAGTTTGTATCATATAAAACGGGTGCAGAGCCCTAAGAAAACTGTCTGGGTGAGCTCCAATTTATAGAAATGGAGGTAATTTGATACTGCTCAGATAGGGCTTAGTACTTGAGTTGTTCTGAATGAGTCGCTATATTTTCAGTGTTGTGTAGACTACTGCAAGACTACATCGTATTTCACCTTTACCTTGGGATATGATGATCCCTTTGGCCGTTGGAAATGTTTCCCACTTTCCCATGCCGTATAGGTCATTCCATATTAGTTAGTCCCATATGGTACTATCACCTCATTTGGTTTCCTATACTTTAGTGTGTAAATCTGCCAGAGCCGACCTTGTTTTTCTTGTGGATGGATCTTGGAGTATTGGAGATGACAACTTCCACAAAGTCACCCGTTTCTTGTACAGCACCGTCGGAGCCTTCGATGAGATAGGCCCAGAAGGAACACAGGTAAGATTACCTCTACTCATCTCTACTCATATACGACTTAGTAAGATAACAATAGACTCGTATCACTGGAAAATAGAGGAGGGCAGAAAACACAACCGTCTCACATCCATGGAAGGAACGTTGAGATCTGTATCTTACGAGCTCAGAATTTGCAGCTTCCAGATATATAAGCTATGCGGCTAGGCTCAGATTTGCATTATAAGGCTATGTTCACACTACGTAAATCTACGGCCATAGTTCTCGCCGCAGAACTACAGCCGTAGATTTGCGGGGTGGAACATAGCATTGTTTGCTATGAGATCCCGGCCGGAGCGTACACACATCGTATACGCTCCGGCTGGTTCCCATGCGGCACCGCAAACAACTGACAGGTCCATTATTTGCGGACGGAATTCAATGAATTCCGTCCGCAGAAGGACCTAGCAGTTCACACAGTGAAGCGAGCGGCTCCGGCTATGGGCTGTGGGCTATGGGAAGCTCTGATGCGGGCGCGTGCTGATGCACCAGCATCAGAACTCCACGGAGGAAAGATCATCCGGCCGGTACTTAAGTCACGGAACGGCCGGTCTCATCCGTAGTGTGAACATAGCCTAATACTTTGCATCTGGATGTTACAGTGTATGGTGCTTTGGATAATTCTGAAGATTAAGAAAATCATGAAATGTTGTCAATTTTATTCCTTCCTCCTTCAAACCAAGCATGGAAGAGGAGAACAATCCATTTCACTTTTTTTTTTTTAAAACAGACAAAATGCTGCAGCAACCTGCAAGTGTCAGGACTCACCGCATATACTCAAAAACAAATAAAAAAAGATTTTATTTATTTATTTTTAAAATAAGGTTCTTAGCAAACCATCTGATCACATAGACTGTACCATCTCACCACGTTAAGGTGAACCCCAGAGAGATGGTCCCGATAATAGCAATGGCCTCTCTCGGACTATAAGACTACAAAACTGGGCATACAGGGTCTAACTAAACTCTGTTTAAAACACCCACAGGAGATTGGTGGAGTGCAAAGCTAAAAGGAGGTAGCCACACCCACACATGTAACACAAAAAGCAAAGAAATAGCCTGCACGCCATGCCAGCGTGCAAACTGCACAGTGTGGACAAGTGCTGGTGGAGTGCTGGCTATTTCTTTGCTTTTTGAATCTCCCATTTTAGTCCTTTAAAGGTTCACACATACAGGATCTGCAGCAGATCTGGAGCACATTTGATGGCGCTGATTTGAAGCTGCAGATCCTGTACATGTGAACGCACCCTAAAGGAGAAGTCCGGCCAAATGTTTTTTTTTGTTTTAAAGGCAAGGGGTAAACATAATAGTCTTTACTCACCTCTCTATGTGCCTGCCATCCGCTGCGTGACCGGCCCCAGGACCCCCGCCAGAAGGCATTTCCCCCCAAATTGTGATGACACACAACTAGGGGGAAAATGCCCATCTTGACTAATGTACAGCCTGCTCAGCAAATCAGTGAGTGCAGCGGCATCCCACCCCAGTCACTGACTAGCTGAGCGGCCAGTCAATCAACTGGGTCATGACGTCGGCTCTGGTTGAGATCCCGAGCCCAGCGGGGGTCGCGGATCTGGTGCTGAAGAGGCACAAGGAGAGGTGATTTGTGATTGTTTTTTTATGCCGGCCACTGCCGACTTGGCCAGACTCTTCCTAAAAGCACCGGTGGACAGACTGATGGATTTGTTCGATTTCCGCCAATGTTCACCAATGGCCTCAGGAGCGGTAATCGTAAAGCTTCCTTTTCAGTCACCAAAGGATTTTGGAATCTTCCAATGCATGTGATGTATGTTCCTTCATAGCTTACCTCGCTATACATTCCCCAAATATTCTACTGACTATTAACAAGATCTATTCCTCTCCAGGTCGGGGTCGCTCAATATAGTGACGATGCCAGGACTGAATTTAAATTGAATACCTACAAAACCAAGGCGTCTCTACTGGCGGCCATTAACAACATAGCTTACAAAGGAGGGAATACAAAAATAGGTGCGTGTCGGGTGAATTCCCGATCTGTTTCCTTCAGGTTGTGTCTGTTGGTGATAAGGAAACATTGTAAGGCGAGATAAATGGATCTTGGCACTTAATGAAACCGGCTCCTGTTTATTTGGCTTGCAGATAAGGAGGGCTGCGTGTTTTGGCTCACATTTTATTGATGTATGTGGTAATGTAGTAGAGTTATTGCTGGAAAATTTACCGAGCATGGAGAGTAGGGGCTGAAAATACAATGTAGGAGAAACTGCGAATTATTCTAGTATGAGAAAATAGTCATCAACTCTATAAGAAAAAGCTTAGATCCAAAGATTCAGAAATTCTGATAATCCAGCGCTAGTTTATGGTACTAGACTGCAAAACAACCCGGTCTGGTTCACACAAGACACAAGCATGAATCCAGTAGTCCAAAATATTTCATATTTGGAACCTCAAAAATTGGTAAATATTAAACTGACAGTGCCTGTTTTTCCGAAACTTACTTCAGCTTTGCTATGTAGACTTGGATAGAGTGAGCAGAGCCATCTCAATTGTGGTCCTGGAGGCTTAGATAAGGCAGGATAGTAGCACTATATACACAGATAAGTTTATGTATGCAGTTTTGACTCTGGCCACTAGAGTACTTTCAGTAGGCTAATGGTTCATGTTTTCTACATCAGTTTAGCACTGCAGATGTGGACAGGGTGAGCAAAGCCATTTCTATTGTACTGCTGGAGGCCTAGATAAGGCAGGATATTATACTATACACACGGATTAGACTCTGTATGGGGTTTTGACAAGGGTCACTAGAGTACTCACAATAAACTGACAGTTCCTGTCCTTGAGCTCTGTTGTGTAGACTAAGACAGAAGGAGCAGAGCCATCTCTAGTGTACTGCTGAAGCTCTAGATACAGTAATGAAAGAAGGTGGCCACACACCTTCAATAACTGACGGCCGAATGATCCTTCAGCAGTCAGTTATCACTCCTATCTGACCCTCGTCTTCATCATACACAGGAATGTTCGGCATGGGCAAGGGACCCTGTATTCTTTTGTATTATATGGGGAGGGAGAGAGAGCTCTGGATGTGGCTTATCCCTTCCAGAACAAAGGGGTTGAGCTGCAATTCTTTCCATCAGGCCCGACGCCTTTATCCACAGACACCATGAGGAAAATTTATCAAACATGGTGTAAAGTGAAACTGGCTCAGTTGCCCCTAGCAACCAATCAGATTCCACCTTTCATTTTCCAAACAGTCTGTGAGGAATGAAAGGTGGAATCTGATTGGTTGCCGGGGGCGACTGAGCCTCATATTGATGTTTTAGGCTGAAAGGTGTATTTACACTGTAAACATAAAGCTGAACTATAGATTTTTGTGTGTTGAAGGCCGAGCAATCAAGCACGCCAAAGAAAATCTATTCCACATGGATTTCGGCATGAGGAAAGGTGTGCCTAGAGTCCTGGTGGTGATTACCGATGGGCGCTCTCAGGATGACACCGTCAAGCTTGCTAAGGAGATGCAGATGGAAGGTAAGACATGGTCCCATCCAAAGTGATGATACAGCCAGTCTGGGTCACATGTAAGCGTTTTGCTTAAAACTTGGTCATCAGTTTTATCAGTATTTTTTATTCAAAACTAGGATCGACAAAAACTTCAAGTAATGTAACATTGTAATATAACTTTATTAAAGAAAATCTTTACATTTTTATATTTTTAACTTGAGAGGCAGCAGTAAGGGGCAATACAACCCCTCTGCTGCCCCCTATGGTTGTGGCAGTAACTGCAGGTCTGCTGAGCCTCCCCTGATGTCTATATAATACATATTAGTATTAGAATAGACATTACATTGGGGGAAGCTGTCTATGGGATAAGCGCTGAAGCTGCAGCACAGTGTAACAGAGATAGCAATGATTGACTGTTATTCTCACTTGTTCTGCTACACAGTGCCATGTCTGCAGTTCTACTGAAACAGACAGCTTCCTCAAATCTAAAGTCTATTCTAATGGTAACATGTGTTATATGGACATCAGGGTAGGCTGCAGCACTAGTGACACAGACAGCTTCTCCAAATGTAAAGCCTATTCTAATGCTAACATGTATTATATAGACATCAGGGAGGCTGCAGCACTAGTGACACAGACAGCTTCCCCCAGTGTAATGTCTATTCTAATGGTAACATGTATTATATAGACATCAGGGGAGGCCGCAGCACTAGTGACACAGACAGCTTCCCAGCTTCCCCCAGTGTAATGTCTATTCTAATGGTAACATGTATTATATAGACATCAGGGGAGGCTTAGTATCTGCATGCAGCAGTGCTAATAATATGTAACTGTGTTGAGACTAGAGCTTAAGTGATCCTGCAGTTCTCGACACAACTATTAGTGGCAGCAGAGGGGCAGTGTGGTCCTTGCTGCTGTAACTCAATGTAAAAAATATATATATATTTATAATGTACATTTATTTATTTATTTTTAAATACCCCTTTTATTCTTTTTTTTCCCCCTAAAACCAGAAACTCCCCAGTTTAAGCCCCTGGTCACACAGATATTTAAATAAAAAAATAAATAAATAAAACATCATTTTTAACAGACATTTTCAGACAGACATACAATTGGAAAAGCCTATATAGTGAAATTAAAAATTCATTCAAAACTTTCAAAATAACATCTGGTTGGAAATAAAATAAAAAAAAATGATTAAAAAAAAACACAACACAAAAATACAAAAAAATCACCGTAATGCACAAACAATACAGCCCCAACCGACACATTGCACTCTGCTACATCTGCGTCCTGAATTCTCTGGTAGAATAATCAATCCGTACCCAATTCGAGCTGAAAATCAGATTTCCCATGAATAGCCCCATTCACACGCTCAGCCCTAAAGCTGCAATAGGGAGATTTATTATTATTATCCGATACAAAGGGAAGGTATTTGGCCAAGAAATGATGTTTATTCTCTCCGAGCTGTTATTTGGGGCCGACAATGGCAGCAGATTATGACTGATAGTCCTGCTGGGCCCACAGGAGCTCAGTCTGAGGAGTTTATGAAACTTCTCCCGGGAGAACAATAACTTTCCATTAAATGAAGCGGCGAGACATCCTGTGATGTGTTAATAGTTTGTTTTACCGAAAACAGAGGCACGGCCAAGCACTTGAGTCATTGTTGGTGGCGCTGCTGGGAGACGCGGTGTGATGTCTGCAGCACTTATAGCGCCCACAGTACACAGCGTCTATGTTCTCTATGTATTCACACTAAATCCTCCAGGTGATCCACATTCCCCCAGCATACCAGAGATGTGGTGGTAGCCTGGTAACCGGCTTCTAGGGAAATCACCCTGGGGGTAGAAGGGATTATACTGGGGCCCAGCACAATTTCAAGCACATTTTTTTTTTTTAGAAGAATTTGTATTATACAAGTGAGCATTAACAGCAGGTATCATTAGAGTCTATGGAGCGGATGAGTTGTATGTGTCTGCCAGTTGCACTGCTGCATACTCATGTCAAAAGTTAAGTCTTAAAGGGGTACTCCAGCAAAAAATGGTGAGAAAAAATCAAGTGGTGCCAGAAAGTGCCAGAGATTTGTAATTTACTTCTATTAAAAAAAAAATCTCAAGTCTTCCAGCACTTTTCAGCTGCTGCATGTCCTGCAGGAAGTTGTGTATTCTTTCCAGTTTGACACAGTGCTCTCTGCTGCCAAATCCATGTCAGGAACTGTCCAGAGCAGGAGAGGTTTTCTATGGGGATTTGCTGCTGCTTTGGACAGTTCCTGACATGGACAGAGGTGGCAGCAGAGAGCACTGTGTCAGACTGGAAAGAATACACCACTTCCTGTAGGGCATACAGCAGCTGACAAGTACTGGAAGACTTGAGATTTTTTTGAATATAAGTCATTTACATATCTGTATAACTCTCTGACACTAGTTAATTTAAAAAAAAAAAAATTCTGGAGTACCCCTTCAAGTAATGAGCAAATTTTTTATTCTTTTGGTATTAGATATCACTTTAAAGGGGTACTCCGGCAAAATCCTTTTCTTTCATATTGACTGGTTTCAGAAAGATATACAGATTTGTTATTTACTTCTGTTTAAAAATCTCCAGTCTTCCAGTACTTATCAGCTGCTGTATGTCCTGAAAGTGGTGTATTCTTTCCAGTCTGACACAGTGCTCTCTGCTGCCACCTCTGTCCATGTCAGGAACTGTCCAGGTCAGTAGCAAATCCAGAGATTTGTGTCAGTCTGGAAAGAATACAATACTTCCTACAGGACATACAGCAGCTGATAAGTACTGGAAGACTTGATATTTTTAAGTAGAAGTAAATTACAAATCTGTATAACTTTCTGAAACCAGTTGATTTGAAAGAAAAAGAGTTTCGCTGGAGTACCCCTTTAAGAGACAACTTTTTAGCCGGATTTCTTTCACTTTATTTTTTTTACATTATAGAAGGCCAAGGTTTTAGTATTGTTGCTATAGAGATTGAATACCTTACATACAGGTGGTGGGTGGTCCCATGTTGGATCTCAACACTTGGAAATGCCAAGCAACAGTGCCAAACTTTGTATCATCCACTTACCCGGTACATAAGGGAACGTACTCTGTGTCAGGTTCTCTTTAAGCCAATGTAATATTTCATTCTGGCTTCTACAATAAGCGGCATGGTCCTCAGCCCGGCCGCCGCTCCTTTCATCAACAATCTCCCGGCTTTGATGATATCATATATCCAGTAGTGACCTGTGTCTGTGAACTCCCATCAGGGGGAAGCTGACTGACTGCCTAAACCCTTGTGTCCTCTCCTCCTCTCAGGGTTCAGCATTTTTGCGATCGGAGTGGCGGATGCAGACTACGCAGAGCTCGTGAACATTGGCAGCAAGCCCAGCGAGAGGCACGCGTTCTTTGTCGACAACTTCGATGACTTCAAGAAAATAGAAGACGAACTGATCACTTTTGTCTGCGAGACAGCGACAGCAAGTGCGTGCCAGCTTTTCCTGTTTTCTCATTCACTTTTATGCAAAATGAACATATAGAAGAGCCCCGCCAGCAACACAAAAAGTTCCATCCCTGGGCCCCTTTATAGAGGGGAAAAAAACAACTTGATTGAATTGGGGTCCTTTTACATGGGAGATGTCTGCCTGACATGAGCGCTGATCGACAACCTAGTCAATTGGCGCTACTTGTCCCTTTAGACCACAGGTGTCAAATTGGTGACTCTCCAGCTGTTGCAGAATTACAGTTCTTATCATGTCTGGACAGCCAATGGTAAATCAGCTGGAAGGCCATGAGCTTGACACCTTGCTTTAGAGCCATATTAGATGGCCGATCAGAAATGTAAACAAGCACTATTGTGCAGAAAGGGATATATATATATATATATATATATATATATATATATATATATATATATATATATATTGTTAGCAATGTCTGGGCAGCCCTTGCGTTTTAGCGTAAAATAATAAAGTTCATACATACCTGTCCATTCTCCCCAATGCTTCTGCCCACTTATTGGTATCTTCCGCTGCATCCGCTGCCAAGAACCACAGAGCCGGCCTCTAAAGTAATGGGTTGCTCAGCCAATCACTAACTATGGCCAGTGATTGGCTGAGCGGCCTGTCACATTAGAGGTTTGCTCTGAAGTTCTAGTGGCAGTTGCTCAATCTAACATTTTTTAAAGGAACAGGGACACTTTAAGGTTGTGTTTACCAACAGCTGGTAGTCACTAAGTAGGACCACCCACTAAACTCAGAAGTTATACTTCTGCACAATTTAGACAGGTAGGCAGTGTGACAGGATCCCTTCAAAGGAAACGATCAACAACTTAGAAGCAGATAACCTGCTGATATGTCCCTCCCACGGGGCACTGAGGATGAAGGTCTGCCCCTAGTACATATTTATCTGGCACTCTGCAGTGATGAACACAGAAGTGATGTCACTGCAGTAGGCCGTCCCAATATTCATTAGAAGGGATGGGCTGGCGGGGGTGGATCGGTGCACTGAGGGTGGTAGCCCCGCCCCCAGCGCACCAAACCACCTCATTTATATATCTATAATCTACATAGTTTCCAACGCTGAGGATCAAGTTAATAAAAAACTTACCTTCATCCTCAGCGCCCTATAGGGACATGTCAGCAGGTTACAGATTTCTAACCTGCTGACATTTTCCCTTTAAAGGAGAAGTCCGGTGAAAATTTTATTCAAGCATTGTATTGCCTTCAAAAGTTATACGAATCACCAATATACACTTATTACGGGAAATGCTTATAAAGTGCTTTTTTCCCTGCACTTACTACTACATCACGGCTTCACTTCCTGGATAACATGGTGATGTCACTTCCTGGATAACACGGTGATGTCACTTCCTGGATAACATGGTCACAACCTGACTCCCAGAGCTGTGCGGGCTGTGGCTGCTGAAGAGGATGATGGCAGGGGGATACTGAGGGACACAGGGCACTGGAGGGACACTAAGCATCCCTCTGCCATCATCCTCTCCAGCAGCCACAGCCCGCACAGCTCTGGGAGACGGGTCGTGACATCACCATGTTATCCAGGAAGTGACATCACCATTTTATCCAGGAAGTGAAATCACCATGTTATCCAGGAAGTGACATCACCATGTTATCCAGGAAGTGACATCACCATTTTATCCAGGAAGTGAAATCACCATGTTATCCAGGAAGTGACATCACCATGTTATTCAGGAAGTGACATCACCATGTTATCCAGGAAGTGACATCACCATGTTATCCAGGAAGTGAAGCCTTGATGCAGTAGTAAGTGCAGGGAAAAAAGCACTTTGTAAGCATTTCCTGTAATAAGTGTATATTGGGGATTTGTATAACTTTTGGGGGGCAGTACAATACTTTAATAAAAAAAAAATTCACCAGACTTCTCCTTTAAGTAATTCTGAATGTGAATCACAATTATTTTTTACTTACATAACGGGATTATGTACCTTATAACCTCCATACTGAGGCCAGCAATCCAACAGAGATATGGATACAAATTTTTTTATGTAATTGCACCATTTTTCTGTTGCATAGACAATTAACATGACCCCCGTTGTGTTGGTAGCGCAGAGACACCATCTTTCCTGGTGACTCTTGTAAATGTATACTACCTGTTTAACTCTTATATCCTTATGTATTTTTCAGCTTGTCCCTGGGCCTACATTCAAGGCAATAGTGTGTCCGGTATGTACGTCCTCTGTATAATTTATTCCTATATTGACCCTAGTTCTTGCCTTTGATATCTGTTTGTTTCTTGTACCTTATTATAGATGTGTTATACTCCTTCATTGGTAAGAGTGATCCGTGTAATACTACCAAAGCTCATGAGTAACCCTACCATCTAATACACATACAGAATTACAAGATAACAATGTATGTCTTAATCTAAACCATATAACGGATGGTTATAAATCCTCTTTTAAGTGTCACTGTTGTTTATTTATTTATTTATTTTTTGCAGAAATCAATAGTACAGGCGATTTTAAGAAATTTTGTAATTGGGTTTATTAGCCGAAAAATACATTTTAGCATGAAAAAGCAGTTTGAAGCTCTCCCCCCTGTCTTCATGGTTCTCTTATGGAGAGAGGAGGGGTTGAGGGAGATGAGGCACCAAAACAGGACAACAATGATTTATTTTACAGCTACATCACCGGGCTATCTCCTCTGAAGTCAGCACTGACCTCACTGACCTCTGAATACTGGCTTTCACACAGGTCCCGCTGTGTAATCCTTTGTTCTCTGCTCTCTGCTGCCAACTAATCTCCCTCCTCCCCCCTCCCCTCTCCATATGTTACACAGGGCTCGACTGATGTAAAAAAGTTGAGATTTCCTGATAATGAGCAGTGAATGAGAGAGAGGAGGGGGGGGGGACCTGGGGAAAGTCTTTTTGAATGCAGATAATGGCATATTTGCCTAATAAACCCAATTACAAAGTTTCTTAGAATCGCCTGGACTATTGATTTCTGGAAGGAAAAAAAAATACGACAGTGAAACTTTAACTTTACAGACTATTTGCTTTACTGCTTTCATACTCATTTTGAACATTCATGTCTTTTTCTACCTGCTTTCAGAATTCTACTGGTTGCCGCTAGAAACAGACATTTTAGCTCCACCCCTTTGTCAGATATGTTACCTAACAGCTCACCCTTAATGGTGTAACTGTCAGCTGAACTCCCGCAATGCACTGCTTTCTGATCATTAGGATCCCTATTTCAGCTTTTCGATAGAGATAGAGAACATGTAACACACAAACAGGACAAAAGCAAATTATTTATCGAGTTATTCACTATATCAGGTAGAGAATAGTTTCCATTTTTACATGGCTCCCCAAATGTATGTGAAGGTATATAGTAGTGTACCAAGTTCCCTGCAGCACCCCCACAGATTTAATGAAGTATTACACTAATTTAGTATCAATGAGCTGTTTCTTCAACCTATGGACATGCCAGGTCCTCCAAGGCGGGAGACACTCTTTGCAGCCCTTAATCATGAAGATCTTCTGCTAATTTTGATACAGCAATTTTATACCTTGTAATTACAGGGTTCAAAATGATGGATATGTTCGGCTTGGTGGAAAAGGAATATGCAGCCATGGATGGAGTCTCTATGGAGCCAGGAACCTTTAATAACTTCCCATGCTACAGAATACACAAGGACGCATTGGTGTCTCAACCTACCAAGTATGTATAAGTCTATTGCCAGTTTGCTACAGAGCCACATAAGTGCCCTACCTGATAGAACCAGTTTAATGTTTCACTTTTTGTACATTGTTATGGGGGCGGCCATCTTTCCTGAGCTGTTTTTAACAGCATTTAGTGACATGCTTTACAGCAAGCTTCATGGACATAGACGCCAATAGATGGAGTCTGTTCCCTTGGGATGGATGTGAAACATTACTGAGCGCTGTGAAGAGGTCATTCCACTATTGTCTCCTCAATCTACTGGTGTCACATGATGCTGCAATGCTGTACAGATCACTTTACAGCAGCCTCCTCTTATCACTACAGACACAACAGGAAGCCTCAGCTTAGTTTTAGCCCCAGTGGTGAGAATGAAAACTGCAAGATCTCAGGATTATTTTATAATATAGATAGAAATATGGAAAATTAGAAAAAATGTCACCAACAATTCTTTAAAAATATGTTTAACATAGAAACATTATTTATACAATAAGTCATTTTATGATGACACATTCCCTTAAGGCTATGTTCACACTACGTATATTTCAGTCAGTATATTTCAGTCAGTATTGCAACCAAAACCAGGAGTGGATTGAAAACACAGAAAGGATCTGTTCACACAATGTTGTAATTGAGTGGATGACCGTCATTTAATGGCAAATATTTGCTCTTATTTTAGAACAACGGCTGTTATATTGAAATAATGGCCGTTATTTACTGTTATATGGTGGCCATCCACTCATTTTCAACATTGTGTGAAGAGATCCTTTCTGTGTTTTTAATCCACTCCTGGTTGTGGTTGCAATACTGACTGAAATATACTGACTGAAATATACGTAGTGTGAACATAGCCTAAAGGAAAAACATAAAAAATGCATCACACCCACTAAATACACTATATGGGAACAAAGTAACAATACATAAACTTCGTATCAGGCACAATAACTGTAACCCCCTGCTTTTTTCCGCAGACATATTCATCCAGAAGGTCTCCCAACAGATTACACAGTTTCCTTTCTTTTCCGAATTCTTCCTGACACTCCTAAAGAACCATTTGCACTCTGGGAAATCCTAAACAAAGACTACGAGCCACTAGTTGGTGTCATACTCGACAGTAAGTTCACATAAGACAAATGGGTGTGGGCTAAAGTTTTTATCCTTAAAAGAATATGTCCATCAAATTACAAAATAAGGAGACTTTACAGATAGTTTTAACTATACTTCATGTATACAACTCTTATGTAGACCTATGTGGTAACTCACTGAAAACAAATCTTTTCCAGCTGCTGATCCTGCAGTCATATTTTATTACACCTATGGACTACCTTGTCTTCTTTCCAACCTACAGACAGGATCAGACTACTGTTTGTTTGTAGTCTGTTACCAAGGAGACACATAGGATTTTTTTTTTTTCCAATGCTATTTACAAAGTTGCAGGGTTTATGAGGTTACTCTAGTCTTTGCCTAATTGTACATTTTGTTTTGAGATACAGGCCAGCTTGGGCATCTTGAAGGGGGGGGGGATTATATCATTGAGCTTTAGCTGAACATATACCGTAAATCTTACATTGTTACCTACATAATTTTTTTGTTTTTTACAGACAATGGGAAGACGCTAACATTTTTCAATTATGACAATAAGGGACAATTCCAAACCATTACTTTTGAAGGACCAGAGGTCAGGAGAATTTTTCATGGCAGTTTCCACAAGGTTGGTGATATTTTTATTTATTTATTTTTTTAACAAAATTGTATGCAAGATTTTTTCAATATAATACAGACATAAACAAGATATGTCAAAGCAATTCTTTAAACATGTGAAAAAGAGCAGGGAGTGAATGCAGCAGGTGCTGCAATCTCACTAATTGGCTGCAGTCTGCAGTGAAATTAGATGTTCTGCAACATCTTTGGCATTAGTGCTGTGGGAGGGGAATAGGCAGGGTGGGGGGACTGTAATGGGGAGCTGAGGGAAAGTTATGCATTCTGTGAATTGTACAACTGCGCAACCAGAAAGTACAACCAGGGAGGGGCTGCAATTTTGGCATCTTTCTTAACTAGCGATAATGGGAGGTGATAGTAAAATATAGTAATGCCATGGAATCATGATTATCATGTCTAGGCAAAAGTACAGCCCAGCTTCATGACATTGTTCATTTTTCAGGTACATATAGTAATAACCAAGACAAAGTCTAAACTGGTCATCGACTGCAAACAAGTGGCCGAGAAACCGATAAATTCAGCTGGAAATATCACAGTCGATGGTTTAGAAGTTCTGGGAAGAATGGTTCGTTCCAGAGGACCAAAGGACAACTCCGCTCCGGTAAGTGCCACACAGTCACCGCTCCACTATACATGCAGCGAAGGCTTTCAGGACAATGCGCCATTCACAACGAAACCCCACTCAACAAATTCCTGCGGTATGTGTTATCCTGTTAGGCAATAAATTTACATTCATAAAATTATTACATTGTCCGACCGCAGTATGGAGATAATGTGTTAGCGCAAACACAGCGAACACGAAAGATAGTAAAAATAATTGGTTATTGGAGATCGGCCTAAAAACAAAAGGAGCCTTATATGTAATAGCTGCTATGTTAATACCCTTACCCCACTCACAATGAGAGGGAATTCAGGGGAAGGATTTATGTGGCTGCCTTCCAACGAGACGTCAAAGTAATGAGGCCTGCCGAGTAAAGGGCTCCATTGTTCGGTGACGGAAGGGAAGTTTTGTGTTTTTGTGAATGTTTTACAGATTTTATTGGTTTACCAAGTTGCCCACAGAGTGAAAAATCCTTTATTTTGGATGGAAGTTACTAAACGGTTTGTTTAGATCCATTGTTAACCCAATAAACCCACAGAGGTCTACACCCAAGGGTCCATTGCATTGTTTTTTTTCAAGAAACTAACCCGAAAGATTTAAGATTATATGATGTGTCTAGTTGCAAATCCTTCGGTTGATCCAATGGTGTAACGTCTACTTTGTATGGATGCTGTGATCTAGGGCCTAGTTCCCAGAGATCTGGTGTTATAATGTTAAGGAATCCATTTCTGGTGATACGGAATCCATTCCTGGTTATCCCTTGGTGGTCTTGTGGTTTGGCCTGAAGCTTTGGTGGCCATTCTCAGAATATAGTTGGTGATTGTAAACCTCCTGTGATCCAATGTCAATCCTTGTTGTCCCACCGGGATAGTGATCCAGTGTCCACCTTTAATGATCTTATACTTTACGGTGAAGATACACTCTAGACTCTTGGCTCCGTAGTCAATATTACATTATCCAGTCTATTCTTTATGATCTACTGGTTTATTGTAGATACATGACCATCCAGTGTTTATGGTCTATTTCGGAACCAATGGTTTATTGTACATTGTTGGCAATCCCATGTTAAATTGACAATGCACACCAAATTTGGCCGTTTTGACGGACCATCTTTTGAATTTACATATGGACGACAGATTACGATGGGCAATGGCAGACTAATGTCTTCCAAGCTTGTGATCAGATGTGAACAACCACATTGGATTTCTTTGACTAAGTATATGGCACGATTTCTCTACGCAAATGATTGTTGCATTGTGGCCAATCAGTCCAAATTGTATGGCCATCTTTCATGGTATTCATGGTAAACTGCTAGATTATTATCAGATGATTTTGTTTAGGGTCTATTCTTGATGATCCTGTGGTTTTAAGTTATTGGGGCTAATTTGCGAATGTACTTCCGTCAGAGAAGTGTCGGTTTTGTGACAACTTTCCCTGCCGGCTTACTATTCTACCTTAATTTTTTTCTACTTTAAAACCCGCCATAACCAATATACTAATTAAGAAAACTATAATTTTTTTACAGGTTTTCTATTCTAAATATCAGCTACATCTAGTGTGGCGGGATGGTCGGGTTTTAGTTTGGCCATGTGAAATAGGGCAATGGGAATCCAAAAACCCTGAGGTGTAGGGTTCTTGAAAACCAGGTCATTTTAGTAAATCAGCCCCATAGTCCCATAATCCAGTTTTCATTGGGCATTCCAGCAATTTTACTGTTGTCTCGTGGCAATTATTTAGATTATAGATCACCTTTAATAACATTCAGGTTACTGGTCATAATATATCTCCATAATCCAATCTTATCATCACCACTAATAAATATCATTTCATTGTATAACCAAGACCCCCGACTATATGGCAGCCCCTCTCCTCCTCTCTTGCTGATGCAACATCCCTGTCTATACCAGAAATGTCAATGTAGCTGAATCTGTGATATCTAATCTATTTGCTGTTTTACCTTTAGTTCCAGCTCCAGATGTTTGATATTGTTTGTGCATCTACTTGGGCCAGTCGAGATAAATGCTGTGAACTCCCCGCTCTGGTGAGAACCCCCCTTTTTTTTAAATTAAATTAAACCACATTGTTCTTAAAGATTTCCAGAATAAAATTAGGCTAGGTTTACAGTATGCAAAAGCAATGGCCATATTTCATGAAATAGGGCTGTTGTTTTTACATAGTGTGAACCTAGCCTTAGGCTATGTTGCCACACAGTATTTTTGGTCAGTATTTTGGTCAGTATTTTGCAACCAAAACCAAGAGTGGATTGAAAACACAGAAAGGTTATGTTCACACAATATTAAAATTGAGTGGATGGCCGTCAATTAATGGCAAATAATTGCCGTCATTTTAAAACAACTGCCATTGTTTTGAAATAACGGACGTTATTTGCTGTTAAATTACGTCTATCAACTAAATTTCAACAGTGTGTGAACATAACTTTTCTGTGTTTTCAATCCACTCTTGGTTTTGGTTGCAAAATACTGACCAAAATACTGAGTAAAAATACTGTGTGAGCCTTATACTGCAGATAATGCAATTACCATCTCCTAGGGGGGAGGTGGTTACTGAAAAGTTGGTGAACGGGCACTGATTAGACATATAGCCTAGGCGTCATTAATGATCATTAAAAACGGTCGTTTTTTACCTAAAAAAGACGTTGTGGGAACATAGCCGTATGGAAGTCATTGAAATAAGGGACAAAAATTGTCCCCGCTACGACTTGTAGTGTCCCTTCATATCTGTCATACATCAGACTGACATCTTCCATGCTCTCAGCAGACGGTTCAAAGATATATTTATTTTCCAGAGAGATGAAGCCACCTGCCCCCCACTACCAAACTCCTGCTCCTGTTCCCAGGAAAATAAAGGGTTACCCGGACCTCCTGGATCTCCGGTAAGAAGCATTGTAGTTTTCGGCAGTCTCACTTGCAGCCATCTGTAATGTTGAGGCTTGTTTTGTTCTGGATGTGTAATGCATGGGAAGGTTGGCGGCACTAATAGTGTGTTTTTACACCTGCAGTATAGCCCTTAGTTCTGTGTATACTCAGCCACATCCCTTATCCGTCTCCTGCCAAGCAAAATAAGAAATGGCTGGTGTGTATGGAAAATAATGCGCAATAATGTATGTATTTAGTATAGCCAAATAAAAGATAAGCGGCATCATATATAAAGGACCAGCAACAATCGAAATACTCACCATACATAATCTTACTCTGCTATCATGTGACATGTGGTCTTAAAGGGATTTTCCCTGTTCTGGAGAAAGCGAGGGGCCCCAGAGGTCAGCCACCACACAATCTCTTGCGTATGCCATATCCCATGGATACTGTGGATTGGGCATACCTTGTCAAGATGCAAATACCCACTTAAAAGTTAGTCCCCTTCGAGAAAGGGATGGCATATCACTGGAATAAGTATAACTTTGTGATTGGTGGAACTTCCAGCGATCATGAGTAACTGGGGCCACGGCATTGGTTTAAAAATGCCCACCAGTTGTGCTGGGAGCCATCATTCTCACGAATGGTGGGAATTTCAGAGATCAGAAGTAGAGATGATCGAACATCGGAAAATCTTAGGTTCTATAGAACTCGAACCTTGT
This sequence comes from Dendropsophus ebraccatus, assembly GCF_027789765.1. NCBI lineage: Eukaryota > Metazoa > Chordata > Amphibia > Anura > Hylidae > Dendropsophus > Dendropsophus ebraccatus. The sequence continues at coordinate 21,685,777 of NC_091455.1, read as the reverse complement.
TGAACCTTCCGCATTTGATTCCAGATGCCTTCCTGGTCTGTGGGGAAGGAGGAGACAGCCCGGGTACCGCCTGGAATTACGGGATACAGCCTATTACCTAGGCTAAATCCCAGAATTCCAGGCGGTACCCGGGCTGTCTCCTCCTTCCCCACAGACCAGGAAGGCATCTGGAATCAAATGCGGAAGGTTCAACAAGGTTCGAGTTCTATAGAACCTAAGATTTTCCGATGTTCGATCATCTTTAATTAGAAATGATTATGATGATCACCTTCTATTTACTGTACACCAGTGCTCCATCCTAATCTTTGTGCTGACATTGTATGCATAGGACAGATCATCAATACTATCCTAAAAGCTATTTTAGATCATCACAAGAAGTAGACCCTCATGACAAGAGTCTGCAAAGTCACCTCCCAAACACAGTTGTCTTCTGCTGGACCTCTGGGGCTCATAGTTGTGTTAGAGCCAGGAACCACCAGAGAATCTTCCATTAAGACCTTTTTCTATAGGGCGATTTATTGGGTGGATGACATAAACGTTACATTGCTAAGGTACTAACAATGTAACACTGCTACAGGGTTAGCAGATCCAGCCAACTTTCACAGACATTAGATTAGTAGGTTCCTACAGAAGAGACATAATAGACAGCTGTTCACTACAACACACGTTAGCTGCCATAGGTAGAGAGGAACAAGATGGGCCCACACACCTCTGTCATTAGTTATTTTCTTATTTATTAGGCTTGTATAAATCCAGTGGGCCCGACCTGGCACTGGAAGACTGTCCAGCTCCGACCATATCCATTAAATCCCTAGTGGTTTCAAGATGGTGGCCAACTTTTCTTTTGTGTATTTTGCTGCAGGATTATAAAAATGTTACAGTTTTTTTTATATTATTTTTTGCTTTTTTTGTAGGGCGGTTCAGGTATGAGAGGCCCTCAAGGATCTACGGGAGAAAAAGGACCACCTGTAAGTTTTCTCAGGTTACAATACACGTCATTCACATTATTGCACCCGACAAGATAAGAGGAGGCCAAAGGTCTCTATGTAATTAAAGGAACACTCCGAGTAAATCTGATGTTAATGCCTAGCGCTTGGCCTGAGGTGGTACAGCATGTTTCGAAGATCAAAAGAGCAGACCCGAGTACCATGATCCATCCCTAGAAGGGCTCTTTTAAGTCAAACATCTTCGTTCATAAAAAAAAAACTTTTCTTTTTTAGTTTTATGGCCAAGAAAAAGATTCAGGTCTTGCATGATCACATATGAGCAACCAAGGAATTTTGCTTGGATGAAGATACAGAAATTTATGATAGGTTAACTCTTAAAATGTGCTTTTACTTACAGGGACCAGAAGGACCTCGAGGCCTAGTAGGTCCACCAGGAGTTCAAGGACCACCCGGACCCCAAGGACAAAATGGCCATTCTATTCAAGGACCACCTGTAAGACTTATATACTTCATAGGATGTGTTAAAATTTTGATCAGCCATGGTCTGAGTGTTTGGTCTCCGATCAGTCACTGGAGAAGAGCGGTCTCTCCTAGCTTTGTGCCACATGACTTGTAATGTAACACTATGGGGAGGTTGCTGGGCGCTAACTCTCTAGGTAGAGCTCGCTGTATAGAGATTCATACAGCTCCCACTATGTTCAGTGATAGCTGTATAATCCATATAAATACTGAAACATCATGAAGTTTATACCAAGGGGTAGTGCGAATGGTGGAGCTCCCAGTAAAGATGGGGCCTTATGATGTCTTTGTATGCCTTCCCTCATATCTCATTGATACCACTAATATATACTGAACTACAAATCATTAATAATTATACAATTGGCCAAAAAGTATAAACTGCAAGAAAAGCTAACAAATAATAGTGCGGCCAATGTAAACTAAAGTACATGAGATAAAACAGACCTCACACTGATGTCAGGATGTGTATAAAAGGGCTCGGCCAGACAAAGGTTTTCTTAAAGGAAATAATTATATTCCTATTTTTTTTTTAAACCTGAACAGATCTGACATTCTGTACACATTTAGTTTTTATTATTTCATTTTAGTGGACAGAGATCCATGTGTAGGATACAGGGCTCCTCTTCTATACATAGGTCCAGATTTATCAAAGGGTGTAAAATTTAGACTGGTGCAAACTGCCCACAGCAACCAATCACAGCTCCTCTTTCATTTTACCAGAGCTGAAAGCTGAGCTGTGATTGGTTGCTGTGGGCAGTTTGAAGTCTAAATTTTAAGCCCTTTGATAAATCTCCCCCATAAGTTCAGTTATAAAATTCTGTCTGCTTGTAACCGTCACTAGGGGGAGCTAGGGAGATTTCTGTATACAAAGTGAATCAGAATGCAGGAGGAGCTTAGGTTGCCCTTAGTTGTGGCTGCAGACAGTCAGCTTTTTATCATTTAACTGCACACTGGAGGCATGGTATTATAACCATAGCTTATGATGGAGTTCATGAGTGGTGAGCAAGTTGGTTATTTAAGAACTGCAAAAACAGATGATTGTTAGCTTTCAGGACCAAGGTTCTGCAGTTTACACATTTATTACTCACAGTGCTGTTATCTGTCCACTCACTGTACACTGGCACTACAGCAGCACAAGAGCAGATCAGAAATTGCAGTTTTACAAATACCAGAACCTTGGTCCTGAAAGCTAAGGGCCCTATTCCACCGGACGATTATCGTTCAGATTATCGTTAAATCGTTATCTAAATGATAATCGTTCGGTTGAAATGTAGTTAACGATTAACGACCGAACGAGAAATCGTTGATCGCTTTATAAGACCTGGACCTATTTTTATCGTTGCTCGTTTGCAAAACGTTCGCAAATCGTTCGCATTGAATAAGACATAGTTCTGTCGTTCGCAATAGATACGAACGCAATAGCGAATAAATAGCGAAGAAAAACAATCGCAATTACGATCATAGGTAACGATTATCATTCCATGGAAATGAGTAAACGTTTTCAGGTCTTTCGCAATAGCAGTCGTTTGAGATCGTTAACGATTATGCAAACGATAATCGTCCGGTGGAATAGGGCCCTTAATGTCAGCTATGAAGGTGCAAGACGGAGGACTGACACACTACGATGGAGCAGTTCATCATCTACGTGAACCAGGAGCTACCAGACATGTATAACACAACGGATCAGTGATCCCTACTGTGTATGGGGTTCCAGAGCAGATGGATGGCTGCTGCTCTTCTGATAAACAAACCGCATCTGCAGAAAAGGCTTCAATTTTTACCACAGTATACATCAGGATTGGATTGGTAAATGGTTGTCTTCTTCTGATTGGTCTCCTTCAATGAGTCCCGTCTTCTGCTTCATAGACTAGATGGATGTTGGCGTGTCAGGAGAGAAACATTAGTGAACAAGATCACAAGCTGGTGGGGGCCGTGTTATGGTTGGGGATGGTCTCTTTCTCTGGGTCTCTCATCCATGTGGAGGCGATCAGATGATCTTCATATGAATCAATCCCTGCAGATCACGTACACCCCTACATGCTGATGGTCTTCCCTGGAGCAAATGAGAACTTTCAGCAAGACATTGCTAGAAATATCCAACATTGGTTGAAGGGGACTTACCAAGACTTCCCAGTACTAACTTGGCCCCGACTTGATGCTAAATGGTCATCTATGGGAGCTTGATGGTGGTGTTGGCTCTATGGGCCCTCCAGCAGCTGTGGGATGCAGTCAGCATGGCTCCATATACCTGTGATACCTACCAGGACCTTATTGTGTAACTCCAGCCCGTCTAGCTGCTGTCAGTGCTGCACAAGGCGGCTAGTCTAGATATTAGCTGTCGGTCATTACAAAGTGACTCCTCTGTGTAATTCTGAAAGTAGTTAACGGAAGTTGTGGTCAAGTAAGTGCGGGGTATGAGCATGTGTCAGGTACAAAGTCTTATCCCTAGATGATCCAGGATAAGACAGCTCGTCCCCACCCAAAAGGGGCTGTGGGGTTATGGCTTTAAAGTGAACCCGTCACCTGGAAATTCAGTACCAAAGAGCTGACGGTATTACTTAGGTCTAGAAGAAAGTATACACATATTACCTGTCATTTAGTCTGTGACTGCAATCTGCTAAAACAATATGCTGTTTTATGATGCAGTAAAGTGCCAAAGAGGTGTGGCCTGAGTAGTTCAGAGCTCTAAAGTGTCTGGGCCTCGCTTCTTTGGCTGTATTAGAAAAGTTGTCTGTAACCCATTGGCCTCAAAAATTCAACACACAGTTTTATTCTATTTTTTTTTAGGGGCCACCTGGAACAAAAGGTGATAAAGGAGAAAGTGGAATCCCCGGAGTTCAGGTACTGTACTGGAAAACCATTATTATTTATACCATATAATGTTCAGGTGTCATAGGCCTTACACATCAGTCTCTAGTCTCTGACTTATACAGAGTCTGTATTGTTTAATGTAGACCAAAATGTTTACTATTTCCTGCTTTATTTTCAGGGGCTTCCCGGACCACCAGGGGCTCCCGGACGTGATGGACCTGAAGGGCAACGGGTGAGATATATCCTCACTAAATAAAAAAGATGTGACTAGTACTCAGCAGGGGCAATTCTAGAAGGGGGCGTCATAAGCGTGGGCGGGGACAAAGTACTGTGCAGCCTTTTTATTTCAGACTAAACGTATGTTGGATAGTTGTAAAGCCTTTTTATTATTAAGTGATTTGGCTCTAGTTAAAGTGAAAGTCACATCAGGCACATCGCTTTTATTTTTTTTACCTCAGCCACTTGGCATCGGCACAGGGATACCAGTGGCACGGTCCTTTTTTTGAAAAGCCACCCCATTCCCGTGCTCTGCGCTGGTCTTTGCCAAGCACCGGCTTTACCCCCAGTGTGACCATATCCCCTCCCCCCTGTGATGCGGCATCACAGAGGGGAGGGTTTTTTTCACAATGGGCCTGCCCCCAGTGCTCCGAGCTGAGCTGGTGCTTGAGGAAAAAAACAGCGCCGAGCGCTGGAATTGAGTGGCTATTAAAAAAAAGGGCCATGCCACTGGGATCCCTGTGCCGATGCCGATCAGCTAAGGTAAAAAAAAAAAAATGGTACATTTACTTTAAAACCTCAAAATGATGTATGGTTACTTTGACTTGTGGCCTAAGCTAGTGTGCAAAACTATTTTCACTTCAGCCCTTTTCCTTTATGTATGTCAGCACAGTGAGTGGTTCTGTACGTGTACACAGTGGGCTCCGCTATGGGGGATGCCTGCCGTCATTGTTACATGGCCACTTGGCTGACACTGTTATGTGGGGCGCCAGTTATATCAACATTACAGGGTTCATCATCAGTTTATAAATCACACTTCTGATTTATGGTGTTTATATCGTTCCCAGCTGCTTTAAGTGTAAAACATTCAATACTCGAGTGTTGATATTTGCTCCTTTACGGTTTGCCGGCTCCTCACGGGCTGCCAAACACTGTTGTTTAGGGAGTTTTCTAAACAGATCAAGTTAATCCTCCTAAATTGTTTAACCATGCGCCAAACCCATCAGATCCAGCCGGAATGTGCGAGGGATCGAGCTGTGAATGTTATTTCCTACTGTGTAAACACTGTAATGTAAGACGGCCACATGGCACCTTCTGTTCTGTCTTAAAGGGCCAGTGAAAGTCGAGAAATCAGAACATCTACAAATGAATTTGTTCATATTTTTACCCATAGGCCCTTGTATACAGTTATATATGGTATAAAGTATTTAACTTAATAATTAGCATTAAAAGTGACAACCGTGTTTTTGACCAAGATGTCCCTTCCCTTACAGCTCCTATAAAATGTACTATTTAACAAGTTCATACCTAGGTGAAGGGGAGAGGAAAAGCAGGACGAGGAGGGAGCTATATCCTCACTATAAGGAATCATACTAGTCAGAAGGATGTAACTATTATTCCGCAGGGGCGGTTCTAGAACTAAGCGTGGGCGGGGACAGTCCCCATAGCAAGTATACAACACTGTGCTTAACGGCTCCTCACGCCTTATATGACACTATAATAAAACAGTCCTGTATATTGGCCTGATATACATGAGAATTTGAGGACTTGATGGTAATTTCATGACTCACTGTCTCCTCTGATCTCGATATAACTAATCGGACATTACAAATTTGTGCACAAGTGAAGGGTCAAACAAGGAAGAGATAATCTGGAACGTTGGAATGGATCCAGGTAATAAGTTTTTATTGAAGTCCCACATAAAAATAGCAAATTTCAATAGCTACAATTAAAATCCCTTGGGATCGAAACGCGTTAGCTCTTCGAATTTGCTGTTTTTACATGGGACTTCAATAAAAGTTATTCCTGGGATCCATTCCAACGTGCCGGATTATCTCTTCCTCAGTCCAAATAATACACCCGAACCTATGCATCTAAAACACAACAAAATGAAAAAGCCAGATTAAAGGGGTTATCCAGGGTTAGATAAAAAACACAGCTACTTTCTTGCAAAAACAGTGCCACCGCTGTCCTCATGTTGTGTGCGGTATTACAACTCAGCTCCATTCACTTTAATGGAATTTAGCTGCAGAACTCCACACCAAAACTGAGGACAAGAGTGGCGCTGTTTCTGGAAAAGAGCAGCCATGTTTTTGAAAACCAGGATAACCCTATTAACCCTGACAGTAGCAAAAACTTTACTTTTCCTATTCTTTTCTCTATGCAGGGAGGGCCAGGAAAAGATGGTTCAACTGGTGCACAAGGACCTCCAGGATCAATGGTAAAGTATGGGTTTATGGTTTATATATACAGGAATTATTTTACCAATATAATGAATCTGAAATGCACCAGAAGCCTAACAATAGGCCTAAGCCTAACAATGCACCCTAACAATATCTTTGGAGAACAGACTTAAAGGGAACCCTTCACCATGAAAATACTACCTAAGCTATTGGCATCATGTTATAGAGCAGAAGGAGCTGAGCAGATTGATATATATCTTTATGGGAAAAGATTCAGTATAACTTCTAATCTGTTCATTGAAATCTCTGATGTTTCCATGCTAAAGAGTCCAGTCCATTGAGTGACACCGCCCACTAGACTCCTTATCACAGAATTATCAGGGATTTCAATCCACATGTTACAAGTTATATTGAAAATTTTCCTACAAAGATATATATCAATCTTCTCAGCTCCTCCTGCTCCATATCGTGATTGGGATAGATGAGATAGCATTGTCTTGGTGACAGGTTACCTTTAAGCCTTGGGGCAATCTCCAGGAGCAAGCGAGCACTGACCTGTCAGGTCAGCACTCACTTGTTCTTCGTTCCCCGCTCGCTGCCGGCGCTATTACATGTGAGGGGTAAGTGCGACAGCAAGTGGGTAAGTGCGTTTGGGGGAGGGGAACCGATAGGAGATAGCAGCGGATTGTTGCTCTCCCTGTCATTTGTCTTTAAACAATGAAAGACAACGATCAGCCAACGTCGTTCATGTCAGCTGATCGTTGCCTTTTAGTACACGAAGCAATTATTGGCCGTAATCGCCGATAATCGTCGAAACAATGCCAATAATCGCTTCATGTTATCAAGCCTTAATCATTACTTTGAAGCGCTAAATAACTAACTCCGCTCTGCTACGCTGTATTTCAGGGGTGTCAAACTCAGGCTCTCCAGCTGTTGCAAAACTACAATTCATATCATGCCTGGACAGCCAAAGCTTTAGCTTTGGCTGTCCAGGGATGATGGGAATTGTAGTTTTGTAACAGCTGGACGGCCTGAGTTTGACACCTGGGCTGTATATGTGTATATGTGTTGCGTCATTTTATTCATTGATTTGATTTATTTCTTGCAGGGTGCACCAGGTAACCCAGGAGCTCCCGGTGTTCCAGGCACCTCAGGACCTCAGGGTGAATCGGGACCCCCGGTATGTGAGCCGTGTTATCAGTGTTATCTATGTAGGCAGTAAATCATAAATGTACAGGCTAAGCAACCACATAAATCATAACCTGAAAGCTGGAACGTGGTGGATGGTTCTGTTATCTCACATATATATCAATAATCCAAATACTAGCGGAAGAGAAGAACCCATTATACTGCAACAGATGTAGCAGGATATACAGGATCACACATTGTAAGGTGCAGGGATTTACTGCCCTATAAATTAAATTTTATGACAATTTCTAAAATATTCCAAAGAATGAAAATATTTTCAAATCATTTGGTGCCAGAAATGTATATAGATTTGTAATTTATTTCCATAAAAAAACTAATAATAATAAAATACACAGTCTTCCAGTACTTATCAGCTGCTGTATGTCCTGCAGGAAGTGGTGTATTCTTTCCAGTCTGAGACAGTGCTCTCTGCTGCCACCTCTGTCCATGTCAGGAACTGTCCAGAGCAGGAGAGGTTTTCTATGGAGATTTTCTACTGCTCTGGACAGTTCCTGACATGGACAGAGGAGGCAGCAGAGAGCACTGTGCCAGACTGGAAAGAATACACCACTTCCTGCAGGACATACAGCAGCTGTTAAGTACTGGAAGACTTGAGGTTTTTAAATTAATAGGTAGGAAGATAGAATAGAGAGAGAACTTGATGTTAAAAATGCCAATTTGCACAATAATTGTGTATTTAATTTTAAGAAATTAGTAGGACCAGGGAAGACCACATCCATTCCCTCTAAGCCCCACCCACATTATTGCCCTATCTAGAATTGCATAGTTGCATATACTGTATGACAGGTTCCATCATTTGTGACTTTTAGTGACACAAAACTAGCTCAAATCCCTAATCCTCCCCTTTAGTCTGCTTGCTGTCAGTAGAATGTTATCCAGGGAACTTACCCCATAGAATTGCTTGGTTTTCTCTGGATATCTTGTAGCAATATTAGAAGTATTGCCAGTATATGCCAGAATCTCTGCACTCACTGACCGCAAGCAGAGATCCTGAAATTTGTAAGAAATTCAAACACAAACAATATTAGACAGCTGTATAATGAGACAGTGACAAGGCTTCAAGACAAGACATCCCTGAAAACCAAAATCCTGCTATTTCTTCCATTAAACCGGATCATTGGCCGGACACATATATTCCTAGTAACCTGTGCAACAGACCAGGCAGCTCTACTACAGGGACTTAATCCCCTTTGTGTTATTTCAGTCTGGTTCTTACTACACACAATATAATACATGTAGCTGTGTTTTTGCAGCTTTTATTAGACTTATGCAAAGGCTGAGCAAATATAAAGTACCTGGAGCTGCCCCGCCAGGAGATTACCCCAGACCGTTAGCACCATGGATTTACATGGGGGGGATTCTTCATGGCATATCTGTGCACTGTCCCAGCTGTCAAAGCAAAATTTATAATATTCTATTGCAGAAACTTTACACCGATTCAGGATGACTCTAAAAAACGTAAATTTAAAGGGGCAGTAACCTAAGATTCTGTGTCATCTCTAACAGTATTGCCTTTTTCTTTAACTAAATTATATCAATGATGAGTATGTGGCCTCTTCTATGGCTTGATAAATAAAGCCCCAAATATATACTATATAGAAAATTAAAAAATTCCCCACCATTTTGTGCAAACAGCTACTAGGCAAAGATGTATCCCCATGGTAACAGACTACAAACAATCCCTGTGTAGTCTGATCCTGGGGTAGGTTTTGTGCCGAGATTTTCTTTGATTCTGAAATTATATACGTGGACTATATATGATTATATACAGTATGTAGAATCCACAAGAGAAATGATCTAGTTTAAAGAACTAATAACATTTTTATTTTTTATTTTAGGGTCTTCCAGGCCCAAAAGGAGAAAGAGGAGAAAGAGTAAGTAATTCCTATATGTATGATCAATGTCATTTCCTAAGGACATGCAGCAGCAAAATATATGTAAAAAAGGAGGACACTAGAAATACCTACCTACCTAATATTGTGAAGTTCCCCCTCATGACAGCTCTGACCCATACATTATATACTGCCATTAGGGGGGACTGCTGCCAGGAAGGGGGGTACTTGGTGTGTACAATGGTTAGGTAGGTGGTCAGTGTCACAGTAACAGCCACATAATGCCAGGACACAAGGTCTCCAGCAGAACATTGCCCATCACACTGGTCCCGCCATCCTGTCTTCTTCTTCTTCCTCATCAGTTTTAATGTTCTAGTTGGTTGCTTGGTGTGAATAATAGTACAGGAACCAGTCACCCAATGACGATTAAGAAATAAGAATACATAAATAATGATTTTCACAATGGACTGCCTTTACAGGATACTCCCTCTTAGGGAACAGGAAAGTGTCAGGAAAGGAATCATACAATACATAATCAAGACAGGAAGGCTATAGTGCAATAAGAATATGAGAAGATAGGTGCAGCACAGGAGAAGTCATGGACATGTTTATTATACAATTCTGTTCAAAGTCTATACAAGCCTTTATATGTGGGTAGTGGAGAATCGGCATCCTACCTCCACAATGCTGTATACAGCACTAGCCATCATATACCCAGGAATAGAGACATTACCCTTATGTTTGCCTTCCCACAGGGTGACACCCAGTCCCAGAACATGGTGCGGGTTATTGCCCGGCAGGTGTGCGAGCAGATCATCCAGAGTAAGTATCTAAATCTTGGCTGGACCTTCAGACTTAGGGCCCTATTCCACCGAACGATTATCGTTTGCATAACGATTAACAATCTCAAACGACCACTATTGCGAAAGACCTGAAAACGTTCACTCATTTTCATGGAACGATAATCGTTACTTATGATGGTAATTGCGATCGTTTCATCTTCGCTATTTCTTTGCTATTGCGTTCGTATCTATTGCGAACGACAGAACGATGTGTTATTCAATGCGAACGTTTTGCGAACAAGCAACGATAAAAATAGGTCCAGATCTTATAAAGCGATCAACTATTTCTCGTTTGGTCGTTAATCGTTAACTGCATTTCAACCGAACGATTATCGTTTAGATTCGAACGATTTAACGATAATCTGAACGATAATCGTCCGGTGGAATAGGGCCCTTAGTTCACGTCTGTACTGAAACAGGTGTTTGGTGGACCTGATGAAAGAGCATTACGATTGGATTGTTTGAATGTATTTAGCTATAGGTCATTGCCTTAAAGGGCTTATCCAGGATTAGAAAACACCCCACTACTTTCTTACAAAAACAGCGCCACCCCTGTCATCAGGTTGTGTGTGGTATAACAATTCAGCTCTACTAATGTCAATGGAACTGAGCTGCAAAGCCCCATACCCAAGAGGACATCTAAGCCCATTTAAATGCAGTGTTTTAGACAAAGAAAAAAAATTATGTAATTCCTATTATTTCATACAAACTTGTATTTGCATATCGCATTAGACAGACTTAGTATTTAATCAGCAATTCTGTCCAAACCAATAGCTCCAGATATTGTTTTGAACCTTTGCTTATGTTTGTAGGTCACATGGCAAGATTCAATTCACTCCTGAATCAAGTACCAAGTCAGTCCGTATCGGTTAGGAGTATGCCAGGACCACCAGGACAACCTGGCCGACAAGGTCCTCCAGGACCACAAGGAGAACAGGGATCACCTGGAAGAGCAGGATTTCCTGGCAACCCTGGAAGCCCCGGAACACCAGGAGAAAGAGGTAAATTCTGTCCAGAAGCAGAGACCTATCCCCAAAATATTACTGTTTCAGGATGGATTGGAGGAGGGTTAAAACAAGTACATTGTCGTGATATTACGATGCCCCTTTGCCCCGTTACATCCAAAACTACAGTTAAATTTCCGTTCATCTTCGAATCTGTAAACACTGTCTACTGTAGAACTGGACCAAATGGCGTATATGGAGATGGTAATGTGTAGACAGAAGGTCTGTAGACTCAGGTCATAGGTTATTAATATTGGTCGGTCTAAGACAACTTTTTCTTTGGCCTAGTAGGGCACACTACCTCCTCTGTTAGCCGAGACAAAATCTAGTACATGTTCACTAAATCAATAGATGCCCATTGTTTTTAATGGACATCATCTAATGCTTATTTCCCTTGTGTTCCTTTTTCTATTGGTAATGCATAGTAAAAACATGCATAAAATATGTGCGTCTAATGGATGGGGCCAATTTAGGACATCATAAGATCTCAAGCTATCCAGAAGTCAACTGGTCGTGAAGTTGCGTAGTAACTGAAGTGTGGATCTGTGGTTGATCTGGGCTTCCTCACATATAACATTAAGGTCAAATAGGCCAGAATCACATAAAAATGCAATAACTAAACAAACATAAAATGTATGTATTTTTTTATTTGTCTCTCAATAGGTCTATCAGGAGAAAAGGGAGAACGAGGCAATCCAGGAGTGGGAACTCAAGGCCCACGGGGTCCCCAGGGACCTCCAGGTACAAATAATCAATAGAACAACAGTTCATTGTCTGCGAAGGTTGTGATGTGTATGTTATCCTGCAGGATGTGCCAGGTAGCCAAAAAGCCAAAAGGAGAACTGTAACTTTGCCAAAATTTATGAATCCTTTGTATACATTACCTCCCATGGGTTATAAAAGCTGGAGAATTCATTTAAGCTTTTCCTATAGACCTTTATTCCGCAGACCTTAATTACAATACCAAAATCAACTATTAGTTCCATGCAGGGTAATAGCGAATGTACAGCTACAGATACTATATTTGGAAACATTTCCCAACAGGACCCCCAGGAGAAGGTCGGACTGGAAGCCAAGGACCCAGCGGGCCACCAGGACAACGTGGATTGCCAGGTCCACAGGGAAATCTTGGTCCAAGTGGACCTCCAGGCCCGCCAGGATACTGCGATGCTTCTTCTTGCGCTGGATATGGTGAGCCCCAATATTTGTTGTAAATGTTCTTAAATGACTATGCATCATGGTGTCTACTGGAGATTCCAAAAAAATCCTTATGACATTTTCCTATGAAATAAGGACTAAATTGTCAAAAATAGTACAACACATGACCAAAAATGGGTTTCCCCACCAATAACACGTGTCTCCTTTCCACAGTATAGGTGATGAGTGTCTAATTGGTGGGAAGCCCAATGGTCTCTTACCCCCTGGTTGAATGGAGTGATAAGTCTGCCTTGCATATTCCTGCTCCATTCAACCATGGACCTGACAGAGATAGTAATGGGCTGCATTGGGCAATCTTCATCAGGACCATAAAGTATGATACATAAATAACACCTTGGTATAGTTAACACAGCATTATTTATTAGTCCTTCAGCAACTGTACAGTTTACATTTATGGTACGCCCCCTGCGCACCCCATACCACAGTATGTTATATAATTCCTAGACAAAGCTCACTTACATTCACTCATCGATATAAAGAGGACATCCCTACCAGTTGCCTATCACTATTTACAAGACAGTAAGTGAATGAAACATGTAATAGAACTTTGCCCAGCAATGGAATATTCCAGCAAAATGTCACATGTTAACCAAACATGACACTGCAAACTCAGCTTTGCATGTCCTCGTTATTGTTGGTGAGGTTTTGTCCGTGTCACTGTGTTTGTCATTTTGTATTGGTCATGGATCTTCTTTAAGGGTTTTCTCATCGTATTAAAACAGAGTAGTAACAATATGCCCTCTTACCAGTGGGATTTGTCTGGTATTGTAGGCCAGCTTCATTCATGCTGATGTCCATGGAGACATTTTTGAGAAAAAAAAAATCTCCCTTAGACCTTTAATGTAAAGAACTCATCTGGGATTAGAAATCATCACCAAACCTATCAGTGGGTTGTGTCTGGTCTTGCAGCTGACCTCCACTAAAATCAATGGGGGCAGGCGGCAATTCCGCACATGATCTGTACACCACTGTTTTTTAATCCCGAACAACCCTATGTAGGCCCGGACCGAAGTTTGGTTTGTATGGGAATATGTTATTACTACCACCAAGTGCAGGGTCAGATTAGGGTTCCATGGTCCACCCCAGAAAAGATGATTCTAAATCCCCCCTTTCTATCTATAGAGAAAATGTACACCTCATTTGTGTGCATCATAATCTAATAGGTTATTGGTAATCAAATTGACTCTAAATGCACATGATTGGTTCTAAAGTCAACTCCAAATACAGTTGCCTTTCGAGCCTGGGCCCACTAGACCTTTATTGGAGCTCAGTTGCATGGGCCAGTTGAGAGCTTCAGATACATACATTTGTCCAACAATAGGTGCGAGTCAACCAAAACAATGGTGGGGAAGGCTTTGACCTTAGCAGAAGTTAGACATCTGGAAATTAAGTTCCACAAAATATGTTATAAATACACCAAGAGTCACAAAACACAAAAAATTCCACTCAATATAAGCCAAAGTAGAACCTTCTTGTTAATTGTCGCTTTGCATTTGTCTGTCGGTGTGATGATATTTACGTACTGACGTTTGTGTTTTTTCTCTTTTGTTCATTTTTCTCTCCGAATGTCTCGTTTTACACAATTTTACACACATCCAATGTGAAGGCTTAATACCTTATAATGAATACGAGAATTGAAGAGCACGACCGATTGTGGTACAACCCTACATTGCCAATTGGCTCAAATTCACCTTTGGAAAATAGTCTGTAAAAAATAGACAGTAAATGAACTTGTCATAAAAAAATAAAAAAAAACATTTACTAAGTGATGAAGAGGAGAGGATAATGTTCTCTGAAGGCTTCTCCTTCCGCTTCCATTAGCTGCAGTCAAGCAGTGTCACACCAGCCAATGTACATTGCTTAGATAAAGCCTCGGGCTTGCCCAGAGCTGAAAAAACCAAGATACTGTGATATTATTCACTTCATTGATGTAAATGTCTGTGGTCGATTACACGTTCCTGGTGACGGTCTCCTAGTTAAGTCTTCGACTAGTTTTGTCTTGTTTGTATTAATTGTTCCATGTTGTAAATAAAGTTATGGTATTTAAACCCATGTATAGTATATAGGCCCTGTTAGCAAGTTAAGGTTTTTGTCTATACCCAGTTGTATATGTATTTAACCATTTATACACTCGTGGTGGTGGCGGGTCAAGGTGGATATGGCGGTGAGCCTGGCCAAGCCGGGCCCGAATCCTATGGCCCAGAAAGTCCTTATGATCATGACGATGATGAGGAAGAAGATCCTTATGGTGGATACCAAATGCCCTACCCTGATTCCTACTCCCAACCTGGTTACCACCAACTAGAGTTTACACCGGTCCAAGGGGAGGAAGACTCGGTGGAGGTCAGATCACCTGGGATTAACCGCATGACCAGAAGTATTTTGAAAAAAAGATCCAATCCTCTGAAAAATCTTCAGGATGGTTAAGTGGGACTCACTGAGTAGATACTCATCCTTCCGTGGCGGGACAGTCATCAAACATTGTCTACAATACATTGTACATAAGTATTGCTCTGTGTTCATGGAAATTGTTTACTTAAATTTTAAGTCCAATTTTTATCTGTTTTTGATCCGTATGTACTGTGAGACCAAAGGTAAATGAATATAACCCTTCCAGGTCCTGGAATATGTATGTAGCAATAGACAAGCATTATAATAAGCTAAATATAATAGACAGTGATAGGTCATTTGGCCCCTCATATTTGGGGCTGTTCAATTGAGGTAATTAATAAGGGGAAGAATGGAAGTTATTATAATAGAAAGTCATGTAGAATTTATGGTTCCAGTCATAATAATTATACTAAATTATACTCCAATTTAAGGAGGATCTTCAGATCTAAGCATCTAAGTTCAATATGGCTTAGTCCTTCTATTCTTTCTTTGAATCTGCTCAAACCTTTCCAGATAGAATGGAGACTTTTGGTGGGATGTTTGTTGTACCAAAAGGTAACTAGGGTTGACATGGCTAATTTTTGGACACCAACCTCAAGACGTCAACTTTTTTTTATAGTCCAGAAATCAGTTTTATCATGGGTTTGGTGCCCTTAGACCATCATTGTTGGTCTTATGTTTCTACTATCTCCCATCCAGACATCCATCTATTCAAATTTTCTGACTGGTAAATTTTTGAGATTCACAGCCAAAATGATAGATTTTTCGCTTTATCGTAGTGATGTTACAGATTAGATTAGTTTTACCTGTACAAATACATTTTGTTACTTGTAGTAATTTAAATGACTGGCGCCATCAGTCCACATCTTTACATTGTACATTGTAGCTAGACATTTGGTAGGTTCCAGGTCATTCGTGCAATAACTTTGTATGCCGCCACTTCCTGTTTTCTCTATGCCAGGTGCTAAAGTGACCAGTGGAAATGAAACATGAGGGTAATTTATTGTAAACCAATTTCCACTGTTTTGTAAAGACAAATAAAGATTGTTACAAGTTCCAATGGACCGCACATGTGTCATTGTTTAATAAAGTCATTAACAATTGTGTGCAAGGTCGTAGTTGTACATAGTGGTGCGACTGCCATCCATATATTTCTACATGGTAAACAGGGCTACAATGCAGTATGACGCCACGTTCACACAATGTAAGTTTTGTGTTAATCACGGCAGTTGTTGCCGATGTGCAACAACGGCCGTGATTAATACACAACTTACGTGCACTGCAGTTAGAGGGAATCCTGGTCGGAGTGTATACACATAGGGGGAGATTTATCAAACATGGAGACTCTTTGGAAAATGAAAGGTGGAATCTGATTGGTTGCTAGGGGCAACTGAGCCAGTTTCACTTTACACCATGTTTGATAAATCTCCCCCATAGTATACACTCCGGACGGGATTGCTAGCAGCCTAACAAAAAACTAACATGTCAGTTTTGTGCGGCCACTATTCATTGAATAGCGGCTGCACAAGCCTGACAGGTCACACAATGGAGAGTACGGCTCCGGCCGCACTCTCCATTGTGTTCAATGGTCAATTGGGATGCGGGCACACGCGGATGCACTCACATCCCAATTCAACACAAATGAAGATCATCCGGGCTGGTACTGCAGTACTTCCTCACTAACACCAGCCCGGTCACAGAACGGTTGGTGTTTCACGTTGTGTGAACATGGCCTAAAAGTATAGTGCGGTTTTTGGAAAAAAAAAAAAAAAAGCGGACAGCGACTTTAAAACTAAGATGGAACCCCACACCTTCCTTGGTAATAAGTGACAAAACCTACTATTATAGTTACACTACAAGTCTATGGCTGGGACACCACGATCCACTATGGCAACTGGTGACATCACAACCCACACTAATGCATAGTTTAGTTGGGCTTTATCATGGGAAATATCCTTATAAGCTTGGTAAAAATTACAATACTTGATGTCGTCTTTGGAAGAACCTCTAAACCGGTTCCGCACAACCCTAGTTAGGGAACACCAGCTATAGAGCTTGGTTGCACATGCATACTCTACTTGAGTACCACAACTCGAGATTGGATCCCAGTGAATGGAATTAGACTCTTAAACTATCGCCTGGCATCCAAGAGAATATGAATATAAAATTTGTTCCAGTTATAAGGCCAGAGCTACACTCTTACGGTTATTGGAAGAAGAACTGTACACCCCACATCTAGAATTGGGTTGTTTAGTTGGTGTATATATATATAGTTACTAAGTGTAATCTTTGTTTGCCAGAGGGAATTGTGTGGATTCAAGTCATCATCTACAGCAATGTCCACATATATGTAGTACTATTTAAAGGGGTACTCCAGTGGGGGGGGGGGCACTTTTTTGCTGGGACCGGGGAGGAGGTGGCTGAAGGAAAAGACGTCCACTCACCTCCCCGATTCCAGCGGCGGGTCCCGCATCGCGGCGCTCCGGTGCCCGGCCGCTTCCTGGCGTCTGACGCGGGCCCGAGACGTGACGTCTCAGATCCGCTCAGCCAGTCAGTGAAGCAGGCGGGATCCGTTTCAAGTCCGCTCAGATCCCGCCTCCTTTACTGACTGGCTGAGCGGACCTGAGACGCATCGTCTCGGGCCTGCGTCAGACACCAGGAAGTGGCCGGGAACCAAGCGCAGCGATGCGGGACCCGCTGCTGGAACCGGGGAGGTGAGTGGTCCAAGCAAAAAAGTGCCCCCCCCCGCTGGAGTACCCCTTTAAGGGATGTAGATCTTGATGCGGACAGTAAATGGGATCCATATATATATTCTGGAATGAGCTTTGGGACAGTAATTTCAAATGTTCCCATTTCAGTAAGATATTGAAACATACTTTTCACATTTATAACATACACTATAAAATCCTTGCTTATGGTAGGTCTTCAGCATACCCTTCCATTAAGGACCCTAGCAGGTAAAGTATATTGGACGAAACCACATGATACCACCATGAAACAGCTTCATGTCTATACACTTGAATAACATTGTTCCTTCATTTGACATGATCCAATGAAATCGTAGAGACAGCACTCAGGTGAAAAAATGGGTGGTTTATTCACAATATTCATTTGACATGAGTCCATGCCTCCTCTTCATCTGCGTTATCAATTTTATAGTGTGCCCGAAGCAAAAAAACTATTCTCAGTCCATTTCAAGGAACCAAGCCCATGGTTTTGTCATCACAAATCTGATTCTTTTTTTTACGAAAGCAGAAATTCACAGGACGCAAAAGGGGTAGACAATTGTATGGGAGCCATGGCGGCTGTAAATGTGATTAAAATATTTTGCCTGGAATGTTTTGCCAAGAAAAGTAAGACAACAGATGTCCAAAAAAAAGATCCTACAGCAGAGGTGAGAGCTTATTCCCTATATATAGTATAGGATAGCCAGCTGACATCTGTTACCTTACAATTGACGCCACTCACACCTATTTCAAACAGAAGTTCTTAACCTGGGTTGGTGGATAGAATTCAACTGCTGTGAAAAAAAGTTGAGAATATGTTCATGCTCTTCAAAAGGGCTGCCAAAAAGTCTGTGGTATAACAAAGAATCCCCGATACAATGCAATCCCCGTTCAGTCATCCTCATCTTTCAGTTCTTCTTCGAAGGTTTCCCCATATTTTAGCTCTTCCTCCTTACACATCCTTGAATTAATGACTCTTATCTCCATCTATTCATGATTTCAGTCCTTACCTCTCCTTTCTTCTTGAACACTATGGGCCCTGCTGTTTTCCTACTTTGAGATTTGGACCTGTTTATCGATAATGAGATCTTTCAAGTTTATTCGTAAAAAGTTTAAAGGAAAAAAATTATCCGAAACTTGACTTGTAACATATAAGCCAATAAGATACTCCAATATGTAATATATTTATGACTGTAACTACAATCTCAGTGCCCATATTTATAACTATACTACTTTCAGATCTTTGTGCTAAATGGGTCCAAGGTTCTACCTACAAAATAAGATGTACAGACGAACAGCACCGAAGATTCTGCTGATCTTTTAACATGGACTGGACAGGCAATGCTCCATATGCCACTATAACTAGCATGGCTTACCAAAAAAGATTGCAACAGTTCAGCAATAGGGACAGGTAGTCATGGACCCCTTAAAGCGTGTGATGGTGGTACTGCTTTTATTCACCTATCTGTATGTTTTTGGGTGTGGGAGGAAACCGGAGTACACAGAGGAAACCCACGCAAACACGAAGAGAACATACAAACTCTTTGCATTTGTTGCCCTTGGTGAGATTTGAACCCAGGACCCCAGGGCTGCAAGGCTACAGAACCACTGAGCCAGCGTGCTGCCCTGTAATAAAGCCATCAATACATAAGCCTTGTGTAGTCTGGCAAAAGGATTTATTGTAAAGCAAAATGTAACGTCCATATAAACATACAAGAAAAAATTCCAACATAAATCTTCACGGGTTCAGTGATGATCACCCTGGCATTCTTTCGATAGTTATTTGGGCAGGTAATCCGAGGATCTGCAATATAAAAAGGTATGGAAATGGTAAAACTATTTTATTTATACTTATCTCCTTAATTTTGTCCACTGCATACAAAAGATAGCCAGACATCATGTGTCCCAGGAAAACGGCCATTTCCCCCTCTTTTCATCTCTATCCTGTACCTGCCTATCAGATATCTGGCTGCAGCAAATTTATCATGATATAGGATTTGCACAAGACTATACGTTTCTTGGATTTTCTACATGATGCTGAACATTCCCGTGTTCTTTATCGGAAGGGAAAGCGGCAGCGGCTTATCTCTCAGAGAGAAAAAGGGTTTGGGCAGTGAAATTGCCTGACCCCCTTGAGACGCCTATACCCGAGCAGCATAAGTATAAAGCGTACAGGGACCTTTGTGCTGAATCAATCTGCAAAGAGTCATTCCTGCTCTGGAGGATTCCTTGTCACCATTTACTGTGTGATTATTTATTCATTTGCATACACAAATACTGGTTTAGCACTAACATAGTCAAAATAGTGCGTAGTGCTCCAGGATACTGCCAATATCCACCATTGTTGGCACATAACTCTTATATACAACGTATCCAAGCTCGGATACGTTGTATATAAGTGTTTGTTCATTTACACCTGTGTCGCATAATACCAGATTTTCCCAGCAGCCGGACATACTGTAGGTCCTCACAAAAAATATATAAAATATACACTTATAACCAGCCATCAACTGGTTATATATTATATCACTTCCAGAGCATTTTATGTCAGTGTATTAGACCTACATACATAGTCATTGTCATTAATAACACATGACCCCACATGGCTGCCGGACCCCCCAAGTGTACAAAGTATCTAAAAAAGCAGAAACAACCAACATAATGAGTGGTGATGACAATGTGCTCTACAGTCCTCACCGCTGAATGCAAACAAAGCAGATGAGCAAACAAACATGGAGTCCGGTGAGAAAGTGAGACCTGTCATGTATGTGGTGATCTCCGCACAGCGGGGTCAGACAGGATGATGACAGGCCAGAGGAGCTTACAATGGGCAGCCACAAAGACTACAGCGTGTCTACACAGGGGAGCGCTCCACAAGCTCAGGGTCACTATTGTTTGGAGGCCTTTACTTGTAATATAAGCCTTGCTCCAGGGCAGGAATTAGAGATCTAACAGGAGGAGAAGAAATACAATGTGCTCGGAAGGAATTCAGAGACTTTCACTTTTTGTAATGTTGCAATGTTAAAAAACAAAAAAAATTCCAAATCATTCTGCACTCCATTATAATGGGAATGTGAAAACACAATTTCGGTAGTCAGACCCCATGCATTTACTCAGACCCTATTATGACATCCCGTTTCTCTCGACTATCACGGAGATGTTCCTGCACCTGTCACATGTGGTAAGTTCAGCTGATTGGACGCAATATGGAACGACACGCCCCTGTCTATATAAGGTGTCATAGCCAACAATGTATATTAGGGCAAAAACTAAGCCACGAGGAGGAAAGAGCTGCCTGTAGAGCTCAGAGACAGGATTGTGTGAAGGCACACAAAGTTTTGGAGCACAGCGGCCATAATTCTTACATGGAAGAAGTTTTGAGCAATCTTTCCCTAGAGCTAGCTGCAACACCAAACTAACTAATTGAGCTCCATTTAATTTTCCTCTGTAGTGTTGAGTGGGCCTGTCAAACTGTTGGGGTTTGGTAATGTTATCCAAAGGCGTTTGTTCTCCCGTGGCTGCACCGCCCAACACTATTCCTCTCTTCCTGGAAAGTGGTCAGAACCCCAACCAATCAATCAAGTAGTTATCCTCCATCCCCTGGATGACTAGATGAGAACTTTTGATCGTAGACTTTTTATTTCTACTTTTATTGTAGAGGGGGTGAAACCTGCAGCGAATCCATGCCACAACCTGTATGCAGATACTGCTATGGATTCGAGACTCATGGTGGAAAATATTTGCCTGACTGCTATTCAGAGCTCTCTGCACAGTGACACCATTTCAGTCCGGTTATTGGAGAACTCTGTTGGCAGCTCCCAGATTACTTTTTATTTAGGTTTTACATTCCAGCTGCATGAAGCCTATGAATATTACTTATAATCCTAACCTAATATAAACCACATGCTTATAATACTACTGAAAATACAGGGGACTCTGCTACTGCTATGCTATACCTAATGGGTATTCAGTAATTTACAGCAGTCCCATACACCTTAAAGGGGTTATCCGGAGAGCAGACAAGGTCCTTCCTCTTCTGCTCTCCACTGCCCCCCAACTGCCCGTCTAAGAGTGGGGTGCAATGTCCAACAGCTGCCTGATCTTGCTGGGAATCGGTCAGCTATTGGTAATTGCCCACAACTTTATCCTGCCCCTCCCTCTCTGAAGAAGTTATCAGCACAGACGGGCAGAAGGGGGCGAAGTGGAGCACAGAAGAGTATAATAGGTAGGAACTTTATGGCTCTCCTGATAAGCCCTTTAAACAGAGCAGCAGGGAGCATGCTCGACCACCACTCTGACCTGCTCCTGGTCTGGAAGGTCAAGGTATTCTGACACTCAGGTCTCTACTGATCCTGCATTTATCTCCTATACAGTGGACAGGTGAATGTGCATCTATCTGCAATACCCTAAATCTAACCTGTTGACAGCCCCTTATAGCCCCGGAACACTGAGGAGGTAGGTATGTGTGTTACCTTCCTCCTTGGCGCCGGTCCCACACTGTTAAGGTGCTACTACACAAAGCGATTGTTCAACGATTACCGATCTCAAATGACTGCTATTGCAAACGACCTGAAATCCTTCGCCCAATGACACGGAATGGTGATCTCACTTATGATCGTTCTTGCGGTCGTCTTGTCGTCACTACTGCGAATAACCAAACGTCTTGTTCCATACAAACAATTTGCGAACAATCAACAATAAAAATAGGTCCAAACTCTACCAAACGACTATTGATCTCTCATTGGTCGTTAAATCGTTGTCTGCTATTACACTTAACGATTATCGTTCAAATCCGAACAATTATCGCCCTGTGTAATAAGGCCCTTAGTCGGAGTAATCTTTGCTCCGATGCATTAGGAGCACTGCCCCGTCATCGGCCCACTGCTTCTAATGATAATCAATAGAGGAGGCGGGCTGGATAACGGGGCAGTGCTCCTAGCAGTGCATTGGAGCAAAGATTACTCCGACTAACAGTGTGGGACCGGCGCCGAGGAGGAAGGTAACTCACATACCTTCCTCCTCAGTGTGGTGGGCGCAATAGGGATCTATCAGCAGGTTAGATGGGTCTAACCTGCTGATAGTTCCCCTTTAAACTGTCAGCTGCCATCCTATTAGGTACAGGGCTACAGTACTATATACTGTGTGTCACCTGAATCAATGTAAACTCTGAAGAGGCTGTGGTGCTCACATTAGCGGCGCTCATCCTTCAAAACCGGCGATTAAACCCCTGCAGATGTATTATGGAGGACAGGCAATCAATTTATAAAATCTTAACCATTCATGTCTTGCCGATGAGCACAGGAAAGGCTTAGAGGCGAGCAGGAGCGATGGAGTTTTATATCTACACATGATCATCTGGAGTTTCGCTTTAAGAACTTGATCTTTTTCCAAGTTTACAAGCAGTCTGCACTAATTCCTTTCTTCTCCTCGTGACTCGGGGAACTCCCTACCGGCAGATGTACTTCCCCATAACACTCGGCCTCTCCCCGCAACGCTCCAATGATTATTCACTTTGGAAACGTTCCCGCTCCGTTGGTTTATTTACACTGGAGCACGTGAGCGCTCGGCCGGAGACATCACTCGCTGGTCTGATAAGTCAGAGGACGAGGTCTGTACATGATCCTATCACTATCTAATATACATGAGACCCTCTACATGGCACTGATCCTACAGGGGCGCAATAGTGACTATATTGTACTGGCGGTATATGGAAAGATGCTGCGGGGACTCTCCGTTCCTCAACAATACAGTTCTTGACTATATGGATTGAAGGGATTTTAACTAATGGTTTATCCTTAAAGGCGTACTCCAAAACCATCAAAAACCCATATGTTTTAGGAGTCTTAATTCTGCATTTCCTTGATTAGTACAACACTTCCCAGAATTCATTGCTTTCTCCCTTCAGACTAAGCTAATTATGTATGTATGTATGTATGTATGTATGTATGTATGTATGCACGTATGTATGTATGACAAGTAGAAGGCGCTATAAGGGGCTATCAGCAAGTTAGATTCATATAACCTGCTGATAGTTCCCCTTCAAACTGTCACTGTTTTTTTTTTTTTTTGCAGAAATCAATAGTCCAGGCGATTTCAAGAAACTTTGTAATTGGGTTTATTAGGCAAATCTGCCATTATCTGCATTCAAAAAGACTTTCCCCAGGTCCCCCCCCCCCCTCCTCTCTCTCATCCACTGCTCATTATCAGGAAATCTTAACTGGTTTACATCAGTCGGGCCCTGTCTGTTCTATGGAGAGGGGAGGGGAGGGGGGGGAGGGAGATTAGTCCCAACAGAGAACAAAGGATTACACAGTGGGAGCTGTATGAAAGCCGGTATTCAGAGGTCAGAGAGGTTAGTGCAGACTGTCAGAGGAGATAGCCGGTGATGTAGCTGTAAATTAACTCTTTGTTGTCCTGTTTTGGTGCCTCAATTCCCTCTCTCCATAAGAGAACCATGAAGACAGGGGAGAGCTTCAAAGAGCACTTTCTGATGACAAAAATGCATTTTTCGGCAAATAAATCCAATTACTAAGTTTCTTAAAAATCGCCTGTACTATTGATTTCTGTAAAAAAACAGTGACACTAAGTAAGATCAAGGTGTACTCAGTGGCAGTCCAACCCCCATCAATGCATTATACTGCAGTACGTACACAACGTGTGGTGTCCATGGATAAGTGCCTGTATAAAGCATCATATGGGCATTCAGGTGATAGATAGATGGATGGCTGGAGACCACCACAGTGGCTCACAAGAAGGGAGGACGCCCACCTATACTAGCAGGGGATAAACGATGGCTCCTTTAACTCTACATCCTACTATAGAACGTGGAGGGGATGTTACTGATGCCGAGCACAAGGATATAGTCAAAGAGCCTGGAGTTTTCTTTTTTTTTTTTTTAACTTTAACATTTTTTATTTTTAATCATAAATAAGGTACATAGACAAAAACATTTTACACATTAACAATATATATCTAAGTGTCTGTAATCCTTACTAATATCTCAATAAATTAATTTTGTTACCATCCCCCACCAAACCTTTAAATCACTAATCTTTTTAATAAACCGAACCAATCCCTTGGTGCCCCCCCTCCCTTCCCTTTCCCCCTCCCACCTTCCCCCCCGCCAAAGAGACAAAAAAAAAAAAAAAAAAAAAAATTCATTGGCATCTTTCAAATTTCTCTATACAGTTCTCCCAGTGTTTTATATTAGGGGTTTCCGGTGCCAGCCATTTTCTCACGATCACAAGTCTAGCATAGAACAACATTCTCTGGATCTTACTCCTACTTTTCCTCTTGCATGCTACAGACGAAGAGTCTCCCAAAACGGCCAACACTGGACTTAATTCAAACTTTAACTTTAACATATCCATAATTTTTCTGTGTACCAGTTCCCAAAAGGAGACCAGGGCCCCACACGACCACAACATATGCCCATAGCCGGCCCGGCTTACACCACACCTTGGGCATTTATCCTCATCCCATTTTTTGATTTTACATAGAAAGAGTGGGGTGTAATATAGCTGATGGACAATATTAAATTGAACAACCCTATGGGAGCCTGCCCTGGAAACTTCCTTAATCCCTTTTAGAATCCTTACCCACTGATCGTTACTCAACTCTCCAAACTCCATTCCCCATTTCCTCCTCCCCTTCTCACCTATTTCATAGTCCGACATGAAGTGTAGATATAGGGTTTTAACCTCATTTTTAAATATTGTCCCATTTCTAAGTTTTCCTATTATTGGGCCCGGTTCGCATATATTGCCCTGGGATCTTTTTAGGTTCCCACGAACTATCGCTGTATACCTCGCATAATCGTACCAGTGTTTCTCCTCTAGTTTATATTCCCTTCTAAGAGTGGTCCAATCTTTAATATCATTACCTAACATTACATCTTTCACTGTTCTTATTCCTGCTTCTACAAAGGCCTTCACTGTTCCCATACCACTTCTCCCACCAAACCCCTCGTGCAGCCACAAAGGGGAAAAGTCCAATATTCCATTTCTTTTTTCCTCTATCTTTAGTTTTTTCCAAACCCTAATTAGGGACCTTACCATTACCCATCTACTCCATTCACCCCGCTCCAAGTGGCCGCTTTCTAAAATCTGGAAAACATCCCATACTCCCTCTCCCAATTTTTCACACAGAAATCTACCCAAATTGTCTTGTTTCCATCTAGCCAACCAAAAACATTCCGAAGCTAACAAATATTTATCTACGTTGGGAACCCCCAACCCTCCTCTTGCAACTGGCACACATAAATCTTCTATTTTCATCCGCACCCTTTTTCTTCCCCATATCAGTGCGTTCCATGCCACTTTAATTCTTTTAAGATACTTTTTCCCTACCCCAACTGGTGTGGCACTGAATAGGTAAAGAAGTTTGGGCAGAAGTATTGTTTTTATTAATGTAATTCTGTCTATCCTGGAGACTCTCAGTCTGCACCAAACAGAGACCTTCCTCTCTATATTATTTACCACATCCTTGGTATTCAGGTCATCAAACCCCCGTAAATCCCTGGACACCTGAATGCCCAAATATGTAAAACTTTTCCCTTTTTCTAAATTATACAGTGGAGGAAAGGATAAGTCCAATTCCTGATCAAGAGACATAAGGGTAGATTTTCCCCAATTTATTAGTAGCCCAGAGTAAACCCCCAGTTCTTGAACCAGGGACATAACCCGAGGTACCCCTTTTTAGGGTCCCGCAAGAAAAAAAGGAGGTCATCTGCGTACAGGGATATTCTGTTCCCACCGCCCCCCGCCCCAAAGCCTTCTATCTTATCATCAGTTCTTACCTTAATTGCAAGGGGCTCAATCCCAAGGGCGAAGAGCAGTGGGGAGAGAGGACATCCCTGCCGCGTACCCCTACCCAGCGAAAACAACTCAGAGAGGACATCACCAGTACGTATTGCAGCTCTCGGGTTCTGATATAACAATTGGACCATCCCCAAAAAACCCTCCCCTATCCCAAAGTGCCTCATTACTTCCCATAAATACTCCCACTCCATCCTGTCGAACGCCTTAGTTGCGTCCAACGACAGGATGGAGTGGGAGCCCCCCCCCCCCCCTATCTGCATATTCACAAACAGACGCCTGATGTTGTGTCTGGGCATACGACCAGGTATAAATCCACATTGGTCCCCATGTACTATAGTGCCTATTATTTTACCTAGTCTCCTTGCAAGAACTTTAGCGAAAATCTTGGCATCACTATTAATAAGAGAGATAGGGCGAAAAGATTCTATATTTAGGTGGTCCTTCCCCGGTTTCGGGATCAAAATTATGGAGGCATCCCTCATGGATGCCGGCAGTTCCCCAGCCTCCATCGCCTCTAGAAGAGTTTGGTGAAGGCATGGTAACAAAACCTCTCTATGTCTTCTGTACATCTCATAAGGGATGCCATCTCTACCCGGGGTTGAATTCCCCACTATTGCCTCCAGGGCCTCATTAAGTTCCATTAAGGAGATAGGGGCATCTAGTTCTTCCTTCTCCAGTTGACTTATCTGGGGGAAAACAATTTTCCCCAGGTATTCCTCCATATCTTCCCTTTTATAAATAGCTTCCTGCGCATACAGATTCTCATAGTATGTCCTGAACTCCCTATTTATCTCTTTCGGGTCATTTACTATATCCCCAGAGTTGCTCCTTATTGCCCTTATACTTTTTTTCCCCTCCTGATTTTTCACCAGGGCCATTAGCCCCTTATTTGGTCTACCCGAACCCAAGAAATTCCTCACCCCCCTAAATGCCGCAATATTCCTTGCTTTATCCTCTAAGTACTTATCCAACTCTTCCTGTTTGTTTTTTAATTCACTTTCTAGTGCTAGTGACTGTGCCTTTTTAAATTCCTCTTCTAATTTTTTAACCCCCTTAATTAATCTCTCTTCCTTTTCCCTAAATCCCTTTTTAATTCTACATATCACACCATGATATTTCCCCCTAATTATAGCCTTTAGTGTATCCCATACTATCCCCTTACTAGCAGAGCTACAGTTAATTTCCCACAACTCTTTTAATTCTAAACCAATTTTTACAGTGTCTGTGATAAATTGAAACCAATGTGGATTTATACAAATACTCCTAAACTCCTTTAGTGCGCTACTCTGAATTTCAACAATGAGTGGTGCATGATCAGAAACACAACGGTGTAAATACTCTATTTTAGTAATTTTTTGTGCCATTAACTCATTCCCAAATCCCATATCTATTCTGGACATAGTACGCGAGGTTTTATTCCAACAAGAGAATACCTTGGATTCAGGGTTCCTCTCCCTCCATAGATCCTTTAACCCCATTTCAGCAATAATATCTGGCAGTTGGGAGTTTCTAATCTGTACCTTCGGGTTCAACATCCTTAATCTATCATTCTGTTCATTCATAACAGCATTAAGGTCCCCCAACATAAACGATGGCTCCTTTAACTCTACATCCTACTATAGAACGTGGAGGGGATGTTACTGATGCCGAGCACAAGGATATAGTCAAAGAGCCTGGAGTTTTCTTGGTGGGCTCACCCATACAATAGTAAATAAAGACAAGATCAGACACGTCCACCATCATCCTCATCACCAAAGATGACTTGTTAATCCTGTTACAGTCCAAGGACAAGCTGAGAGACGTCTGTCTGTCCGTCAGGCTGTCACTGTGAGCGGGAAACATGACTGTGTACAAGCGAGGAGAAATTACAGAGCCATGCATGGGATGAAAGGGCCCGATAAAAGGATTTGTCAGGACGCGGGGCCGGGGTGCCAGCAATGGAGAAGAGAAAGAAAACATTTGGCAGAAAGCAAAAAAAGATTTTAAAAAATTCCATCATACTAGAAAAAAAACAGCTACTGGACAAATACTTGGCATTTTTATGTAAAAAAGACCCAAAAATGTCATTGGTAGTGTGAATGAGTGATAAGACCCGGCTTTTTTTTTTTTTTTTAAATCAACTGGTGTCAGAAAGTTATGTAGATTTGTAATTTACTTCTATTTAAAAATCTCAAATCTTCCAGTACTTATCAGCTGCTGTATGTCCTACAGGAAGTGGTGTATTCTCAGTGACTGACAGCCACAGTATCTTTGTATAATAGAAAAAGTGTCACTTATATTATGGAGAGGAGACAATGCATGTGTAATATATCAACAGACTGGGCTGCCATGACTTTACTTTCTGCTGGATTCATACGAAAAACCTCCACAAGAATCTGTAGACTCAGTACGGCAAGTCTAGGGGGGCTCGGAATCTGTAGACTCAGTGCGGCAAGTCTAGGGGGGCTCGGAATCTGTAGACTCAGTACAGCAAGTCTAGGGGGGCTCGGAATCTGTAGACTCAGTACAGCAAGTCTAGGGGGGCTCGGAATCTGTAGACTCAGTACAGCAAGTCTAGGGGGGCTCGGAATCTGTAGACTCAGTACAGCAAGTCTAGGGGGGCTCGGAATCTGGAGACTCAGTGCGGCAAGTCTATGGGGGGCTCTGAATCTGTAGACTCAGTGCGGCAAGTCTATGGGGGCTCGTAATCTGGAGACTCAGTACAGCAAGTCTACGGGGGGCTCAGAATCTGGAGACTCAGTACAGCAAGTCTACGGGGGGCTCAGAATCTGGAGACTCAATACGGCAAGTCTATGGGGGGCTCAGAATCTGGAGACTCAGTACAACAAGTCTACGGTAGGGTCAGAATCTGGAGACTCAGTACGGCAAGTCTATGGGGGGCTCAGAATCTGGAGACTCAGTACGGCAAGTCTATGGGGGGCTCTGAATCTGTAGACTCAGTACTGCAAGTCTATAGGGGCTCAGAATCTGGGGACTCAGTGCGGCAAGTCTAATGGGGGGCTCTGAATCTGGAGACTCAGTACGGCAAGTCTATGGGGGCTCGTAATCTGGAGACTCAGTACAGGAAGCCATGGGGGGCTTGGAATCTGTAGACGCAGTACGGCAAGTCTAGGGGGGCTCAGAGGTCCACAATACAGCCATATGGATGACACCTTGCACGCACTGTTGCCTCTAGAGTAAACTTGTGGCTATACACCACTGCAAATACTATAATAATAATCCCGGCCTCCACATCTGGTTCTGGGCTATTACCTACCAGATGTTCAGGACGGTACGGAGTGGGGAGGAGGAGGGGAGCATCAAAGTATCTGGGCAGCAGACGGCAGACCCAGCCCGCACCTCTCCCCTTCTAATCCAGACACACCGGAGCATTGTCCTCTGTAATTTACGGCTGTAAAATCACTTAGAGGAGGCTCCGAGGATGGAAATGACATAATTCGGGCTCTTCCAGACAAATGACGGCTTATAGCCTCTCTTCTCCTCCGATTTCCCCCTGGCCGGCTCCTTCTCACGTCACGTCTTGATCTCGGTGTTTAGGACTGTCAGCGTCCTGTGATCATCCAGGGTTACTGGCAGGACTCATTCACGGACACATAATGGATTATGCACAGAAGCTGTTCTAAAGAGAAGGTGAAAGCCGCTGCTGCCTGGAACACGATGGAGGTTTCTATGTCTGAGGATTACTAATATGGGGTGACAGCGTCTGGAATGCTGCAAAGTACTGGTCCTGGCAGCTGATCATAGTAGATTCTCTATGTGTACGGGGCAAGTTCATGATGAAGACACTGGCGCTGTCCAATGCATCTCCTGGGGTGCTGTTAGGGGGTATTCACCGCTCCCGTGTACGGTCCATATATAAGGACGATGTGCTATGGAACGGGACTCAGATTTATCGGGATCATGATTGATGATGATGCCGAGAGCTTCTAAACTGTTTAAAGGGGAACTATCAGCAGGTTAGAAAAAGACTGTTCCGCACAAGCTCTTCACAGGGGGAGACAGATACTCCTATTAAAGTTATTGGTGGTGATTATTCAGCTCCGGCCACACAGTTATAATGGATTTGATGACAGTTCAGCCTCCCTAACTGTATACTCATTGACTTTGCTAATTTAGAGAGATATATAGAAATGAGTATTATTACATTTTCCTCCCAGCAGGCAGCAATGGTCCTGGCTCTAGTTGCCCATGTGATGCTGTGCTGATGCATCATGGGATCGATAGCAGATATGAAAGAGAGAGAATGCAGTTTGAAATATGTCAAGTCAAGTCGGCTGATCACAGGTCCCATGACTTAGAGACGGTAATTAAAGGGCTTGGATGCAGCAGAGCTGGGATACAACAGATGACACTGCAGGAATAGTGATGGGGAAAGGGTTTGGTGGGTGTTCTAGTGATGGTGCATGTTTGGGCTTCATGGTTCTTGGAGTGATGGTGAATGCATAGGTTTGGTGGGTGGTGAAGTGAAAAGGCATGCACAGGTTTGGAGAGCATGGTAGAGATGGTGCATGCCCGGATTCATTGGGTGATGGTGCATGCTAGGGGATTGGGGCATTGTTATTGCCTGGGATTAGTAAGTGTTGAACATATGCTGCATGACCAAGGTTGGTGGGTTGTGGATATAGTGCATGCCCAGGGTTGGTTGGTTGTAGATATGGTGCATGCCTGGGTTGGTGGGTTGTACATATAGTGCATGCCTCGGTTGGTGAGCTGGATATATGGTGCATGCTCAGGGTTAGTGGGTTGTAGATATGGTGCATGCCTGGGTTGGTGGGTTGTACATATAGTGCATGCCTGGGTTGGTGAGCTGGAGATATGGTGCATGCTCAGGGTTGGTGGGTTGTAGAGATGGTGCATGCCTGGGTTGGTGGGTTGTAGAGATGGGGCATGCCTGGGTTGGTGAGCTGGATATATGGTGCATACCCTGGGTTGGTGGGTTGTAGATATGGTGCATGCCCAGGTAAGTGTTGTACAGCTGGTGCATGTCCAGATTGGGTGGGTGGCCCAAAGAATATGTAATAAAATCTCATCAGTAAAAACCTTTGTACTACAACTATGCACAGATTTCCCCTCAACAAACTACATGCAAATAGGCATTTTATGTTGAGAAGAGAAATGGTCTCTAACAGATCCGGCTCCAGACCACCCCGCACCTTCCTGTGACATGCTAATGAATGTGCAAGTACGGCCCGAGCTGAAGCCTGACTAATAGTCCATTAATGGGCTGACAATGGTCTCCACTTGACTATAAAGCAACCAGCATTGCCCACAGTTCGGCGAGACACCGGGGGGCACAACCACAGCGTCTGACTAAAGCAAATGAAGCCGCGGTCATTTCCATCTGACTTCAAAGGCTTCATTATTCCATCGCTTAACTATCCGACATTGAATCTCTGGGGTCTGAAATGCATTTCTATAGATGATATTCCGCTCGGCACATTTCTGATTTAACCCCCAGAGCAGGAGAAGAAAAAGAGCGGGATAAATGTGCGACTATAAAGAGATCTTAAGGAGGCGACATCTGGGACCGGAATCCGGCACAATGGAGCTGAGCGGGGAAGAAGCTGCATTTATTACAGTGGATTATCCCTCACAATGTGCTCCCTGAGCTTCACATGGTGGAGACTTCTCATCGGCGGCTTTCAGGAAAGTTAAATACCTCGGAGATCATTTTGCAATGAGGCGGAACAAAAAAAAAAAAAAAAAAAAAAAAAAAACACGTCTCAGAGACATAAAGGGATCGGCTTAGGGCTGCCCGAACCAACACATGGAAATCTAGGCTCACCGGCGGACACCAAGGGCCCTATTACACGGAACGATTATCGTGCCAAAAATCGTTATATTGTTTGAATTTAAACGATAATCGTTCTGTGTAATTGCAGGCAATGATCGAAAAATCGTTCGTATGTCGTTGATCGTTGAATTAGATCCAAACCTATAATTAATGTTAATCGTTCGCTGTAATTCCACATTCATTCACTCAAGTTCCGCATTTGTTCACTAATCGTTTAGTGTAATTGCACATGGTTCAGTGTTTTGCTGGGATCAGATGGAGTAAACGATCATAGTAACTAGAGATGAGCGAACCGGGTTCGAGTCGATCCGAACCCGAACATTCGGTATTTGATTAGCTGGGGCTGCTGAACTTGGATAAAGCTCTAAGGTTGTCTGGAAAACATGGATACAGCCAATGACTATATCCATGATTTCCACATAGCCTTAGGGCTTTATCCAACTTCAGCAGCCACCGCTAATCAAATGCCGAAAGTTCGGGTTCGGATCGACTCGAGCATGCTCCAGGTTCGCTCATCTCTAGTAGTAACGATTGCAATAACGAACCTTGTAACGATAGGAACTAACGACTATCATTCTGTGTAATATAGTGAACGATTTCAGGTTAACGATAAACATTCTCGTTTGCGATCGTTTATCGTTAGTCATTAATAGTTAAAAATCGCTCCTTATAATAGGACCCTAAGCCACATGTGATTTAGTTGTCTTTCACCGATTCCAGTTTTATGCAGACAAGGTTGGATCACTGTTTAATGAAAACTTCTACAAACATTCTAGTATACTGAGCGTTTCAAACCCCTAATGCAGGGTTAGGGAACTACGGCTCTCCAGCTGTTGCAAAACGACAACTCCCATCATGCCTGGGCAGCCAAAGCTTTAGCTTTGTCTGTCCAGGCATGATGAGAGTTGTTGTTTTGCATTAGTTGGAGAGTCAAGGTTCCATACCCCTGCCCTAACATCTTTCAGATCTGTTTGCCGTCAGGGAATAGAACTTGTTCTTCTCACAACTTTATCCAGGACTACCCAAACTACAATTCTCATCATGCTTTGGCCATCCAGGCATGATGGGAATTGTAGTTTTGCAACAGCTAGAGGGCCGAAAGATCATGAGATTATGGCTTGTGTCATAGTGGATACTAAGTGGTACATACGGGATCCAGAGTTTCGGGAAAGTCTCGATCTCCTCCTTGGAGTACTGGTCCAGCCTCCTGGGAACGTTTCTGGGCTGCTTAAGTTCTGTAACGAGATTCTTCAGGATTTCCTCTGGAATATCCTGCAATAGATAATCGGACGTATGTAGCATCGTCACTTTATAGCCGCACACTACAACCCTCACTATGCTCTCTATAACGGCAGTGTATGGAGCTTGTACTACTAGTGCTCCTATAGAGCAGGCTCAGGAGGTGGCAGGTATAATACACAGGTAAAGGTGGTTATATTAAGCTGCTGTTTTGGCTCCTGATCCCTCCTTACACATGGAGAGCTGAGCTGGCAGACATATGTCCTGAAGGGGGAGGGTGTCCCCCAGGAGCACAGGGATCAGGCATGCTGTCCCCCAGCCCTTATAAAGCTCTATCAGTGGAAAACAGTAACAAACACATAGAAAGGGGTCTGCCCTCATAGGTAACTACTGCGGGGGGATGTGAATGAAGCCGGGGTGGGATTAGCCAGGACTAGAGTAAGGTTCACAGCAGAACAAGATGCAGCACATCCCAGGATTTTAGGATTTTCTTTGCTCTCATTCATTGGTTTTTAACTCTCTAGTTAGATAATGAGGGAGCATGGACTACTACTCCCATAAAGCTGTACTACTACTCCCATAATGCAGAGAGAAGAGAAGAGGGAAAGAGGTGGGGGCGCCTCCTGGTGCAATAAAAGATGGTCAGAGTAATAGACACAGAGGAAGCAGTGTTACACTCACCTAGTAGAGTTGTGCTAGGTTATAGGCACAACTCTATATCAGGCTTATAGGGTAGGGACACCGCAGCTCCTGCCGGGGTACGTCCAAGGGAGTCGTACAGTCAGAAGAGATGTATCAGCCGCAACAGGCTTTTTAGGACCATGGGGGGTCCCGGCTTGAGTAGGGCGCAGATGTCCAATAACCACAGATTGAGGCGGTTATATCATGGAAGGGGGTTTATTAAAATCACGACGCGTTTCGGCCGCCAAATATAAGGTGGCCTTTCTCAAGTAGTCACTGCTTGAGAAAGGCCACCTTATATTTGGCGGCCGAAACGCGTCGTGATTTTAATAAACCCCCTTCCATGATATAACCGCCTCAATCTGTGGTTATTGGACATCTGCGCCCTACTCAAGCCGGGACCCCCCATGGTCCTAAAAAGCCTGTTGCGGCTGATACATCACTACTCCCATAAAGCTCTATAAAGCATGTACTACTACTCCCATAAGGCTGGGTTCACACTACGTATATTTCAGTCAGTATTGTGGTCCTCATATTGCAACCAAAACCAGGAGTGGATTAAAAACACAGAAAGGATCTGTACATAAAGCTGTATGAGGATGGACTACTACTACTCCCATAAATCTGTATGGAGGATGGAATACTACTCCCATAAAGCTGTATGGAGCATGTTCTACTACTACTCCCAATAAAGCTGTATGGAGCATGTACTACTACTACTCCCATAAAGCTGTATGGAGCATGTTCTACTACTACTCCCATAAAGCTGTATGGAGCATGTACTACTACTACTCCCATAAAGCTGTATGGAGGATGGACTACTACTCTCATAAAGCTGTATGGAGGATGGACTACTACTCTCCTAAAGCTGTATGGAGGATGGACTACTACTCTCATAAAGCTGTATGGAGCATGTACTAAGACTAGTCCCATAAAGCTGTATGAGGATGGACTACTACTAACATAAAGCTGTATGGAGCATGTACTAAGACTACTCCCATAAAGCTGTATGAGGATGGACTACTACTAACATAAAGCTGTATGAAGCATGTACTAAGACTACTCCCATAAAGCTGTATGGAGGATGGACTACTACTCTCATAAAGCTGTATGGAGCATGTACTAAGACTACTCCCATAAAGCTGTATGGAGCATGTACTAAGACTACTCCCATAAAGCTGTATGGAGCATGTACTAAGGCTTCTCCCATAAAGCTGTATGGAGCATGTACTAAGACTACTCCCATAAAGCTGTATGAGGATGGACTACTACTAACATAAAGCTGTATGGAGCATATACTAAGACTACGCCCAAAAAGCTGTATGGAGCATGTACTAAGACTACTCCCATAAAGCTGTATGAGGATGGACTACTACTCTCATAAAGCTGTATGGAGGATGGACTACTACTCTCATAAAGCTGTATGGAGCATGTACTAAGACTACTCCCATAAAGCTGTATGAGGATGGACTACTACTCCCATAAAGCTGTATGGAGGATGGACTACTACTCCCATAAAGCTGTATGGAGGATGGACTACTACTCCCATAAAGCTGTATGGAGGATGGACTACTACTCTCATAAAGCTGTATGAGGATGGACTACTACTAACATAAAGCTGTATGGAGCATGTACTAAGACTACTCCCATAAAGCTGTATGAGGATGGACTACTACTATTTTTTTTAAATAATCCTGAACTCTTGCAGTTTTCATTCTTACCATTAGGCCTAATACTTCCTGGCCGCCCAATAAAAATGCACCAAAAAATTCAAAACATTACTGTGAGAAAATAGAAACAGATGACAGACTCCCTCACCTCTTCAGCAAATAAATGCAGCCTCTTCATCATGGTTCTCCTGAGAAGGTTTTTCGGCAACATCCCGTACACGGCCAGTCTAACAATCTGAGAGAGAGAAAGACGTGTGGTCAGCAATGCGGCATCTCAGGACACAACCCAACACGGACCCCCTGTAAGGATCCCAGCGCTCCCTACGCCTCTATATAACACATGGACACTGCGCTTTACATTAGTCATCCGATAGACTGGCAGCTACATTATCCCCTATCCACAGGAATAACTTTGTCATATAAGAATACTCCTTTAAGACCTAAAAGCGTGGCTTGTGGCTCTTTAGGGTCCGAGTAAAAACCCTTATATATATTCGGAAAATGACCCAAACTCGGTCACTAGGTGGTCATTAAAGTAAATTGGATCGCTATGTGAGCAGCCCATTTTGAAAGCTC
Source organism: Dendropsophus ebraccatus (assembly GCF_027789765.1). Taxonomy (NCBI): domain Eukaryota; kingdom Metazoa; phylum Chordata; class Amphibia; order Anura; family Hylidae; genus Dendropsophus; species Dendropsophus ebraccatus. Next base: position 21,649,100 of record NC_091455.1, on the reverse strand, counting down.
CTACACAAACCTGTGTGTCTCCATGGTAACAGACTACAAACAATCCCTGTCATGTAGTCTGATACTACAGACAATCTCCTCTGTCTGCCCCCAGCTTCTTGCCAACCTACCAAATAAATGTTACCAAGGACTGAGGACGTTTAAAGGATTCAGGATCAGATTACACACAGGTCCGCCTGGTAGCTGTAAACATAAAACGGTAGGTCCAAAGTTTTTTTTTTATTGTAAGTGCACTGGGGCAACAAAAAAAGATGGCAGGGGCGGATACAACCTTTTCTATGTCCTACAAGAGAGGCTATAGGTATATGATAAATCCTATGACCAGTGGTGCCCCAGCCTCACAGAAAGGTTACAGCGCGCCCCGAAGGGAGGAATGTGATCCCGTCCTGACAGATTATACGGCCCGCTCACTGTGTACATGGAGCTCCGGATAACAGTAGTGGAATTTCCCCTTAGGCAGTGGATTGCCTTTCATACCCCGTACAGATAAGCCCCTAAGAAAGAACAACCCTCTCGGCTCTGGGGGTCCCGGTCTGTCCGTACATTACACAGATGACCAGAGCTGCAACCCCCTCACCTCCAGGATGGGTGGGGGTCCTGACCAGTCACAAGGTGGTATATCCTAATAATACACCATCTCATACTCAATCTCCTATCACTTCTCTTTACCATCACCTCATAGTGTTGCTTTACATTTTTTCCATAGCTGCATATACATTTTCCATTATAGCCTGAAATGTGCTCAGCGCCTTCAGACGACTTTATTTTACTAGCTTCTGCAAAATGAAGACTCATTCTCCCTCCGTCTACTCCTGTCTGAGCCAAGGTTACTTAAAGTGTGCTTAAATTGTATGCAATCCTGGATAATATCTATGGCTGCAGTATACAGCTGCGGCTCTAGCCCAATAGCATCTTGGATATTGGCCTAGTCCTAAGACAAGCTCGCCCATGGGCACATCATTCCCATGGCAGACAGAGACAAGCGGACAATGATGATGCTGTAAGAGCTAACACCGGAACGTTAAACCTTACTGCCATCTACTGGTTATAATATATAAGTGCAGGGTGAAGGCAGACGGTATACAAAGGTGGAGGGATGTCAGAATTATTGATATGTTCTGTTTGTGCGATCACATCCAGGCGGAGAGAACATGCAGACACCAGGCAGATGTTGCAGAGGTTGTGAACTGAGGCCTATATGAATCTGGGAGATGCTTACCACCCCTGCTTAAAAAACGGCAACTCCAATCATCCCTGATCTACAATAAGGCAAAATTTAGGAAGAACTGTATGATATCTTGTAGGGGGTGTGCTAGGGACAACCAGGAATAGATGTGGATTCGGGCCGGCGGAATTTCCACCATGTGGATCCATTTTTATTAAACTCATCTTTTAAAGGGGAATTCACCTCAAACATAACATTTAATATGTTGCTGCCCATGGTGAAACTAACAATTCCTTCCATACTAGTTATTATCTATTCAGTCTCCTTCTCCCAGTTCTGAGCTGCAGCTTTCTGCTGAAGACACAAAAATCTGTGTGTGAGTTTTTCTCTCCGTCTCCTCCTCCTCCCCCTCCCAGCTGATGTAAACAAGACCCTGGCAGGCTTTATCTGCAACACTGTAATGCTGGGAGGGTTAAATTGAGGTCAAGTTGTGATTAAGCCTCCCTGCATCACAAAGTTGCTAAAAGGGACTTGTTTACATCAGCTGTGTCAAAAGGGAGGGGGGAAAAGGAGGAGACAAAGAAATGCACACACACTGATATTTGTGTCTTCAGCAGAAAGCAGCAGCTCAGAACTGGGGGAAGGAGACTGAATAGATAATAAGTATGGAAAGAATTGTTAGTCTCACCATGGCCAGCAACATAGTAATATTTGATCGGCATATCCCTTTAAGGGGAAACCCTGAGAATATAGCTCATCACTTTTGCACTGGATAGGTGATAAGTAACTGTTAATGGTCCCAACCCTGGGACCACCACAGATCATGAGACTGGGGGGTGCTTTGCGTCCCCTTGTGAATGCAGCAGTGGTTGAACATGGACTTGCTATGGGCTGAACACTGTACTTTCCATCTTTGACAGTCCCATAGAGTATAATGAGTAAATGGAGGAGCAGTGTTCATGCCTAACCGCAATTCCACCCATGGGGACAAGAGAGCTCTGATCCAATATAAGATCTATGATATAAGATCAGCACAAAGCTGATGAAAAGTACCAGTAAACAGGCCCATGCAGAACTACTACCACCCTCATCCTCCCTACAGGTGGTCCGGGGAGCTCCGGCTCAGGAGGCTGAATAAAGAAGACACATACTCGTGAGTTAATCCCATTAGGAGTCCTAAGCAGCAGGTGAAATCCTAACACTGAAGATCCCCCCTCCCATCTCCTCTCTTTACATTTCTCCCTCTGGCAAAAAAAAAAAAAAAAAAGAAGAAGAAAAATATTACTATCTCTAAATGATTTATGCAGCGAGTGGATGTAACCCGAGGGGAGAAGAGAGAACCGGAGGATTAGGACTGACAGGTCACATCTCTCTTATGATGAGATGGGCACAAGCTGAATATCCACTTGTCCCGTCATGATGGGGAGGTGATGGGGTTAAGAGTGTGGCATGTTGTCAATTTGTAGCCAAGATATTTAAAGGGGAAAAAAAATTCTAAAATGAAGTGGCACCTGTCATGGGATAGAGCCCTTGATATTGCAATATATGTGCAGTGAGTGTGGGGGGACTTTCACTAGTCTGAACGCACCTTTGAAGTGTATCTATCATTTAAACAAACGTCTTGACATATCATAGCGACATGTCAGGATTGTATAGGTGGGGGTCCGGGTGCCGAGACCCCCACAATCACTAGAATGAAGGGGCAGAAGCGCCCAGCAGTATGCACTCTGCTCCTTCATCTCCACTCTCAATGCTTAAGTAGCAGTGAATGGAATTATAATGGAGCCCTATGAAACTTCTAGCAATCGTGTCTACTGGAAGTTCCATTATATTCCAATGGAGGCTCCATTATAATTCTGTCTACTGCTACTTTACAAGTGAGAGCCGAGATGAAGAGGCTGAGCAAACGCAGATAAGTGCGTCTACCCATTTGTTCTAGTGATTGGCGGGGGTTTCGGCACCCAGACCCCCATGGATACAACCCTCTGACACATGGTTATAACACGTCAGAAGGTTGTTTAAAGTGTCACTGTCTTTTAATTTTTATTATTTTTTTTTTTTTTTGCAGAAATCAATAGTACAGGCGATTTTAAGAAACTTTGTAATTGGGTTTATTAGCTGAAAAATGCATTTTTATCATGAAAAAGCAGTTTGAAGCTCTCCGCCCTGTCTTCATTGTTCTCTACGGAGAGGGAAGGAAGATGAGGCACCAAAACAGAACAACAAAGAGTTAACTTACAGCTACATCACCGGGCTATCTCCTCTGAAGTCAGCACTGACCTCTCTGAGCTCTGAATAGCAGCTTTCACACAGGCCCCACTGTGTAATCCTTTCTTCTCTGCTGGTGACTAATCTCCCCCCTCCCCCCTCCATAAGTTACACAGGACCCGACTGATGTAAAAGAGTTTAGATTTCCTGATAATGAGCAGTGAATGAGAGAAAGAGGGGGGGGGGCTGGGGAAAGGCTTTTTGAATGCAGATAATGGAATATTTGCCTAATAAACCAGTTTCTTAAAATCACCTGGACTATTGATTTCTGCAAAAAAAAACCAAAAAACAACAGTGACACTTTAAATAATAAGCACCCTTTAAGGATACAGTACATTGTTAAGCAGAAGCGACCCCCTCACTGTGATGTACTATTACAGCATGATGCAGGAAGGGGTTACTAAGATGACAGCATCACAAACAGCCAAGGCGGAGTATTTTTCTGTAATCTGTGTCCATTGTAACTCGTGCTAAAGCCTGGGGTGTGCGGTGCCTATAGGGAGCACTCACAGCGGTGGGATCCTTCCGGTGCAGAGCAGCTGCTGTGACTTGTCTGAAGCCTCCAGGATACCTGGAAAGAACAAGAGAAAATAATGGTCAGTAATTCCCTCGAAAACTTTGATCAACTCGGGTAACATTCGAGGACTAAAATATCATTATAGAGAAGACGTCTGTACAGGTGTTACTCCACTAGGGAGACACGGCTGACAATCGTGTGATCCTCCAAAGTGATGGTTGTCAGAGGGTGCGGCCCTCCAGGTAAGGACAGGTTACTATATCGGAGGCTGTGTGGAGGCAATGTCTAATAGCTGCCCCAATGCTGCCAATGTTTTTGGGGTCACAACATGCCTCTGCCCCCCCTTGTCTTGTAGGGTATACGCCTGAGATGGACAGACGGAGGAAGTGCTGGGGTCGGTAGAACAGGGGGGCCCTTCTCTGCTCTCCAGGTCACCCCTATAAATTACAGACAGCATGCTGAAAACTAGCCGGCCCCAGTAACGCTGTACAGCGCTGGTCTTCAATGTGCAGCCGCTCCACCAACGGAGGAAAGACAACACAGATGTGACACAGCCTGATCCTCCATTACTGGTAATATGGAGCAGTATGGTAACATACCGGCCATTTCTTCTTATGTTCCTCAAGAGCTCTGTACACTTACAAGGAAGCGATCGTCTGATTCTCACATACAAATCTGCTGTTAGTTTTCCTTTAAAATCATAAGAAATAACAAAATGGCTGCAGGTTGCTAGAAGTACAGTCCAGTACTGAATGCTCCCTATTTTCGACATGACTTCCTGCTCTGTCCATCCTCCTCTCTGACATCTCTTCCTGCTCTGTCCATCCTCCTCTCTGACATTGCTTCCTGCTCTGTCCTTCCTGTGCTCTGACATCTCTTCCTGCTCTGTCCATCCTCCTCTCTGACATCTCTTCCTGCTCTGTCCATCCTCCTCTCCGACATCCCTTCCTGCTCTGTCCATCCTCCTCTCTGACATCCCTTCCTGCTCTGTCCTTCCTCTGCTCTGACATCGCCTTCTGCTCTGTCCTTCCTCCTCTCTGACATCTCTTCCTGCTCTGTACATCCTCCTCTCTGACATAGCCTTCTGCTCTGTCCTTCCTCCTCTCTGACATCTCTTCCTGCTCTGTCCATCCTCCTCTCTGACATCTCTTCCTGCTCTGTCCATTCTCCTCTCTGACATCCCTTCCTGCTCTGTCAATCCTCCTCTCTGACATCCCTTCCTGCTCTGTCCATCCTCCTCTCTGACATCCCTTCCTGCTCTGTCCATCCTCCTCCCTGACATCCCTTCCTGCTCTGTCCATCCTCCTCCCTGACATCCCTTCCTGCTCTGTACATCCTCCTCTCTGACATCGCCTTCTGCTCTGTCCATCCTCCTCCCTGACATCTCTTCCTGCTCTGTCCATCCTCCTCCCTGACATCTCTTCCTGCTCTGTACATCCTCCTCCCTGACATCCGTTCCTGCTCTGTACATCCTCCTCTCTGACATCCCTTCCTGCTTTGGTCATCCTCCTCTCTGACATCTCTTCATGCTTTGGTCATCCTCCTCTCTGACATCCCTTCCTGCTCTGTACATCCTCCTCCATGACATCACGTCCTGCTCTGTCCATCCTCCTCTCTGACATCACTTCCTGCTCTGTACATCCTCCTCTCTGACATCCCTTCCTGCTTTGGTCATCCTCCTCTCTGACATCTCTTCATGCTTTGGTCATCCTCCTCCCTGACATCCCTTCCTGCTCTGTACATCCTCCTCCATGACATCACGTCCTGCTCTGTCCATCCTCCTCTCTGACATCACTTCCTGCTCTGTACATCCTCCTCTCTGACATCCCTTCCTGCTCTGTCCATCCTCCTCTCTGACATCCCTTCCTGCTCTGTACATCCTCCTCTCTGACATCTCTTCCTGCTCTGTCCATCCTTCTCCCTGACATCCCTTCCTGCTCTGTACATCCTCCTCTCTGACATCTCTTCCTGCTCTGTCCATCCTCCTCTCTGACATCCCTTCCTGCTCTGTACATCCTCCTCTCGGACATCCCTTCCTGCTCTGTCCATCCTCCTCCCTGACATCCCTTCCTGCTCTGTCCATCCTCCTCCCTGACATCCCTTCCTGCTCTGTACATCCTCCTCTCTGACATCTCTTCCTGCTCTGTACATCCTCCTCTCTGACATCTCTTCCTGCTCTGTCCATCCTCCTCCCTGACATCCCTTCCTGCTCTGTCCATCCTCCTCTCTGACATCCCTTCCTGCTTTGGTCATCCTCCTCTCTGACATCTCTTCCTGCTCTGTACATCCTCCTCTCTGACATCTCTTCCTGCTCTGTACATCCTTCTCTCTGACATCCCTTCCTGCTCTGTCCATCCTCCTCTCTGACATCGCCTTCTGCTCTGTCCATCCTCCTCCCTGACATCTCTTCCTGCTCTGTACATCCTCCTCCCTGACATCCTTTCCTGCTCTGTACATCCTCCTCTCTGACATCCCTTCCTGCTTTGGTCATCCTCCTCTCTGACATCTCTTCATGCTTTGGTCATCCTCCTCTCTGACATCCCTTCCTGCTCTGTACATCCTCCTCCATGACATCACGTCCTGCTCTGTCCATCCTCCTCTCTGACATCACTTCCTGCTCTGTCCATCCTCCTCTCTGACATCCCTTCCTGCTCTGTCCATCCTCCTCCCTGACATCCCTTCCTGCTCTGTACATCCTCCTCTCTGACATCTCTTCCTGCTCTGTCCATCCTCCTCTCTGACATCCCTTCCTGCTCTGTCCATCCTCCTCTCTGACATCACTTCCTGCTCTTTCCATCCTCCTCTCTGACATCACTTCCTGCTCTGTCCATCCTCCTCTCTGACATCACTTCCTGCTCTGTCCATCCTCCTCTCTGACATCACTTAAGCTCCTTCCTCTCTTCTATTGACCAGAAATAAGAAATATTAACCTGTAATGGAATTGAGGGCTCTTACTGTTACCAGCATTATGTGCAGAGTGCATGGTGGTACCATAGATACAGCAGGTTAAACAAACAGCTGTAGAGGAGGAAGTGATGTCAAAAGTGCAGCCCTGTAACCTGCAAGGGTAGATTTTATGTAATTGTCTATAGACTCTCACCACTCACTTACCCCGTATGTGAAGAATAAACCTTCTGTTCCCATTTATTTCCAGAGAAGGCGATGTGCCGGGTGTTCTTCACCACTATATGGTCTCCGCAGTCACCTACACAGATCAAGAAGATTGATGATATAAGGAGTCCAGCTACTCACACCACTCTAAACATTACATATAAAAATAATATTTAGCTACAAGGTGGTAATTGTGTGAACCGAGCCATGAAAGGGTATAAAACATTCACATCAATTAATGTCAACACTGAGGCATAAGGAACCTAAAGTGTAAGACCTCAATAATGGCAAAAGTCTGTGTGTCTCCATGGTTACAGACTACAAACAATCCCTGTGTAGTCTGATCCTGCAGATTAAACAGATTATCCAAGTAGAAAAGCTTAGCTACTTTCTTCCATTTACAGCGCCACTCTTATCCCCAGTTTGACTGTGGTATTGCAGCTCAGTCTCATTGAAGTAAAGTAAGCTGAGTTGTAGTACCCCAAGTAACCACAGACTCCAGGGAAAAAAGTGCAGGGCATGACATTTACTTACTAGTATAGTGCCATCTGGTCTTTAGAGAGTATAACAATGTCCACCTACTAAGCTTAGTGCTGGAGGACACACATGCTCAGTCACTATCCCTGCCCACCAACTGAGCTGAGAGCTGGAGGACACACATGCTCAGTCACCCTCCCTGTCCACCTGATGAGCTGAGTGCTGGAGGACACACATGCTCAGTCACCCTCCCTGCCCACCTGATGAGCTGAGTGCTGTAGGACACACATGCTCAGTCACCATTCCTGCCCACCAACTGAGCTGGGTGCTGGAGGACACACATGCTCAGTCACCCTCCCTGTCCACCTGATGAGCTGAGTGCTGGAGGACACACATGCTCAGTCACCATTCCTGCCCACCAACTGAGCTGGGTGCTGGAGGACACACATGCTCAGTCACCTTCCCTGTCCGCCTGATGAGCTGAGTGCTGAAGGACACACATGCTCAGTCACCCTTCCTGTCCGCCTGATGAGCTGAGTGCTGGAAGACACACATGCTCAGTCACTCTTTCTGTCCACCAACTGAGCTGAGTGCTGGAGGACACACATGCTCAGTCACCCTCCATGTCCACCTTCTGAGCTTGGTTCTGGAGGACACACATGCTCTGTTCTTTCTCCCAGAAGAGAGACCTGCACCACAGACCACCTTCTATGATGTCCACATGTCCTTGTTGTCCTTTAGGACATGAGTCAGGACTGCTGCCCAGATGGATTGTCCGCTTTGCTGTATACATGGATGCATTGGATAGTAAATCTCTTGCCTCTACATGGGGTTAACATCTCCGCCTGACTCCTGTCCTGTCCCCGGTATGTTAGGAATGGAGATTGTATCATCCAGCTCTGGGTTGTATCTGCACTCTGTGTACTCTGTAAATCTGTCACTCACAGTGTTTTACATAAGACACGATTATGTCTATAGACACGACCGGGCCCCGGGCTCCTAGGACTCTTATCACATTGTTTTGTTGGTGCTGACATGAACTTTCATGGTGTAATTCAATGAATGCGTCTTCAGTTTCGTGACCGCAGTGCAGGTGATCCATCTTATAGCAAGAGACTTGTTAATGGAAGATAGGGACTGGTCGCCGCCATGGTTTCCTCTTAGAGGAATGACACACGACTGACGGATATGAATGGTCTGTACATACCAGGCATTGGTTATTGGAAGCTTCCTTAGTCTAGGTTCACACTGCGTTTTCAGCATCCGTTTAACGCATCCGTTTTTTGCAAAAAACGCATGAAAAACGGATTGCAAAAAACGGATTCATTTGTGTGCATCCGTTTTTCCATTGACTTCCATTATAAAAAAAAACGGATCCGTTTTTTTTGACGGACCAAAAAACGTTGCTGACCCTATTTTTCTGGACGTTAAAAAAAACGGATCCGTTAAACGGATGCTGAAAACGCAGTGTGAACCTAGCCTTACCTTACTCTGACCTCACGGGAGAAATGTCACTGTGGCCTCAGATCTACACACACTTGGCTTATCCTACTAATGCGAGAGAAAATCATCTTCTACATACTCACGTCACATTATATTGGTTACTATCTACTCTCAATGTCAACTTAGATGGAAGTTGGTCAGGAGAGAAACATCAGAGAACAAGCACCCTGCAGCCATTGCTGGAGTAACACAAGCTGGTCTGGGGTATGTTCTCTGGGCCACTCATCCATGTGGGGGAAGGAAGGATCGGGAATGTGAAAATCCACCATGCCTGATCCTTCTCTTCCCATATGCAGTAGATGGTCGGTCCACCATGTCCAATCCTTCTTTCCCCATACACATTAGATGGTCTGTCCACTATGTCCAATCCTTCACTCACCATACCCATTAGAAAGTCGGTCCTTCTCTCCCCATACACATTACATGGTTGGTCCACCATACTTGATCCTTCTCTCCCAATACACATTAGATGGTCTGTCCACCATACTCGATCCTTCTCTCCCCATACACATTAGATGGACAGCCCACCATGCCTGATCCTTCTCTTCCCATACAAATTAGATGGTCTTTCCACCATACTCGATCCTTCTCTCCCCATACACATTAGATGGTCTGTCCACCATGCCTGACACTTCTCTCCCCATACACATTAGATGGTCAGCCCAACATGCCTGATCCTTCTCTCACCATATCCATTAGACAGTCAGCCCTTCTCTCCCCATACACATTAGATGGTCAGTGCAACAAGCCTGATCCTTCTCTCCCTATACACATTACATGGTTGGTCCACCATGTCCAATCCTTCTCTCACAATACCCATTAGACAGTCGGTCCACAATGCTTGATCGTTCTCTCCCATACACATTAGATGGTCAGCCCGCCATGCTCGTTCCTTCTCTCCCCATACACATAAGATGTTCAGCCCGCCATGCACGTTCCTTCTCTCCTCATATGCAGTAGATGGTCAGCCCACCAGGCCTGATACTTCTCTCCCCATACATATTAAATGGTCAGCCCCCCATGCCTGATACTTCTCTCCCCATACACATTAGATGGTCAGGCCCCCATGCCTGATACTTCTCTCCCCATACATATTAAATGGTCAGCCCCCCATGCCTGATACTTCTCTCCCCATACACATTAGATGGTCAGCCCCCCATGCCTGATACTTCTCTCCCATACCCACTAGCTGGTTGGTCCCCCATGCCTGATCCTTCTCTCCCCATACACATTAGATGGGTCAGCCCCCCATGCCTGATACTTCTCTCCCATACCCACTAGCTGGTTGGTCCCCCATGCCTGATCCTTCTCTCCCCATACACATTAGATGGTCTGTCCACCACGCATGTTCGCTCTCTCCCCATACACATTAGATGGTCAGCCCACCATGCCTGATACTTCTCTCTCCATACACATTAGATGGTCTGTTCACCACGCATGTTCGTTCTCTCCCCATACACATTAGATGGTCTGTCCACCATGCATGTTCCTTCTCTCCCCATACACATTAGATGGTCTGTCCACCATGCATGTTCCTTCTCTCCCCATACACATTAGATGGTCTGTCGACCATGCATGTTCCTTCTCTCCCCATACACATTAGATGGTCAGTCCACCATGCCTCATACTTCTCTCCCATTACCCATTAGCTGGTTGGACCCCCATGCCTGATCCTTTTCTCACCATACACATTAGATGGTCATCCCACCATGCCTGATACTTCTCTCCCCATACACATTAGATGGTCATCCCACCATGCCTGATACTTCTCTCCCCATACACATTAGATGGTCTGTCCACCATGCACATTCCTTCTCTTCCCATACACATTAGATGGTCTGTCCACCATGCCTGATCCTTCTCTCACAATACACATTAGATGGTCATCCCACCATGCCTGATCCTTCTCTCACAATACACATTAGATGGTCATCCCACCATGCCTTATCCTTCTCTCACAATACACATTAGATGGTCATCCCACCATGCCTGATACTTCTCTCCCCATACACATTAGATGGTCTGTCCACCATGCCTGATCCTTCTCTCACAATACACATTAGATGGTCATCCCACCATGCCTGATACTTGTGTCCCCATACACATTAGATGGTCTGTCCACCGTGCACGTTCCTTCTCTCCCCATACACATTAGATGGTCTGTCCACCATGCATGTTCCTTCTCTCCCCATACACATTAGATGGTCTGTCCACCGTGCACGTTCCTTCTCTCCCCATACACATTAGATGGTCATCCCACCATGCCTGATACTTGTGTCCCCATACACATTAGATGGTCTTTCCACCATGCATGTTCCTTCTCTCCCCATACACATTAAATGGTCTTTCCACCATACTCGATCTTTCTCTCCCCATACACATTAGATGGTCTGTCCACCATGCACGTTCCTTCTCTCCCCATACACATTAGATGGTCTGTCCACCGTGCACGTTCCTTCTCTCCCCATACACATTAGATGGTCTGTCCACCATGCACGTTCCTTCTCTCCCCATACACATTAGATGGTCTTTCCACCATACTCGATCCTTCTCTCCCCATACACATTAGATGGTCTGTCCACCATGCCTGATACTTCTCTCCCCATACACATTAGATGGTCTGTCCACCATGCTTGATCATTCTCCCACCATTCTCTCACGATACACATGGTCGATCATGGAAATATTGTTCACGCCGAAGGGAGAGCTGGAATCAGATAGGTAGCGATGGGTTCTCCTTTTCTTTCCCAGTGTCCCTCGTATTATATTCTATATAAGCAATATGGCTTCCTAGTAAAATAACCTTCTATACATGTTCCTACTGGTATACAGCCCAGTCTGTACACCGACAGAGGATATAGCACTGTAAATAGATAGTCTTTTTCCCTACACTCCCCAAAAGACTTCATAACTTTTAGCAGCTGTCGCTCAGGTATTCAGATATGACAGGAGGTCATCTGGTGCACAAGTCTGGACACCTTCTATAGACCACGTCAGAGCCGATAGCCAAGAGACACGCATGATGAAATATATTACCACTGTGTTAGGAGGATGATTCACGTCCGCAGTCTTTCATCCTGTGGTTACCCACCCCAATGTATACATGACCACATGGGATGTGAGGGATGAGGAACGATGACATCGGCCCTTTTATCCACCCATCCCCCCTGTCATCGGCTCGGCGTTCCTCTGCACGGGTTACGGATGGTGATTTACGGCCATCTGATTTACACTTGACAGAACTAGAAGGTTTCTTGTAGACAGGAAAGAGACGACTGGTCTCCGGCAGGTATGAGTACACAAGGTTGGACGGAGATCACCACTGGAAGGGTTTTCACGACTTGGTGAAATAGGGATCGAATATCATAATCTATAAGAATGTAATGTATTCACTGTTTACAAGGCTCATCTCAATATGGCAACTGATAATACGTTAAAAGTACTGGCTAGATCGCTAGTGTCAAACTCGTGGCCCTCCATCAGTGGCAAAAGTACGATTCCCATCATGCCTGGACTGCCAAAGAGAAAGCTTTGGCTGTCCATGCATGAGAATTGTATTTTGGGACAGCTAGAGGGCTGAAGGTTTGACCAGAGAGTCCAATGCCCTCCACTGGACTCTACATGAGGCCATACAAACCTAATACATGCATCAATGTGGTGTGAACAGTGCCAGGAGATGGATGTGCATCGTGCACTAGGAATTGATCGCATTTATTGCTGCAAACAGCAACGCCTGCAGCTACTTATGGTCCGTTTACACAAAGCGATAATTCGCTCAATCGTTTAACGATTTTGAAGCAACAATTTGGTTTTTATAATGATCAGCGTTTAGATGAATAAATCGTTAGAAAAATCATTATTGCGATCGTTTTTAAGATCGCTTAAGCCCATCTCACACATAGGGTGAATCTTTGAAAGACTGCTTACACGAAGCGATCTGCAAATTTTTTGCGAACGACCAACGACGATTTGAGAACTTGTTGAAAGATCACGATGAACGATTTCTCGCTCGTCGCTTGATCGTTCGCTGTGTTTACACAAGCTGATTATCGCTCAAATGCCATTGTTATCGATAAAATTCGAACAATAATCGTTCCTTGTAAAAGCACCATTAGGGTCCTGTTACACGGAGCGATTTGTAACAATTAACGATCGCAAACGAGATTGTTTATCGTTAACCTGAAATCGTTCACCATATTACACAGAACGATAATCGTTAGTTACACTTGTTACTATGATCGTTATTGTAATCGTTACTATGATCGTCTATTTCATCTGATCCCAGCAAAACAAAAAACAATGTGCAATTACACTGAACGATTAGTGAAAAAATGTGGAACTTGAGCGAACGACTGTGGAATTATAGCGAACCAGTAATGATAATTTTAGGTTCAGATCTAAATCAACTAACAACGACATACGAACAATTTTTCGATCGTTGCCTGCAATTACACAGAACGATTATAGTTTAAATTCGAACGATATAAGGATTTTTCGCACGATAATCGTCCCGTGTAATATGGCCCTTAGGCTGTGTTCACATCTGCATTGTGGCTTCAGCCATGACCTTTTCCACTCAAGTGGGAGCAAGATGGTTCCCAGTGTCCTAAAATCTATTGACTTCTTTTATAATTCAGAGTGATATATAGATGCCCGCCCATCCAGACGTCCACAAGTGAAAGATAATGTGATCCATAGGCCAGGCCGTCTTCTTCTTAGCTCCAGTTCTGATGCTCACCTGGTGGACATGGGTCGGCACTGGTGCTCTGGATGGTCCTATACACAGCATTTTGGTTGCTCCTAACCATTACACACTGGGAAGACCCCCCCAAGACAAGTTCTGGAGATTATGATCTTTTCCCTCCTCCATCAGTGGTTTTATTGTTATGGCTGTAAGTCCTTACTATCCCTATGGACCCAAGACGTCTTATGAGGATTCCTCAGTATTCACCACGTCTACTGGCTGAGGTGCCCGTTGGCTGGCAGGTGCTTTCTGTCACTCTGAACAATGATTGATGGTAAGTATGTGCCCCCTCCCGTGTTAGGGAGCAGGTATGTAGACTAGATGACTATTGGTGGAGATGAAGAACAGGTGAGCAGGCTATTTAAAAAAAAAAAATGATTTGCATGCAGCTATGTGACTGGGGGGCGAATGGCGTCTGTCCAGAAACGATGAGGAGTCTGTCAGGTAAAAAGGCAGCGGTCCTCCCTATAGAGGCCAGGTGGGAGCGGCGGCAGCTCGAGGAGGCATTGCTAACATCTCCTGTGTGTTCTTACATGTCCCACACCAAGTCCACAGCCTCCTCTCTGCAAAGTATGTGTAGCTCGCTCACATTCCTCAGCGAACCTAAGGCGGCATTGACACTGAGTGCGATGGGGATGACGGCTAACATGGTGTGACCGTCCCGCTAACAGCGAGGCATCGGTGCTTTATACCTCACTGGCAGTGATGAAACCTATACACCAGCTTATGTGGATAGGGACTTCGCTGGCCACTTTATTAGGTACACCTGTCCAACTGCACGTTACCACTTAATTTCTAATCAGCCAATCACATGGCGGCAACTCAGTGAATTTAGGCATGTAGACATGGTCAAGACAATCTCCTGCAGTTCAAACCGAGTAGGAGTATCAGTATGGGGAAGAAAGATGATTTGAGTGCCTTTGAACGTGGCATGGTTGTTGGTGCCAGAAGGGCTGGTCTGAGTATTTCAGAAACTGCTGATCTACTGGGATTTTCACGCACAACCATCTCTAGGGTTTACAGAGAATGGTCCGAAAAAGAAAAAACATCCAGTGAGCGGCAGTTCTGTGGGCGGAAATGCCTTGTTGATGCCAGAGGTCAGAGGAGAATGGGCAGACTGGTTCCAGCTGATAGAAAGGCAACAGTGACTCAAATAGCCAACCGTTACAACCAAGGTAGGCAGAAGAGCATCTCTGAACGCACAGTACGGCCAACTTTGAGGCAGATGGGCTACAGCAGCAGAAGACCACACCGGGTGCCACTCCTTTCAGCTAAGAACAGGAAACTGAGGCTACAATTTGCACAAGCTCATCGAAATTGGACAGTAGAAGATTGGAAAAACGTTGCCTGGTCTGATGAGTCTCGATTTCTGCTGCGACATTCGGATGGTAGGGTCAGAATTTGGCATCAACAACATGAAAGCATGGATCCATCCTGCCTTGTATCAATGGTTCAGGCTGGTGGTGGTGGTGTCATGGTGTGGGGAATATTTTCTTGGCACTCTTTGGGCCCCTTGGTACCAATTGAGCATCGTTGCAACGCCACAGCCTACCTGAGTATTGTTGGTTACCATGTCCATCCCTTTATGACCACAATGTACCCAACATCTGATGGCTACTTTCAGCAGGATAATGTGCCATGTCATAAAGCTAGAATCATCTCAGACTGGTTTCTTGAACATGACAATGAGTTCACTGTACTCCAATGGCCTCCACAGTCACCAGATCTCAATCCAATAGAGCATCTTTGGGATGTGGTGGAACGGGAGATTCGCATCATGGATGTACAGCCGACAAATCTGTGGCAACTGTGTGATGCCATCATGTCAATATGGACCAAAATCTCTGAGGAAGCTTCCAGCACCTTGTTGTATCTATGCCACGAAGAATTGAGGCAGTTCTGAAGGCAAAAGGGGGTCCAACCCGTTACTAGCATGGTGTACCTAATAAAGTGGCCGGTGAATGTGTGTATATGTATATATATATATATATATATATATATATATATATATATATATATATATACACATATATACACACACACATACATATACAGAGAGAGAGAGAGAGAGAAAGAAAGGAGGGTAAAGCATAGGAATGGTCGGACATCGCCGGGGACATATACATAATCATGTTTGATAAATCTCCCCCATGTTCGATAAATCTCCCCCAATATATACATAGTATACATGCCTTGCGGACCCTTAAAAATACTTGTCTGAGGGTCTACTCACCAGTCGTGGTTTTGAGTGCAGCTCTTGCTGCAAATCAATGATGTGTGAACAGACCCTAATACAGCACCACATACAGGTCAAGGGTTTGGTGACTAATGCAAAGAACCTGAAGTCATGATAACGTACAGAGATAATGGCTCTGGTGGAACAATGCCCATCCTGATGCTTTGTCTGGAGAATTTTTCAAGATAAGGTTTCTTCCAAAAATAGCGCCACCCCCGTCCTAAGGTTGTGTGTGTAATTACACCTCTGCTCCATTCTCTTCAGGGGAATTGAGCTGCAATACCACACACAAACTGAGGACAGGAGAGGTGCTGTTTCTGGAACAAAGCAGCTGTGTTTTTCAACTTTGATAAGGTGTCATTCATTTATCTGTAGCAAAACAACAACAACCCCCATCATGCCCTAATAACCAAATCTGAGGATGCATTGGGGTCCACTGATGCAAAGTGTGTTAAGACCTTTGGTTACACATTGAGTTTCGTCCCCATCTATGGAACCGGCTCCGCACTTTATTACAGATGCTGCATTAGTCTACAGTAAGCTACAAGTGGTGTACTGACATATACACAAGTGCTGAATGAAAGCTTTTGTTATCCTATAGCGCCACCTACTGTTAATAACTGGTATTACAAATACAGTGAATTTGTATCACCTGCAAAGGTATTTCTGACTACACAGTGTCCCATAAATGTAGGCATCTGGCTCTTCGCACGTGTACACTTCCTCCGGCCGTTAACTTGCAATTTCTTCTATATACATTGACAACACAATGTTGTTAACCCCTTAAATGCCTAACAATATTAGTTTAGACTCTCCTCACCGCTCGTGTTTCTAGAACGGGTATCAGTAAAAGAAACACCTGACACAGATGTGAACACAGTCTTAGAGGCCTATTAGACCAAGCGATATTTCATCTCACCATAATACATGAATGAAAGTCTTTAGTTACAATAGTAATCTTGATCGTTTATACACTATAGTATACGAATGACCATAATAACAAATGAACGATGTGTACAGTCACCAAATGATTTGGGTAGGATTAACGATGATTTTATGGTCGGCTCAGAAGGTGCTATCAATAACGTACGAACGGATTTTTGTAATCTGATCATTGCCTGAATACACATGGAAAGGTTACAATATATTATTATAAGTTATCATCAATTTTATCATTAAAGGTGGCAGAATATATCAACATGCACCTACCTCCCTGGCTCCAGCACAGGGGTCCACTGTCCTCTGCGACGGTTCCCAGACCCCGGGCGATTTCTGGTCTGAGCGGGGTCCTGGGTCGTGACGTGTCAGGACTCCGCTACAGCTTCTGACTGGCTAAGCAGGCCTGACATGTCACAACCTGGGTGCCCGCTCAGACCAGGAATCGGCCAGGGGACTGGGAACCAGAGCAGAGGACAGCGGACCCCAGTGCTGGAGTTGGGGAGATAGGTGCATGTTGTTATGTTCAGCCACCTTATCCCCAGCTCTTTTGAAAAAGAAAAAAAAAAAAAAGTCAGAGCCCGGACTTCTCCTTTAAATTCCAACGATTTTTTGCACAATAATCTTTCTGTGTAATAGGGCCCTTAGAGGTGTTGAAGTGAAGTGCGTGGATTCACAGAAAGCCCATATAAAGTCTATAAATCTGTATGGTGCTAGCACGGCTCTCCAGGCTGAGAATGTTGCCCGTTTGTTTAAACAATTGTTGGGGGGGGTCAGCACCTGCACCCCACTCCTCATATGTCACTATGACATGTCAGAAGATAGAGGAACCCTTTAAATATCTATCTAAATATATATCTTAACATCTGACAAACTTTCCTTAAATAATATGTGCTCTTTATAAAAAAAAATGAAGATTGAACACAAATTACTGTTATTGGCAAACCTGTCATCACTCTCATGCTGCCTAAACCCCAAGTCATCAGGATGGTCTGTCTGCCCTTTTGGCTTTGACTTTTCTGATACCCAAACAGGGGGGGGGGGATCTAAAGGTCAAGGCTGGTGGGGTAAGTAGAAGCCGCCAGGGACCGCCCTGATGACTTGTGGTGAGTCAAATGTCACTACACTGACAGGGAAGCATGGCGTGTGCAGATAACACTGCAACCACCCTGACATACAACCTGCTGAACTGTGTGCCAGACAGGTCATAACATCAATCCGTCATTATTTGTACCACAGACCGTGCTTCCCCATCCATGTGGTGACCTGTGACCTCTGTACAGCCTGTGCCTGGTCCTCCTCCACCCCCAACCACCACCACGCAGCAACCAGGATCCTCTGCCCCGCCTGTAAGCCTGTTGATTCTTCTCTCTCCTCTGTCTATCTCCTTGATTTATCTATCTCTCGTCCTATCGTCTCTCCTATTTATCATATCTATCTATTATCTATCTCTCGTCCTATCTCCTATCTATCATATCTATCTATCTATCTAATATCTATCTATCAACTATCTATCTGTCTCCTATCTATCTATCTATCTATCTATCTATTATCTATCTCTCGTCCTATCTATCTCCTATCTATCATATCTATCTATCTATCTATCTAATATCTATCTATCAACTATCTATCTGTCTCCTATCTATCTATCTATCTAATCTATCTATCTATCTATCTATCATATCTATCATATCTATCTATCTATCTATCTATCTATCTATCAACTATCTATCTGTCTCCTATCTATCTATCTCCTATCTATCATATCTATCTATCTATTATCTATCTCTCGTCCTATCTCCTATCTATCATCTATCTATCTATCATATATCTATCTATAAAATGTGAATAAAATCTAAAGTCTAAATTGGGAAAAAATTTAGGCCATATCACGCCCAGCCCTAGTTCAGTGTCAAGGTGCAATTATACTGCCTCTCCCCAACATGGAGGATTGTACTAACATTTGGTCAGGCTGAGGACCTATGTCCCCTCATAAGTCGAGCCCCTGTCACATCTACAACGTTTGCTCTTTTTTGAGTCACTGGGAAGCATCCTGCTATAACCTGAGCAGTGATAGACCACCCTGGTATTACCCTATACTCACAACTGAGTGGGCGACGTATCAGGGTGGTTTGGTGATCTCCTCACTAGGAGGCAGCCCTTCATTCCTACGAGGGATATTTGGCTATTCCTGTGTTTTGAGACTTGTGAATCAGGCTCCGCTGACCCCCTTTTTTTGCATATAACCTGAGCAGTAACCCGGCCCTGACCAGGATCTGTCCTTCCATATAATCTTCTCTATATACTCACTCAGTGCATGATACATGGGCTTATGGAGCCCTTGCAGGTGCTGCGCACATATGGCGGCTATCTTCCCCGGCGGCTGCATATTGGCATCAATGATGTACCACATCCTGGAGAATGTCGCCCATTGCTGATCAAGAAAAACAAACAAAAAAATTAGATATATAAAAGACATACACAAGACGACCATTATTAACATGGTGCTGTAATTGCAGATTTTTTTTTTAGTTGTCCATCACTCTCACAGAGGCGGCACTGTCATAGGGAAAAGGGAAACAACGGCCATCACTGATGGTAGTCACTGTCACAGAGGCACTGTCATAGGGAAACCATGGTCATCACTCTCACAGAGGCACTGTCATAGGGAACCATAGTCATCACTCTCATAGAGGCACTGTTATAGGGAAACCATGGCCATCATTCTCACAGAGGCACTGTCATAGGGAAACCATGGCCATCACTCTCACAGAGGCACCGTCATAGGGAAACCATGGTCATCACTCTCACAGAGGCACTGTCATGGTGGAAAGATGGTAGTCACTGTCATAGGGGGAACATGACCATCATTCTCACAGAGGCACTGTCATTGGGAAACCATGGCCATCACTCTCACAGAGGCACCGTCATAGGGAAACCATGGTCATCACTCTCACAGAGGCACTGTCATGGTGGAAAGATGGTAGTCACTGTCATAGGGGGAACATGACCATCATTCTCACAGAGGCACTGTCATTGGGAAACCATGGCCATCACTCTCACAGAGGCACTGTCATAGGGGGACCATGGTCATCAACCTCACAGAGGCAATGTCATAGGGGGACCATGGTCATCACTCTCACAGAGGCACTGTCATAGGGGGACCATGGTCATCACTCTCACAGAGGCAATGTCATAGGGGGACCATGGTCATCACTCTCACAGAGGCACTGTCATAGGGGGACCATGGTCATCACTCTCACAGAGGCAATGTCATAGGGGGACCATGGTCATCACTCTCACAGAGGCACTGTCATTGGGAAACCATGGCCATCACTCTCACAGAGGTACTGTCATTGGGAAACCATGGCCATCACTCTCACAGAGGCACTGTTATAGGGGGACCATGGTCATCACTCTCACAGAGGCACTGTCATTGGGAAACCATGGCCATCACTCTCACAGAGGCACTGTCATTGGGAAACCATGGCCATCACTCTCACAGAGGCACTGTCATAGGGGGACCATGGTCATCACTCTCACAGGGGCACTGTCATGGTGGAAAGATGGTAGTCACTGTCACAGAGGCACTGTCATAGGGGAACCATGGTCATCACTCTCACAGAGGCACTGTCATAGGGAAACCATAGTCATCACTGTCACAGAGGCACTGTCATTGGGAAACCATGGCCATCACTCTCACAGAGGCACTGTCATTGGGAAACCATGGCCATCACTCTCACAGAGGCACTGTCATTGGGAAACCATGGCCATCACTCTCACAGAGGTACTGTCATTGGGAAACCATGGCTATCACTCTCACAGAGGCACTGTCATAGGGGGACCATGGTCATCACTCTCACAGAGGTACTGTCATTGGGAAACCATGGCCATCACTTTCACAGAGGCACTGTCATAGGGGGACCATGGTCATCACTCTCACAGAGGCACTGTCATTGGGAAACCATGGTCATCACTCTCACAGAGGCACTATCATTGGGAAACCATAGCCATCACTCTCACAGAGGCACTGTCATAGGGGGACCATGGTCATCACTTTCACAGGGGCACTGTCATGGTGGAAAGATGGTAGTCACTGTCACAGAGGCACTGTCATTGGGAAACCATGGCCATCACTCTCACAGAGGCACTGTCATAGGGAACCATAGTCATCACTCTCACAGAGGCACTGTCATAGGGAAAACATGGTCATCACTCTCACAGAGGCACTGTCATTGGGAAACCATGGCCATCACTCTCACAGAGGCACTGTCATAGGGGGACCATGGTCATCACTCTCACAGAGGCACTGTCATAGGGAAATGAAGGTAGTCACTGTCACAGAGGTACTGTCATAGGGAACCATGGTCATCACTGTCACAGAGGCACTATCATAGGGAACCATGCTCATCACTGTCACAGAGGCACTGTCATAGGGAAACCATGGGATCACTCTCATAGAGGCACTGTCATACGGAAACCATGACCATCACTCTCACAGAGGCACTGTCATAGGGAAATGAAGGTAGTCACTGTCACAGAGGTACTGTCATAGGGAACCATGGTCATCACTGTCACAGAGGCACTATCATAGGGAACCATGCTCATCACTGTCACAGAGGCACTATCATAGGGAACCATGCTCATCACTGTCACAGAGGCACTATCATAGGGAACCATGCTCATCACTGTCAGAGGAACTGTCATAGGGGAACCATGGTCATCATTGTCACAGAGGCACTGTCATAGCGGACCACAAGTAATCGCTGTCTTGAGGAAGCAATGCTAACCTAGCTGTCAATTTTTATTGGGGGAAGGAGGGGGAGTTGCCACAGTTGTATCAAGGCTGTTGGGGAACCAAGACTGTCACTTTTATGGGGGCACCATAGCCATTAAGGTTATGGGGGCATCACTGTTATGGATACTCAATAACAGTTATTATTATGGGGGCGTCACTGTTATGGAGGCTCAATAACAGTTATTATGGGGGCATCACAGCCAAAAAGTTTAGGGGGCACCGCCATGGAGCTAACAGGGGTGCTACTGTTATGGAGGCTCTGTGGTATTCACCATTATGGGGTAACAAAGGCCGTCACTGTTTTAGTGGCCCAGTCATGGTGTCAGGGGCACCACAGCCATGTATAGGCCCCATAGAAGTCAGTGTGGGCACAGCTGCTGTATGACTGCTGTACACCACACTGTACCGGGAGCTCAGACCTCATGTGCTGGCTACTGTAGTGTAATATCTACACAATGCCCTCTACCACTATCAGGAGACCCCCACCCACCTCATGTGATAACCCTACACACATCCCTCCCATCTATAACCAGTACCTGGGCAGCTCTGCTGTAACTCGCCATCACATGGAGGTCACCATGACACACAGGGCTCACTCTTTCACAGACCACACCTCCATAATCCATAAAACACATATATGTCCTCATGACCCGGAGCCATTTTCCCTGAGACTTTCCCCTTAGACATCCACGCAATATGGTCTGCGATAAAATGGCCGCCGCTGCCCTCGTCAGCTACCTAATTAGGGACACGCGATAATAAGTTATTCTTTCCCCGACACAAAGTTTATTCGCGAATTTCTTCCTCTGGGAAACATTGTACATCCTAACGTGTTTCTGTACAGAGACAAACGCAGCGATAACGCTCCAGTGAATAGCGCTATAGGAACTTAGCGCACCAGGAACCTTACTGACGTGACTCAGTTCCTGGGGGACGGTTCACTGCGCGGTGACAGCTGGCGGAAGTACGTCACTGGCGCGGCGATTTGATTTTCCCGGTCTCTACAGAAGGGTGGGAAGCAGCTCTCCGCCTTTGATGGTTATTAGGCCCGGTATAGTCCCCACTCTCAGGCCGGTGTTCTGGGTTTATGGAGCGGTACATTCTGCTTATTTACTGGCAGAAACAAGCCGAGACTTCCCGGGAGCAGCAGGAGCCGCCGCCGGTGCCTCCAGGTATCAGACACTGTCATTACGGCAGGTAGCCGCTAGAGGGCGCTCACACCTATTATCATACAGCTGCATAAGCCATGTTCTAGGGCTCAAGCTGAACGGTGGAGCAGTCGCCAATAGCAACCAATCAGCTTTCACTTTTCAGCGACCTCTTTTAAAAATGAAAGCTGAAATCTGATTGGTTGCTATGTCAACTGCTCCTCTCCACAAGATTTAAAGGGGTATTCCACCTAAACATAACTTTTGATATGTTGCTGCCCCTGGCAAGACTAACAATTCCTTCCATACTAGTTATTATGTATTCAGTCTCCTTCCCCCAGTTCTCAGCTGCTGCTTTCTGCTGAAGACACAAAAATCTGTGTGTGAGCTTTTCTCTTCCCCCTCCCTTCTGAGGCAGCTGATGTAAACAAGTTGTAAACAACATTGTAGCTTCTTTGTGATACTCAGATGGCTAGGGCCCCTTCACACTACGAAATCAGTGCCGTAAAATTGACGTGTCAAAGGGGTTTTAATTAATTTGGAGCAGGGTATTTTCTGCCGCCTTGCTTTCTCTCACTTCCTCTAGTCTGTGCAGTAAATCTTCCATGTTCTTCTATCCTCCAGGTTTAGCAGACGCCAGGGATTTCTACACCCACCTGAAGGAGCGCTGCACCAAACACACCGACACCCTCCCCGGTAACTATATCTATTCTATACAGAAGATCAATGGTCATTATACATCTCCGGGGTTGTATCTTAAAGGGGTTGTCCAGCAATAATCTTTTTCTTTCAAATCAACTGATGTCAGAAAGTTCTATAGATTTATTTACTTCCATTAAAAAAATCTCAAGTCTTCCTATACTTATCAGCTGCTGTATGTCCTGCAGGAAATGTTGTTTTATTTTCAGTCTGACACAGTGCTCTCTGCTGACATTTCTGGCCGGAACAGGAATTCTGTCTCGGTTTTGTATAAATCCCCATAGAAAACCTCTCCTGCTCTGGACAGTCCCTGACATGGACAGAGGTGGCAGCAGAGAGCACTGTGTCAGACTGGAAAGTAAACAACATTTCCTGCAGGACATACAGCAGGTGATAAGTATGGGAAGACTTGAGATTTTTTAATAGAAGTAAATTACAAATCTATATAACTTTCTGACACCAGTTTCTGGACAACCCCTTTAATATCTCTTAATGTCACTTCTTTTCAGCTTGTTCTCTGGCTGGAGAACCAGGACCAAGAAGATGGTTCTTTGCTATTCAAGCGACATACGGCTTCTCTCAGGTAAGGCGTCTCCTGCCCTTATAGTAGTTCTCTATTTCTTAAAGTGACTGTACCACCAGGCCCAGGCTGAAGCACTGGAGGCGGACCGACCCACCCTTAGTGGGAAGAAACCCCAGCCCCTCCATGACGTGACTCCATCAGAATCAATGGAACCCTATCATAGAGGGGCTGGAGTTTCCTCCCACTAAGAGTGGGTCGGCCGCCTCCAGTGCTTCAGCCTGGGCCTGGTGGTACAGTCACTTTAATGTCTTCTGCTGCTCACTCATCTTCTTCCTTCTAGTATGCCAGTCCGGACTGGGAGGACTTGTGCCCGGTCTGTGTGCCAGATGACAGTGAGGAATCGCCTCAGAGCGCCATAGATGAGTGTATATGTGCACTACAAAGCCCAGAGGATGATGAGGATGATAGCAGGGACTCCGTGTCTCAGACAAGGTAGGATCAGTGATGACCGAGGGACTATAGCCCCTTATTCTTTGGATCAGTTGGGGTCACAGAGATCAGTCACTCACAGATTATAGCGTCATTTCTTATCTCTAGAGCACAGTCTATTAAAGGGGTTGTACAGCATAAAAAAACCATGGCCGCTTTCTTCTAGACATGGTTTTAGCTGGTTTAAAGGGGTTGTCCAGCAAAAAAAAAAATATTTCAAATCAACTGGTGTCAGAAAGTTATATAGATTTGTAACTTCTGTTTAAAAATCTCAAGTCTTCAGTACTAATCAGCTGCTGTATGCCCTGCAGGAAGTGTTGCTTTAGTTACATTCAGACACAGTACTCTCTGCTGACTGAGACAGGAACTGTCCAGAGCAAGAGAGGTTTTCTATGGGGATTTGCTGCTGCTCTGGACAGTTTCTGATATGGACAGAGGTGGCAGCAGAGAGCACTGTAAATTGGGAACACTGAGAATGTAAATAAAACAACACTTCCTGCAGGACATTCAGCAGCTAATAAGTACGGGAAGACTTAAGATTTTTACATAGAAGTAAATTGCAAATCTGTATAGCTTTCTGACACCAGTTGATTTGAAAGAAAAACATTTTCACTGGATAACCCCTTTAACTATTTTAATGTCTGTTAGGATAGGTTCACACTACGTATTTGCGAAAAACTGATGAAAAAAATGATGCAATTGTGTGCATCCGTTTTTCCATTGACTTCTATTATTAAAAAAAGGATCAAAACGGATCCGTTTTTTTAACTGACACAAAAATCAGGTCGACCACGTTTTTGTGTATGCTAAAAAAAATGGATCTGTTTTTAATTTTTTTTTTTTATTATTATTATAATGGTAGAATGGATCAAAACGGATGCACACAGTTGCATCAGTTTTTTTCATCAGTTTTTCATCCGTTTTTTTTCAAAAAACGGATTGCAAAAACGTAGTGTGAACCCAGCCTTACAAGGATGACAGTTGTGTGACCTCCCATCACTTAAACTAGTGTCCTGGACTTTTCAGTTAATAGTTTGGTTAACGCTTGTATCCCTAACGCTCATGTCCCCCCATAAGGATAAGGGCCCTATTCCAAGGAGCGATAACTGGCCGAATCGATTATCGCTCCGTGGAATAGAGACAACGATCAGCCGATGATCGTTGTCATCGGCTGATCATTGTTATAAGTTAGGACCTATATTTGTCAGGCACCAACCGCGCACTGATACGTGTAATAGCGGTGCACGGCTGGCGACTGACAATATACATTAGCTATGCAGAGTCCAGGGCTCCTCCAGCATCAGGGCGGCCTGTCTCAGCTCAGGCCGCTCAGCCAATCTCTGGCCGCGGCGGTCCCGGCCATTGATTGGCTGAGTGGCCTGTCAGCCTAGACAGGCCGTCCTGACGCTGGAGGAGCGCGCGGGACCCGGGAGAAGAGGAGCCCTGCACCATGCATAGGTAATGTATACTAGTTAAGCTAGGGCTGCGAGGACATCGGTAACGATGTCCCTGCAGCCCTTGTTTAACGATAATCGTGCCGTGGAATAGGCCCAGTAAATAGTTTATCGGGCCCCATCGGTCCGTGGAATACCACCCTAAGAAAAACCTTGCTTAAAGATGAACCCAGTGATAGTTGGTTACTGTACAGATCAGTCATCTTTTACTTTGCAGCTTATTTGAAGAGGCGGCAGAATCGCTCCATCAGCTCGCAGACAAGCTCCCAGCACCAGGTAACACACAGGGGGCTTTTTTTTTCTTTTCTTTGAATGGAATGATCATCATGACTACTGACTTTAGTGGAGACGGGGGACACTTCTGTACCTTACACTCTCATAGATACATGTGTGTTCTGTGTGATACGATGTGCTGCAGACTAAAACTCCCCCAGGCAATGATGTCTGATCACTGGGTGACAGTCTATAGCGAATGGATTATCTTCAGAAGTCATCAGATGTCATATAAAAAGTTATGAGAAATGACATAACGCACTGATGTTACAACAAACTCTGCATAGATCAATAGTACAAGCAAATATAACCAACTTTGTATTCTACCTTATCAGAAAAAAACAGAGGCAGAGAAACAGCTAATAGACAGCATATTAAAAGATACCACAACAATTCCCAGGAGAAGTCATGATCACTGTAACCAGTTTTGTCTATCTTCTTCTTTAGGCCGCGTGCTGGTGGACGTCCTGCTGATTTCCCCAGATTTTCCAAAACTAAAAGATTGTGTTCTTGCTGTGGGGGCAATGAAGCACCTGAAAGAGTGGCACTCCGCCAAGATGACCATCGTAACTAAGGAACGCAGAGGGTAATAGGCTCCTCTACCAGTGTGTATCATAATTTGCTGCTCGTCTTGTGCAGAGATTTAATTTAAAGGAGACCTGTCTGTAGTCCTGTCTGTTAGGTTTCTGTCTGTAGTTTATGCCACCCTCATTTAAGGAAGCATAAACCTATTGACAGATTCCCCTTAAACTAAGTATCGGACCTTTATGTTGCTATGGAGTCTGACCACCAGGTGGCAGCATACTATGCAGGTACCTGTCATATTTCATTTAACAGCATCAAAGTGGCAAACATTGCTGAAGTTTTATGATCCATACAACACACAATATTTAATGGTGGGACAATCTCTTTGAATAGGGTATTCTGTTTTCTTAAGAATCACTAGGCAGACTTATCTGTGTTTGTTTTAGCCTGACGGCAGTGGCCACGTTGGAAGTCATTCCTCTGTGGTTTTCAGCATTGTTTGCTTTATCCAATACTCACTTGTTAACTTACAAGTCGTGTTTGACATCGTCCACACAGGCTTTGTGGTTATAATACAATACTGTGTGTACACGGTGACATATTAACATTGGTTTTATGGGTAATATCTAATTCCTACATGCGATGCTAGGTTTCTACTGAACCTGGGGCATCCATAGGAGTCAAAGTATAGGGAAAGACAGCCCCCTGTGATGACACTTGTTACTAAGGGCCCTATTACATGAGACTATTATTGTGTGAAAAATCGCTATATTGTTCGAATTTAAACTATAATCGTTCTGTCTAATTGAAGGCAACGATCGAAAAATCGTTCGTATGTCGTTGATTCAGATCTGAACCTAAAATTATTAATCGTTCGCTGTAATTCCACATTCGTTCCCTTAACTTCCGCCTTTTTACTAATCGTTCAGTGTAATTGCACATTGTTCATTGTTTTTCTGGGATCAGAAGAAATAAACGATCTTAGTAACGATCGCAATAACGATCATAGTAACGATCGTATCTAACAATTATCGTTTTGTGTAATATGGTGAACGATTTCAGGTTAACGATAAACAATCTTGTTTGCAGTCGTTATTCGTTAAAAATTTCACTGTGTAATAGTACCCTAAGGCTGGGTTCACACCACGTTTTTGCAATTCGTTCTTTTTTTTTATCCGTAAAAAAAAAAAAAAACTGATGCAATTGTGTGCATCCGTTTTGATCCTTTTTTCCATTATAAAAAAAATCTGTTTTTTTTAACGTACACAAAAACGTAGTCTACCTAATTTTTGTGTCCGTTAAAGAAACGGATCCATTTTGGTCCGTTTATTTTATTTTTTATAATGGAAGTCAATTTTTTTTTTTTTGCAAAAACGTAGTGACTATTTAATTGCACTTTTGTCAAGCCCAGCGGAGGCATTAATATTACTACTATGTTTCTCTGAAAATAGGACAGGCTCTTATTATTTTTGGGGTATTGCTTAGAATTCAGACCCGTCTGAGACCCGTACCGATCGGGAGAACGAGCGGGGGGAAGATGTGCTGTAGTGCGTCCACAAAAAAGTGTCTGATTTATAATAGAGCTCTGTGGAGCCAGACTTTTTTTTTTTTTTTTTACTAACTCCGCTGCAGCGCGAGTCCTCCCCGCTCGTTCTCAGGATCAGTATGGGTCTACTCAGACCGATCAAAAATTTAAACCTGTCTTTCTGACATGTCAAAAGTTTTTTTGTAACTACAGGTACACTTTAAGGCTGCGTTCACACTACGTATATTTCAGTCAGTATATGTATATTTCAGTCAGTATATTTCAGTCAGTATTGTGGTCCTCATATTGCAACCAAAACCAGGAGTGGATTAAAAACACAGAAAGGATCTGTACACACAATGTTGAAATTGAGTGGATGACCGCGATTTAATGGCAAATATTTGCTTTTATTTTAAAACAACGGCTGTTATATTGAAATAATGGCCGTTATTTACCGTTATATGGCGGCCATCCACTCAATTTCACCATTGTG
Organism: Dendropsophus ebraccatus; assembly: GCF_027789765.1. Classification (NCBI taxonomy): domain Eukaryota; kingdom Metazoa; phylum Chordata; class Amphibia; order Anura; family Hylidae; genus Dendropsophus; species Dendropsophus ebraccatus. Next base: position 21,620,216 of record NC_091455.1, on the reverse strand, counting down.
TAAACAGATCCTTTTTTTTTTAATTCACTCCTGGTTTTGGTTGCAGTACTGATTGAAATATACTGACTGAAATATACGTAGTGTGAATGCAGCCTAAAGCTCTGGGCCATGTGCTGTATGTTGTCACATGATCCCTAACTGGTTATAAGTCTTGGTGATTCTGTACCATTTTATTACTAAAATGTTACAATTGTCATTTCAGGTGGCAAAAAATTTCTAATTATCTTTTGGCAAATGTAATCACTCCAGACGGCCTGAGCAGTGCGCTAGATCCGCAGGAGTTATGGAGGGGCTCGCTGGAGATCAGTGAGCGGAAGGTAGGACGTTGTGTTTTGTACATGTGCGACCTTGTTTCTTTCAAGGCACATAAATGGTGTATATATTATATTATCTGCTTACCTCTTATAGTAAGGGCTCTATTACATGGAATGATTATTCCAATTATGAAAAATTGTTATATTATTCAAATTCAAAGGAGTAGTCCAGTAAGGCTTCACTTCCTGTATAAAATGTTGATGTCACTACCTTACTCCCAGAGGTGTGCGGGCTGTGGCTGCTGGAGAGGATGATGGCAGGGGGACACTTGAGGGACACAGGACACTGGAGGGACACTGAGTATCCCTCTGCCATCATCCTCTCCTGCAGCCACAGCCCGCACAGCTCTGGGAGTCGGGTCGTGACATCACCGTGTTATCCAGGAGGTGACATCACCGTGTTATCCAGGAGGTGACATCACCGTGTTATCCAGGAGGTGACATCACCGTGTTATCCAGGAAGTAAAGAAGTGTATATTGGTGATTTGTATAACATTTGGGGGGCAATACAATACTTTAATAAAAATTTTCTCCAGACTTCTCCTTTAAACGATAATCTTTCCATGTGTATGCAGGCAATAATCGAAAAATCTCTACTAAGTTGTTGTTGAGTCTTGCCAAGGATGTTTTTGTAACCAGCAGTGGACTCATTGTGATGGCTGATTTCTTGCACTGACATTTGTTGTATATTATAGTGTTTGGTTGGGGAATGGTGTTCAGGAACACTGAATGCAGCAAAGTTTTGTTCTTCCCTTAGTTTAGTTCCGAGGTGGAATTCCAGGACTTCTGCATCAGATCTCTCAATGATCATGGTTCTCAATCAGTTTCCCTCCAACTGAGCAATATACTAAAAAAACAGCACTACAAAACCCAGAAGTCCTTACACCCAGAGGTAAGTGCTCTGCAGGGAAATTGTCTTAGTTGGCAATTACATGGTCCCTATTACACCAAATGATTATCGGCCATACTTGGCTGACCGGCCTTTCCACCCCATAATTGTTTGGTGTAATAGGTCATGTTCAAAGGCAACAATCGGCTGACATGCACGACGTCGGCTGATCGTTGTCTTTAAACATGACCTATCAAAATGACAACAATAGCGGTGGTTTGTACTTGCGACTCCCCAGCCCCCTATTTACTAGGAGTGACGGCTGTAGCCCTCTTCTACATAGACAATAGGGGGGAGATTTATCAAACATGGTGTAAAGTGAAACTGGCTCAGTTGCCCCTAGCAACCAATCAGATTCCACCTTTCATTCCTCACAGACTTTGGAATATGAAAGGTGGAATCTGATTGGTTGCTAGGGGCAACTGAGCCAGTTTCACTTTACATCATGTTTGATAATTTTTCCCCCTGGATGTGTCAAGTAAAGACACTGACTTTTCACTATCTACCCTGAAACCAAAAGGATCATGCATTAAAAGTCAACATGCTTAAAGGAAGCCTGTCACCCCAGCTGCCGGGGTGAAGGCCGCTTGACCCCCCCCAGTGGAGCCCCTTATACTTATTATCCCCGGGATGGGCGGGCTTCACCCCAGCAGTCGGGGTGACAGGTTCCCTTTAAAGAGGTATTCCAAGGAAATCAACTTTTCCCCTATCCACAGGATAGATTGTGGGGGGTCTGATCTTTGTATCGGGCCCCGGCTTCTGTGTTGTGAATAGAACCGCGGATACGGCTTATGAACTGCGGCTCTATTCATTCCAGTGGAGCAACGGAAAGAGTAAAATACTCCAGAGCTTGGCTCTTTTTGTCGGCTCCATAGGAAAGAATAGAGCCGCGGGTATGGCACATGACATAATACAGAAGCTGGGGGCCTGGTATGGAGATCAGTAAAGAGTACAGAGGTCAGACCCCCTGCAATCTCATAATTCAAGTTGATTCTCTTGGAATACCTCCTTTAATTATTTCCTCCAGACATAGTCTGCCAGAACTGTGCACACCGATAGACAAAGTAGCATCGCTGAACCCGGCTTTTCTTTTATGAGTATGAGAACCTATTTAATTTTATTTAGCTTTATTAAAAAGCATTGTCCAGAATTAGAAAACAAATAGCTGTTTTCTTCCAAAAACAGCACCAGCCCTGTCCTAAAGTTGTGTGTGGTATAATGCCCCTGCATTACTGTATAGAGTTGTATAAATTTTCTAAACTGCTATAGTATGATCTATGATATGATCCGCTTCATAGCCAGAAAGAACGTCTTCCATTTGTCATGTGGTTTTATTTGGACAATAACATTAGATTGAAGCCAAACAAACATTCTGCTGACATTGATCTACTATATGTGACCAGCTTTTATGTACCCTTATAATCTCCTCTTACCTCCTGGCGCTCATGCGCTTTTACATAGGAGTCAACCCAAACAAATGGACCCGCAGTATAAAGCATGGTGGGAGGACAGGAGATACATTTCACATTACCTCTTGGTCACTGCTGGACAGTCATGGTTCATAACTATAACCTAATAGAACAAAACTATGCCGCAAAACAGCCAACATAGAGGAAAACAACTAGCGGCTATGCCTCACCCTAAGCTAGTAGTGAGATGGATCTCTTCCCACATGGCTGAGCGTTCACGGTAACAATTTGCTTTATGTCTTTGCAGGTTTTTCATTACTACGGATCATCCCTGGATTTCATACAAATGGTGTCCCTGTCAGAGCTTCCTCCATACTTCATATCAGACTGCGCCTTCGAGCTGTATCCTTCTGTCATCTCATTCTTGGATTATAGAAAGTTATGGAAGGTTTCACTTGTGCTTTATAGAAAATGGGGAAAAAAATCAATATACAGCTATCATTTATTTTGCAGCACTGTAATAACACAAAGAGGAGCGTTTAAAACGTATTTATTAGCTGCTGTATGTCCTGCAGGAAGTGGTTTATTCTCGCCAGTCTGACACAGTGCTCTCTGCTGCCACCTCTGTCCATGTCAGGAAACCTCTCCTGCTCTGGACAGTTCCTGACATGGAAAGAGATGGCAGAAGAGACCACTGTGTCAGACTGGAGAGAATACACCACTTCCTGTGGGACATACAGCAGCTGATAAGTACTGGAAAACTATTAAAAAAAACTAAAGTAATATACAAATCAGTATAACTGTCTGACACTGCTTAGTTGATTTTACCTTTCACTACATGCATTTTGGCTTCAGAGAGGCCATCTTTCCTGTACATTTGTCATTTTGGTCTATATATCCTTTAACTGCATTTAGATGTTTAACAAGGAACTCTCTACAGGGAAGATCGAAGCTGATGTTGGGTCAACTCTGCTCCTTAAATGACAAGGTACTGTGCCCGGGGGGGAAGGGGATTTCATATCCACCTATAAAAGTTAGGCTGAGTAGGACTTGGTCTTCCAGAAATAGTGCCACACCTTTCCATAGGTTGTGTGTGGTATTGCAGGAGACTTGGTCATTCAGTCCTTTGATCGCACACAATGTACTTTTTATGTTTTTAAGTTACACAACGGACGTTCTTTTCATGATGCAATGATTTGCGTTGAAGTCAATTCGAACAATGGCCGTTATTTGCTGCGGCCGTCAAAATAATGATCATGTCAATTATTTCCGGCCGTTGTCCATAGACTTCAATGCAATTTTTATTGAAAACAACGTTTTTGGTTTATACGTTGTATGAACTTAGCCATACAGTGAAGAAGCCATCTCAGCCAGCCATGTTCCTCTTCTCTGTCCTGTGTCTGGCTGAAGCAGGATCCTTCCCATGTGGCCTGTTCGCAGTAGGACCTAGTTACGCTCTTGACCCTTGGCAAAGCTCCGAATTGGTTACTTACCAACCATGGAGCAGATCAGCAGGAAATGTATGGTCTTTTCCGCAGGATTTTTGCAAGATGCAAGGTTTCAGGGCAATGCAGAAAATCCTGCAGACCGACACATAGTTTGCATTGGTATCTGTGTTCTGGTATTCTTCACTTGTCCATGGTAGTTTTACTGAGTAAAGATAAATGTGCAGATAAATCAGTTTATTACAGTGTCTTTTTCCCTTGTTTAGGTGGGGGCTATATTCATGCTATCCTGCAATGTCTGCACTCATCCTCTGCCCCCAGCGCTTCAGCGTAGCTCTAAGAAGTGGAGAGATTATATGGCCAGGAAGCCAAAAGAGATCAAAGGTTTGTAACTCCCCTAAAGCTTGCACAGGTCCCACTGACTCTCGATGATCCAAATGTTGTCGGCTAGTAACTACAGGCTTTATTACCAGGAACGATAATCGGCCGAATCATGCTGATTCAACCAATTATCGCTGTGTGTAATAGAATAGAGACGAAGATCAGACAATGACATCTATCATCAGCTGATCCTGTTTTTAGGTCCGGACCTAAAATCATTGGCCGTTGACCGCACATTGCTGGGTGTAATAACGATGTGTGGCCGGTGGCTAATGATTGTATAATGTTATACATTACCTTTACACGCTCCCGGTATTCTCTTGTCCACTTTCACTCCCGGCGCCGCAGCTGCACCTTCAGAACGGTCTGTCTGACCAAAACCCCTCCGATCATCTGACACCTTTCCCAATTGTCTAAACTGCTTCTAGCCCCAGATCCAAACTTTTGCAAATGATCCTAGCTTTCCATCATGGCATCCGATAGGAACTGTCCAGAGCACAGCAAATCCCCATAGAAAATCTCTCCTGCTCTGGACAGTTCCTGACATGGACAGAGGTGGCAGCAGAGAGCACTGTGTCAGGCTGCAAACAATACATTTTCTGCAGGACATACAGCAGCCGATAAGTACTGGAAGACTGGAGATTTTTAATTAGAAGTAATTTACAAATCTACAATATGTTCTAAAATCTGCTGTTTTTTTTTTTTTTTTTTTTTTGTTTTTCCGGGGGGGGGGGGGGGGGGGGGCGGAGTTCCCCTTTTAAACGGTGGTCAGGTAGGGTTCCCATTCCAGGTGGGATGTCTTATAGATTGAGTAGAAGTAGTGCCAGTTCTGGCTTTAGACCCCAGTTCATAGACCCCAACTTAATAATCTTAAATATCTAACTTTTCGACATCGGCTGATTTGAAAACAGTATATTTTTTTTCTCTCTCTCCGGAGCCCCCCTTTTAAAGTTTTAGCAATTCTATCCCATGTGTTTGACGCCATGCACGCACACCTACTCACAATGCTTTTGTTCTACATAATGCGGCTCCAATAGATATATATTATAGCAACATACTAGATCTCTGCATGTGTCTGATTTCATACAGAAGCTTTTCTGTCAGGTTTCATAAGTTCATCAGAAAACACATTGAACACATTTGTTTTTGGGCCGTATCCCTTTAGCTGTTGCATTGTCCCCTTAGAACACAGGGCGCTCCAGCTGTTACAAAACTACAACTCCCATCATGCCTGGACAAGTAAAGCTTTGGCTGTCCAGGCATGATGGGAATTGTTTTGCAGCAGCTGGAGAGCCTGAGTTTGACATCCCGTCTGTAGCTCTGTACAGAGACGCCATATAGCAGCGTGTGGATCTCCTACAGCCATGAGGCCTAATACTATGGAGAGCCATCTTTGCCTGGTTATGGTTGTCTTTTTTTCGTATAGCAATTATCTAATAAATCCACAGCATTAGGATGCAGGGTGGGTAGGTAAGTCCCAGCGACCTCTCAGTCCAGCTCGGTGATGGAGTAAGGCTAGTCTAAGGATGATTTGTCGGTGGCCGCCTGAATGCCGTCTCTGTGCCGTGCTGCTAACTTGCATTATTATTTCTCTTCAGCTCCCGGGATCGAGCTGAAAGGAGAGTACTGCAGTTACTATTTCCTGATTCAGGGGAAGGACAATGGAGTCTGCAGAGCCACAATGCTTCATTCCGCCAGTCAGATTAATGGTGCTGCTTCTCTGGTTTTGTTACATCGACGGCTGCGGGATAAGCCCAGCGCTGATGAATCAAGTAAGAATACATTGTGTTTTCCCTCTTCTTTTTTGGAGTGAACATGTAGGATAATCTTCCATAGGATTTGCACTTGTCTGTAACACTTGGATGCCCTGAATATTGTAGATGCCTTAAAGGGCTATATACCACAAAATAGACCTGAGTTTTCTGTGCAGCTGCATGGAATCCCGGACAGAGTGTATACAGTGTGTATACACTCTGGCCAGGAATCCTTAGGGGTTAATGCAATCGGCTACTGTGATTGAATAACGGCCGTTGTTGCAAATTTGCAACAATGGCTGTTGTATAATCAAAAAATACATTGTGGGAACGTGGCCTGATGCTAGGTCCCCACAGCTTTTTTGCAGTCTGTTTAATGTATCTGTTTTATTGGCAGGGGGGGGAGACTGATGCACTTGTGTGCCTCCGTTTTTCCATTGACTTTTGACTTTTTTTTTTAACGTACACAAAAACGTAATCGACCTCATTTTTGTGTCCATTAAAAAATAATTTCCATCTAGTAGTGCGGGGAACATAATAAATAAGTTTTGATTACTCGTCGGGGTCCTAGACCCAGCTCACAGTCTGTAGATCTCTCCTGCAGCTACATCACGACCCAGCTGACAGATGAGGCGGGATACATCTGCAGTCACTGATTGGCTCAGCAGGCTAAATCCCATTCTTCAGTGACGTGTCAGTTGGGTCGTGACGTCCCCCGAAAGTGACATCTGTCGGAGCTCTGGAGCCCATTGATTTCGGGGTTCCCGTACACAAAATGGGGGGGGGGGGGCCCATTAGTCTCCACAACCGCCCAGCTTGATAAAGGGTTTCAGGATTTAAATTATTTTTTTTTTTTAATTAGCGGAATTAATAGAATCTTCCCTTTATCTCCCAGACTTCAGCGCCCTGATGGAGCTCCCACACTTCCATGGTGATCACCTTATAAAGAGAGAGAAGTGTTTGGCTCAAGCTCAGGCTTTGGTTGTCAATGAATATCTCCGTAAGTAGTGACTGCACACGACTGGTGACCAAAGCAAAATGCACCAAGAATACACCACATGGTGGCCAGTCATTTTATTATTTTAGTTATTATTATTTAAATTTTATAATATTGTAATTTTATTATTTATTTATTTTAATTTAATTTATTTTTTTGGACTGTGCAGCACGGTGCCATAGATAGATACTGGTAGCGCCAGCCTGCAAAATGCATTACATTGCCATGTAACCACTCTGTCTCTGGTTCACATATGTTTCTTATTCTATATTTTTATTGGAGTTTTTATATAACGTGAAGTACAAAAGATATCAAACAACAAGAAATCAGTAACAAACAAGGTTACACAAAATAATAACCATTTCAGGAGAAAGCTGTATTCACACTGCATTTTTGTCATATGCTTTTTTTTCCCCATCCATTTTATGCCAGAAAAAAAAAAACAATTAAAAATGGATGCATTCATGTGCATTGTTTGGGTCTGTTTTTCCATTGATTTCCAGTATAAAAAAAATAAAACAAAAAACAGATAAAAAAAACTGATCAGAAGACATACACAAAAACATGGTAATTTTTTTATTAATTTTATGAAGGGAGTCAATGGAAAAACGGATCCATGCATCCATTTTTTTCATACGTTTAAAAATAAAAAATAAAAAAAATTCTGATTACAAAAACGCATTGTGAACCCAGCCTAACAGTTAACCTTGAATGATATAACCCATGGTATAAGCATCAGAGAAATTTTAGTGCATTGTATTATGAATTCGGTTGTATGGCGGCAACTTTGTATACATAGGGCAAAGTTTTGATAGAGAATGTTCCTGTGTGTGATATATTATAGCTATTGTAGCAGCAGGAGGTGATATTTTCACAGAACGGCGGCTGTAGTAATTGTTGATTTGGTAGCCATTAAAGGGATACTCCAGCAACAAGTTTGTTTTTTCTTTCAGATTAACTGGTAGCAGAAAGTTATACATATCTGTAATTTACTTGTGTTTAAAAATCCAGTACTTATCAGCTGCTGTATGTCCTGTAGGAAGTAGTGTATTCTTTCCAGTCTGACACAGTGCTCTCTGCTGCCACCTCTGTCCATGTCAGGAACTGTCCAGAACAGTAGCAAATCCTTATAAGAAAATCTCTCCTGCTCTGGACAGTTCCTGACATGGACAGAGGTGGCAGCAGAGAGCACTGTGTCAGACTGGAAAGAATACACCACTTCCTGCAGGACATACAGCAGCTGATAAGTACTGGAAGACTGGAGATTTTTAAATAGAAGTAAATTACAAATCTACAGAACGTTCTCAAATCTACTGATTGGGGAGGGAGGGACCCTCGCTGGAGTTCCCCTTTAAACGATGGGCAGGTAGGTTTCCCATTGGAGGTGGGCTGTCTTGTAGATTGAGTAGAAGTATTGCCAATTCTGTCTTTAGAACCCAGTTTATATGGGTTATGGATCTTATAGTATGACTGCAGGCTTTTGCACAGTCCCATAGGATATGAAGGAGTGTCCCCCATTTCCTCCAACATAATTCTGAGGTATTGGGGAACATTAGATGGAGACGTGAAGGAGTATAATACCATCGTAGTATCATTTTAAAATATTGGATGGATCTGAAAGATTTATATACCGAACAAATGTATTGATGATGATGATGATGATTATGTTATTATATGGTTATCGTTTCCATCTGAATAAAGTTTTTGACTTTGCTTTTAAGAGAGACAAGAGGCTGGACAGCAGCCGGCTCCTATGAACGTTACCTCCTTAAAGGCCTTGTTGAAGCTTACTCGGGAAAGTGTGCTGAGGACCTTTGAGAGCAAGTTGAGCACTAGCATCTCTGAGCAGGACTGTGAGCAAGGTCTGCAGAGAGCTCCCCCTACAGGTAAGTGCTGGAAACCAAGATTTGCACTACACTGTAGACTTCATTGGCCAAAAAAAGCAGGATGCCTGGAACTTGGCTCTGTCTTAAAAGAGAAAAGCTTAGAATAAAAAAAAAAAAAAAAATGATAAGAGCCGTATTAAGCTGAAGCCTGGAAACTGAACCCTTCTATTCATGGTATATGGCTCTGCTCCTCTGTGTCACAGAGCATGCCCACAACATCGGTGACCTGTTCTTACATCTACAGTCATCACTCCCAGCAGTGACTCACCAAGTCCATTCAGGTGCTTTTCCCCCGTCAGTGATCGCTAAAAGGAAGGGGCTGAGTTTGAGACTCTCTGTGACCTGTTAGGTCAGCGCTTGCTTGCTTGCTCCTTGTTCCCCGCGTACTTTCGGTGCTATCACAAGCTCTGACGGGGGTGGGGGGGGGGGTCTGTCCGGATGATGATTTAGATCGCCTGGGTGGCCCATAGAAGGTAGCGTCAGTCTGCTGCTGCTGCTCCTGTTGCCTGCAGCTTCGGCTAGCAGGCCGTAGTTATCGGCGGCGTTTTCTTTCAACATGTTGAAAGGCAACGATCAGCAGACATTGTGCGTGTCGGCTGATCATTGCCTTTTAACACTGCCTATTACACCAAGTGATTACTGTCCGTAACAGCCGATAATGGGCCACATACGGTTTATAATTGTTTGGTGTAATAGGACCCTAAAGGGGTTATACAGTGCTATAAAAACCTGGCCACTTTCTATCATTGACGGCACCACTCTTGCCTCCAGTTCAGGTGCGGTTTGCAATTAAGCTGCATTCCCTTCAATGGAACTGAGCAGCAAAACCCTGTCCAAGCTGGAGACAAGAGTGGTGCTGTCTCTGGAAGAAAGTGGCCATGTTTTTGTAGCGCTGGATAACCCCTTTAGCACTAGTGCAATGGATGATCACTAGTGCATTGATCTAAACACGTCTGACTTGCCAGAACAGTATAAAATGATAGTTGTTTTTTAGTATTATAGTCACATGTTATCTCTATAGCAGGCATGTCCAAAGTCCGGCCGGAGGGCCATTTGCGGCCCGCGTTCCGAACTTTTCCGGCCCCCCAGGTATCCAGCTTGCTATTATCTGCCTGTGTTATAAAGCATATAGCATGTAGCATGTAAAATGGTCGGCCCTCGCACATGTTCACTTCATCAAATTTGGCACTCTTCGAAAAAAGTTTGGACATGCCTGCTCTATAGTCTTACTACGTCATCAGTTCTCTTTGTTTCTCTTACTTATTAAGGGTCTACAACCACCGACACATTATTTCACATGAATTCATCTGATTGGCCGGAACGAAATGTTCTGCAGAATCTGGAAAACTTTGAGAAAATAAAGCAGAGAATTAGGTAAGTGTTTCCACCGCTGGCCTTAGTCTTGTGTCCTACTGATAAATCTCACATGTATGGCCAGCGTTAGTCATGTGACTTTCCAGGAAATTATGTTGGCTGAGCCTACCCCTGACTGTCAGCCATCTAATATGTATGAGGAGGGGGAAAAATGAGAACACAGGCATGGTCAGCTGATTGTATGAATATAGAGGAGTTGGATAAAATAGATGGCTGTCAGCTTAGGTTAAAGGGGAGTTCCAGTGAAAAATATTTTTCTTTCAAATGAACTGGTGTCAGAAAGTTGTATAGATTTGTAATTTAATTCTATTTAAGTACTTCCAGTACTTACTCGCTGCTGTATGTCCTGCAGGAAGTGGTGTATTCTTTCCAGTCTGACACAGTGCTCTCGGCTGCTACCTCTGTCCATGTCAGGAACTGTCCAGAGCAGGTGAAAATCCCCATAGAAAACCTCTCCTGCTCTGGGCCATATTTGCAATCCAGGCCTCACATGTAGGAGGCCCACGGGTGACACCCTGAACAAAACAAAAATTACAGATGTGTGCAGGGGGCCTAAGGCTTATGGTCATCTTAAGAGTAGAGAACCTGTATAAGAGGAGGTTTGGCTCCTCCATGCTTAGTATACTGATGTGTCCAATATACTGACAGAGCTGTATCCTTCTGCTTCTCTCCAGGGCTTCTATACTCTCCAGCTCAGCGGAGCAGCTTCTTGGCCGGAAGGACAGTCAGAAGGAAGGGGTCACCCTGCTGGATGCCAAGGAGTTACTGAAGTACTTTACTCCACAAGGGGCAGCAGTCGGGGAGCTCCAGCCATTGCAGGTTCAAAGAGGGTAAAGACCACATTTATTACATACATGTATGTTTGTGTGTATGTGTATATGTATATAATATATATATATATATATGCACACACATATATACACATATATATATACATACATACATACTATATCCAATCACTGCCCTTCATAGCATCTCCTACTGTACATACTTAAATGTAGAACATAACAGAGGTTTACAAAAACCAGTGCAAAGCTGTCAAAGTGTACTGGTATCCCGCACCACGACCATTGGTTATTGGCATTTCTTTCTTTTTACTATGCACTTGAAAAATATAATATTACAAGTTATGGGCATTGGATTTTATGTGATAGGGCGGTGATCCGGGGGTTATTCTAATTGCCATTGGAGTCGGGAAGGAAGCTTTCTCTCTGTAATGGGGCAATTTGCGTCCGCCTCATAAGGGGTTTTGCCACATTTTTGTTTATAGGTGAAAGGATCATGATTCAAGTGTTTTCTACCCTGACCTAGACACACACTTTCCAAACAACAAAGATAGGGTGTAGGATGGACTCTAGCACTTATGACCTTGGTCTTGATGTGTAGCTCCACTTTCATACCTCAGATAATTCACCCTGCATTAGTGACCTGTAAATTATCACACCAGACCGTTTCTCCTTTCCTATAAACCAGGAAGCATTATATTGCTGTACATACGTGTAACTGGCCGGACAGGTTTGTAATTGCTGCAGTGCTTCACTGTGGACACTAGAGGTCGCTGTAGAACCTGTTATTTGCATTAGTTATTACTCCGACAATTAAGTGCCAGAAAGTTTACAATGATTTTGTTAAATTGTTCTCTGTTTCGCTTTCACTTGTGTATGAAAAGAGAGGAACAAACTACAGCCTGGAAATGAGTGGCCCCATGGTTGTATTTCTAGGTGACTAATTTGCCAAAATCTTTCGCTTTCATATCCCATTTCTGTGAATAAGGACTCCTATTTTTAAGGCTCATATGGGGGTCACTAGCCAACCTTGATAGTTGTGAATTCCAATCATGCCTGGACAGCCAAAGCTTTAGCAGTTTTCTTACTGTTGGTGGGCCTGAGTTTGACAACTTTGCCCTAGTTACACCCTGATGACACAATTATTTTCGGGTTTATAATTCCGTAAACACCCCATCCCCCCCCCCCCCAAAAAAAAAAAAAAAAAAAAGGAAAGAAAAATGTGATCTTCAAGATCACAAACACTGGGGCTTATACGTCTCTTCCACGACGACCTCCTGACCTGCCTTACAAAATAACTTTATTATTTTAACTTTATTTTGCACATTATCTCTTTTTTTCCCCCTACTAGACATATATTGCTAAACAAACTTACCACTTTAGGTTGTGTCCCTGCACAGTTTAATCATCGGTGACTAGAACATTTTTAGGAGAAATAACAGAGAAACTGGACACACAAGAATTATAAGTTATTACTACAGAATAAGAAAGACTCTACCTCCAATCCAGACCTAATTCTGCAGCTTATCGCACCCCCTCAGACTGCGGCATCCGCCAGTGTTTGGGTCACATGTCCATGGATTCATTTCCACTCTGCTGAACCTGTTTCTGGTTCACGTGAGAAAGATTGGGAGCTATGTAATGTGTACATAATGGCTGACCTCTGTGTGACCCCCCCCAGGCCTGCGGCGTGTTATATAGGCGTAAGGCGGCCCAGGCCAGAGAAGTGCCCCCTGATCTGCCCCCCACCAAGCTGTGTGTACTGTAAATAAGGGAGGCAATAGAGGGCACCATTGTAAGGAGGGGGATACATTAGTCATGTAACACACAGGCCTGGTGGGCCGCTACCATTGTGCTAGAACCATCTCCACACAACATTTATTTTTTTACTAAGAACTTTATACTAGAGATTGTCCTTTACCATGTTGATCTTTAGGTATTTTGGAGAAGATACCTTTGTGGTAGTCAGTCAGTCTATGACATAAGCATGCATGATAATCGCTTAACCCCTTAACGACATCGGGCGTAAACTTACGCCCTCGCGCCCTGGTACTTGGCGCATCAGGGCGTAAATTTACGCCCGATGTTTCCCCGATCGCTGCGTGTTCACACACAGCGGTCGGGGAAGATGGCCTGCTATAAATCATAGCAGGCCATCATAGCTTCTCGGCACGGGGGGTGGTTAACACCCCCCGTGCTTACGATCGCCGCTATAGGCTGATCAATTCAGATCAGCCAATGGCGGCGATCGGAACCTTTCCGGGTCATCGGCGACCCGATGACCCGGAAAAAAATGGCGGTCGGTGCTGTCCGAGGATGGCACCGACCGCCATTACTGTAAAAAGTAATGGTGATCGCCGTGCCACCGGCCCGATCGCCGTGAACGGCCGGCCGGTAGCGGCCGGCCATTCACGGCGATCTGGCCGGTGGCACGGCGATCAGAGTCCCACAATATAGTAAATACCTGCCCTGGACCCCTCAGCTAGGTAGCCGAGGGGTCCAGAGCAGGTATTTGTACATTACTCACCTGTCCCGGGCTCCTGATCGGCGTCTTCCGGGTTCTCGGCGTCCTCGTCTTCGGCTTCTTCCGTGACGTCACGTTCGGCTTCTCTCGGCTATTTTCGGCTCCAGCGTCGGCTTTTTCCGTATTTTGCGCTCTGCTGCCCTCTAGCGGCTGATATGTGTAATACACTTATCAGCAGCTACAGGGATGTTCAGAATGTAGAAATTTTTTTTTTTTTTTTTTTCTATTTTCCGCACCCTATCGCCGCTGAGTGTTGATCAGCATCGCACGAAAGTGCGCTGCTAATCAGCAACTCCTCCTTTTTGGCGTAGGGTGTTTTTTTTTCTATATTCTACTGCCACAGTCTGCTAATAAGTGTGGCATTTATCAGCAACTCCTTTGTTGGCGTAGGTTTTTTTTTTATACTTACTGTAAAAAAACACGTAAAAAACACTACATTACACCACACTACACCACTACATACCCCATATACTAATCCCCGTATAAAGATGGCCCCCAGGGTGTTTTCGGTATCGGACGCATACGCTATTATTGCCTCCGACACCAAAACAGCCAGTGAGGATGAATGGGGGGATCCTTCTTTCCTCCATTCATCCTCATCATCCTCATCATCCAGTGACGTGTCTGGGGGTAGCGTAGCGTACGCTGCCCCCCAGACACGTCTTTTCCGCCAGTACCGTCCCAATAAGAGATGGCGGTATGGTGTGAAATTCTACAAACTCTGTGAGAGTACCTCAGGGTACACTTACAGATTTAGGGTACGTGCACACTGCGGAATGGCGAAGGATAACCCTTTGTGCATTCCGCAGCTGGCACCCGCCGGCGGACTGATGCGGGCGCATGTCTCTACCCGTGTCATAGACTCCATTATATGCACGGGCGGAATCCGTCGTCCGTCCAAAGAATGAACACGTTGGACGCAGAGCGGAATCCGCCCGTGCATAGAATGGAGTCTATGACACGGATGGAGACGTGCGCCTGCATCACTCCGCCGGTGGGTGCCAGCTGCGGAATGCACGAAGGGTTATCTGTCGCGATTCCGCAGTGTGCATGTACCCTTAGAATGTATGTAGGAAGGGACACCCGAATGCAGCCCCCAGATGCCCCCTCCCCCCCACCCCATCCTCGGAGTTAGTGGGAAGATCGTCCGGGAACTGATCTTCCCACTGCTGGATAAAGGTCACCACCTGTACGGGGATAACTTTTATACCAGCACCCCCTCTTCCGGTCCCTCGCTGCCCGAGCTACTGTAGCTTGCGGCACGATCCGAACATATCAGAAGCCGTAATAGCGCCCTAATATTTAGCAGCCATGGAGCGGACCCAGCGCTTCTGGATATGAAGGACCCCGTATTGCACCAGGACAACGTTTTCCAGGTGACGTCCCCCACACTGGAGAAAGGGAGACCCCAGAAGAAGTGCAGAGTGTGGGGTAACAGGGGGATCAGGAAGGACACCATTTTCCAGTGTGACACCTGTCCTGATCACCCCGGCCTCTGCATACTGGATCGCTCCAAGGCGCACCACACGTCATTGGGGTTCTACATTATCTAAATTCTGTCCCTTATTCCTATTTCAGGGGTCACGTTGATCCAGGGATTATTCTGATCGCCATTATGGAGTCAGGAAGGAATTTTTCCCCTGTGTTGAGGCTACTGTCGTCTGCCTCACGAGGGTTTTTTGCCTTCCTCTGGATCAACACAGGTTGAATTTGATGGACACCTGTCATTTCCAACCTTATAAACTAATAATTGGCCTAATACCCCCAAATAAATTAGAATTGTCCCTTTTCCCCAGCTAAATAGCTATGGCCGCCATTCCCATTAGAGGATGCCATGATGCAATTACAAAGCCTCTGTGCGGCCAGGACAGTAGAAACCCCCGACAAGTGACCCCATTCTGGAAACTACACCCCATAAGGAATCTAACAAGTGGGGCATCGGGGATATGGCCCCCTGGTGACGGCCACATTTGGGACGTGAAAATGAAAAAAATTGTATTTTTTATTTTCTCGGCACATGTTCTATGT
The DNA here is from genome assembly GCF_027789765.1 of Dendropsophus ebraccatus. Classification (NCBI taxonomy): domain Eukaryota; kingdom Metazoa; phylum Chordata; class Amphibia; order Anura; family Hylidae; genus Dendropsophus; species Dendropsophus ebraccatus. Next base: position 21,604,430 of record NC_091455.1, on the reverse strand, counting down.
AAGTGCCCGTCACCAGTGGGGTCCATATGCTCACTGCACCCCTTGTTAGATTCCTTGAGGGGTGTAGTTTCCAGAATGGGGTCACTTGTGGGGGGTTTCCAGTGTCTTGGCAGCACGAGGGCTCTGTAAATGCGACATGGCCCTTGAAATCCTTTTCAGTGAAATTCAGCTTCCAAACGCCAATTGGCGCTCCTTCCCTTTGGAGGCTCGTCCTGCGCCCCCTTGGCACTCTATCGCCACATGTGGGGTATTTCCGTACTCGGGAGAAACTGCGCTACACATTTTTTGTCTTTGTTTGCCTCTTATCCCTTTAAGAAAATGAAAAATTGAAGGCTAGAACAACGTTTTAGTGTAAAAAATAAATTTCTTTTTTCACGCCATATTGTTCGGAAAATCTGTGAAGCACCTATGGGGTCCAGATGCTCACCGCACCCCTTGTTACATTCCTTGAGGGGTGTAGTTTTCTAAATGGTGTCCCTTTAGGGGTGTTTTTTAGGTTTTGGCACTCCAGAGCCTCTGCCAACCTGAAGTGGTACAGTCAGAAATGACCAAATATAACGGAGGCGTTGAAATTCACTAGGCGCTCCTTTATATCTGAGGCTTGTGGTTGCGTCAAATAGCGCAATAGGGCCACATATGGGGTATTTCTATAAACTGCAGAAACGGGGCAATAATTATTGGGGTGCATTTCTCTGGTAATAGGTTTATAATTATGAAAAATATTGGATTACAATAAAATCTCTGCACAGAAAATTAAAATTTTCAAATTCCTTACACACTTAGCTTTTATTTCTGTGACTCCCCTAAAGGGTTAAAAACTTTCTGGATATGCTTTTGCAGAGTTTGGGGGGTGCAGTTTCTGAAATGGGGTGCTTTGTGGGGCTTTCTAACATACAGGCCCCTCAAATACACTTTAAACCTGAACAGGTCCCTAAAAATATCTGATTTTGAAATTTTACTGGAAATTTGGAAATTTGCTGCTAATGTTTTAAGCTTCCTATTGTCTAAAAAAAAATGAAAGATAGTTTAATAAATGCCGCCAACATAAAGTAGACGTGTTGCTAATGCTATTTAATATATAATTTATGTGGTATAACCACTTTCTGTATACGCAAAAAAGTTTCAAAGTTGGAAAAATGCATTTTTTCACATTATTTGGGTTTTTTTCATAAAGATTTGTTATAAGTATCGACTCCAATTTACCAGAAATGTAAAGTACAATATGTCACGAGAAAACAATCTCAGAATCAGCCGGATAGGTAAAAGCATCCCGAAGTTATTAATGAATAAAGTGACACTGGTCATATTCATAAAATTTGTCTCTGTCATTAAGGCCATTTCAGGCTCTGCCCTTAAGGGGTTAAAGGGGTACTCCGGTGGGGAAAAAAACTGTTAAATCAACTCATCTCAGAGAGTTATATAACTTTGTAATTGACTTCTATTCAAAAATCTTCAGTCTTCCAATACTTATCAGATGCTGCGTGTCCTGCAGGAAGTGGTGTATTATTTCCAGTCTGATACAATACTCTCTGCTGCCACCTCTGTCCATGTCAGGAACTGTCCATAGCAAGAGAGATTTTCTGAGGATTTGGTGCTGCTCTGGACAGTTCCTGACATGGACAGAGGTGGCAGCAGAGAGCACTGTGTCAGACTGGAAAGAATACACCACTTCCTGCAGGAAGTACAGCAGCTAAGTACTGGGAGACTGAAGATTTTTAAATAGAAGTAATTTACAAATCTTTATAACTTTTTGATGCCAGTTGATTTGAATTTTTTTTTTTTTTTAATGGAGTACCCCTTTAATGCTAGCCTAACAAGAAAAAGATTTTTTTAAATGAACAACACTTTTTAAGGGAAAAAAACGCACTGTTATGGAGGCAAGTCCTATCTCCTGTGTACAGGTAGCTGCATCCTGTATTTCTGACCTTTCTTCATCCCCTCTTTTTTCTTTCAGTGATAACGCTTTCCAGTTAACCCCGGAACTGACCCCCCGGAAGCTGAGAGCGCTGCCATTCAGGAAAGCCTCGGAGTGCCACTACCACGGACTGGAGTAAGTTCTCAGCCACCAGTCTAGTGGAAGAAGTCTTATGTAAGGTTCCATTCATATAGAATAGAATATAATATAAATCAGGAAATCATGGCGGCAGAGCTAGACCTGCACTCAGTGGACTCCATTGACTGATCACCTGGTCCATTTGGTCTTTTTGCCAGAAGGAATAGCACGGTCTGCTACTCTTTGCTCCCGTTAAAGGGGTACGTTACTAGTGTCAAAGTGACAGAAATTTGTAATTTGCTTCTATTAAAAATTCTCCTGTCTTTCAGTACTTATCAGCTGCTGTATGTCCTGCAGGAAGTGGTGTATCTGGAGAGCCGGAGAGGTTTTCTCCTGCTCTGGACAGTTCCTGACATGGACAGAGGTGGCAGCAGGACATACAGCAGCTGATAAGTACTGGAAGACTTAAGATTTTTTAATCGAAGTAAATTACAATGCTTTATAGCTCTGACACCAGCTGGTTTGAAAGAAAAGCCTAAGACTTAAAGGGGTTATCCAGGCCTAGAAAAACATGGCCTCTTTCTTCTACTTCTGTTGTCCTCCGTTTGGGTGCGGTATTGCAGCTCAGTTCTATTGAAGTGAATGGAGCTGAATTGTAATACTGCACACAACCTGAGGACAGGGGTGGTGCTGTACTTTTTCCTAACCCCGTATAACCCCTTTAAATTTCACAGTAGGATATCTTATAATTTTCTCCCCCAGTAACCGCTCTGGACACTTGGCCGCCTAATAACACGACACTTGTCCCTATGTAAGAAATACCGGTCTGTTTAGTGTAACTCTGTTTCTTTCTCCCCTGTCCAGATATTGCCTCGATAACCGGAAAGCTCTAGATCGTGATGTAGCATTTTCAGAACTCCAGTCTCGTCTTATCCGCTATGAGACCCAGACGACCTGCACTCGAGAATGTTGTCCTATTCCCTTTGCCCTGAGCCCACTCCCGTCTCCAGCCGTTCTCTCTGAGCCCGGAAGCGTCCCAGATGGAGAATCCTTACAAGGTGGCGACCCGCTTAGGCTGAAACGTCGTTCCAGGGACCTAGATGGATTCATTGCAAGCAAAAGGTACGTTATACTATTCCATACTCGAAGATGTTCTGAGTCAGGACCCCCCCCATTATGACTTCTATTTGCTCTTTTAGGGTAAATGTACAGTGGTTGTGTTAGAGACTCCCCCCTATTAAGATGAACCAGAGAAAATTGCTCTAGGATTCTCATATAGCCAAGCGGATCGGTGGAGGCTTGTCTTTTCAGACCTAATTGAAAGGGTCACAACACAGTCGCTTCATTGTTCACAAGGCACAGCTCCATAGCTTTTATAGTGGCTGTATCTGGTACTGCAGCTCTGTGCTCCTGTAAGGATTGAGTGACGTAACTGCTATTGACAAGGGGATACATCAGTAGTAGAGGAGAGAAATGTTATGGTAACTGGATATTTTTTGTCTTCCATAAATTCTGTATACCAGGGCCCTACTCTTTGCAGACAAGTGGTAGCACGTGCACGGTCGCTAACCATGAAACCAGTTCATTTTACTGTATTGAAGATCCTACTTTGGCATTAAATATACGTCCTGTTTGTCTCGACTCCAGGCTCGCCAAATCTGAAAGCTCGGACTCTTTGCTGTCCCATACAAGTGAAACCAGCGTCCCTAATGCCAGCACTGTGGTAACCAGACCTCGGCCAGAGAGGGTGGCAGCGGTGTCGTCCTCAGTCAGACCAACGTCCAGAGATCGGGGAACATCTTTAAGCAGCAAACTGAGTCAGCCAAAGCCAAGTGTGAATCCCGAGAACGAGACCAGATCTCAGAAACACAATCGGGTATGTGGCCTCATTGTTTCCTATACAAACATTTAAGAGGTGGAGTCAGGCAGCTTTACAGATCCATAAGGTCAAACGTCCACAGAGGAATGTAATATAGCTTTATATCAGTGTATGTGCTCCCCTCTAATATCAATAGGAAAAGATGGAGAATGGTTATCAACGCTACTGGGTGTATATAGCTATAAAATAGTAACATGTAGATATATAGGTATATCAGTGTGGTAAGTATGAGAAAATATTTAATAGATTGCTAAAAATCTCACTGTTAAAAGGATAAGTAAAAGAAGCCGTATCATCCGAAAGACAATAAGCAATAAGCCCCTAACACGTGTAATATACCGTATTTTATGGCGTGTAAGACGACCCCTGACTGTCAAGAAGATTGCCAGGGGTTCGCCTTATACGCCGGAAAATGTTAACCCCACAGCAGGGTTGCGGTCAGGCAAGGGTTAACTGCAGCTAAATTAAAAAAAAAAAAAAAAGTTAACTCGCCTGGGGCCCGTTCCCGGCCTTCACGCGCCTCCTGTCGCTTTCCCGGCGCAGGCAGTGTGACGTACACTGACTGCACCAGGGATCCCCGAAGCTCTCCTGAGCAGCCAAGTGTCTCATCGGAGAAGCTCGGAGACACTCTGCTGCCGGGAGAGCTTCAAAAGAATGACAGAGGCTCCGGAAGTACCCAAAGCCTCTGTCATTCCGAAGCTCTCCCGGCAGCCGAGCGTCTCCGAGCTTCTCCGATGAGACACTTGGCTGCTCAGGAGAGCTTCGGGGATCTCCGGCGCAGGCAAGGAATGGGAGAGGAGGCACGTGGGGTCGGGAATTGGCCCCAGGTGAGTTAACTGATTGTTTGTTTTTGTAGTAGTCGCTCCATATGGTGGGGATGCGGCCATTTTTTAACTCCCCCACCGTATGGGGCGACCATACCTGGCGTATAAGACGACCCCCGACCTCTAAGAAGATTTTTCGGGGTTAAAAAACTTTTTATACGCCGGAAAATATGTTATGTGCAAAAAATAATCCTGTAAGTCCATAGGAGGCTCAATACATCGTATTTACTGCTGCGGCTGAAAAAACAAAGTTTACGTTGTTTAATGAGTCTGCAAATTCCTAAGTATCACATAAAAGTTTCTCAGCGGGCTGATGGCTGAAAGGATCCAGATATGTAGCGTGTATAAAGAAGAGTCTCTGCCTGGCCAAATGGGTTCTAAAGTAGTCTCTCACTGGAGAGAGGAGACCGCCGCTATGGCCTGTGGGCTGCCCAGAAGATCTGACAATCGCCCTGCACTTACAGAAGAGCACAGCGGTCACAGCCAAACGCCTCTGGCTCCCAGTGTGATTTTTTTATTTATTTATTTTATTTTGTAGATACGATCTTTGGAGCAACGGGATTACTTTTTTCACCCATATTATACATGTTTTATGGTCTGTTGCCATGATATGGCTTATTTTAGCAATTTATTATCTATTTTACCTTCTATCTAACTACTGTCACTGATATACCTATATATCTAGATATTACTATTTTATAGCTGTATACACTCAGTAAGTTTGAGCAACATCTTTTACTATTGATTTTTACTTCTGAGGTGTAACGGGTACACACCAGGATGGAATCTCAGTTACTAGGCCTAACACAGGTTGACAATACTTTTATACTTTGATATACTCTACTAATATCAGTATGATCCTTATGTGCACTAAGCATAGACATTAAAGGGAAACTATCAGCAGGTTAGAAGCATCTACCCTGCTGATATGTCCCTATTAGGGATGTCACGATGCCAGAATTTTGAGTTTAATACCGATAACATATGTTTTATTTCAATACTCAATTCCATTTCATCAATACTTAATAAAGTATGAAAAAAGCGCTTAAAGCGACTCTGTACCCACAATCTGACCCCCCCCCCAAACCACTTATACCTTCGGATAACCCCTTTTAATCCAAGATCTGTTCTGGGGTCCGTTTGGCAGGTGATGCAGTTATTGTCCTAAAAAACAACTTTTAAACTTGCAGCCCTGAGCCGAACGGGAGTATCTGTGCCCTAACTTTGCACCACCCCTCCGTCCCTCCTCCCCACCCTCTTCATCATTACGAATGCTACTGAAACACTTTTCACCTAAGGCACAGGTGCCTTAATGATCCAGCCCATGTGCCGTGCTGACACAGGTGAGGAATAGGAGGCAATCTGCCTGGAGCATTCCTAATGATCAGGAGGTTGGGGAGGAAGGACAGAGTGGGTGTGCCAGCCTAATTCATACACAATCCAGGCCACGGACGTTGGGCACGGGGCTGCAAGTTTAAAAGTTGTTTTTTAGGACAATAACTGCATCACCTGCCGAACGGACCCCAGGACAGATCTTGGATTAAAAGCAGCTATCTGACGGTACAAGCGGTTTGGGGGTGGTCAGATTGTGGGTACAGAGTAGCTTTAAAATACAAATATAATAACCCCCCCGGGGCCACAGATATGATGCCCCCATGTACCACATTTTTATTTATGGGACTGTTTGGTCACTTTTTTTGTTACAGTTTAATGTTTGGACAATTACGCATGCAATGATTCCTAATGTTTGTTGTTGTGTTTTGTTTTTCTTTAACTTTTTTGTTTTTTTGAACAAAAGGGAAAAGCGAGATTATTAGAACTTGTATTATGAGTTTTTTACAATTCTTAAACACTTTTTTTTTTTTTTTTTAACAGTTTAATTCCCCTGTAACTCCCAGCATACCTCCTTGTGCATTACATCTCCCAGCATACCTCCTTGTGCATTACATCTCCCAGCATACCTCCTTGTGCATTACATCTCCCAGCATACCTCCTCGTGCATTTCAACAAGTGTACAAGGAGGTATGCTGGGAGGTGCAGGGCACAAGAAGGTAACTGGGAAACCACAGGGTGCAGTGGCGGCTCCTGGGGCAGGTGTGGAGAGGATGGGCGGAAGAAGTAGCGAGGGACCGCTGCCGCTGCACTGGCGGGTCCTGGAGGAAGGGGGGTGGGGGATGGTTAAATGACTGCCGCCTGTAATATCGCGGGCTGCAGTCATTGAGCGGGCTGCTCCATACGCAACAGACTCCTGCTGCATACGGAACGGCTCTGGTGTGACAGATGCATGTACACTGTAAAATAGCCAGCACAGGCGATCGCTATGTGCTGGCTATTTTAATTTGGCGCCGCCAGGAGCAGACAGTGCGCGGGCTAAGGAGGAGACACCACAGGTCTGGGGGCGGCGCAGAGAACGTTGCTGGCGCTCACTATTATGCAGCTTAACATAAAGTATCAAATACCAGGAAATCCTGGTACCGAACTGAAATATCGATAGTAGTATTGATTACTTTGGTGCATCGTGCATCACTAGTCCCTATAGCACTCGTCCTTTCTTACCTTCATCCTCAGTCCCACTTACAGGAACTTTGTAGTTTATTAGACAATTCCCATCATCCCTGGACAGCCATAGGACTGTGTATTGGGAAGAATCTAGATTTTAAAATCTTATTAAGATATAATAAAATAAATCTGTCTGGGATTGAGCGCCTGGATGGGACTGTAAGAAGATGCAGTCAGCACCGGGGACAGGTGAATAGTCACTCAGGAGCCTCAGTCTCTGTATCTGGGGGGGGGGGGGGATAGGAGTTGTCACCTATCCTTAGTGTCCAGACTTATAACCTGTGAATAATTTACAGACTTCCCTGTATTTCCTGCCGACATTCCCCGACCACCTTGCAGGGATCTCTCTGGACGTGAACGCCTCTCATTGGTGACACACACATGGATTATGTGCAATTTTAGGGTTATTGCAATTATCTTCTAGTGATTGTATAATATAGATGGACTGTTCACATGGGGAAGTACCGGGCCTCCATAGAAATCAATAGGTGTCTGTTTTCCCTCAGCCCCTGCGGTCCCTTACTTATATCTGACCCAGTTAGGTTTTTCTCTCCGGGATCAATAGATAACAATGGACTCGGTTATACGTCTCTCTATAGGCAGCTGCAATTATGTGCTTGATGGATGACTCTAAATAGAACTGGTATCAATGCCTTCTGGTTATCCTTGTCTTAAAGGGGCAGCGATCATAGGCCAGCCGATCCTGTTCCCCACTTCAGAATGTGATCTCTTCACCGTTTGTAGTTATTCTGTAGTTATTATTACCTGTGAAAAATCACAGCTTGCTTCCAAAAGCAGCGCCACACTTATTTACTGGTTGTATATGGTATTGCAACGTGGCTCTATTCACTTCAATAGCACTGAGCTGCAATACCACAGACACAAACTGAAGGCAAGAGCGGCGCTGTTTGTAGAGGAATAAAATGTCATCCTGTTCAAACTTTTTTAACATTTTTGCACTTCTTTAAAGCTTTTTAAACTATCCGATATCATTTTCCTATTGAGATGCTGGATGTGCCATCAGTTGTGGTCAGTCCGTCCAGGTTGGGCCCATATTAATTGTAATAATTCTCTTAGTTATATGTAATATTATGGTGGTCAGTCTGCTGTCTTGTGACACAGGGTGCTCAGGGTTCTAACATCTGTATGGAGCTCTAGCGTGTGACAGGAAATATGTTGTTGGCCTGCTTAGTACAGTGCTATGGAATATGATGGCGCTATATAGGGCAATAAATATTATATTTTGCAGTGAAAAATAGAGCAAAACAATGTTGCATGGAAAATTATATATATATTTATATTATAATTTATTATTATTATTATTATTATTATTATTATTATATATTTTAACAGATTTTATAATGAATTTTTAGCTGTTTTATTATACAAGCAATTGTATGCAAAGACTGCAGTGTTTTATCAAGGCAGTCATTTACTTTAAAGGGGCTCCCTGGCAAAATTTAAATCTTCCAGTACTTATCAGCTGCTGTAAGGAAGCGGCATATTCTTTCCAATCTGACACAGTGCTCTCTGCTGCCACCTCTGTCCATGTCAGGAACTGTCCAGGGGATATGCTACTGCTCTGGACAGTTCCTGGCATGGACAGAGGTGGTAGCAGAGAGCACTGTGTCAGACTAGAAAAAAAAAAAAACACACCTTCCTGCAGGACATACAGCGGCTGGTAAGTACTGGAAGATTTTTTAATTGAAGTAAATTACACACCTATATAACTTTCTAACACCAGATGATTTTAAAGAAAATGTTTACCCCTTTAAAGGCTATAGTCACCTTCTTTTTTTTTTTCTTTTTCTTCTTTTTACTTGCCTTGTACTACTTTGCTACTTGTGGTACAAAAAGCGCTTTTTGTTTTTTATTTATTAAAAGATTATGCTTAGTTTCTCCTCTCCAGCCACTCTAACATGCTGTATGAGCTCCTTTTTCTCTGTACACATCCCATCTACAGCCTTTGAAATCTGCCTTGCTTGCATCCATACTTTGTGCTGCTTTGTGTAAACATCCTCCTCTCTCCTGGCTCTAACACTGGGGGAGAGCAGAGAGTCCATCTGATGGACACATCATATTTTCCAGCTAAATGGTAGTAAATGTTTAATAAAAACCAATTAGTTGCTTTATTTTGCATTCAGGAAACAAGAGACCAATAAAAACTTGTGCGGAGATGTCCGTAGCCTGTAGACTGTCTGCTTGCTGTCAGGTGTTCTATAATAATTTTATATTTTGCAGATGCTGAGGGAGGTGGTCTGTAAAACGCTTCTCAAGCATGGCATCCAGGAGGACCACCCATGCTACGCAGCCTGCAACCAGCGACTCTTTGACATCTCTAAGTTCTTCTTGAAGGTACGGGGCTGTTTGGTTGTGTGTGTAGGGGTGTGGGGTTGGTTCAATATTAATTGGTTCTGAGAGGACCATTGTATGTTGAGACCATAAAACTGGTAACTTAAAATGAGATAAAAATAAAGATTAAAAAAAAATAAGCAGATAACTAACATTAATAAAGCAAGTCCTTACATACAACAGTCAGAAAAAGCTACTGGAGATTGCCTATTACTTTCTATGTAGATGACCAGAGCAATTTTAGGGTCCTGTACAGATCCCAGAGGGTCCCAGAAAAATAAAATGAAGCCACCCTCACCTGGTGCCCAAAAGAGCAACTCATCCTGGCGCAGGAACATCCTGGTACAGGACATGTAGTATCACACTATACTGTAGAGGAGAAACTAGGCACACTACAGTACAGTATGATATTACATGACCTGTACTGCTGAGAGGAGAAACTAGACACACACAGCAGTACAGGACATTTAGTATCACACTATACTGTAGAGGAGAAACTAGGCACACAGCAGTACAGGACATCTAGTATCACACTACTGTAGAGGAGATACTAGAGACACACAGCAGTACAGGGCATGTATTAATCACACTATACTGTAGAGGAGATACTAGACACACACAGCAGTACAGGGCATGTAGTATCACACTGTACTGTAGGCAGGAAATACTAGACACACACAGCAGTTCAGGATATTTAGTATCACACTATACTGTAGGGAGGAGATACCAGGCACACAGCAGTACAGGACATGTAGTATCACACTATACTCTAGGGAGGAGATACCAGGCACACAGCAGTACAGGACATGTAGTATCACACTATACTCTAGGGAGGAGATACCAGGCACACAGCAGTACAGGACATGTGGTATCACACTAAAATGTTGGGAGGCACTACTACCCAGCCAATCACTGCACGTACTTCACTAATACTGGGGTTTTACCTGTAAAATTTATGTTTGAGTCTGGTCTCTCGTTATGATGGTGGAGAAAGGAACATTGTATGTTGAAAATGCAGTAACCTGAGGTCATTGTAGGTTGAGGGATCATTATATAATCACACACACAGTTTAAGTATCTCTGATATATTGCATTGATCGCTGCCTCCTTTCTATTCTTAGGATCTGAAGACATCCCGAGGCCTCCATGACGAGATGAAGAAAGCTGCCAGTAACAATGTGAAGCAGGTGAGCCGCAGCGTTTGTTCGATCTCATTGAACCATCAGAGGTCACTGATGTAAATATTTATATTAGAGACGATGGCGGCTCTTTACAGATCACGTTCTTGAGTAACTACTGTAAACTTGTTCACGGTGAGGAATTCCCTCCGCACTGTACTCCGCTATACGAGGGAGTAATGCAGGCGGGATACATCCATGCAGGCAGCACATGTCACAGGAAATATCTAAAATGCCTCTAACCTGTCGTCATCCCTTCAGACGCCTAGTTAGGTTTTACAGCCAAGATCACCTTCATGCAATTTTGCATAAAACCAAAAAATACCGGATGTACCTAGTATTTGTGTTTATTTTTTTTTTTTGTTTTTTTTACTGATTATTGCATATGTACAAATGTAGATAAAATTGCACAAGTACGGACACGTGAATAATACAGGAAAGGAACACTTGTGTATTGGCAACATTTTTGTCATTATGGATCCAAAATATAGAAGTGAGAATGAGCTGTAAGTGGCGTGGTAGCATGAGTAAAAGTCCCTCTACCTCCCCATGGGGGTATCTAAGGCCTTACAAGGGGGAGATGACTGTCACTGATAACAAGGGTAAAGGGGAAAGAATACACCACTTCCTGCAGGACATACAGCAGCTGATAAGTACTGGAAGACTTAGAGAGTAGGCTTATTTAGCCCTGTCTATGGATAGCATAAACTTGTGACAGACGCTGAACAGAATGATGTATCACTTACATTGTTCTGTGCAGCTGATCCAGAGATCTCCTCCTGAAAAACATGGACAATAAGTAGTCCTCCCCATTATGTGCATGAGCTCAGTAGTCCTGAATATTCAAGAGAAGCAGCAAACTCTGCCCACCAGCTGCTGATTGGCAGTTATCAATCCCTGCTGTGTATAGGCAGTCACCTGTCAATCAGCAGGTGTGGCAAGAATTCTATTCTCCTGCATATTAGGAGAACGGCTGAACAGAATGATGTACAGTAAATAATACATCGATCTGTTCAACTTCAGCATTTCTGTCACTAATTTACACTGCCCTCATTTAAGGCGGAATAAACTTGATGACAGATTCCCTCTAAAAAAATTTAAATAGAAGTAAATTACAAATCTATATATAAATTTGACACCAGTTGATTTGAAAAGCAAATTTACATGAGCCAGCCCTGTTCCTTTTTTTCATAGCACAAACTGGTTGTTTATTTTGTTTACCACACTATAAAATTCTGGATTAGGGAATTCAAAGCTAATTGGATGGGATCCTGTATACAGGGAGAGGAGAGCAGCAGGAAAGGAGCACCTTCTGCTCTGGAGGACCCAACATGTCCTTAAAGTATTCTCTACACAAATATAGAGAACTGTGCAATTTCTTAAAGGGGTTATGCAGAGTTTAAAAAACCACTTAAAGTAAAACAGCGCCATCCCAGTCCTCAGGTTGTGTCTGGTATTGCAGTTCACCTCCATTCACTTCAATAAAACTGAGCTGCAATACCACACACAAATTGAGGACAAGGGTGCTGTTTCTGGAAGAAAGAGGCTATATTTTTCTAAGCCTGGATAATCCCTTTAAATCCCCCTGCAGGGGATTCAAACTCCCCCCCCCCCCCCCCCCCCCCCCCCAGATAACAGCTGATTACTGAGGCTCATAGCAGTTCAGGGGGACTCCCCTAACAAACACACTGTCCATCACTGCCGCCCCCTATAGCTTCACCTTAAGAGCTGCGATTAGAATTCTGCTTACTCCTTTATTTAGTTTAACCTTTGCTCTTGACTATACAATAGAAGCAGAGATCACATCGGTGGTGGGAGGGCAGACGGCCGAAGAGACGATTGTCTCCTCCCGTAAATCCTCTGACTACTTGGCATTCGCCTTGAAAACATTGTGAGAGTGATGATGTAATAATTGTCTTACGATGACAGCGTCCCCTATCATTTATTCATGAGGTAATAGTCATTATGTTAGGGATTTATCCCACTATATAGCACACAACGTAAATGTTCAGTCCCCGCCATCATTGTTTCGCTTAGCTCAGTCAGGCAGAGACGCTGTGTAAAGCTGTCAATGATCCATCAGGGATGACCCCGGGGGAAGCGGACCACAACATCCACCTTCCTCTGCATCAACTCATAGATCAGGTTGAAGAGTAAACTGCTTGTAACTTATTTCTTGAGTTTGTTGCGTCTGTGACTTGAAGCTGGATTATAGTGTTACTATTCATGAGTAGGCTGGATGGCTGTAACACTCCTATAGCCATGGTGGGGCTTACTGTCACCTCCCATCTCTTCATATAGGCGATTAAAGGGGTATTCCACTCAAACATAACTATTGATAAGTTGCTGCTAATGTTGAGACTAATAATTCCTTCTATACTTATCTATTCAGTCTCCTTCCCCCAGTTCTGAGATGCTGCTTTTTGCTGAAAACACAAAAATTGGTGTGTGAGCTTTTCTCTGTCTCTGTTCCCCCCCCCCCCCCCCCCCCCCTCAGACAACTGATGTAAACAAGTCCCTGGCAGGCTATCTGAAACATCGTAGCTTCTTTGTAATGCTAAGAAGAAAAATCACAGTAAGTTCATTAGCAACTTGACCTCTATTCAGTCACCTTCTCCCAGTTCTGACCTGCTGCTTTCTGCTGAGGTTACAAAATCTGTGTGAGCCTTTCTCTCTCTCTCTCCCCCTCCTCCCCCCTCCCTTCTCAGACAACTGATGTAAACAAGTCCCTGGCAGGCTTTATCTGTGACCTTGTAGCTTCTTTGTAATGCTGGAAGGGTTATTCTGAGGTCAAGTTGCTTATGAACTTACTATGATTATTCTTCCCAGCATTACAAGGAAGCTACAATGTTGCAGACAGATAAAGCCTGCCAGGGACTTGTTTACATCAGCTGTCTGAGAAGGGAGGGGGAGACAGACATAAAAGCTCACACACTGATTTTTGTGTCTTCAGCAGAAAGCAGCAGCTCAGAACTGGGAGAAGGAGATAATTGTTAGTCTCACCATGGGCAGCAACATATCAAAAGTTATGTTTGTGTGGAAAGCCCCTTAAGTGTTCAATTTTATAAGCCAGAAGGAAGGTTTATTGCAGTCTTTCCCAACCTGTGCCCCGCCAGTTGTTGCAAAACTACAAATCTGTGCATGCTGGGAGTTGTAGTTTTGCAAGTGCTGATGGGATATCTTGGGTACCAAGTTAAATTAACTTTTTTTCCCCCCTCCTCCTCCAGGTTATACAATGGGAATTGGACAAACTGAAGAAAAAGTGAGCGCTCTGTTGCTGTCCTATTTATTTGTGTGAGAGCTGTATAGATTGTACATTATAATTTCTATGTGTAATAATAAACCGTTTACCTTGTGCTTCTCCCTCTTATTCTCGGCTGCAGCATAGCAATACATCATTCTGCACTAACAATCCCCGCATTGTGTGCAGCTACTGAAAAGATTCCTGCTGCTCCCGGGGCCCTGTGTTCCTGTGTTGTGTTAGCCGATATCATCAGTTTACTTTGGAGGGATTGTTGGGCAATCACTTAACCCTTTCTTGCCCTGCACTATAGCTTGAGGATAGTAGTAAAGCAACCCCCTCTTCTCCCTTGTGTCAAATGCAAAACTACACTTCCCATCATGCCTGAACAGCCAAAGCATGTTGGGAATTGCAGTTTTGCAACCGGAGGGCGTTCTGAGTTTGACACCACTGGTTTAAAGGGAACCTTTCTCATTGAACATATGTAGTCTTATTTTCCAGGTCTCTGAGTAACTCCACCCACTGGACTCTTGCAACTAGGATTAGCAGTAATCTAAACAGATCTTTTCCCGTCAAACTATATAAAAATCTGCCCAGCTCCTCTATAAGATGGTACCAAGTGATCTGCTGGTGGTATGAGGACCCTGCCTGACAGAGTATGGAGTAAAGAAGAGAAAACAATTAAAGGGTTCCAGTCATTGTAAGGCAGTATGCCCATTCAAAATCCCAACAAAAGCGAGCAGAGTACTGAACTTCCGGTAGACCCATAGACTACCATGCAAGTTTATGGTAAGGCTGGGTTCACACTACGTTTTTGCAATCCGTTTTTTGCAGAAAAAAAAAAAAAAAAACTGATAAAAAGAGGCTGAAAAAGACGGATGCAATTGTGTGCATCCGTTTTTCCATTGACTTTCATTATAGAAAGAGCGGATCAAAACTGATCCGTTTTTTTTTTAACGTGCACAAAAACGTGGTTGACCTCATTTTTCTGCCCGTTAAAAAAACTTTTTTTTTTTTTTTAAATAGAATTCAATGGAAAAACTGATGGCACACAATTGCATCAGTTTTTTTTCATCAGTTTTTCATCCATTTTTTGTAAAAAAAAAAAAAAAACGGATGGAAAAAAAAAACTGATAAGCAAAATAATTGTGTGACCCTGAGAAGTCTCCTCCATGGTGCACAGCTATTTCTCATTGTTACATGTCAGGGGATGAGACCAGACCTGGGTTGTAGGTAAGTAGACCTCACACCGGGACGTCATGCAGTCACAGGACGACACAGCACCTACTCCTCTCTGCACTGGGGAACAACATCAGAGTTGTATGTTCTCATTGTGTTTCCTCCCCTTTCAGCTGTCTGTCAGATGTTCTAGAATCTGCTTCTCCCGTCTACAATGGTTCCTCCTGCAGTTTTCTTATTTAATAGATCAACAAGAATAAACTTAATTCATATGGAAATAAGGAGCCACAATGGCAACTAAAAATAATCCTCTGCAGCCGCCTCCTTTGTGTCCGTTACTGATCCTACAGAGCCGGGTGTATCATAGTGTCTCCTAAAGGGGGTTCGAGGAGGGTGACATGGGGTAATAGTGTCAGTACGAGAACTCCTTGTGACTGTCACCTGCAACATATTCTGGCGTATGAATCATTCTGAGAACTGTCAGGGAAGCCGTTACTAACCCCCTACTAATAGACCATCAGCGCTGCAAAAACATGGCCACTCTCTACCAGAGACAGAAACACTCTTGTCTCCAGTTTTTGCAACTTAGTTTCAGGGGTTAAAGGGGTTATCCAGCGCTACAAAAACATGGCCACTTTCCCCCTACTGTTGTCTCCAGGTTGGGCGGGGTTTTGAAACTCAGTTCCATTGAAGTAAATGGAGCTTAATTGCAAACTGCACCTGAACTGGAGACAACAGTAGGGGGGGAAAGTGGCCATATTTTGTAGCGCTGCATAACCCCTTTAACTACTTCACTACTAAACAGTAAATAAGGCAACTCAATCTACTATGGTAGACCACCTGGAGTGCAGGCTTTAACCCTTGACCACTCTAGACCATCCGGGAAAGCAGTCATTACCTCCTTTACTAATCTGGACCACAATGGGGTCATGCACTAAATCCACTACTCTAGACCACAAGGGAGTCAGGAATTTCAGGGGTGTGAAACTCCAGACCCTTTAGCTGTTGCAAAACTACACCTCCCATCATCCAGGCATGATGGGAATTGTAGTTTTAAGACAACTGGAGGGCTGTGACTTTGACACCTGTGCATTATGTCCTCCAGGACTATAGATGACAGGTGTCAAACTCCTAGCCGCCTAACTGTTGCAAAACTACAATTCCCATCATCCCTGGACAACTAAAGCTTTAGCTTTGGCTGTTCAGGCATGATGGGAATTGTAGTTTTGCAACAGCTGGACGGCTGCGAGTTTGACACCTGTTCTCTAGAGAAAAGCTGTATCTCCTCCACTATTATAGGCCATCAAGGAAGCCATTTACTCCTATGAACCATCAAGCAAGTCTTAGCTCTGCCAATACACTAGTATACAGGTGTCAAACCTGCGGCCCTACAGCTGTTAAAAAACTAACAAAAAAAAACTACAATTTCCATCTTGTTTTGGCTGCCCAGGCTTAATGGGAATTGAAGCTTTATAGCAGCTGGAGGGCCGCAGGTCTGACACCTGTACCCTAGCCCACCAGGGAAGCTTGTATTCTAGACTATAAAGGAAGCATTAAATCTTTTTTCTGTCTATGCTCTTATACTGCCTGGCTATGGGTTAATTTTCTGTTTCGGAGGACCCCCCCCCGTATGGATGAATACCTGTTTACTATGGTTTCCTAGAAAGAGCAGATGTGAGAGCCCATAAAGACTGTATAATGGTTAAAGCATCTTGTGATTATAGAATCTTCTGTGGACGGCGTTCAGAGCGAGAGAAGGATAAATCGATGCTCCTCTCGGCACTGACTGTAATTACAGTACAGGAAGGTTCCATGTCTAGGAAATCTATGGAGCGGAGGAAACGCCAGGTCACATGGTCACTTTTATAGTTTTTTTTATTTACAATAATTGTCAACAAGGAACAAAAAGAAGTGTTTTATTTGTCAATAAAATTACAACTGAAGAATCGAATAAAAAGCTTTATAGCAATAAAATCTATTCTGATCATTAGCTTCAGGAAGGAAAGTACCGATAGGTTGTACCCTGTCAGTGTGGGGGTTCCGTCAGTGCCCCCCTTGTACAGAAGACAAGGATGCTGTAAGAGAAGGAACTATTTCTTACATGGATGCTGGATGTTATATAATAAGGTCTGGACCACTACACAAGTAAATATGACATTGACTTTTCCATTTTTGAGATAGCTGGGTTACAGCCAGTAGATGGATTTATACCTACTCTCAGACTTCTTAAAGGGGTTGTTCACAAAATAATGATTTCAAATCAGCTGGTGCCAGAGATTTGTAGTTTACTTCTTAAAAAAAAAAATCTCCAGTCTTCCACTACTTATCAGCTGCTGTATGTCCTACAGGAAGCGGTGTATTCTTTCCAGTCTAAGGGCGGGTTCACACTACGGAATTCTCGCGGACAATGTCCGCGGAATTCCGTCAGCTGTCCGCCCGCACATCTGGGCGCCTTTCCGCCGGCCCCATAGACACCATTCTATGGGCCGGCGTATTCCGCTATATGCTGAAAGAAGTGTCATGTCACTTCTTTTAGCGGATCGCGGAATACGCCGGCCCATAGAATGGTGTCTTTGGAGCCGGCGGAAAAGCGCGTGCCCGTGCGGGCGGACAGCTGACGGAATTCCGTAGTGTGAACCCGCCCTTACAAAGTGCTCTCTGCTGCCACCGCTGTCCATGTCAGGAACTACCCAGAGCAGCAGCAAATCCCTATAGAAAACCTCTCCTGCTTTCCAGACTGGAAAGAATACACCACTTCCTGTAGGACATACAGCAGATGATAAGACTGGAGATTTTTTAATAGAAGTAAATTACAAATCTCTGTCACCAGTTGATTTGAAATATTTATTTTTTTTGTAAACTACGCCTTTAATGTCATATCTGATTAATAAACCTGTTTTCCCCTAAAATGTGCATGTTTACTGAATCAGAATAGAGTAAGCAGCTACTCTTCTGGTGGCGGCTTATTTACCTATGAACTAAAGAATCTGGTATGTTCCATTTCAACAAGGGGTTATCCAGCGGTAGAAAAATATGGCCACTTTCTCCCAGAGACAGCACCACTATTGTCTCCTGTTTGGGTGTAGTTTACAATTAAGTTCCAGTCACTTCAATGGAACTCAGTTGCAAAACCAACACCCAAACTAGAGACGAGGGTGGTGTGCGGTCTCTGGAAGAAAGTAGCCATGTTTTTCTGGATCATCTCTTAAAAGAGGACCTGTCCAGTCTAGTAATCCGCATTGTGCCATTCCTCTGTAGCTCTTCCTGGAAACAAAGGCATAGCCTGTCTCCTTGAGGAGAGTGCCATAAAGACATGTTAAGACTTACAGGTCGTTCATGGTCTTGTGGGAAGAATATACAAAGCTGCTCTCAACTGGAAAGTTTGGGAGGTAGCTTTCCTTCAAGTCAGTGTCGGATTTCAATAAGAAGTCTTAGAACATGACTGGGGAGTCTAAGTCAAGCCAGACAACACTTCAGAAGGAGAATAGGTTAACGTTCCTTCTAGAGAGTTATCTGGTGTGACTTAGGATCCTATTACAAAGCGATAATCGACCAAATCTGGCTGATTATCACTCCGTGTCATAGAGACAACAATCAGACGACGATCATCGGCTGTTTGTGTATTTTGATCCTGACCTAAAATCATTGTCCGCCAACTGTGCATCACTACATGTAATAGTGATGCGCGGCTGACGGATGATGATTGTTTAAAAAAATAAATAAAGTATATATTACCTGTCCACAATGCTGATGTCCTTCTGCCCTCTGATAAGAAGTCTTAGAACATGACTGGGAATCTTTGGCCCGATGCCTCCTGTAAGCGTGCACCGTCAGCGCTCACATAAAGAGTCTAGTATATGGCTTGATGATCATTTAGCAAAGGCTGTATGTATATAGTGCAGTCATTGCCCTTAAACTATATATATTACCTAGCCATGGTCTTCTCCTGTCCTTTGCTTCCTACCTGGCACCGCAGCTCTAGCTTCAGAGCAGATCTCTGAACTGACAGGCCGCTCAGCCAATCACTGGTCTAAGGGCCCTATTCCACCGGACGATTATCGTTCAGGTTATCGTTAAATCGTTCGAATCTAAACGATAATCGTTCGGTTAAAATTCAGTTAACGATTAACGACCGAATGAGAGATCGTTGATCGCTTTATAAGACCTGGACCTATTTTTATCGTTGCTCGTTCGCAAAACGTTCACATTGAATAAGACGTCGTTCGCAGTAGATATGAACGCAATAGCCAAGAAAAAAGTAACGATTATCGTTCCATGGAAATGAGTGAATGTTTTCATGTCTTTCGCAATAGCGGTCGTTTGAGATCGTTAATGATTATGCGAACGATAATCGTCCGGTGGAATAGGGCCCTAAGGCTAAGTGGCCTGCTGATCCAGACACCCGCTCTGAAGCTGCAGCCACGGCACCAGGAAGCAAAGGACATGAGAATACTGTGGATAGGTAATATATACAGTTTAAGGGCAAGGCCTGCATGGACACCGCTAACTATATACATACAGTCCTTGCTAAATGATTATCAAGCCATGTAATAGACTCTAAGCGAGTGCCGATCTAACAGATAGGCGCACGCTTACAGGCGGCATCGGGCCTAAGATTCCTAGTCATGTTCTAAGACTTCTTATCAGAATCAAAGACTGAGTTAAAGGGAAAGCTACCTACAACAGTAGTGTCAGAGAGCTGCTTTGTACATTCATTTTCCTCCTATGAAAAAAATTGACAAGTGGGTGTTACCTTTCCTCTTGTACAGACTAGGCAGGGACACACCTCACTGACAAGAAGAATGGGAACACCCAGTTCTATGTATTTCCAGGCATAGTAACAGAGGAACGCCACAATGCAGAGTTATGATGATCCAGAATTGTAATCCCATAATCCCATGTAAACACAATTTATTACTAACTGAGACTGAGAAGTGCGGCTGATACTGCGTAGTTTGAAAGGTAAGCAGATCACTGGGGGGTGTTGCTTCTGCAGCTATATTTTTTTGATTATGTAGTCATATGCAGCACCCATTAACATAAACGGGTGACTGTATAATACATAGTGGTGCCAAGTCATATAAAGCGAATACTTAGTGTTAACATTGTAAACTGCAATGGACTTCTTACTGTGTATCTTCTATCTTCTTCACCTACAGACATCTGCAGTTACCTATGGAGGGCCCGGTGGTTTCATAAGGTGCTATGATCTTGTATGGCACTGTTATGGTGGCACTGGCCTGTGGCTGGCAGTGTAGTAAGATACACCAACTGTGCACAGGGGTAGTGTTGTAGAACATAGCATGGCTTTCTAACCTAGGACTACTCTTTAAAATCAAGTGAGACTGGAATAGTCTATGGGACGGGTCTCCAAACTGCGGCCCTCCAGCTGTTGCGAAACCACAACTCTCATCATGCCTGGACAGCTAAAGCTTTGGATTTGGCTGTCCAGGTATGATGGGAAATGTAGTTTTGCAACAGCTGGAGGGCCGCAGTTTGGAGACCCATATGGGATATAAAAAAAAAAAAAGCAAGCAAGGAGTACAGATAGGCCATAAAAGTACTGTGTTATAAAAAGTACAAGTCTAGAAATAGGTGACGAAACCATCAGTGTCCATCATCTAAATCAGGGGTGGGGAACATTTGGCCTGCCAGCTGTTGCAAAACTACAATTCCCATCATGCCTGGACAGCCAAAGCGAAGCTTTGGCTGTCCAGGCATGGTGGGAATTGTAGTTTTGCAACAGCTGGACGCCCGAAGGTTCCCCATCCCTGATCAAAACTGTGTAGAATATAAGGCTGTGTCTGGTTTTCCAATTAAGCTGAGCTGCAATACCAGACTCGGCCTGTAAAGAAATATGGCGCTGTTAAAGCCGGAGAGCAGACATACTGCTTGTGAGCATGCTCCACCCACCGCACTGGCTCCTGATGATTGGATAGGTTCTTTAGAATAATGGCCCCTCCCCTACAAGGAGCTTCTGGAACCTTCTAGGCATTTATTTTCTGCAGGCAGTATCCTGTCCTCTGACTTAATAATCACAGTATAGTTTCCATATCTAATGATTAGGATTATTACCGAGTGGCGGTGTAATCTACAAACCAAACCTCCGAGAGATTAATAAGAATCTAGATCCCGTCTGTGCTTCCAGCAGATTTACAGTTCGTCCGATCCCTTGTATCCTCCTCAGCTCCAGGGGGGGGGACTCTCTCCAATCAAGTACCATTAAGCGTGAAGACCTGTCCTCAAGTCCCCCATGAAGCTGTGGTACTGCACGGCCACGCTGGTGAACGTCTGGGGACGTCTTCTCAGATTTGTCCTCATGCCACTAATCCTAGTCTGGTAATCTTGGCAGAGAGGAAGGAATGGATGATGAAGACGATGGGCTTTGGACAGCACTGGAGATCCAATTGCTGTGGAGAGAAGGTGGAGACTTGTTATATTCTAGAAGGAGGCACCCAGGGCCACTTAGTAAACAAGCCCCGATCTCATTATATTTCCTGCAGGAAGTGGTGTATTCTCTCCGATCTGACACAGTGCTCTCTGCTGCCACCTCTGTTTGTGTCAGGAACTGTCCAGAGCAGTAGCAAATCCCCAACGAAAATGTCTCCTGCTCTGAACAGTTCCTGACATGGACAGAAGTGGCAGCAGAGAGCACTGTCAGACTGGAAAAAAAAAAATTACCTCTTCCTGCAGGACATACAGCAGCTGATAAGTACTGGAAGACTTGAATATTTGAAGTGTGACTGTCGTTTAACTTTTTTTTTTTTTTTTTTTTTTCAGAAATCAATAGTACAGGTGAATTTTAGAAACTTTGTAATTGGATGTATTAGCCAAAAAATGCATTTTTGTCATGAAAAAGCAGTTTGAAACTCTCCCCCCTGTCTTCATGCTTCTCTTATGGAGAGGGGAGGGGTGAAGGGAGATGAGGCACCAAAACAGGATGACAAAGAGTTAATTTACAGCTACATCACCTGGCTATCTACTCTGAAGTCAGCGCTGACCTCTGAATACCGGCTTTTACACAGCTCCCACTATGTAATCCTTTGTTCTCTGCTCTCTGTTGGCGACTAATCTTCCCCCTCCCCTCTCCATAGGTTACACAGGGCTCAACTGACGTAAAAGAGTGGAGATTTCCTGATAATAAGCAGTGGATGAGAGAGAGGAGGGGGGCTGGGGAAAGTCTTTTTGAATGCAGATAATGGCAGATTTGCCTAATAAACCCAGTTACAAAGTTTCTTAAAATCGCCTGGAATATTGATTTCTGGAACAACAAAAAAAAACGACAGTGACACTTTAAGAAGAAGTCATTTACAAATCTGTATAACTTTCTGACACCAGTTGATTCTTTAATATCTGAAAAGTTACCAACAAACATCCTGTGTATGTACTTTGTACTTTCAAGGACCTCTTAGCTGTCTGTAACTTTGTGGACCTCTAGTTGGGCCGGTCAGTCTGCAAGTGACTGGCATCCAACCTGCAGACTTTCTTCAAGTCCACTCGGGGTACAAAATTTCAGGATATACTCATCCGACCACTCCTTCACCACCTCCTACCATCTGCCATCACAGGGATGCTCTCTAGGGGGCACTGCACTATCCTATATCTACAGGTCAGGTTATAATAAGCTGGTGGATCACAGGGATAGAGACCCCCTTGTCCCCGAGGTGATGGAGTGGCAGAGCCCATGCTTGGCCACCTCTCCATTCAGTAACTCCCCCAAAGATGACTGTCTTAAAGTGTACCTGCCATTATAACTTTCAAAATCTCAACAGTAGATGTGATGTAAAAAAAAAAAAAAAAAAAAAAAAAAAAGTTTGCATTATTTTTTGTAATCATAGAAAACATAGCCCTTCCTGTGTTCTGACTCTAAAAACAGGAAGCCCCATGTTTCCCAGGTCATGTGCACTCACAGAGAAGGCAGTCATATGACTGATGGCCACATTAAGCCTGACTCTCTGTACTGGCTTGGACTTCGTGTGTTTAGTCTCTTTTTTTCAACCAGCACAAGACTAAAAATCTTCGGAAGACGACCTGAGTACAGTAAGTATAGCTGTTATATAGCTGCCTTCAGGAGACTGGACCTGGATACAGTAAGTATAGCTGTTATATAGCTGTCTTCAGAAGACTGGACCTAGAAACAGGTAAGTATAGCTGTTATATAGCTGCCTTTAGGAGACTGCTATATAACAGCTATACTTACTGTATCCAGGTCTAGTCTGCTGAAGGCTGCTATATAACAGCTATACTTACTGTATCCAGGTCCAGCCTTCAGCAGACTAGACCTGGATACAAGTAAGAATAGCTGTTATATAGCTGCCTTCAGGAGACTGGACCTGGATACAAGTAAGAATAGCTGTTATATAGCTGCCTTCAGGAGACTGGACCTGGATAAAAGTAAGTAAAGCTTTTATATAGCAGCCTTCAAGAGACTGGACCTGGATACAGTAAGTATAGCTGTTATATAGCAGCCTTCAGGAGACTGGACCTGGATACAGTAAGTATAGCTGTTTTATCGCTGCCTTCAGGAGACTGGACCTAGAAACAGGTAAGTATACATGTTATATAGCTGCCTACAGGAAACTGGACCTGGATACAGTAAGTGTAGCTGTTATATAGCAGCCTTCAACAGACTGGACCTGGATACAGTAAGTATAGCTGTTATATAGCAGCCTCCAGGAGACTGTACCTGGATACAATAAGTATAGCTGTTATATAGCAGCCTCCAGGAGACTGGACCTGGATACAATAAGTATAGCTGTTATATAGCTGCCTTCAGGAGACTGGACCTGGATACAGTGAGTATAGCTGTTTTATAGCTGCCTTCAGGAGACTGGACCTAGAAACAGGTAAGTATACATGTTATATAGCTGCCTACAGGAAACTGGACCTGGATACAGTAAGTGTAGCTGTTATATAGCAGCCTTCAGCAGACTGGACCTGGATACAGTAAGTATAGCTGTTATATAGCAGCCTCCAGGAGACTGGACCTGGATACAGTAAGTATAGCTGTTATATAGCTGCCTTCAGGAGACTGGACCTGGATACAGTAAGTATAGCTGTTATATAAGGCATGATAACAAACTAAAGAAATATGGGAATGAATTGCAAACTTGCTTTACATCACATTTCCTGCTCATTAAGGTTTTGAAAGTTATAAGGACAGTGACACTTTAAATGGAGGTCCCAGCAGTAGATCCCCACTGATCAGCTACAGTAGTGGATAGGGCATAATTTTTAATCTTGATCATATACTGCATCCCCAAAATACAGAAGTACCTGTAAACAAGTGCACAATCTCTTACAATGGTGATTATCTACTTACTATGTCTCCATCTTTGTCTTCAAATTCTAAGAACAGCATTTTAACCCCGTCATCTGAGGACATTTTTAGTTTATCATAGGGAAACTGTGCTAATAGCTTAGTAAAAGTACCATCCGGCGCCTGAGCGGAAATGGAGAATCCGTGCTCGTAATTTATCACCAGCCGACAGTCTTGGTTCTTGTAAGTACATGCTGAGAGAGAGAGAGAACGCTGTTATTATGTGTAATACTATGTATTCAGTGTAACACGCCGCCGCTTACGGTCACAAGTGATGATTATTGCCGTCAGGAACAATTCCATTCAACATAGATATAGTAAAGGGGTTCTCCGCTTTAGAAAATCTCTATTTGTTACCAAAGCTTCTTGACCATAAAGTGACCACTAAGTGTCCCCCAACCATCAGCTGTTTGGAGGAACCTGACAGTAAGTGTTCAGCTTCCCTGCAGCGCCACCAAAGGAGAAATAAAGCATTACACAGTGTCTATTCATATCAGGTCCCTAGTTTGGGTGCGGGAGCAGCTCAGTTCTATTAAAGTGAATGGAACTGAGTTGTAATACCACACACAGCCTGAGGACATGGGTGGTGCTGTTTATGCAAGAAAGCAGCTGTGTTTGTTTTTTTTGTTGTTGCAAACAGCGCTACCCCTGTTTATGGCCATGTCAGGTATTGCAGCTCCACTAATACTGTTACTGGTAGATATACAGGTTAACCTATACATGTTCAGAACTTCCCTGCCCTCTTTCGCAGGACTCATGGCCACATGAATCTGGTACTCACGGGTGGTGATCTCCTTTATCAGCTCCGCTGCGTTGTGACATCCCTGGACAATCTGCCTTGTCCACAGTGAGAGGTCTCTGCTGGTTTCCACTCTGAACAGATGCGTCTCGATCCCTTGCCGGGAACCGGTTCTTGTGGCAAAGGAAAATTCAGTGCCCAGTAGTGCGGCGCTCTTCCCAGGCCCAGAATGGACTAACCTGTAGAAAACAGAGCAAATCTATTATAGTCTACCATGCGGCTAACATACAAGGGATGACAAAATGAAGCCAGAGTGGTTTATGATAGGTTAAAGGGTTTGTACACTGCAAGAACTTTAAAAATTTGAAAAATTTTCAAAAAAAAATCTACTACTTATATACAGTTATTATATAGACTTATGTGTCTCCATGGTTACAGACTACAAACACACCCTGTGTAGTCTGGTCCTGCACTCAACAGTACATATTTAGGAGTGGATAGTCAGAAGATCCCCTTTCTCTTCCATCATCATCCACATGAGCTAAGGGGGCGGCATGGAGAACAGATATTTAAAGGGGGTGCCTTGTCTTTAAAACTTCTTTTCTATTGGTGCTATGATTGGTTTGGGTCATCCACCACCCAATATACACCCTGGTCACCCCTTCAACTGAAAGGCCATCAGTGTAATACATTGATGGTTTAAATGCAACATCTGCAGTTAGAGTGGATTTTGAGTGAGAGATCCCCTTTAAGAGATTACAAAAAAGGTTGTGATAATACAACCCCTTTAAACCCCTTCATGTCTATGATTGCCAGGGATAGTGATGCAGTGCTGGACATGTATTACTACCACCAACTGCTGGCAATGGTTGGGATCAGAGATGATTCTGATCTTAACCCTTAAAGGGATTATCCAGAATTAGAAGAAAAAAAAACTACTTTTTTTCAAAAACACCACTACCCCTGTCCTCAGGTTGTGTGCTGTATTACGATTCAGCTCCATTCACTTCAACGGAGGTGGTCTGCAATACCACACCAAAACTGAGGATAAGGACAGCGCTGTTTTTGAAAGAAATCGGCCATGTTTTTTTTTTTAAAGTCAGGATAGAAAGGAAAATCGAAAAAACTCTGAATCTCCGAGGGATTAATAATGTATCTCAGATGTTCTTGTCCATAAAGGTGATTGACATCTGGACGTCTCCTAATCCTCTGCGGATTATAATCATTAAGCATCTCACATGTCTTATTGTCTTACACTGTGCGCTATGTGTGACCCCCGCGGCTGTGAACTCCCCCACCCACCAGTGACAAGCGTTTGTTATTCTATATGACATAACCCACGGTGGTGTACGATCTCCACCTGAAGCGTGACACTAAATACACCCCGTACAGACACAACCTGCAATTACTCATTTGCGCCCGTACTGCGGGATGTTCTTGACGGTGATCGGCTCGAGTCGTGACTGTATAAGTACCGTGGAGATGGGGAGAAGAGCCCTCATACGCTATAGGGTTAATCCTAGAGACACCTACTTATAGCCGCTAATTCCCGCTCATTCTGCAGAGACAAGAATAAAGGGCTCTCCAGAGGGGAACCGGGGCAGACACCTAGTGATTTTACATTCTGAAGTGTTTATTTATATTTTTTTATTTATTTCTATTACATCAATTTACGGCCTCAACAACTGGGAAAGATTAACCCATCAACGACTAATTTTTTTATGTGTGGTGGTTTAATGGCCCTACTTTTTATTTATTAATTTTTTTTTTGTTTTGTTTTGTCAATTTATATATTACATTTTTTCCCCTTTTGTTATGAGTAAAGAAAGCATGAAATTGCAACACTAGGATTGAAATTTTTAAAAAAGTAAAAAACAATATTTTTTTATATGTCTATTTAATACGTTACCATTAGAACAGACATTACAGTTTGGGAAGCTGTCTGTGTCAGTAGTGCTGCAACCTCCCCTGATCTCTATATAATACATGTTACCATTAGAACAGACATTACAGTTGGGGAAGCTGTCTGTGCCAGTAGTGCTGCAACCTCCCCTGATGTCTATATAATACATGTTACCATTAGAATAGACATTACACTGGGGAAAGCTGTCTGTCCCATTAGCACTGCAGCCTCCCCTGATGTCCATATAATACATGTTAGTACAGAATAGACATTACACTGGGGAAAGCTGTCTGTACCATAAGTGCTGCAGCCTCCCCTGATGTCCATATAATACATGTTAGTACAAAAAGACATTAGGCTGGGGGTAGCTGTCTGTGTCCCTAGTGCTGCAGCATCCTCTTATGTCTATATAATTCATGTTACCATTAGACTAAACATTACACTAGGGGAAGCTGTCTGTGTCACTATTGCTGCAGCCTCCCCTGATGCCTATATTACACATGTTACCATTAGAATAGACATTACACTGGGGAAAGCTGTCTGTCCCATTAGCATTGCAGCCTCCCCTAATGTCCATATAATACATGTTAGTACAGAAAGACATTAGGCTGGGGGTAGCTGTCTGTGTCCCTAGTGCTGCAGCCCCCCCTGATGTCTATACAATACATGTTACCACTAGACTAGACATTAAACTGGGGGAAGCTGTCCGTGTCTGTAGTGCTGCAGCCGATGCACATTGCAGCTGAGCAAGAAATCATTGACCGTTATTGGTGCTTGCTCTTCTATACTGTGCTGCAGCTGCAACACTACAGACATCGTCAGCTTCCCCATGTGTAATGCCTATTATAATGCTATCACATATTATACAGATATCAGGGAAGGCTGCAGCACTAGTGACACAGACAGCTACCCCCAGTGTAATGTCTATTCTAATGGTAACATGTATTATATAGATATGAGGGGAGGCTCAGTATCTACATGCAGTAGCGCTAGTGATATGTAACCATTCCGGGACCAGGGCTTGTGCAGCCCTGCGGTTATGTCCATAACAATGACCTGTCACCATGGTAGCAGGTCTGCAAAGGTGATGTCAGTGGCAATCTTGGGGTCATGTCTGTCATATGGAGATGAGGTGAGGGATCATTGCTCTAAGACCTGTCTTTATAGCGCTGTCTTATGGTAAGATTCTCTGTGGTGCCCATAACAGCCAATCACAGCCCAGCTTTCATTTTACCAGAGCTACATCAGACATAAAAGCTGCGCTGTGATTGGTTGCTAAGGGCACCACGGAGACAGTACATTCATCCCTCTCACGTCTCCACTTGTAGTTGTAAATTGAACTTGACATTTACAGCTTTGACCACAAATGGAGAAGCAGCGCAGCGGGATATGGGACGTGTAACCGCAGTGCACTCCTTTCATTTCATTACTGAACTTTTCTTATGACCTGTAAAGAAAACTCATCCATATGTATATATATATCTATATCTATATATATATATATATATATATATATATATATATATATATATATACTCTCTATCGCCACCCAGTGGTTAAAATTTAATTTTTTTCTTAGCCCGGAACCAC
Source organism: Dendropsophus ebraccatus (assembly GCF_027789765.1). Classification (NCBI taxonomy): domain Eukaryota; kingdom Metazoa; phylum Chordata; class Amphibia; order Anura; family Hylidae; genus Dendropsophus; species Dendropsophus ebraccatus. The sequence goes on along the minus strand of NC_091455.1, from coordinate 21,575,674 downwards.
ACAGTAAGTGTCCAGGATTAGATAAACATAATTAGTTTCTTCCAGTAACAGCGCCACTCTGCGGACAGGGGTAGTGCTGTTTTTAGAGGATAGCACCTATGGTTTCCTATCCACGTCTGCTGAGCCCAAATGGGGACCATGCATGCACACCGCCACCCCATTCATTCTGTCCATTCATTCTGTGATAACTTTGCCAGATGGGACTTCCCCTTTAAGAAATGTATATATATATATATATATATATATATGTATATATATATGTATATATATATATATATATATATATATATATATATATATATATATATATATATATATAAACACACACACACACATCACCCTCTCCACAACCCTTGCCGTCAACGCTGTGGCGTCAAGAAAACTCCGGCAGGACATATCGGTAATTATTCCCAGATCCTCCATTACGGCGGTGTAGAAAGTAAAATAATATTGTAAATCTATTTCATTTCCATTTCAAATCCAGTTTCTATATTGAACTCCAGAGCTGCAATCATAATTCTGCTGATTGTCAATTAACCGGTACAAGGCCAGATACAACCCTGATAGCCAATCTGGGGAAGTAAACACAGCCATACACCTTATATGAGGGTCTAGATGTCCACCTGTTGTGTATAGGGGTGTCCTGGACCTAACAGCAGATGTTGGAAAAAAAGGAGGTGTGGGCATGATGGATTTCAATATGCCTAAAACAACTGAGCTTAAAAAGAGCTAGTTCTGCAATTTTTGTATTTTAATATTTGCAATTTAATATTTGTAATGTACTTTTATTAAGAAATCTCAAGTCTTCCAGTAATTATCAGCTGCTGTATGTCCTGCAGGAAGTGGTGTATTCTTTCCAGTCTGACACAGTGCTCTCTGCTGCCACCTCTGTCCATGTCAGGAACTGCTCAGAGCAGTAGCAAATCCCCATAGAAAACCTCTCCTGCTCTGGACAGTTCCTGGCATGGACAGAGGGGGCAGCACAGAGCGCTGTGTCAGACTGGAAAGATTTGATTTGAGATTTTTTAATAGGATTAAATTACAAATCTCTGGTACTTTCTGATACCAGTTGATTTGAGATAATTTTTTATTTGTTTGCTGAACTACCCCTTTAAGAGATATTTTGCAGAAAGCAGCAGCTAAGTTGTTTTTTCTATATCAGATTACAGTATATATGGTATCTGGTATAGTCTGTATCTGTATACTCTGGAGGAAAGAAGGGAAAGGGGGGACATGATTGAAACCTTTAAGTATGTTAAAGGACTAAATAAGGTTCAAGAGGGGAGTGTTTTTAGTAAAAAACTGAGCTCAAGAACAAGAGGACACAGTGAGAGGTTAGTTGGGGGAAAGATCAGAAGAAATGTGAGAAAATATTATTTTACTGAAAGAGTAGTAGATACCTGGAACAAACTTCCAGCAGAGGCGGTTGGTAAATCTACAATAACAGAATTTAAACACGCCTGGGATAGACATATATCTATCCTAAGATAATAAGAAGGGAAATACTAAAAGGGCGGACTAGATGGACCCAGTGGTCTTTTTCTGCCGACAATCTTCTATGTTTCTGTGGTATAAATACCTGGTGGCTATGAGGGGGTAGCTGTGCGCGGGGCTGTACCAGGCCTCCTTCATGCGGGGCATGCTGTCGTACATTAGTAGGTCTTTCTCTGTGACAACTATCAGGACCTTCTTCCATTGTTTCTCATTTTCTCCCGGGACCTAAAGAAGACAAATGGTAAGAATGATAAGAGAGTGCAAATAAGTGCAGGTCACTTACATCTCTGACCGGAAAACCAGAGGTTAAACCAGGGGTAACGAACATCGGCTCTCGAGCTAATGCTTTGGCTGTCCAGGCATGATGGGAGAGAGACATAAGACCAGTTTATTTCCTTTCCCAATAATAATAAACATGCGTGATCCACCAAGCTGAGCGTCCATGTTTATGAAGGAGTCCTGTATGTATATGGCGGCTAATCTCCCAGTATACAGGCAGCAGGTCATTACCAGCTTCTCCTTTTCCTCTTATATGTTTTGTCCTGAGGACACAAGGTTTTATGAACACTGAATTCTAAGAACACGAGAACCTCTGTATCTGTAATACACTGCTGTAATACTAACGGCCGGTGGAGCATTGTCTATAGACTTCTATATACTACTAGGGGAGCGCACAGGGGGCTATATACTGCTGGGGGGTGCACAGGAAGTCTATATACTACTGGGGGAGCACACAGGGGGGCTATATACTAGTGGGGGAGCGCACAGGGGGGCTATATACTACTGGGGAGTGCACAGGAGGTCTATATACTACTGGTGGAGCAACAGGGGGGCTATATACTATTGGAGGAACGCACAGGGGGCTTTTATACTATTGGGGGAATGCACAGGGGGCTATATACTATTGGGGGAACGCACAGGGGGATTATATACTACTGGGGGAGTGCACAGGAGGACTATTCACTACTGGGGGAGCGCACAGGGGGGTTATATACTACTGGGGGAGCGCACAGGGGGACTATATACTACTAGGGGAGCACACAGGGGGAGTATATACTACTGGGGGAGCAAACAGGGGGACTATATACTACTGGGGGAGCGCACAGGGGGGCTATATACTACTAGGGGAGCGCACGGGGGGCTATATACTACTGGGGGAGCGCACAGGGGGCTATATACTACTGGGGGAGCGCACAGGGGGACTATATACTACTGGGGGAGTGCACAGGAGGACTATACACTACTGGGGGAGCGCACAGGGGGAGTATATACTACTGGGGGAGCAAACAGGGGGACTATATACTACTGGGGGAGCGCACAGGGGGACTATATACTACTGGGGGAGCTCATAGGAAGACTATATATTACTGGGGGAGTGCACATGGGTCTATATACTACTGGGGGAGTGCAACACGTTTCCTACTGATGTTCAGCTCGGACCCCTGGTCTAGTCTGTATACAGATGTATCTCTTCTCAGCTGAGAGCAGGACTCGCTATGTGTACAGGTGTGCTATATTTGGATATTAATAAAAGTCTTCTCATTCACTGACATAATATGAAGACAATGAGGAATTGAAACACAAAGCATTTGAACATTTTGCAGAACTTGAGTATATCCAGATTTACATAAAAGGCAAAAAAAACCAAAACATAACCAGAAACTTTCCAAGAGATAAGTTATTCTGTGCTGGTGTTAGAGTAACGCCACCATGGTATAAGTCAGTGATCCCTGTGCAGGCGCTGCACTGGCTGTAATGCAGAACAATCAACACACACACTGCACAACACACAGGAGCCCTGTGCAACCACAGTTCCTGACATGGACAGAGGTGGCAGCAGAGAGCACTGTGTCAGTACATTATGGTAAATTTAATTTTCCAGTTGTAGCAATTTCCCTCTTTAACTATTACATATAATTTCGGCATATACAGGGTTGTTTTTTTCTGCCACCTACAGAAAGGTGACTATTATGTGTGTATTGTATGAAAGGTCACCGATCAAAAGCAGCCGGTCTGCGCATTTCAGTCAAAGTCAGAAGCCGAGGTAAGAAAAGCACAGAACACGCGAGGAGCACAAAGGATTGTGGGAAATATAATCAGGAATATTTCTTTGAATAAGGAAACCTCAAATGCTCCCAAAGGTTAAACATTTATAAACTGTTAAAGGGGCTCTCCACTCTGGACAGTCATTACTCGTTAGAACTGCCTTTGGCCAAAAGCTGATTTATTCTAGTGTCCATTCTAGTCTATGGGTTGTCTGTGTAATGCAGGACAGGACAGGTCCTCCAGAGATAGACACATAGGGGGAGATTTATCAAACATGGCGTAAATTGAAACTGGCTCATTTGCCCCTAGCAACCAATCAGATTCCACGATAAATCTCCCCACTCTTTGTAATTGTTCTCCATTCTGGCCGTGTGATAGGAATCCTGAGGAGAGGATGCCCCCCCCCACCCCCCCTCCTATTAACAAGTAGAATGCCAGAAAATGAGTTTTGATTATTAGATTAAAGAATAATTTAAGGGGTACTCCAGGGGGAAAATGTGTTCTCAGATTAGTGCCAGAAAGCTGTGTTTTCAAATTATCTCTATTAAACAAATTCAGGTTCAGTACTTATCAGCTGCAGGAAGTGTTGTATTCTTTCCAGTCTGACACAGTGCTCTCTGCTGCCACCTCTGTCCATGTCAGGGACTGTCCAGAGCCATAGAAAACCTCTCCTGCTCTGGACAGTTCCTATCTTGGACAGAGGTGGCAGCAGAGAGCACTGCGTCAGACTGGAAACAATACATCACTTCCTGCAGGACATACAGCGGCTGAAAGTACTGGAAGACTTGAGATTTTTTAAATAGAAGTAAATAACAAATCTATATAACTTTCTGGCACCAGTTCACCTTAAAGTGTACCTGTCGTGTTTTTTTTTTTTTTTTTTTTGCAGAAATCAATAATACAGTCGATTTTAAGAAACTTTGTAATTGGGTTTATTAGCCGTAAAAAGGATTTTTATCATGAGAAAGCAGTTTGAAGCTCTCCCCCCTGTCTTGATGGTTCTCTATGGAGAGGGGAGGGGTGGAGGGAGGGAAATGAGGCACCAAAACAGGACAACAAAGAGTTAATTTACAGCTACATCACCAGGCTATCTCCTCTTAAGTCAGCAATGACCTCTCTGACCTCTGAATACTGGCTTTTACACAGCTCCCGCTGGGTAATCCTTTGTTCTCTGCTCTCTGCTGCCGACTAATCTCCCCCCTCCCCTCTCCATAGAATAGACAGGGGCACGTCTGATTTCCTGATAATGAGCAGTGGATGAGAGAGAAGGGGGGGAACCTGGGGAAAGTCTTTTTGAAAGCAGATAATGGCATATTTGCCTAATAAACCCGATTACAAAGTTTCTTAAAATCGCCTGGACTATTGATTTCTGCAAAAAAAAAAAAACAACCAAAAAAAAAAAACCACAGTGACACTTAAAAAAAAACAAAAAAAAACGGAGTACCCCTATAAACTACACTTTTCAGGGCAATTGGGGCACATATTTACAAGTCCAAATAAACCCTGATAACCGACTCTATAACTGACCCGAAGTGTTACGCAGTTTTCCCGGTTTTTTCCTCGCTCATTATTTTACCTCAGGAACTGTATTTTTCCCCCCAACAAAGCCTCGATGGCGGCTCGGTGGAGGAGACCCGTGTGGCGGCTATAATCACCGGGCAGGTAATAATTATATTTGTTTTATTACACAAGCCGCTGAGTGTAATTGCACGCTTCAGGATGAAAAGAATCAGGCAGAGAAATCGCATTCACATTAGCAGCACAAAGAGCCTGCGGAATGAAGGGAAGGCAGGCGCCGGCTCCTCCGCTCCTCACACGCCCGCCAATCTTCCGTCTTTTTGTAGTTAACCGAGACATTTTCGTTCTCTTTGATAGAAATTTGTGCGGTGATTACATATTATTCACAGGTTGTGGGGCCGGAGTGGGACCAGCGGCTGTGGGAAGTATATGGCAGGAGGCTCTGTGCTATGCCGCTTCTATTCCACAATGTATACAATGTGGAGGAGGCGACCAGAAACAATGGGCGATAAATACAGCACAGGATTTTATTCATTTTACACAAAAAAAAGTGGAAACGTGACCACACATAAGGGCAGCATAGTATGGGGGTCAGTCTGTTGTACTGTCGGTCCACAACGTACATAAGGTGGTGGTCATCATACTTTCTGCTCTTTGTTTAATGGGGTACTTGGTTGAAAAAACTTTTCCTGTTAAAATGGTTTCAGAAAGTTATATAGACTTGAAATTTACTCTTATTTAAAAATTGTATGTTTTCCTACACTTATCAGCTGCTGTATGTTCTGCAGGAAGTGGTGTATTCTTACTAGTCTGACCCTGTGCTCTCTGCTGCCACCTCTGTCCCTGTCAGGAACTGTCCAGAGCAGGAGCAAATCCCCATAGGAAACCTCTCCTGCTCTGGAAAGTTCCTGACATGGACAGAGGTAGCAGCAGAGAGCACTGTGTCAGACTGGAGAGAATACACCACTTCCTGCAGGACATACAGCAGCTGATAAGTACTGGAGCACTGGAGATTAATAAATAGAAGTAAATTACAAATCTATATAACTTTTTGAAATCCGTTGATTTAAAAGAAAAAGATTTTCACCGGAGTATCCCTTTGAAGGCAGAAGGCTATTTCTATTGCTGCACTGTAGAGAACAGAGGATCCCTATATGGAAACCTGACTGTAAGTAGAGTGACTGAGCATGTGTGTCCTCCAGCACTGAGCTCCACAGGTGGACAGGGACAGTGACTGACTATTTGTGTCCTCCAGCACTGAGCTCAGCAGGTGGACAGGGACAGTCACTGAGCATGTGTGTCCTCCAGCACTGAGCTCAGCAGGTGGACAGGGACAGTCACTGAGCATGTGTGTCCTCCAGCACTGAGCTCAGCAGGTGGACAGGGACAGTCACTGAGCATGTGTGTCCTCCAGCACTGAGCTCAGCAGGTGGACAGGGACAGTGACTGAGCATGTGTGTCCTCCAGCACTGAGCTCAGCAGGTGGACAGGGACAGTGACTGAGCATGTGTGTCCTCCAGCACTGAGCTCAGCAGGTGGACAGGGACAGTGACTGAGCATGTGTGTCCTCCTGCACTGAGCTCAGCAGGTGGACAGGGACAGTGACTGAGCATGTGTGTCCTCCAGTGTCACTGTCATTTAAAAAAAACTTTTGATCGATCCGGGTCTGAGTGTTAAGACCCATATCAATCATGAGAATGAAACAGAAGGAGTCCACGCTGTCACATGTTGAGTTGGGCTCTTAATGTAAGTCTATGAAGCCCGACTCTTTCACTGACAGACAGCGGGTCCTCTCTCCGCCTGTTCTCACAGTCAGTACGAATCTGAACACTTAAATCTCTTGAACATGTCACTCAGATTAGTAGATAGGTGAGGACAGTCCTCTAGCACTTAACTTAGGAGGGGAATGAGAAAGGTGACAGAGCATGTGTGTGCAGTGTCCCAGAACAGGCCCTCTTATCCTCACACTTTTATTATAACTGTTCCTGTTCTGAAAAGCTATGGTCCACTGCAAACTGTGTGTATTGTGTCACCCCCCAGCAGTATTCAGGTCTGCTATTCCATTCATTTCTTGTATGTATATTCAGGTATCAGTGCCTAAAGGTATTATGTTGCCCCCCAGTGTTCAAGTATGGTACTTCTCATGTATATTTCACTGTATATGCCTAATGGTGTGATGATGCAGTGGCTGGATGTCACGTGACTGCCCCTGCTTCCATGGTAACTCCAATGGCCATCAAGCTTTGGCTGGGGAATACCATGAGACTTCCTGTCTGCCAGAGTCTTGTCTTCCACCATCAGGGGACAGGTTCTCAGCCTGGTTCTCAGCTGTGTTGCCCTCGTGCCAAAACCGTGATAATCCTCTGCTCAGCAGCTGCTCCGGCTCCTGCCAGTAACTACACCTATCAGCGGAGAGGCCCCTAGGGGCTTGGGCATCGCATGCGTCCTCCAGAAGTCAGCTCAGTAGGTAGATGGGGATAATGACTGAGCATGTGTGTCCTCCAGCACTGAGCTCACAAGGTGGACATGGAGGGTGACTGAGCATGTGTGTCCTCCAGCACAGAGCTCAGAAGGTGGACATGGAGGGTGACTGAGCATGTGTGTCCTCTAGCACAGAGCTCAGAAGGTGGACATGGAGGGTGACTGAGCATGTGTGCCCTCCAGTACTTAGCTCAGCGGGTGAATAAGGACAATGACTGAGCATGTGTTTCCTCCTGCACTGACCTCAGAATGTGGACATGGAGAGTGTCTGAGCATGTGTGTCCTCCAGCACTGAGCTCACAAGGTGGACATGGAGGGTGACTGAGCATGTGTGTCCTCCAGCACAGAGCTCAGAAGGTGGACATGGAGGGTGACTAAGCATGTGTTTCCTCCAGCACTGAGCTCAGAATGTGGACATGGGGAGGGTGACTGAGCCTGTGTCATCCAGCACAGAGCTCAGAAGGTGGACATAGAGGGTGACTGAGCATGTGTGCCCTCCAGCACAGAGCTCAGAAGGTGGACATAGAGGGTTACTGAGCATGTGTGCCCTCCAGCACAGAGCTCAGAAGGTGGACATAGAGGGTGACTGAGCATGTGTTTCCTCCAGCACAGAGCTCAGAAGGTGGACATGGAGGGTGACTGAGCATGTGTGTCCTCCAGCACAGAGCTCAGAATGTGGACATGGAGGGTGACTGAGCATGTGTGTCCTCCAGCACAGAGCTCAGAAGGTGGACATAGAGGGTGACTGAGCATGTGTGCCCTCCAGTACTTAGCTCAGCGGGTGAATAAGGACAATGACTGAGCATGTGTGTCCTCCAGCACAGAGCTCAGGAGGTGGACATGGAGGGTGACTGAGCATGTGTGCCCTCCAGTACTTAGCTCAGCGGGTGAATAAGGACAATGACTGAGCATGTGTGTCCTCCAGCACAGAGCTCAGAAGGTGGACATGGAGGGTGACTGAGCATGTGTGTCCTCCAGCACAGAGCTCAGAAGGTGGACATGGAGGGTGACTGAGCATGTGTGTCCTCCAGCACTGAGCTCAGAATGTGGACATGGAGGGTGACACTTGGTAAAGATATTTATAAGGCATTACTTTTTTAACTACCATAAGACATCCTCCCTCTTGTGCTTATTCTCACCCCTACAGAGTGATGCACTATGTAGTAACGCAGCATAGGAAGGGAGGGAAGTGACAACTGCTCTGGTTACAAAAATAGTTGTCATGGATAAGGGTTTTTGGTTTGGAGATGCCATGTTCAAATATCTATCTGACATCTACAGAAAGAATTTACAGTTGTGCATTACAGTGACAGCTCATGGATTTCTATTAGGTGTAATGCTTCATTTCACCTGTGGTGGCGCTGCTGGGAAATTGAACACTTGATGGCAAGATGGCAGCAGCAGAGGTCTCTGTGATAGTCATATCATCATCCCCCACCAGTCACAATATAATAAGACTCTACATCCTGTACCCAATGCAAATACCTTGGCACGAGTACCCAAGCATGGCAGGGCGCCCACACACCACACATGTATTCCTCGATGACGTCATCAGCTGCTTTCAGGTTGATCCACCCTAGAGAATGGCTGCCTACTCTATGTCATACAAAGAAGGTTGGACTTCTATGAATTACAGAAGTTCATCCACTCCGCTTTATGAGTCATTTTCCCAAAGCATTTTGGGAAATCCCTGTGACTATCGCCAACACCACGAAAATGGGGGTGACCAAATTTTTCCAAGCAGAAGTGGCAGATGATGTGGAATAAACAGTGAGCTGCGGTTAATGGCCGGGAGTCTGGTCTATTCCCCATTATTTATACCTCCCTTCAATCTGCTTGGCCCTCACCCAAGTCCTCCAAATATTAGAAGTCCCCTAGCAACTAGACCCCCATGATGATCGCAGCTTAATGAACACGTCTTAGTTATCATAACACAACGACTCCCCCGGCCTCCATGTGCTGCGCTGTCCGGAGCGGAGAACAGGTGTTTCCTTCAGTCTGACAAAGCCCGAAGATCGTGGCAACTCTCAGGAAGTAACTACATTCATAGAACAGACTAAAATCAGTTCAACCCATATTGTTTGTATATTTGGAAACTGAAAAAAAAAAAATTTAGTGTTCAAATTTTGAAATTTTCAATAAATAACTGATATAAACAACTGATATAACTGATATAAACAACCGATATAACTGATTTAAACAGCTGATATAACTGATATAAACAACTAATATAACTGATATAAACAATATAAACAGCTGAAATAACTGATAGAAACAACCGGTATAACTGATATAAACAACTGATGTAACTGATATAAACAACCAATATAACTGACATAAACAACTGATATAAGCGATATAAACAAATTATATAACTGATATAAACAACCGATATAATTGATATAAACAACTGATATAACTGATATAAACAACCGATATAACATATAAACAACTGATAGAACTGATATAAACAACCGATATAACTGATTTAAACAACTTATAAAACTGATACAAACAACTAATATAACTGATATAAACAATATAAACAGCTGATATAACTGATATCAACAACCGGTATAACTGATATAAACAACTGATGTAACTGATATCAACAACCGGTATAACTGATATAAACAACTGATGTAACTGATATCAACAACCGGTATAACTGATATAAACAACTGATGTAACTGATATAAACAACCAATATAACTGATATAAACAACCAATATAACTGATATAAACAAACAATATAACTAATATAAACAACCGATATAACTGATATAAACAACTGATAGAACTGATATAAACAACCGATATAGGTGATATAAACAACTGATAGAACTGATAAAAACAACCGATATAACTGATTTAAACAACTGATATAACTGATATAAACAACTGATATAACTGACATAAACAACTGATATAACTGACATAAACAACTGATTTAAACAATAGCCTGATGGTCCTTTTACACAGAGCAATTATCGTTCAAACCTTTGTGATAACAATGGCATTTGAGCAATAATCGGCTCGTGTAAACACAGCTAACGATCAAGTGACAAGCGAGAAATCTTTCATTGTGGTCTTTTAACATACTCTGAAATCATTGCTGGTCATTCGCTGATAATTCGCAGATCGCTTTGTCTAAAAAGTCTTTCACAGATTCACCCTATTGTGTCAGATGGCCTTTTTTCGAATGATTTATCTCTCCGTCTAAACACTGATCGGGAGAAAGAACACATTGTTACTTTAAAAAGCTTAGCTTGACCACGCCCACGAGGAGCATTCTTTTCAAGGAAAGTTAAAAAGGTCACACCACACACTGCCTCTTTGCAACATGTTCATTCTTCAGCGCGTATAGAGCAGGAGCGCGCGCCTCCCATAGACTCCCATTATGAGCGGGAGGCTAACGGCATTCCGCAGCGGACAATTCCGTTGCGAAATTCCGCTACCTTTGCTCAGTGGGAACAGGGCCTAACACAGACTATTTTTACCGTTCTCACATTCAGGAGTATTATCAGGTACCAGGAGATATTTGGAGAACCTCAAAGTGCCGGAACGTGCGCAATTCTCTCACAAATTGAGTCCAAAAGTCAGAATGGGCTGAGGCTACATATCCATGAATGGAGACTGGAATGTTCAGATAAATGCTTTTACTTTTCCAAACCTTTAACAAGAACTATTTTTCCTACATGTCTTTTAATTCTATGATATTTTGTCTACAATTAGGCTATGTTCACACTACGTAAAATAACGTCCATTGTCCGCGCCGCAAAACTCCCTATAATGACTGCAATGCAATGTAACTACGGCCGTTGAATTCACACTACGTATCAGATAACGGCCGCTGTTTATACGGCCCCGTGAAAAATGAACATGTCAATTATTTCCGGCCGGTAATACTGCAACAACGGCCGTGGATTTCAATGCGGCTACGAACGTAAAACTTATATCTGACGAATTAAACTTGATTTTGATGTAAAAAAATTTCTGAGTGGTTTCTCGGGCTGGGCGCAGTATTTAAAGTAAATGACCTGTTACATCCAGTTTATAAACATGCTAGGAATCAAAATTAAACAACGGCCGTAGTTTCACGACTAGCCCGTACGATCGTAATTCTACGGCTGTAGTTTTGGCCGCAAAAGTCCGGCCGGTGAAAACAGCGGCCGTTATTTTACGTAGTGTGAATATGGCCTTATACAGGAGTCACTTTGAAACTTCTTATAGTCTTTCCCCAAGAATAGGGGACATACAGTATCTTCTTTCCACATTTTTGCAAACAAACAAGTTTATTACGACCACAATGTCCAAATATAGAAGAATCCATATGGCCGTCTCTTCTTCTAACCACAGCCCGATCCAAAATAACAAACACTCTCTAGCATCCCACATGAAGAGGGAATTCACGCGCCGCAGTTCTGTGGTCTCTTTGTCTTATTGTAGAAGTATGAGAGCTGTGTTGTTGGCAGACACTTTATATGGTGGGAATGCCGGGTGAAGGCAAAGTCCCATTTGGTTTTAACCCATTAAAATAATTCAGCCATACCAACCAATGTCAGCAGAACCATCAGCGTATCTAATGTGTGCAAGGGCTGACATTATTTGTTGGGGGAAACAGGTTACTAATATACATAGGGGCCTCCCAACTTGAAGGATCAGGCATGTTGTATTTTAACTACCCTTTTGTTTTCTAAAATAAAAACCATTACCAGAGGAGTCTGGCAGCGGCACACCCCTCCTCTCCCCATTCAGAACACATGAACATTCAACTGGGCCAAGTGTTCATTTGTATGGGGAAATCCTGTAAGAATGCATTTGTAAGACCACCCTAAGGTAGTTACTATGCCACAATCTGATACTCTTTTTGATTTTAAAGGGAATGTATCATCAGGCCTGGGCTGAAGCACTGGAGGCGGGCCAACCCACTCCCAGTGGGAGGAACCCCCCGCCCCTCTATGACACAGCTCAATTAGAATCAATGGAGCCGTATCATAGAGGGGCCTCCAGTACTTCAGCCCCAGGCCTGATGGTACATTCCCTTTAAGAGATCCTCATAGGTCCCTGCCGCATTTCTGTGCCCGTTTTTACATTTAGGAAACACGGATTAGGAAGACTTTCAGAAGACCTCAGGAAACATCCATAAAAATGAGGATGAGAAAAAAAAACATACTTACCTGCTGCAGCGGTGTTCCCGGACAGCTTCCTTCTCTGTCTCCCCGCTGTGCGAGCGCATGGGTAACATCAGTGCCCCACAGCTCTTGGGGGAAGAAAGCGGCCTCTTATGGTGGGAGGCATAATACTCCCTTTGGGCAGGAGTAATTGACAGGGCAGAGATACAAAGGCTCCCAGCCCTGTCAAAACCTTTTATGAACAAAAGATTTAGCTTTAAAATGCACCAAATTTACCAATGGCATGGACCACATTTCACAAAGCGCATCTGTACTTCAGCTACAGGATAGAAAAAAGATGGAAAAAAGCCAAACCCAGTAAGTCACATGCACCATTTTGATAAATTTAGTGCACTTTTGACAACACTTAAAGTGATCTTTTTATGATGACTGGTGAAGACTTTCACATCGTTGACCACAGTCTCTTACATGATCCCCGTAGCTTTAGGAACAGACACACGAGAGGCTCGAGGATATAGAATCATCCGTGTCTGCGCTGAGCTGCCCCTTTGTGGTTTATTTGTGGTCTGGAGGGCGAGCGAGGAGACCGGCTCCCTGTAGGTGTCTGGAAATATTCCGAGAGTTGGTGGGAAGAGGTGAAGAGAACAAAAGATTTTCATTTCTCAGTGTCAGCTTTAATTGAAGTCAAGCGGGAACGTATAGATCATCATCTGGAGGAGACGTCTCTCTCACGTCCCTTTCACTTGCACTGAGGAACTCTGGCCTCCTGGTGACGGGAATGCATTTGTGTCGTCATTCTTCTACAGAGAACATTTTTATTTTTAATCTTCAAATGTTCTCTTTTTGATTTATTTTGTTACTATCCACATAAAAGTAAATCCTGAAATATTGCAGTTCTCCTACTGGCCACTAGAACAGATATAGGTGGCTGATGCTTCCTGTTTTCTGTAGTTTGGGGGTCAGCTTTGCTGTATAGATTGGGACAGAATGAGCAGAGTCATTTTTTTATCATCATAATTATTATTATTATTATTGACAGACATAGCACATATTTGCCAACAGTCCAAACTTTGGCAGGACAATCCTACAAACTAAATTGCATACACGGATTGGATTCCGGAGGCTCCAACTAAAAGTGGTAGTTTTTCAATGTCACTTCAGAGAGACATGGGACGGTACACACTATCTGCAAATGGTTTGCTAAGAGTCTCATTATTTTTATGACGATTTTTTTGTACCTTTTTTGTACGATTTTTTTGCTTTTAGTGATTTTCATATCTGTATTGGGTTAATATCATGCCATTGGCAGTATGCTGTAGCATTTTTTTGTATTTTTGTTTATCAGAGAGAACTGTCAAAAAAAGTTATCGGTCCGGGTCTGAGTGTTTAGACCAGGGATGGGGAACCTTCGACCCTCCAGCTGTTGCAAAACTACAACTCCCATCATGCCTGGACAGCCAAAGCTAAAGCTTTGGCTGTCCAGACATGATGGGAATTGTAGTTTTGCAACAGCTGGAGGGCCGAAGGTTCCCATCCCTGGTTTAGAGCCTGACCGATTGTGAGAAGAAGCAGGGAGAGGACCGCGCTACCGCATGGTCCGCTCGGTGTCAGTGGAAACAGTCGGGCTCATAGACTTACATTATGAGTCTGACTGATGACGTGACAGAGCCGGGAGAGGACTGCGCTGCTCACGGATGTTTTTGTTCAGACCCCAAAAATAAGACATCTTCTGAAAGTAAAGCATAGTGGAGGATTTACATGATAGCTTAAAATAAGGCATCCCCCGAAAATAAGGCATCTCTGAACATAAGACCCCCTCTGCCACCAGGGTTATGCTGGTTTGTGATAACAACTACTACTACAGTTTATAATAAATGTTATTTTTTTTGTTCAACAATTAATGTGAATTCTTCATGGAAAAAAAATCTCTGTAAGACATAGCGCATCTTTGGGCGCAAAAATTAATATAAGACACTGTCTTATTTTCGGGGAAACACTGTAATACCAAGGGAACACTTGATAACAGTGCGAAATCAGATTTATTTTTTGACACATAAGAAGAAAATATAAAAAAGATATTCATTTCATGAGACCACTTAAATTTTTTTACTAGTGCATCTTAAGGGTAAATTCCCACGGGTGGATCCACCGGGAGTCTCACGCACGAAATCCGCAGCTAATCCGCAGCTAATCCGCAATACACATATTAATAATAATAAGAATAATACGTGTATTGCGGATTAGCTGCGGATTTCGTGCATGAGACTCCCGGCGGATCCGCCCGTGTGAATATACCCTAAAAAGGGTATGTGGCATTATTGGCAATATAAAGTGGCTGATATGCCTATGAGGGCCTAGACTGTCAACTGAGCCGTCACCAAAAAGAAACCCCTTCAAGTTTAGACCTCATTGACAGCAGGGGGAACAGCCCCCTTGAGCAAGCAGAAACTCCTGTCAAGAAGGCTACGGCCTGAGGATCTACCGATTAAGAAATGAATGTTGATGTCCCAGTTGACAACCTAGGCCACCATTAGCATATCAAGCAACACCACTGGTTGCTAATGAAAAGAAGCTTGGGTGCCCCAAACTACCCACAATCAAAGCCAAGTGATAATGCAGGCTTCGATGTTGAGCCACCATTGGAGGACAATTTTCTTTTTAGACCCCATAAAGCATTAGAGAAGATACAAGGTTTTTGTGGAGTGGATCAGGTATGGATTTTCATCAGGATACTGAGAATACTGTTTAGCTGAGTTGCCAAACTGTTTGGGTTCGGCAAAGTTCTCTGGAACCAAACACTCTGCCTTTAACTTCCGACATCTAAAAAAGTTAGAAGCCGCCCTAGGAAGTCCTGAAAAACATGGATACAGCCATAAGCTTAAGGCTTCTATCCATGTTTTTCAGGACTCCCCACAGCGGCATCAAACTTCTCCAGATGCCAGGAGTCAAATGTTGAGTGTTTGGTTCCGGAGAACTTTGCCGAACCCAAACAGTTCGGCAACTCTTCACTAACTGAGATCTAAATACATGTTCCTTTACATGTAGCAGGATTCCTACAGTATTATAGACAGCTATACTTGTTTTTTTGACTATATGTTCCTCAGACTCAAAGTTATAGTGTTGGAGTGTATCGTAAACCTACAAGGTCATTGGTGGCCTAAAGCAGGAGAAGGCATTGATGGAAGGCCTGGGCCGTTGTTGGGTGGTCACCTACATGGCTGTAGGTTTCTTATCTCACGAATGGATGAGGCTGAAGTATGTGTCCAATCTAAACCAACTTTCCAGCTGGGAGGTGGTTGAGTGTGGGCCTCATAGAGACAATGTGACAAAAATAAGACTGGATACAGTCATTGAGCTTTCCATAAACCACCCCGGCTAATTCTACGACAAAACATTTAGATGACCGCAGTCTATAGAAGAAAGGCGGAATAAGGAATGAACGAAAATAGATTGAGGCCCCATCCCGGGCTTAACTCATTGGGTTCAGAGCTATGTTTTTTATACTTAATTTACGGCCATGCGGTGGATGATGCCTATCGGCAGGCGGGGGGTTAATTCTGTGCGGTAAATGAGGTGTTTTGTAAGCACGGGTCAGCATCTTGGCTGCAGATCTGTCATCCATCAGGGAAATAATAAGGCCAACTAGCGCCGGGCCTCATTAAAAAGCGGAAAAGAGTTAAACCCCTTTGAAAGTATCAACTATCAATTTATTTCCAAGCCTTTATTAAGCTGCAATAATGCTGCTCAGACAATGGGGAGTTACTGCCCAAGTACAATGAGTTATGAGGCCGTAATAACCTTTCCAGGGCCTTTGTTTCACTCATTAACGCTTGATAACAGCGCTAAGACTTCCTGAGCGGAATTAATGCACCGAGGATGGAGGAGAATACTGAAGTGCTCCTACCGACCCGTCAATCTACAGCCAGATCCTCCACCGCCAAATCACCTGCTACTGGTTATACGCTCTCTTAAAGGATTTCTCTAGAATGATACAGCTTAAGATCTTTTAAAGGGGTTCTATAAAACTATAGAGCTGAGCTCATCTGGAATAATAGAGCTAACTTTTTTTAAAGGGTCCTCTAGAATCATAGAGAAAAGATCTCTTAAAGTCCTCTAGAATCATAAAGCTAAGCTCTCTTAAATGGAATCATAGAGTTAAAAAAAAATTTAAGGAGTCCTCTAGAATGATACAGCTTAAGATCTTTTAAAGGGGTTCTATAAAACTATAGAGCTGAGCTCATCTGGAATAATAGAGCTAACTTTTCTTAAAGGGTCCTCTAGAATCATAGAGAAAAGATCTCTTAAAGTCCTCTAGAATCATAAAGCTAACTTTTTTAACAGGGTTCTTTAAAATCATATAGCAAAGATCTCTTAAAGGGGTCACCAGCCAGATCCTCCACAGCCAAATCACCTGCTACTGGTTATACACTCTCTTAAAGGATTCCTCTAGAATAGTTCAGCTTAAGATCTCTTAAAGGGGTTCTCTAAAATCATAGAGCTGAGCTCATCTGGAATAATAGAGCTAACCTTTCTTAAAGGGTCCTCTAGAATCATAGAGAAAAGATCTCTTAAAGTCCTCTAGAATCATAAAGCTAAGCTCTCTTAAATGGAATCATAGAGTTAAAAAAATTTTTAAGGAGTCCTCTAGAATCATAGAGTTAACCTTTCTTAAAGGGTCCTACAGAATCATAGAGAAAAGCTCTCTTAAATAAGTCCTCTAGAATCATAAAGCTAACTTTTTTTCTAACAGGGTTCTTTAAAATCATACAGCAAAGATCTCTTAAAGGGGTCACCTTTAAGCTAAGCTCTCTTAAATGGAATCATAGAGGTAATTTTTTTTTAAAGAAGTCCTCTAGAATCATAGCACTTGCCTTGAAGAGTCTTTTGAAATCACAGAAGCTCTCTTAAAGGGATCTTTGAGAATGATAGAGGTAATCTCTTTTAAAGGAGTCCTCTAGAATCAAAGAGCTAAGTTCTCTTAAAGGGGTAGTCCACCCAAAAATTTTTTCTTTCAAATCAACTGGTGCCATAAAGTGCCAGAGATTTGTAATTCACTTCTATTAAAAAATCTTAAGTCTTCCAGTACTTATCAGCTGCTGTGTGTCCAGCAGGAAGTGGTGTTTTCTTTCCTGTCTGACCCAGTGCTCTCTGTTACCTCCTCTGTCCATGTCAGGAACTGTCCAAAGCAGGAGCAAATCCCCATAGAAAACCTCTCCTGCTCTCCAGACTGGAAATAATACAACTTCCTGTTGGGCATACAGCAGCTGATAAGTACTGGAAGGCTTGAGATTTTTTAATAGAAGTAAATTACAAATCTCTGGCACTTCATGGTAGCAGTTGATTTGAAAGAAAAAATTTTTGGGTGGACTACCCCTTTAAACGGGTCCTCTAGAATCATAGCACCTTGAAGGGTCTTAAAGGGTCCTTTGAAATCACAGAGCTAATCTCTTTTAAATGACTCCTCCAGAAACATGAAGCTAACTTTTTTAACAGGTTCCTTTAAAATCATATAGCAAACTTTTCTTAAAGGGGTCCTCTAAAATCATAGAGCTAAGCTCTTTTAAATGGGTCCTCTAGAATCAGACTTTTTTTTTAGGGAGTCCTTTAGAATCACGGCACTAACCTGTCTTGAAAGGTTCTTTGAAATCACAGAGCTAAGCTCTCTTGGGGGGGGGGGGGGGACCCTGAGAATTATAGAGCTAAACTTGCTTAAAGGGATCCTCTAGAATCACCTCTACTGCTCTCCATACTGAAAAGAATACATCACTTCCTGCGGGACATACAGCAGCCGATAAGTACTGGAAGACTTGAGATTACAAATCTCTGGAACTTTCTGGCAACAGTTGATTTGAAAGATTTTTTTTTTGTGAACTACCCCTTTAAGGGCTGCTCTAGAATTATCTCTTCGGCCCAATTACATGGGAAGGCAGCATTCTAGTGACCAGGAATATTAACTCAATACAGACTAATAATTCCAATAGTATTTAGTATTCAGCTCCTGCCCCCAAGGATCCGACATGGATATGATGTAGTATAGACAATGTATACACAGGGACCACATTGCACAGTTCTTTGGGACACCCCATGTATTTCTCGCTCAACGTTTTCCAGGGAGTGCACTTATACTTCCCGACAAAACGCTGATGCCAGTAACACAATCACATTTCCTAATTGGCGAATTAGGCGAATGCCTGAGGGAGAGAGAGTCATCATCTCAGCAGCGCTCTATGATTATGGGTTATGCCGGAGCTTCACTCCTCCAGATGTGCAGAGGCTCCCGCTGTCCACGGAGAGACGAGGAATAATCAGCACTCCACGATATACCAAGAAGATGGCTACTAAAACACGAGGGTCCCTCTATACACGGATCACTAACCGCAGGCACAGAGACCTGGGTTACTTTACGAAAAATGACTGTGTGACCAGTAGCCGATTATAATAGGTCCGTTTCGGGGCCCTGAGCTCCTGAGGGGCCCTCATGGCCCCCAAACAGTCATGATTTGCATAAAAATCGCTGCTTTTAACCGCAATTCTGCACAAATCAGGGCAAAACTGAAGCCAGGAGACAATGCAGTAACATTAGAGAATATACTGAAGGACCTTATCATGTGACAATGATGTCACCACAGGTCCTTTACAGGCTGCATTATGGAGGAAAAAGACTTAAGTTAGTGCCGCCATAGTTACAGTGGGTTGGGGGGCCCAAGCTTGGTGATCAGCCCAGGGCCCATAGTAAAGTTAATCCGCTCCTGTGTGTGATTATAAAGAAGACAACAGGGGACACTGATAAAACTATGGGAAACGTGAAGGAGGAAGTTACTATGTCTTCTACCAAAACATCCCGCCAAGGTTTATATAAAGCTGGGGGAGCAGGGAAGGAAGGGGTCATTCTTTCTTTAGATCTATATATTGATACAAATGTTTCCCCTATCCCCAGAATCAGGAAAAAGTAAGAGATCGCAGGGGGTCCGACCTCTGTACCCCATCTCCCCCCCACACACCACCCGGCCATCTCCATATCAGCCCTCAGCTGCTTTGTTATGAATGTAGCAAGGGGTACGCACGTGACCTGTGGCTCTATCCATTTTCTATGGAGCCACCAGAAAAGGCTGAGTACAGAACTCAGCTCTTTCTGGCGGCTCCATACAAAATGAATAGAGCCACGGGTCACGTGCCGTACCCGCAACTGCATTTATTACAAAGGAGCTGAGGCCGGACCCCCCTGCGATCTCTTAAGTTAGTTTTAAGTTGAAATATCCCTTTAAGGGGTGTAGTCTGAGTATTTGTGTAGTCAGGGGTGGGATCTGTATTAACTTTAGATAAAATCCGGTGGGTCACATGAGCTACCAGTGTCATAATAACACAAGCAACAAAAAACTAATAGATTCAGACTGCAGCAATATCAAGGATGTGAAATAGAAGTTGCCCTAATATTGCCCTATGTGGGTACAGGGAGAGAGAAGGAGTCCTCAGTATTATCTGGAGTGGAGGCAGAAGAGGAATAAAAGACGGATAACATGGTTCAATAGACATTCTGTATAATGTAGATGCTGATGCACAGGGGATGAATGAAAATTAATACTGCAACCCCACCCCACCCCATAGAAAACAGCTGATCAGACTAGCGGAGGGCACGACAAGGTGACGCCAGCCACCAACTGTGCAGCAATGTGACATCCCATCCAGACGCTTCACACAGCTTTAACATTGTGCTGCCCCATCTGTAGATGAAACAGAGAAAGGAGGAGTGACTGGAGCAGATGCCCAATATCCCAACCAGGCAGTAGTGGAATATATTAGGGGCGTTTCGGGCGGCAGCCCGGGGCCCTGAGCTCCTGGGGGGCCCATGACCACCCCAAAAAACTTATACTTTCAGTGGTGTACTGTCTCCTGGCTACACTTCCGCCATGATTTGCAAAAAATCACAGTTTTTTTTATGGCAATTTTGCACAAATCAGGACATCATGACATTATCTATCCTGTACTATGAACACCACGCTAGTGCTGCCATAGTTACAGTGGGGTGGGGGGGGCCCAGGCTTGGTGAACAGCCCGGGGCCTATGGTAAAGTTAATCCGCCCCTGCAACCAGGAGAGCAAAGATCTAACTAAAAAAAGCATAAAATACACTAAAAAATGTAATGCATTAAAAAAGTATTTAGAGCAGTATTATAGTAGTTATATGCACAAGCCAAAAAGACAGAAATGGCTGCACATCGCACCCATGGCTGACACGAAAGCTTATTCGGCTACATTTAAAACCAACATCAGAAGTTAGTATATAATTTGGCCAAACCATATTGCCTCATGTACCACGTGCAGGTCTTCTGATACACATGAGTCCCTAACCAAAAAACTTTGCTGTGCCGGTCAGCGACCACAATCCCCGCAAAACGTGCGCAAGCAGAGAAGGGGGTCCACGGAATGGCCCTGCAACCCCATTGTCACAGGACCAGACCCTAAAGGGCCCCCCGGACCCCGCAGGCGCCACCGGCGGGAAAAAGTGGACGCCAAGCAACACAAGTGTGAACAAGCTCTCACCTCTCTCTCCATTCCTCTGCAGGTAGAATGGGAGAATACTAGGAGATCCTCCCCTTATGTACACAGGTGCTTCCTGCTAACTTGGATCACATGGGTCTTACAAAGCACGAGTGCTAGCCACAATGAAAAAAGGGACAGAATACATAAAATATGCACAAGCCAAAAAGACAGAAATGGCTGCACATCGCACCCATGGCTGACACAAAAGCTTATTCAGCTACATTTAAAACCAACATCAGAAGTTAGTATATAATTTGGCCAAACCATATTGCCTCATGTACCAGAAGACCTGCACGGGGGGGCCTTTAGGGTCTGGTCCTGTGACAATGGGGTTGCAGGACCATTCCGTGGCCCCCCTTCTCTGCTTGCGCACGTTTTGCGGGGATTGTGGTCGCTGACCGGCACAGTGATGTTTTTTGGTTAGGGACTCATGTGTATCAGAAGACCTGCACGTGGTACATGAGGCAATATGGTTTGGCCAAATTATATACTAACTTCTGATGTTGGTTCTAAATGTAGCTGAATAAGCTTTCGTGTCAGCCATGGGTGCGATGTGCAGCCATTTCTGTCTTTTTGGCTTGTGCATATATTATAGTAGTTATATTCTTGTATAAGGGAAGTATTATAGAAGTTATATTCTTGCATATAGGAGCAGTATTATAGTAGTTATATTCTTGTATATAGGAGCAGTGTTATAGTAGTTATATTCTTGTATATAGGAGCAGTATTACAGTAGTGTTATTCTTGTATATAGGAGCAGTATTATAGTAGTTATATTCTTGTATATAGGAGCAGTATTACAGTAGTGTTATTCTTGTATATAGGAGCAGTATTATAGTAGTTATATTCTTGTATATAGGAGCAGTATAATAGTAGTTATATTCTTTTATATAGGAGCAGTATAATAGTAGTTATATTCTTGTATATAGGAGCAGTATTATAGTAGTTATATTCTTGTATATAGGGGGCAGTATTACAGTAGTTATATTCTTGTATATAGGAGCAGTATTATGTTAGTTAAAAAAAGTTATTATTGCAATGATAAGGTATATGTATCTTGTACCTTTACACTTATATGTGTGTTTTGTGTCCACTGTAACTAGTTCCTGGGTTATCTCCCTGTATACAGATATAGGTCAGCATACTGTACATGTTCTGATTCCGCTACCTGCCAGGCTTATTCATGTCATATATCAAGACAATATTTTCTTATCCGGTAAATCCTTCCTGTTGTTTAGTCTAGAATTTGCAGGAAGTTCAGTGGGGAGTCAGATAATATTTAGCATGATGAGGTAAAGGAGATTGTACTCATCATCCTGTTATTCCAATGATCTCAGGAAAAACACATACAAACTACCAAAAAATGAGGATCAAAGCAGGTATTTGGTTGTCACTCCGCCTTCCTGAGATCCTAAATGTCTATTTTGATACTGCATACCCTCCCTATATACTCACTATTCTGCTGGTGAGGTCCCTGTGTACATTCATTACATTACTGATCCTGTACTGATCCTGAGTTACATCCTGTATTATACTCCAGAGCTTCACTCACTATTCTGCTGGTGGGGTCACTGTGTACATACATTACATTACTGATCCTGAGTTACATCCTATATTATACTCCAGAGCTGCACTCACTATTCTGCTGGTGGGGGTCACTGTGTACATACATTACTTATCCTATATGATCCTGAGTTACATCCTGTATTATACTCCAGAGCTGCACTCACTATTCTGCTGGTGGGGTCACTGTGTACATACATTACATTACTTATCCTGTACTGATCCTGAGTTACATCCTGTATTATACTCCACAGCTGCACTCACTATTCTGCTGGTGGGGTCACTGACTGTGTACATACATTACTGATCCTGAGTTACATCCTATATTATACTCCAGAGCTGCACTCACTATTCTGCTGATGGGGTCACTGTGTACATACATTACTTATCCTGTACTGATCCTGAGTTACATCCTATATCATACTCCAGAGCTGCACTCACTATTCTGCTGGTGGGGTCACTGTGTACATACATTACTTATCCTGTACTGATCCTGAGTTACATCCTGTATTATACTCCAGAGCTGCACTCACTATTCTGCTAGTGAGGTCACTGTGTACATACATTATATTACTTATCCTGTACTGAGACACCTATTGTAGGTAGTAATGGAACCACCATGGGGACCAGTGCAGCACCTTCCTATTCTTATACCTGTAACACCTACAGAGGCACAAATGAGGCGGAACATGTAATTATGGAAACCCCATGGCTTAATCTAAGGAGTGTCCCACTCACACTTTTACAGCTAACATGGATGAAAGTGTGACAGTTGTGTAACCATTGCACGATATGCTGTAATGATGAGATTAAGCAACAAACCTTTAGGGCATTTAATAAAAATGTGCCAAAAAAAAAAGATGCAAAGTCGTCCAAAACTGGGAAACTTTCCATTTTTAATCAGTAATGAACAATACAGACGGCCCAGCTATTCGCTTACACGTCAGAAACATCAAAAATGGAGCATAAGTAATCACTGTACAACCAAAAGGGCTAAGAGTAAATCAGGGAGGGATCTCGTAATAAAGTAAAAACAAACACTATAAATCCTGATGACGTAGTCGTAGTCAGCTCACACCCGACCATATGACCGATACGGATCTCAACTGTAACCAATGTTTCTTTATTGTCCATGAAAACTAATGACGTGTTTGTAAATTGTTTTGACGCACCTGGAAGGGCGTGATGTGATGGGATGTGATGTGACGGTCAATACAACACGCTAAGCTGGGTGCATCAAAAACAAGAAGAGATGCTCTTGTGTTTCACATTGACCTATTATAATTCAAACTAGAGAGATGAAATACGTGGATTCTGATTGGTTCCTGTGTTACGCTGGTTTATTAACCTTTAGAAGACCCAGACAATTTTCATTTTTGCGCTTTCATTTTTTCCTCCTTGTGTATATAAGGCCATAGTACGTGCATTTTTCCACCTAGAGACCCAGATGAGCCCTTATTTTTTGCACCACTAGTTGTACTTTGCAATGGCAGATGTCTTTTTTGCCTAAAATATGCTGTGAAACCAGAAAAAAATTATATGTGTGGTGAAATTGAAAAAAACTGTTTGTTTTTTTTTAAGCTGTTCACACTAGGGTAAAACTGACTTGTGATATATGTTCCTCAAGTCGGTACGATTACGACAGTATGTAACTTGCATAACTTTTATTTTATTTGATGACTTTTAAAAAATAAAAACCGTTTAAAAAAATAAATAAATGTTCCTTAAAATTGCTCTATTCCTATGCTTATAGCGTTTTTATCCTTTGGTCTATAGGGCCATGTGAGATGTCATTTTTTGCGCAATGATCTGTACTTTCTATCGGTACCTTGTTTGCCTATATGCGACTTTTTGATTGCTTTTATCACAATTATTCTGGATTTGATGTGACCAAAAATGCACAATTTTGCACTTTAAAAATGTTTTTGCGCTTACGCTGTTTACCGTGTGAGATCAGAAATGTGATAATTTATTAATTCAGGTGAAAACCCCCCTGGGTTTAGGGTTATTCCCCCTGGGGTTAGGGTTATTCCCCCTGGGGGACTTCTACTACCACTGCACTGATCTCTCATTGAGATCTATGCAGCATAGTTATACTGCATAGATCCATGAGATCTGTGTTCTATTGCTCTCGGCTGCTACAGCCAAGAGCAATAGAATATTGAGCCGGGATCAGCGTCATTACGGAGCAGACCCCGGCCCGGGACAGATGTAGGAATCGCTCCTCCATGATCGGGCGATCCCCATACTAGATCACCAACGATGGGAAACAGCAAGCATTTAGATGGTAATAGCCAGGGTCCCGGGCTGCATATAGCACCTGGGATCGTGGCAGTTCAGAGGGGGGTCGCCGTGCGGCCCCTCTCTGAATTCCCTTAGCGACGCCAGGACTTATAGTAACGTCCTGGTGCGCCTAGGGGTTAAAGGGGTATCCCACAGAAAAATAACATTTTCAAATCAGCGGTTGCCAGAAAGTTATACAGATTTGTAATTTACTTCTATTTAAAAATCTCAAGTGTACCAGTAGTTATCAGCTGCTGTATGTCCTGTAGGAAATGGTGTATTCTTTCCAGTCTGACACATTGCAGCAGAGAGCACTGTGTCAGACTGGAAAGAATCCACCACTTCCTGCAGAATATACAGCAGCTGATAATTACTGGATGGCCTGAACTAATTAAATAGAGATCATTTGAGAATCAGTACAACTCTCTGGCACCCAAATTATTCTTTAATCTAATAATCAAAACTCATTTTCTTCCACTCTACTTTTTAACAGGAGGGGAGGGGGGCATTCTCTCTTCAGGATTCCTATCTCACAGCCAGAGTGGAGAACAAATACAAAAAGTGTCTCTATCTCTGGAGGTCCTGTCCTGCATTACACAGACAACCCATAGACTAGAATGGACACTATGTAATACTTGGTTCCCTTACAAATTACAGCTGATCACTGGGGTAGTAGGAAACTTTTTGCCAAAAAAACAAAAAAAAAACAAACGTAAAACAAAAGAAGTAGGAATCAGCTTTTTCAAACTCATTCTAGCTCATTCTAACAAGTAATGTCTGTCCAAAGTGGAGAGCCCCTTTAAAGGAGAAGTCCGGCGAAAATTTTTATTAAAGTATTGTATTGCCCCTCAAAAGTTATACAAACCCCCAATATACACTTATTATGGAAAATGCACATAAAGTGCTTTTTTTCCCCCTGCACTTAGTACTGCATCAAGGATTCCCTTACTGGGTAACATGGTGATGTCACTTCCTGGATAACATGGTGATGTCACTTCTTGGATGACATGGTGATGTCACTTTCTGGATAACATAGTGATGTCACTTTCTGGATAACATAGTGATGTCACTTCCTGGATAACAGGCTGATGTCACTTCCTGGATAACATGGTGATGTCACTTCCTGGATAACATGGTGTTGTCACTTCCTGGATAACATGGTGTTGTCACTTCCTGGATAACATAGCAATGTCACTTCCTGGATAACAGGGTGATGTCACTTCCTGGATAACATGGTGATGTCACGACCCGACTCCCAGAGCTGTGCGGGCTGTGGCTGCTGGAGAGGATGATGGCAGAGGGATGCTCAGTGTCCCTCCAGTGTCCTGTGTCCCTCAGTGTCCCCCTGCCATCATCCTCTCCAGCAGCCACAGCCCGCACAGCTCTGGGAGTCGGGTCGTGACATCACCATGTTATCCAGAAAGTGACATCCCTATGTTATCCAGGAAGTGACATCCCCATGTTATCCAGGAAGTGACATCCCCATATTATCCAGGAAGTGACATCACCATGTTATCCAGGAAGTGACATCCCCATGTTATCCAGGAAGTGACATCCCCATGTTATCCAGGAAGTGACATCACCATGTTATCCAAGAAGTGACATCACCATGTATTCAGGAAGTGACATCCCCATGTTATCCAGGAAGTGACCACCATGTTATCCAGGAAGTGACATCCCCATGTTATCCAGGAAGTGACATCCCCATGTTATCCAGGAAGTGACATCACCACGTTATCCAGGAAGTGACATTACCATGTTATGCAGGAAGTGAATCCTTGATGCAGTAGTAAGTGCAGGGAAAAAAAGCACTTCATAAGTATTTCCCATAATAAGTGTATATTGGGGATTTGCATAACTTTTGAGGGGCAATACAATGCTTTAATAAAAATTTTCTCCTTTAATGGTTTATCAAATTTAACCTTTGGGAGCATTTGAGGTTTCCGCAATCTTTACTAAATTTCAAAGAAATATTCCTGATTATATTTCTCACAATCCTTTGTGCTCCTCGGGTGTTCTGTGCTTTTCTTACCTCGGCTTCTGACTTTGACTGAAATGCGCAGACCGGCAGCTTTTGATCGGTGACCTTTCATACAATACACACATAATAGTCACCTTTCTGTAGGTGGCAGAAAAAAACAACCCTGTATATGCCGAAATTATATGTAATAGTTAAAGAGGGAAATTGCTACAACTGGAAAATAAAATGTAATGTAATTTGCTCGGGTTGAAAGGTGATTGAAATGTGATTTAAAAAATTTATTTTTAAATATTTTTGGCAGCCAACATCATCAACCTAGAGCCGACTCCTTATCCTTGGATAACACATTGTTTTTCAAATTCTCAATGACAAATTATGCCGCTAGTATTATACCCTACAAACTGGCACTCTTAGATGTTAGCATATATATAGAATATCAGCTGTCAATCCTTATGGTCATCTATGAAATCCTATGGCGAGCCACTTGTTGGGTACCACCAGTCTAAAATTACAACTGTTGGTCACCATGAATCTTAGAGGGGCTATCCCGGATTAGATAAACATGGCTGTCTATGTTCCAAAAATATATAGCCAAACAGGTTAGGTGTCTTATGGCAGATGGTTGCCTTCTTTGGAGATGCAATACCTCCCAAAACCAGCAGACAGGTGGGGCGATGTTGTTGAATGAAATAGACCATGTTTTCCTAATCTTGGCCAGCCCCTTTAACAGGAGGGTTGTTCTTCAGTGGCCTTCAAGGTTCTTTATTTAGCGTTAAAAGTCGAGTATAATTGACCCAATGAGGTCAACGCCCCATGGTGTGAAAAGTGAGTGGCTTTAACCCAATATATGCAAATTCTCAAAACAGCAGATTATATTTTACCTTCTCCGTCAACCAGCCCATATGTCGAATTTCTTGGCTCCCGGAGATCCCGTTTTTGCCTAGTTGATCCTTAATTTCTGTAACGGCCTTGGCAACTAGTTCCATCACTACCCCATGAATGGCGCTGAACCAGGTCTGGGCTGTTGCTGGATCTTTGCTTCTTAACACCACGGTGTGCTTGGCATCAGGTGAATGCAGCTCTAGATGTCTGCAAAACAAAAATCATCACGAGGGTGGTCAAATCTCTATCTGTCTCCGCAGAGTCTGAAGTCGGTCGTGCACATTAGATACATGTTTACCAAATACGCCTGATACTTGGGAAACCAGCTGACCATCTAGTCTAGTGTATAGGGGGGAATCCAGTCTTTTCCTTATTGCCAGAGAAGGATCAGTCATGTTGGATTTCAACTGCTCGATCCCAGGTAAGTCATCCTTGGGGGAGTCTGGGTATTCAGAACACATACATGCTTGAGGGGATTAGGAGGGATAGCTTTCGACAAAACAGGTGCTCGGCTGATAGCTACCCTATGTGTATGAACTCTTTCCTATGCGTCTTCTTAGAGGGTCCTCAGCATAGGGTACCACAGAGAGATAGTATACTTTACAGCAGATAGAGGGCCTATGACCTACCATTCATGTGTCTACCCATACTGTAATGGTGGACACCAATGTGTGAATCCTCATTGCCGTCACCCAGTGCTCCTGCCAATCAGCTATTTGGCAAAGCCATTGTTTCGGAATATACACAGTGAGTGGCTGGAAGCAGTTGATTTCCATGAGCCAAGTGTGCTATTCATTTCTATGGGCTAGGTCTGCTATTCATTTCTTTGGGCCAGGTCTGCTATTCATTTCTATGGGCCAGGTCTGCTATTCATTTCTATGGGCCAGGTCTGCTATTCATTTCTATGGGCCAGGTCTGCTATTCATTTCTTTGGGCCAGGTCTGCTATTCATTTCTATGGGCTAGGTCTGCTATTCATTTCTATGGGCCAGGTCTGCTATTCATTTCTATGGGCCAGGTCTGCTATTCATTTCTATGGGCCAGGTCTGCTATTCATTTCTATGGGCCAGGTCTGCTATTCATTTCTTTGGGCCAGGTCTGCTATTCATTTCTATGGGCTAGGTCTGCTATTCATTTCTATGGGCAAGGTCTGCTATTCATTTCTATGGGCTAGGTCTGCTATACATTTCCATGTACTAGGTGTGCCATTCATTTCTATAAGCTAGGTCTGCTGTTCATGTCTATGGGCTAGGTCTACTATTCATTCCCATGGGCTTGGTCTGCTATTCATTTCCATAGACTATATCTGCTATTCATTTCTATGGGTTAGGCCTGCTATTCATTTCCATGTACTAGGCCTGCTTTTGTAGCTCATCCTCATCCCAGTGAATGAAGCTAAACTGTAATACCAGACTTGATCCATGAACAAGAGAGGCAATGTTTCTATTTAAAAAACAAACAAACAACAACAACCTCTAAGCAGACAATCTGAATAATTATTCAAAGGAAGTTAGAAAGACACAACAAATCCCTGCAGTGTATTAGGATATGTATGTGGTTATTGCAGCTTCAAACCGAGAAGACGTCAACAACACGAATAAAAAAGAAAAAGATGAAAAGAAGATTCCAGCAGTAGTCAGAGTCCTGCCATGTTTCTGCGTCCGTGCCGCGGTCTAACCTCCTGTGCCAACCTCTCTATAAGTCATAGGATTTCCTTTGATTAAAAACATAAGAGATACAAACAATAATTACCAGCCAGACGGCATCAGAGCCGAGCCTATCCGCAGTCGGAGAAAACGTAACTAAAAATTTATATTAAACACGGAAAGTTTATAAAGTTCACCGTTTATTATCCGTATATCACCGCCTCCTGTTGAATAAACGACAGCTTATTAAGTTGTATAACTTTGTGCCAATGCTCTGCACGTGTATAGCCACAGTTGGGAAAATAAGTATTGGATTTGCTGACGATTTTGCAAGTTTTCCCAGTGACAAAGAATGGAGAGGTGGGTAATTTTTATTGTAGGTACACTGCACCTGCGAGAGGCAGAAGCTATAAAAACAAATCCAGAAAACCATTGATTTTGAAATAATTAATTTGCATTGTATTGCATAAAATATATATTTGATCACCCTACCAGTCAGTAAGTTTGTGATATGGTAGCAACTAGACCATGTAGGCCTAACCAGAAGCCTACTGGAGTCCTAGTATTTTTCCATGTAGAATGAATGGCCTTTTATGTGCACTGAGAACTCCTTCCTTATATTTAAAGTGCTAGTGCGGTGTAAAACTTTTTTTCACTAAATAACACACATTACAAAGTTATACAACATTGTCATGTGTGTTATTTAAGTGAATGGCCCCCTTCCCCATGTCTCCCCCCCCCCCACCATGGACGCGGAAGTGTGATACAGTATACTCACGGAACCACTGTCGACCCCGGCCGCCATCTTGGGACGATCACGTCATCTTCAGGAGGCCGGCCTGACTGCTCCAGCCCTCCCTTATGCTGGCCACCCTCCAGCGCGTCATCAGCTGTTCAGCCGCCATTGGCTGTGCATAACAGAGGACGTGAGTATACTGTATCACACTTCCGGATCCACGGTTAGGGGGGGGGGGGGGGACATGGGGAAGGGGCCATTCACTTAAATAACTCACATTACAATGTTGTGTAATTTTGTAATGTGTGTTATTTAGTGAAAAAATGTTTTACACCGCACTACCACTTTAAGATCGGTGTTCTCTCGGGGGTCGGATCCCCAGCTTATTATCACCTATCCTATACCTAGATAAGAATACCCCTTTGCCTGCTCTGACTTCCTCTCTGTAGAGAGACTATGCTGGGTAATGGCTCTTCTCTGTGTCTCTGTCCCTCTCTGACGAGGAGGCCTTAGCAGACAGTTTAGCTAGGGCTCCTTGCTCCTTGCACAAATTTAGGACAGGGCCTGCAAGGTGTCCTTGACTGAATTATTTAGCTGGGACACCTCACTCCATGTTATCCTAACTACTCTGACTTCCTCTCTGTAGAGAGACTATGCTGAGCTCTAAGGAGCTCTGAGGAGAGGTCTGCCAGAGCAGATAGTTCAGTAAGGGCTCCTCGCGCCATGATGTCCTGCTTTGCACTTCTTAATTACCTTTATATGTTTTATTCCAAAGACTATGGGGGAGATTTATCAGACATGGTGTAAAGTAAAACTGGCTCAGTTGCCCCTAGCAACCAGATTCCACTTTCCATTCCTCACAGACTCTTTGGAAAACGAAAGGTGGAATCTGATTGGTTGCTAGGGGCAACTGGGCCAGTTTCACTTTACACCATGTTTGATAACTCTCCCCCTATGTCTATTTAAATATTAAAAAAAAAAACACTCTGAGTATTATAAATCCTTGAATCAGGGGTGTAACTACAAGTGGCTGGGCCCCATAGCGAACGTTTTATTGCCCCCTCCCTCCAACTGATCACAAACCAGTCACCAGGTACAACACTTTGTTTTTTCTATTAACAGACCGGCGCTGGTACGTGGATGTCGGTGACACAGTTTTTTTTTTTTGAACCGTCACCCAGTTCCTGAACACAGGGCTGGTCAATTTCCCTCCCTCCAGTGTGACGATCTCCCTTACCCTCTGTGATGCGGCTCCATTGATTCTAATGGAGCCACACCACAGAAGTGAGTGGGTTTCGTCACACTGGGGGGGCGGCGGGCCTACCTCCAGTGATTTGTGACGGTGCTGGGGAATAGACCAGCCCAATGTGCGGGGACGGGGTGACGGTTCAAAAAAAGGACTGCGTCACCGGCATCCCCACACCAGCGCCGGTCTGTTAAAGGGGTTGTCCACTTCTTATTCATTATTACCTTATTGATTTATTTAGAAAGGGTCAATGCTTAGACCTATAGTGCCCTCAGGGATTTGGCTGTTGTTCCCCTTTAGGCAAGGTCCTCCGGCCACGCGTCTCTGCTCATTGCTCTCTCATCCTGCCTCTCTCCCGCTCTGTTGTGCTCAGTAGTACACATACCAGGATCCTTTGACACAGCAGGACAGGAGAGAACTGCGCAGGCGCCGAATGCTTAGAGCGCAGTGGATGCCGAGAAGCAGTAGATGGGCTGATGATCACATGCCCCTCCTGGGCTGAACTTCTGGAGGACGAAGGAGGAGCACAGCGGGGGCAGGCACTCTGTAATGCATGGCCGGAGGACCTTGCCTAAAGGGGAAGAACGGCCGAATCCCTAAAGGCACCATAGGTCTAAGTATTAACCCTTTCTAAATAAATCAGTAAGGTAATAATGTATAAGAGGTGGCCATTCCCTTTAATGTAAAAAACAAAAACAAAGTGCTGTATCTGGTGGTACATCCGCTTTATTATTTAACTGCAAGAGCACTTGTAGTTAAGGGACATTTGCAGAACCCAGAAGGGCCACTCAGCCACTGGGTGCTATAAATGATGACGGCTTAGAGGGCCCAGTGTATTGCAGGAGTGGGCCACCGGGGCCCCTGATGCGGCGGGCCCTGTAGCAGTCGCTATGGTGGTAGTCTCGCTGATGCCTTGATTGTTCCATGATTGCAGCACACCCAGCTTTCCTAGACTCCTTATACAGCCATTCATCACCTCCTCCCAGGACATCTTTAGCACTTCCCACAGTAAACAGACTTGAAGGACTGATTGATTTCTTCACATATGAAGCTTATGTCACCAGGTCTCTGCAATTATTCTCAATAAGCGGCCTATGCCATTCACTCATCACTGTGCCCGGCTACCAGGCTCCCTCTGAATTCCGCTGATAACATTTTCTCGGGTCACCATAGGATACAGATATGTATTAAGGCAATGAAGCTCGGCTTCTATTCCTGGAGCTCATCAGGAAGACTCGATTCCTCTCTGCAAGTGAATTTTCAATATAAAAGTCTGAGGTCGGGGCGGGCAGCCAGCGGTCAGTCCGGGCCTTTCTGGCTCGGCTTTAGGAAAATATTATAAAATGTTGCCATTGATTTCTATGAAGTTACAATGTATCAGAATTCTGTTCTCCGTCATTGCCTCCAATGAGTCCCTTAGCAACAAGGAAACACAAGCGAATGTCATTATTCACACTTGCTGGGTACGTAGGGCTGACATTTTTTTCTCATGTTTTACAAAGAGGTGAGACCATGTTATATGGCAAACTGCTGTTAAGAAGGTTATTGAGAGGGTCTCTGCTCTGTGGTGCAGAGGAAGGGGTAGGAAGCTGGCGGCATATGAACAACCGGAGGAGGTAGACATGTATAATGGGCTAGAGCAGTGTCCCAGATTTTGCAAAACTCCAAATCCCATCGAGGCCGAAAAACCTTTCGGTCAAAGAAAACATTGTCGGCCATACATATGAGATTTGGGCTCTGTCCACATCTCCAATGTGATTCCCATTTATGACACATGATGGATCCATAGCACAATAAACACCAGTCCATTGGGTTTCTCTAATGGTGCCTTTATACAGAGAGATTTATCTGACAGATTTTTGAAGCCAAAGCCAGGAATGGATTTGAAAAGAGGAGAAATCTCAGTCTTTTCATTATGACCTGTTCTCTGTTTATAGTCTGTTCATGGCTTTGGCTTTAAAAATCTGTCAGATAAATCTCTCTGTGTAAACACATACTAATGCTAAGTTTACACGAGGCGATTATTGGCCCGATCGTACGATTAACGATTTCGAAGTAACAATTTTTTTTTATAACGATCAGCGTTTAGATGGAACGATATATCGTACAGAAAATTCGTTTTGCGATCGGTTAAACCTATCTCACACATAGGTAAAATTAGTGAACGACTGTTTACACGAAACGATCGGCGAATTTTTTGCAAACGATGAACGACGATTTATGAACATGTTAAAAGATCAAAATGAATGATTTTTCGATCGTTCGCCGCGTTTACACGTACGATTATCGTTCGAATTCGATCGTTATCGCGAAAATTCGCCCGATAATCGTTTCGTGTAAACGTAGCATAAGACAGGGACGGGGAACCTGCTGCCCTCCAAAGGTTCCTCGTCCCTTCTCTAAGGGCCCTATTACACGGAATGATAATCGTCCGAATCGGCCCTATCCAGCTGATTGTCACTCCATGTGATATAGGTTTGGACCTATAATTCTCGGGCGCTGACAGCGCATTGCTACATGTAATATACATGCATACATTACCTATCCATGCTGCAGGGCTCCTATTGCGCACTGCTTCTCCCTGGGTCCCGCGCACTGCAGCTTCAGGGCGGCCTGTCTGAGCTGACAGGCCGCTCAACCAGTGATTGGCTTAGCGGCCTGTCAGCTGACACAGGCCACTCTGAAGCTGGAGCGCGCGGGACCCAGGGAGAAGCAGAGCGCAAGAGGAGCCCTGCAGCATGGATAGGTAATGTATAGAGTTTAAGGAAGGGCTGTAAGGACATGTTAAACGATTGTTAAACGATTATCGAGCCGCGTAATAGGCCTAGTAAACGATCAGTAGCAGATCAGCCCCTTGTCATACTACGCTAAGCTGTCTATGGTTTTGGAGACCAATGCTGCATGGATTCTTTGACACAGATGTCAACCAATTGCCAAACCCAACAATTTTGTCAATATCCCCCATCTAGAGCTGCCCAATCACAATAAATAACAATTCTGACACAGTTTTTCCTCCATGTACATAAACTAGTATCTGCCATGGAAACAAAGGATCAGGCACAATGAAATCCAACATGCCCAATCCTTCTGTCTTCGAATGTCTGCCACTGGCAGGGAGTCACAAGGCCCACTCAAATATAGGATTGTTTGCTGACACCAGTGGCAGAACTACCGCCATAGCGGCTGCTATGGGGCCTGCTGCATCAAGGGGCCCGATGCTGGATCCTGTAATGGACCAGGCCCCCCGAGCAGACCTG
Source organism: Dendropsophus ebraccatus (assembly GCF_027789765.1). Lineage (NCBI taxonomy): Eukaryota > Metazoa > Chordata > Amphibia > Anura > Hylidae > Dendropsophus > Dendropsophus ebraccatus. The sequence continues at coordinate 21,540,867 of NC_091455.1, read as the reverse complement.
GCTCCCGCGCCCCCCCCTTTATGTTTTTTCTAGATCCGGTTTCTCCAATCCTCCATAATCTCCTACAACACCTCTTAAATGTAATGCTTGTCCCTTTCGGGGAAGATTATAATAACATTTCTCAGCGATATTTGGAGCCACAATGAATTCCCATTAGCCTTTCACAGTTCATACATCACTTAGACTCAGGACTAAACATTACTAAAGATGGAAACCTGCCGGAGCCCCAGGACTCCTGGACATTCCCGTTGTTGTACGGCTTTATAAACAGACTTTAAAGCTCATATGAGAGAGCCCTTAAGAAAATATTCACTTGATATCAGCCATTAAGATTTCACGAGATGAATGTACTTAGAGCAGAGTAAGCATTGTGGGTAAATAGTAGCGGGGTGGGGGAGGCTTTAGATTTATCAGAAACAATTCATTATGAGATTAGATTAATAACTTTTTATTATCCATGAAACTTTTTCTATGTCCAAAGTAGAGCAGCCATATACGCTATCTGGCCATCAAGGAAGTGGTGTATTCTTTCCAGTCTGACACAATGCTCTCTGCTGCCACCTCTGTCCATGTCAGGAACTGTCCAAAGCAGCAGCAAATCCTCATAGAAAACCTCTCCTGCTCTGGACAGTTCCTGACATGGACAGAGGTGGCAGCAGAGAGCACTGTGTCAGGCTGGAAAGAATACACCACTTCCTGTAGGACATACAGCAGCTGATAAGTACTGGAAGACAGGATAGTTTTAATTATGAGTAAATTACAAATCTGTATAATTTTCTGACACCAGATATATAATGCAAAAAAAGATATTGATGTATAAAACATACTGCGTATACCAAAACAGTAGAATGAGCTATATTGTATCATCATGACTGTACAGGAACATGCTTTTATTCTCTACTATAGTACAAAATGGAAAATGTGAAATTCATTTTTCCTCTAAATGGAAAAAAAAAAGAAAAAGAAAGATAAAAAAAATTTTGGAGTGGCAATTTTGTGCAGATGTTTTCCACTCTCACTAGGAAAATGTTCCCGAGGCGTACGTATAAACAATGCGGAGCATGGCTTTAGGGAAATCACAGCCACTAGAAGGAATTCTCTGACTATCATCTTCCAAAAACATCTCCAAAAATTACAACTTTAATTATGATCTATGACCTGATCTACATATTCATCCTGATCCTTAAACGGGTACTCCGGCCCAGGGGGTATTTTTGAGCTATGGCCCGGGGAGGGGGTGGTTATAGATGGCGGCGGCACTTACCTCCCCGGTTCCAGCGCCGGGTCCCGGATCGCACCGCCCCGTACACCCGTCCCGCGGCCGCTTCCTGGTGTGAGCTGCGGCATGAGACGTGATGTCTCAAGGCAGCTCAGCCATTCAGCGGCCGTAGCAGAGTCCCGCCTTGGCCGCTAAATGGCTGAGCTGCCTTCAGACGTCACGTCTCATGCCGCAGCTCACACCAAGAAGCGGCTGCAGGACGGGTGTATGGGGCGGCGCGATTCGGGACCCAGCGCTGGAATCGTGGAGGTATGTGACCGCCGCCATCTATAACCACCCCCTCCCTGGCCATAGCTCAAAAATACCCCCGGGCCAGAGTACCCCTTTAAGAAGAGTACAGAAAAACACTGCATGTCATTCACTCTATACTGTACTGTATCACTGTAATCAATCTTAAAGGGGTACTCCGGTGAAAAAGTTATCCTTTCAAATTAACTGGTGTCAGAAAGTTATACAGGTGTACAGTATTCAGCAGTCTGACACAGTGCTTTCTGCTGCCATCTCTGTCCCTGTCAGGAACTGGCCAGAGCGGGAGAGGTTTTCTATGGGAATTTGCTACTGCCGTGGACAGTTCCTATCACAGAAAGAGGTGGCAGCAGAGAACACTGTACAAATAGTCAACCAAATAGTAAAATCCATAGATCCTGGCTGTGTCAGGAACTGCAGGGGAGCTCAATCCCTGATTCTAGTGCGATGCCCTGGCCCCTGGGGGCCACTTCCGCAGTGCTGGTGTTATGAGCGGGCAATAACCGGGGCAGCTGCAGGGGTTATACTTGTCACGGTATAGGCCTGAGGGCGGCACAGCTGTAGGGCCGGTCTGTGAAATCGGCCGGTCTGCGGGTGATGATGGGCATGCGATTCTTCGCTGCACCTAGTCAGGGCACCAGTTAGTGGACACCAATGCCAGGGTTCAGTAACAGCGGTTTTATTATAGATGAGGTAACTAGTAGCAACAGTTCTGTCCGGATGCAACCGGGTATATAGCAGGCTTTGACAAATAAAGCAGGAGTGGTGCTGCATAGGCTGTGAGAATACGTGCCGGATGATGGGAGTAGGAGTATGAGAGAAATAGCGTTGCTGGGTGGATTAGCTTGAGAATAATACTTGCTGTGAATCTTTGCAGCGATGAGGAGAGATAACGGAATGACACCCAGATGAGAGAAGACTCCGGACACTTGAGCAGGCAGATACAGCCGAAGACTTGAATACAGCAGAGCACCTGATCCACACTTCTAGTGGTGAAGTGGGAGCTGCAGAGAAGAAGCCCAACTCCTCTGAGGCAGGAGAGGGACGACACACATCCTCCTTGCTTGGAAGCAGGGGGAAGACTCACTTGTTAGGAGGAAGTGGGAGGTCACATGGTTGCTCCTGGCCAGAGCTAGTCGGCCATTGGAGGAACCATGGTTACAGGGCACTGGCACGGTCACGTGATCAACAGCCTTGCATACCACTGTACACTGTAATAATACACAGGAATACATGAGAATACACATGAGAATGCACATTACCAGAGAATACTAGGGGAAAACCAGCAGCAGTTGCAGTGCAAACCCTTACCAGAACAGGCATTGACACAGCAAGAGAAATGGCCATAATAGGAGTAGTAGTCTGCATGTTCTGGGACACTGCATACCTCCCTAGCAAATTTGAGCCGACCTCTGCGAATCTAGAAGGCAGCAAACATGAATAGACTGGACAATCAAACAACAGGAATGAATGATGAGATTGAGTGTGATGAGGTGTGTGTTTCCCACGCCCAAGGCACAGGTGTGAAGAGAGAGAGAATGAGAAACCCTAGTGGCAGGACTTCACCTAGGGGTGCCTAACGTACTCTGGCGACCAGGTAGCTAGTGCGTGAACCATCTGACGTGTAAGCCAGGACAACTTAACTGCTGGCGGGTGACCCTCAATATTCCAGCCAGTTAGACAGTAGGTTTTCTGTTAAATGTGTTACCCTACTGGAGGAGAACATGAAGACCTGTGTACTACCTTGGCGTGTCTGAATAGTGTCTTGGATACCTGGAAGAGAAAAGAACAAAATAATAAAAGCAAACATACATGGGGAGCTCCCTTTCATACCACTCAATCACACACACAAGCACTCTACAGGCCAAACACACGAAAAGGTATCCAAGGTGCAATATGTATGGACAAGTGTGAAGGTTAGGTATGACTATGTGTGATAACTACTGTGTTGGGACAAGACAGAGGCGAACAAATACTGGAAACAACAAGGAAGGGAAACACAAAAGACAACAAATACTGCGAGGTCTTGAGGAGAACTGGCTCATATGAATCTGAATGAAATTCTGAGAAAAATCTGAATGAAAATCTGAGGAAAATCTGCATACGAACTGGCTCAACTAAATCTTTCCAGCTATAGATATGATAATAATACACAATACTGAGACTGGATGAGAAAATACACTCCTACATAAACTGGACTTTCTCTGAGGTATATGTAAACTGACTTCTCTTACTCAGAGGAGGAGCTATCTGACTTAGACACTGGAAAATATACTGTTTTACAAAAGAGGCGCTCTACTCTGAGGCAATCTATGTAACCTTTTGCTTACTCAGAGGAGAAAATACAAAGACTTCGATAACACTGGAATGCAATAGTAGAAAAAGTACAATAATGAAATAAGTGCAATAATACCCTGTGTGGAACACACAATCACAGGAAAGTGCATTAGGAAGGAATGGGTTAAGTGTCTCTGTTAGGTAGAGTCTCTTTTAGGCAATTAGAACATCGTCCATGTAAAAGGCTCTGGGACAGGCACTAGAGAACCTTTTGTTATGGTAAGTGTCCATCAGCTCATGGCTGGTTAGTACAGGGAACTTGGTCAGGAGGACCAGGCACGAACCTTGAACGTTGCAGGAACTGGAACAAAACAGTTAGACAACAAAACAGTTTAAGGGCTCTGGTCTCTGTAAGGATACTTAGCAGAAATGTTCTGGAGGACCCTGAGGCTTCTTCTTTTTCTTCTTCCACGGATAGCGATAGCGTGAAGGGCCTGGAGCAGAAGCATCACTGGATGCCGTAGTGACTACAATGCTGGGCGTCACCATGGTGATAGGAGAGATGATGGGGGCCACATGATAGGTGACGGTCGTGGTAGAAGAGGCAGCCTTAGCCACAGCAGTGGGGGCAGTAGAGGGGACTGCGGTAGTAGACGGGCCCGCTGTAGTGGAAGCTGCAGGAGTAGCGCTAGGTATAGCAGTGGCAGCTGTAGTGGCAGGCGACAGGGCAGCGAGGGCCTGCTGAATGTCCTCGATCAGCTGCATAATCTTAGGCCCCGGCCCGAGCATCCATTGCGGCAGGGGCGGCGAATCACGCCCTGGAGGTTGCCACAGACCCGGGAATATGAAGGCCTTAGCAGAGTTCTCCCCTTCAGGGCCAGAGACTGAGGACAATAGAGTCGGTCCACTTACAATCTGTTCGCTGTCCAGTGATGAGGACCCTCCGGTACAAGAAGCGAGGTCAGCGGTGCTGGAGTGACCGGGTCCCGGAGAAATGCTGGTCTCAGGTATGGGCCCCTCATTCTGATCAGCAGAGGCCGGGATGAAGGCCCGGCGAAGACTTCCGTCGTCCGACGGGGCAGCGTCCCAGCTGGTGTCGCTGTAGGATGGGAGCGATGCTAGCAGGCAGGCAGGATTGCTCTCCGGCAGCTCCGGCATCACTGGTGCTGCTGCTGCAGGCAAACGTTTCTCGGGGGCCGCCATCTTGTCACGCTCTGGCCGGAACTTGTAGCAGGAAGGGGAGAAGCGCCAGGCTGGACGATCAGGTTCCAGAATCTGCCCAGCAACAGTGACGTCATCCTGCCCAGGCAGCCAATCAGGAGCAGCCAATGTAAAGTCTATGGTGCCGGACGAATCCCGCACTTTGGCAGCATGGCTGTTAACCCCCTCCTCTCCGGGGTATGGCGCAGCCAGAAATTGAAGAAGACGGCGGCCATCTTGCGTACTGTTTAGGGCCCGAAATACTTCAATCAACCCCATAGCAATCAGCAAAGTCTCTAGGGGGTTTCAGTACAGTTCTGGGGGCACTGACAGTTGGCACAACACAGTCTGTATCCTGTTCGTGACGCCAAAAATGCGATGCCCTGGCCCCTGGGGGCCACTTCCGCAGTGCTGGTGTTATGAGCAGGCAATAACCGGGGCAGCTCCAGGGGTTATACTTGTCACGGTATAGGCCTAAGGGCGGCACAGCTGTAGGGCCAGTCTGTGGAATCTGCGGGTGATGATGGGCATGCGATTCTTCGCTGCACTTAGTCAGGGCACCAGTTAGTGGACACCAATGCCAGGGTTCAGTAACAGCGGTTTTATTATAGATGAGGTAACTAGTATCAACAGTTCTGTCCGGATGCAACCAGGTATATAGCAGGCTTTGACAAATAAAGCAGGAGTGGTGCTGCATAGGCTGGGAGAACACGTGCCGGATGATGGGAGTAGGAGTATGAGAGAAATAGCGTTGCTGGGTGGATTAGCTTGAGAATAATACTTGCTGTGAATCCTTGCAGCGATGAGGAGAGATAACGGAATGACACCCAGATGAGAGAGAAGAATCCGGACACTTGAGCAGGCAGATACAGCCGAAGACTTGAATATAGCAGAGCACCTGATCCACACTTCTAGTGGTGAAGTGGGAGCTGCAGAGAAGAAGCCCAACTCCTCTGAGGCAGAAGAGGGACGACACACATCCTCCTTGCTTGGAAGCAGGGGGAAGACTCACTTGTTAGGAGGAAGTGGGAGGTCACATGGTTGCCCCTGGCCAGAGCTAGTCGGCCATTGGAGGAACCATGGTTACAGGGCACTGGCACGGTCACGTGATCAACAGCCTTGCATACCACTGTACACTGTAATAATACACAGGAATACATGAGAATACACATGAGAATGCACATTACCAGAGAATACTAGGGGAAAACCAGCAGCAGTTGCAGTGCAAACACTTACCAGAACAGGCATTGACACAGCAAGAGAAATGGCCATAATAGGAGTAGTAGTCTGCATGTTCTGGGACACTGCACTAGCTTGAGCAGCCCTGCAGTTCCCAACACAACCACTAGTGACAGCAGAGAGGCGTCATCACCGCATAGGCCCCGCCCCCTCAGCAGCCATTGGAAGGGCCAGCCTAAAGCTCTACGCCCCACCCCCCTAGATTGTCCCACACCAATGGCCACTGAGGGGGCGGAGCCTATGCGGTGATGACGTCACGGATGGGGCGGGGCAAAGTGGCACTAGGGATGAAGCGATGTGACACAAAGGCTGCGAGGCCCCGCCCACATATACCAATCCACAGGTGCTAAAAAGAACTTTTTACCAGAACAAACACCATGAGGTGTGATATAAAATTAGTAATGAAAGCTGTAACATTTACCCTTTACACCTGTGGAGAGCAGTCAAAATGCAAATAGGGGGTGACAGTGTCACTTTAAGACTTTTCCAGCTCACAATTTTGTGCCCCTAGTGGACAAACAGAAAGGATGTCATCTCCAGCCATTTGATACTTCATTAGCTTGTGTATACACAATACCCCATTGTTGATAGGTGACACCAGTAAAGAGCAGTGTGAGGTCACCGGTGGTGGGACGCCCTCTATGTAGGACACAGATTTATTGTAAACAGGTGGTGGACACGTGACCCTATCTAATGTACCGACACATAGGGACAGCGCGTGACACTGACCCCTATTGATCAGATACTCAACTATTTTGTGGAACGGACAAAATCAAAATTTTTTCTTGTTTTGGTTTATTTGTTTTTGCTTCTTTTTATTCTTCCTTGTTGTTCTTGCACAGTTCCCCCCAGCGGCCCCATCACACTTCATAGCGGCACCATATCATTACCTCTTGTCTATAGAGAGAGGTCTCACACCTTTCCCTAGGAAGCCAATATATCGCGTCTTATCGCTGACGGTGGGGGGGCACTCGCAGCTCGCTCTCCTTAGGTGTCTGAAGCGTGAACACGGACACATCAGGTCGTCTCCGCATCAGTAGTGATTATTTTGTTTTTCTCAAACCTTCTTAGCAAAAATATATGGAATGACTCCTACCAAATGCATCTTCCTGTCTACAGGGGGGGAGCACCACAGGTCCAGCAAGGGTTAATGACCTTAAAGTGTTAGCGTCAAATAAATTAAGTCTGTTAATCTGGTCTCACTCCTGAGACCCATCGTGATCCCAAGATAACTGGGGGAAGTGCGCTGTCAATCAAACACAACTTATTGGCTCCATTATCATAGTTGGCGACATTTGAAAAATCTTTCGGGGGACACCTTGGTTTGGACAACTAGGGGTGTGGCTTATTGTGGGTGTGGTTTGTTGGGTGTGTGGCCTATTGTGAGTTTTGTTTGTGGGGGTGTGGCTTGTCACCAGTGTTTTTTTTTCCAGAAATTTCCCTATATTATTCTCATTGTATGGAACTTAGTTAGGACAATGCAGAGCGAGCATGTTACACACTCCAGTATCAGGCCTCCAGCATATTACACACCCCCAGTATCAGGCCTCCAGCATATTACACACCCCCAGTATCAGGCCTCCAGCATATTACACCCCCCCAGTATCAGGCCTCCAGCATATTACAGACCCCAGTATCAGGCCTCCAGCATATTACAGACCCCAGTATCAGGCCTCCAGTATATCACAGACCCCAGTATCAGGCCTCCAGCATAATACAGACCATAGTATTAGACGCCCAGTATCAGGCCTCCAGCATATTATAGACCCCAGTATAAGATCCCCAGTATATTACAGACTCCAGTATCATGCCTCCAGCATATTACACACCCCTGTATCAGACCTCCAGCATATTACACATCCCTGTATCAGACCCCCATCATATTACACACCGCTGTATCAGGCCTCCAGCATATTAGAAACCTCTGTATCAGGCCTCCAGCATATTATACACCCCAGTATCAGGCCTCCAGCATATTACAGACTCCAGTATCAGGCCTCTTACATATTACAGACCCCAGTATCGGACCTCCAGTATATTACACACCCCAATATCAGATCCCCAGTATATTACAGATCCCAGTATCAGGCCTCCAGCATATTACAGACCCCAGTATCAGGCCCCCAGCATATTACACACCCTAGTGCCAGACCCCCTGTATATTACATACCCAGTATCAGGTCCCGAACATATTACAGAACCCAGTATTAGACCCCCAGGATATCACAGAGGCCCCATTATTTGGCCCCCAGCATATTGCAGACCCAAGTATTATACCACCAGGATATTACAGACCCGATTTTCAGGCCCCCATCCTGTCGGTCTCAATGTGATCTATAACTTTTGACACGTCTGACAACATATGAAAAGTCAATTTATGTGACAATTACTCGTCAACCCGTCTTCCTAGATTTTTTTTATATTGTCACATTCCTTCACATTTTTATTTTCTTCTTGACGTAGATGAACAAGGTTTTTTTTGTATGATTTTGAGATTTTTTTTTTGGAGGTGGAATAATAATAATAAAAAAATAGATTTGTACGGTAAAAATAATATCATATTATTTTAGTCAGTACGGTTACTCCAAACCAAGTTTATATAACTTTTTTAAGTGTCATTATCATTTCAAAATACTTTTGACATGGCACAGAGACATAAAAAAACAAACAAAAAAAACCCAGAAAGTGCAACAGCAACCTACAGGTGCAAGTGCTTACCATATATATTCCCCCCTCTGGTGGGAATATATACGGTAGTCACTTGCACCTGTATGTTGCTGTTGTACTTTCAGTTTTGTTTTTTTTTGTCTGTACTTAAGCCACATGTAGCATGCAACCTGCAGTGTAAGGCTATGTGCACACTGAGGAAAAGGCGAGGAATTCAGCTTGAAATTCAGCTTCAAATTCAGCTTCAAATTCCTCCTGTAAAATATGTACAGAGCAAAGTCCCATCGTGTTCAATGGGTTTTCTGCTCTGTTGTTCACACTGCAGAATTTTCGAGCAGAATTTTCTGCTGTAGATCTGCTAGAGGAATCCTATAGAAGTCAATGGGGAGCTTAAATTCTGCTTGAATTCTGCCTGAAAACTTTCTGCTTCAATTCCTCGAGAATTGCTCAGTGTGCACATAGCCTAAAGAGAGGCATAGAGGTGTGGCCAATTTTTTTTTTTTTCCTAGCATAGAGACATGTCAAAAGTTTTGAGAAAGTTTTGAAAGTTTTGAGTTCTGAGAGCAGCACAGTCCTCTCCCCGCTTTTTTGTCAGTGAAAGAGTTGGGCTTCACAGACGTGACAAAGAGCCAGGAGAGGAACATTCTGAACGCAGTTTTCTCCCGGTTCGTTCTCATAATCGGAACAGGTCTGAACACTTATAAAACATCAAAAGTTTTTTTAAACAGGTACACAAGTTTTAATAGTTTGGCGCGATACAAAAAAATTCTAAAAAAAAATAAACTTTTCCCCACAGGTCAGACTCCCACTCACCTCTAGTATAAAAATGTGGAAGCAAAGTTGTTATGAACCTGTCAGCGCTAAAGGATAACTTCCCTAATTTCCCTTTGGCACCGGTGGGGTTAAACAGATTGAAGTCTACCCCCCCCCCCCCCCCTTAGTCACCGGGGCTATTTATGGCAACCTGGATTTCCTTAAATGATCTGCAAATACACAATGGCTGTTCTGTTGACTGACAGAAAGGTCAGCGCTCCTCCTCATGTGTAACATCTGGGCTGCAGCTGCATCTCAGGGGACGTTGGATGATCATGGATTTCACAGCTGTTTCTACCCGGACTCCCTAGTGCTGAAAATAGGAAGACGTCTATGTACAAAGCGGCTGCTGTTTCCTGTTCTGACTTCTCTGAAGTTTCATAGAGAAGACACAGTCTGGGTCCGGCTTCACATGCTTTTCTATGTATATGCTGGGTCACTGCTGTGCAGAAGGGATCTGCCGCAGATTTAAAAGGCACCTGTCAGTAGACAACTTGTTATATATCATCTGCTTTATATAAAGAGTGTTATATCCTACAGAAAAATAGAGATTCTAGGAGAGTCCCTACTAGATAACCTTTAGGCTATGTTCACAAAATGTGTTGAAGCCAATGCAAACAACGAGCGTTGTTTGCTACGTCCGTCGAAATAATGATCAATTATTTCCAGGCGTTGCCCATAGACTTCCATGCAAGTTTCACTTAAAACAATGGCCGTTGGTTTGAGTGCCAAATAACGGACGTTGTTTATACATTGTGTGAACATAGCCTAAGAGCGATTTGCAATGTACAGAAGTGTAGGGGTCCGTGCACACAGCAAACCACATACGTTGGCCCTGTTAATAGCCAAATTTGTCCATGTTTTGCATATGACTAGAGAGGAGCGCGACTGGAGCATGCTGGAGTCTGATGGTTCGGCATTTGATTACTGGTGGCTGAAGAAGTTGGATGCAGCCCTAGGGAGACCAAGAAAACATGGACAAAGCCATAGGCCATAGGCTGTATCCAACTTCTATAGCCATCAGTATTAAATTGTCATGCCGAACCATCAAACTCGAGCATGCTCCAGTCGAGCTCATCTCTACATATGAAGTTTCCATGAGACACTAAATTCTCTTTCTATAAATTCTCCCTCTATAAGCGCTGTCCCCAGTGGAGAGTGTCCATATACTATTGCATGTGATGGAACATGCAGCAGCTGGAGGTACAGCATGGGAGCATTCAACCTGGATCCAAGATACAATGTTGAGCGGAGAAGACAAACTGTTTGGGTTCAGCAACATTTTCCGTTCGGTATTTGACTCCTGGAGTCTGGAGAAGTTGGATGCCAGGAAAACATAGATACAGCCTTTGGTCTATGACCGTATCCATGTTTTCCAGGACTCCCTAGGGCTGCATCCAACTTGTCCAGACTCCGGGAGACAAATGCGACCGTTCGGGTTTGGAGAATGTTCGGCTCTCCGCTCAACACTACTGAGGAGCAATAAGCCGTAAACAACTCTTTCATTGTCCACGTTGACCACACTATGGCGGCATGTTCTGTAATATAAGAGGATGCATTGTAATCGTACACATAGAAGTAAGGAACGTTGGGTCAACACACTAAGAGAACAATGGTATCAATAGAAGACGGCCATGCTTTTGGTTCCTGCAAACTAACAGTACAAGCTTGGGACTGAATGTAGTCGCTATAAGACAGGGATGGGCAACCTGCGGCCCCCAACCCCTTGCCAAACTACACTTTGTATCGTGCCTTTGTATCGTCCCATCATGCTTGGACATCCAAAACCAAATCATTGGGAGAGATTTATCAAACTGGTGTAAAGTAGAATTGTCTTAGTTGCCCCTAGCAACCAATCAGATTCCTCTTTTCTTTCCTCACAGATTCTTTTAAAAAAAATTAAAAGTGAAATCTGATTGGTTGCTAGGGGCAACTAAGACAATTCTACTTTACACCAGTTTGATAAATCTCCCCCAATGATTTGGTTTTGGATGTCCAAGCATGATGGGAATTGTAGATTTGCAACAGCTGGTGGGCCGCATATTACCCACCTCTGCTATAAGACCGTGTTTGGTCCATTGAACTCAATTGGGAACATTTATCAATGTTGCGCCTCCAGCGTACACCAGAAATTGCACAGATTCCCCCCTTTTCCCTAGCGTATGCCAGCTGTAACCCCCGCTCACCTGATGGGCGGTCTGATTTACTATGATTTACACCAGTTTAGGGGCAGGTGTAGATCCCTGTGCCCGCCATGAGGCATGTGCAGGTCAGGCCGGATTCACTAAGGGCCCTATTACACGGGACAATTATCGTACAAAAAATCTATCGTTCGAATTTGAACGATAATCGTTTGGTGTAATTGCAGGCAACGATCGAAAAATCGTTCGTAGGTCGTTGATCGTTGATTTAGAGCTGAACCTAAAATTATCGTTAATTGTTCGATAATCGTTCGCTGTAATTCCACATTCGTTCGCTGTAGTTCCGCATTTGTTCACTAATTGTTCAGTGTAATTGCGCATTGTTCATTGTTTTGCTGGGATCAGAAGTAGTAAACGATCACAGAAACGATCGCAATAACGATCATAGTAACGATCGTATCTAATGACCATCGTTCTGTGTAATATGGTGAACGATTTCAGGTTAACGATAAACAATCTCGTTTGCGGTCGTTAATCATTAAAATCGCTCAGTGTAATAGGACCCTAAGAGTCATGCGCCTTTTAGTGAATCCTGTGGGGAAATTGCGGGCAGGAACTAATTTAAAGGGAACCTGTCACCTGAGAACAGAGGGAAGAGCCCGCCCGACCCCCGGTGGAGCCCCGGATACTTACCTCATCCTGCAAGTCCTGCTCCAAAAGCCGACCCCTCCGCAAAGAAAACGCTGCCCGACAGTCTGCGCACGCAATATGTAAATGAGAAGATGAGTCCAACGTTCACAGGAAATCACTGGAGCAGTGATTTCCTATGGAAGTCGGTGATCTGCAATTTCTACAAAGGAGCCCAGACCCGACTTATTTCACGTCTTCACCTCACTTCTTAAAACGTTAACTAGTTACATAAAAAGATCTTTATTAAATCCAAGAGAAACAATTACTTCTTAATGACTAAAAAAAAAAATGAAAAACTGACAATTATGGGATGTAAAACTGAGATAAAAAAAAGATCAAAAATGTAATTTTCCTTGAGCTTCTGGGCCCAGTAACAATTTTCCTGAAGTGATTTATGTTCCTTCTCAATACTCGGATTAAAATTAAACCTGAGAAAGAATGCTCAGTGTATGTGAATGGCGGCGGACGGCCTAGGCGGGACAGGGGACTCTTTTATTAAAAAACAGTATTGGCGACATAGAGGGAAGAGAACATTTGAGCGATGTTAATCTAACTCCCGCTGCTTCCTCTCCGGAGCCGCTGCGAGTATGAAGTAGGTCAAGGTAATTACTAATGCAGCAATGTTTACCTCTGCTTTATAATAAAAGTGTCATATGCCAAGGACTGGAGGCCAGAACAGTCCCTGAAAGGTAAGGTAATGGGTACTGTGGCACCCGAGCCGCTCCTGCCTGCCAGGATGGATTCTAAGGACTTTGCCCTGCAAAGGAATTTTTTAAATCTTGTATATTACGGGAATGGGAGGGCTGGATATCTACATGGTGAACCCCATACAGAACTAGTATTGAGGTGTAGGAGATCTTGATGCCCCATGATTATTCTTAGGATAGTTGGGATTATATATATGTGTGACCATGAATTAGAGGTACTGATCATACTAGCCTTAAAGGAGCACTCCAGTTTTTGTTTTTGTTTTTAAATCAACTGGTGTCAGAAAATGATCTACATTGGTAACTTCTATATAAAAATCTCAAGTCATCCAGTACTTATCAGCTGCTGTATATTCTGCTGGAAGTGGTGTATTCTTCCCAGTCTGACACAGTGCTCTCTGCTGCCACCTCTGTCCATGTCAGGAACTGTCCAGAGTAGTAGCAAATCCCCATAGAAAACCTCTCCTGCTCTGGACAGTTCCTGACATGGACAGAGGTGGCAGCAGAGAGCACTGTGTCAGACTGGAAAGAATACACCACTTCCTGCAGGACATACAGCAGCTGATAAATACTGGAAGACTTTAGATTTCTAAATAGAAGTAAATTATAAATCTGTATAACTTTCTAGTACCAGTTGATTAAAAAAAATATATATATACATATATATATATATATTATGTTTTGACGGAGTACCCCTTTAAATCAGAGAACAGTATAAGTTAAGCTGACTGGAAAAAGAGTATGTGAGGAGCTACACCACTGCTATTGCTTGTTTGATGGAGATATTTCGCTGAATTTGCCAGGACAGTGGCCAAATGGAATTAAAGGGGTTATCCAGGCTTAGAAAAACATAGCCGCTTTCTTCATCTCTCCTGTGTTCAGTTTGGGTGTGGGGTTTTGCAGCTTCGTTCCATTGAAGTGAATGGAGCAGAATTGTAGTACCACACACAACCTGAGGACAGGGGTGGTGCTCTTTTTTCTTAGTTTTTTTGCAAATCTGGATAAACCCTTTAAAGAGGTTCTCCTATCCGGTCAAGTATCCACGGGACAGGGAATAACTAACAAATTGTGGAGGGAAAGAATGGGGACCCCAAAAGAGTTTATACATCTCTCATGGTATGACCTGCACCTATCAGACATACACGGCTTATGCTGTGGATTTACAATCTGTGGTGGGAAAGTCCTGTTATAGGGTGACAACCTGCTGTCTAAACCAGATCTAGGCCATGGCAGTTGTCACTTCCCTTCCTTCACCTCCACTGTAGTTCATACATAGTCAGCAGGGGGCGACACTGAGCACCTTTTCCTCCACGTGGGACTGATCAGCCGCTTACAATAGACTTACCTGTTCTCTGGATCAGGAACGGTCATGCTCCTTGTCACAAAGCACATCTTGAGAGGAATGGTTTTCCTGTCCCCGTAACTGGGCAGAGAAATCGGTGATGGCGGACATGCTGATGAGATCCCCAGCCGGGGGGATTCAGGAGGAGGGGTCTCCCAGCCGATCTCAGATACTGGTGATCCTTTCTTCACGTAAGGGGTGGCTTCTCGCATGTACTTCACTGTAAGACACATAAAAGACCACAATAACTATACAGTATATCCCGACTAGTACTGTGTATACAGGCAGCGGGCGGCCATATTGACTACTAGGCCTGGATTACCAGGAGACGAGCGGTGACCGACATCAAAGCAGTCTTTTCATCTCCTGTATATTATATATTCCTCATTTATTAAGTGAGAGGTCTGGTAATATGATCAAAAGGAGCAAAGAATTAGTGACTGAGGGCGAGAGGCAGAAATGAGTCACATGAAGCTGAGAGAGGCCTGTAATATCTACAGAATCTATCTATATTCTATTATCTATCTATCTCCTATCTATATTCTATTATCTATCTATCTATCTATCTATCTATTATCTATCTATCTATCTATCTATTATCTTTTATCTATCTATCTATCTATCTATCTCCTATCTATCTATTATCTTTTATCTATCTCCTATCCATCTCCTATCTATCTATCTATCTATCTATCTATCTATCTATCTATCTATCTATCTATCTATCTATCTATTATCTTTTATCTATCTATCTATCTATCTATCTATCTATCTATCTATCTCCTATCTATCTCCTATCTATCTATCTATCTCCTATCTATCTATCTATCTATCTATTATCTTTTATCTATCTATCTATCTATCTATCTCCTATCTATCTCCTATCTATCTATCTATCTATCTATCTATCTATCTATCTATCTATCTATCTCCTATCTCTCTATCTCCTATCTATCTATTATCTTTTATCTATCTATTTATCTATCTATCTATCTATCTATCTATCTATCTATCTATCTATCTCCTATCTATCTATCTATCTATCTATCTATCTATCTCCTATCTATCTATTATCTTTTATCTATCTATCTATCTATCTATCTATCTCCTATCTATCTCCTATCTCCTATCTATCTATCTCCTATCTCTCTATCTCCTATCTATCTATCTCCTATCTATCTATCTATCTATCTATCTATCTATCTATCTATCTATCTCCTATCTATCTATCTTCTAATCTATCTATCTATCTATCTATCTATCTATCTATCATTATTATTATTATTTATTTATAAAGCGCACTTAATTCCAGAGCGCTATA
The DNA here is from genome assembly GCF_027789765.1 of Dendropsophus ebraccatus. Lineage (NCBI taxonomy): Eukaryota > Metazoa > Chordata > Amphibia > Anura > Hylidae > Dendropsophus > Dendropsophus ebraccatus. The sequence continues at coordinate 21,524,945 of NC_091455.1, read as the reverse complement.
CAATAGACAGGGGTAACAAACAAGAACATTACAAGATCAAAACACATACCATGAAGACAAATGGCAGACTGATACATGGGGAAGAGGACCCTGCTCGTGAGGGCTCACAATCTATAATGTAATGGTAGACAGACAGGAGGTAAAGTGCAGCCAGTCACAGTGTGATGCAGAGTTATTGTAGGTTGTAGCCTTGTTTGAAGAGATGGGTTTTCAGGTTACTTTTGAAGGACTTGATGGTGGATGAGAGACGGATGTGTCGGGGTAGCAAGTTCCAGAGTATGGGGGAGGCTTGGGCAAAGTCTTGGAGGCGGTTGTGCGAGGTACGAACAAGGGGGGAGCGGAGACGGAGGTCACTGGAGGATTGAAGTTTGCGTGAGGGACGGTAGCGGGATATCAGGTTAGTACGTCATGGTCAATAATTGAAAGTCAATATGTTGGGCAATGGGGAGCCAGTGAAGGGATTGGCAGAGGGGAGAGGCAGAGGCAAAGCTAGAGGAAAAGTGGATTAGTCGGGCAGCAGAGTTAAGGATAGACTGGAGGGGAGCAAGGGAGTTAGATGGAGGCCAGAGAGGAGGATGTTACAGTAGTCCAAGCGGGATATAATGAGAGCATGTATCAGCAGTTTGGTGGAGTCAGGGGTGAGAAAAGAGCGGATTCTGGAAATGTTTGTGAGGTGAAAGTGGCAGGAGGTGGTCAGGGCCTGAATATGTGGTTTAAAGGACAGGGCAGAATCAAAGGTTAGCCCGAGGCAACAGACTTGGGAGACAGGGGACAGAGTGCAGCCATTCATAGTGATTGACAAATTAGACGGCGGGGTGGAGCAAGATGGGGGGAAATTGATAAGTTCTGTTTTGTCCATGTTGAGTGGGAAGAGAAGGAAGATATGGCCGACAGACACTCTGGAATCCTGGATAGCAAAGAGGTGACATCCGGACCAGAGAGGTAGATCTGAGTGTCATCAGCCTAGAGGTGGTACCTGAAGCCATGGGATTCTATGATATGTCCCAGGCCAGAAGTATAGATGGAGAAGAGAAGCCCAAGTATAGAGCCTTGGGGAACACCAACTGTGAGGGGACGAGGAGAGGACAGAGCCTTGGGGAACACCAACAGTGAGGGCACGAGGAGAAGAGGTGGTGTGGGAGTGGGAGACACTAAAAGTCTGGTTGGAGAGGTAAGAGGAGATCCAGGAGAGGGCTAAGCAAGTGACGACAAGGGATGAGAGGATTTGTAAGAGGAGATTGGTCAACTGTGTCGAAGGCAGAAGATAGGTCAAGGAGAAGGAGCACAGAATATCTATCTATCTATCTATCTATCTATCTATCTATCTCCTATCTATCTATCTATCTATCTATCTAACTCCTATATATCTATCCATTATCTATCTATCTATCTATCTATCTATCTATCTATCTATCTATCTAACTCCTATATATCTATCCATTATCTATCTATCTATCTATCTATCTATCTATCTATCTATCTATCTATCCATTATCTATTATTATCTTCTATTATCTATCTATTAGCTATGAAGCTGAATACATTTTATTGTTCCCTGTTATCAGCCACTTCGGGCACATCGACTATAGTGTTCTTTTATGGAATAATGGACAACGTACTATCTATTTTTACACTACATCTTACAGTATCTTCCAGAGCTATAGAGTGGTGGATTTCTTGATGTGTACATCTAAGATATACCTTTGACTCTCAGTGAATAGCACTCAGTGGCCTTCATCATACATAAGCGCCCATTTACTTTTTATTGTATGCGGCTGTATGGAACAGCACAGCTCTCTGCACTATTGAATAAGGGCAAACCTGGTGTATACCACCTGAGAGAGGACCAAAAAAGATAGATAAATAGATAGATAGATAGATAGATAGATAGGAGATAGATAGATAGATAATAGATAGATAGGAGATAGATATATAGGAGATAGATAGATAGATAATAGATAGATAGATAGATAGATAGATAGATAGATAGATAGGAGATAGATAGATAGATAGGAGATAGATAGATAGATAGATAGATAGATAGATAGATAGATAGATAATCCACGGCACTCACGGGGTTAAACGGTGAAAAAAGTAAGTGATTTATTGCAGCATTCCAAAACAAGACGCAACGTTTCGGTAACCTCACGTTACCATCCTCACCGTTTAACCCCGTGAGTGCCGTGGATTATCTATTTGCTATTTGGGAACGATCTGTGGTCAGGATCCAGGACCGCTGGCACCCGAATATTTTTGAGCAGTGCTGCTTAGATTTTCTGTTACATAGATAGATAGATAGATAGATAGATAGATAGATAGATAATAGATAGATAGATAATAGATAGATAGATGATAGATAAGATAGATAGATAATAGATAGATAGGAGATAGATAGATAGATAGATAGATAGATAGATAGATAGATAGATAGATAGATAGGAGATAGATAGATAGATGATAGATAGATAGATAGGAGATAGATAGATAATAGATAGATAGATAGGAGATAGATAGATAGATAGATGATAGATAAGATAGATAGATAGATAGATAGATAGATAGATGATAGATAGATTGATAGATAGATAGATAGATAGATAGATAGATAGGAGATAGATAGATAGATAGATAGATAGATAGATAGGAGAGAGATAAATAGATAGATAGATAGATAGATAGATAGATAGATAGATAGATAGATAGACAGGAGATAGATAGATAGAGAGATAGATAGATAGATAGATAGATGATAGATAAGATAGATAGATAGATAGATAGATGATAGATAGATTGATAGATAAGATAGATAAATAGATAGATAGATAGATAGATAGGAGATAGAGAGATAGATAGGAGATAAATGATGAATAGATAGTAGATAGATAGATAGATAGATAGATAGATAGATAGATAGATAGATACATAGATAGATAGATAGATAGATAGACAGGAGATAGAGAGATAGATAGGAGATAAATGATGAATAGACAGATAGTGTACAGTATGTGCTGGATGTACAGTCCCCCGGTTGTACTATCCTCGCTGTCTCGGCGTGTTAGTCTGCCGGTGTAGCCAGCCGTGCACTTTCTGCAATTATCAAATTTGTTCTTTGCACAAGATTCATTTCTGACCATGTAAAATCCTTATTTACTGCTGACATCTCTGAAGCGACACAAAAGGAGCCATTTTTATCGTTTACTGTACACAAGAAGAGGAACTCGCCAAAAAAGCTGAGTGCAGAATTATCTGGCGTTCCACAGAGCGGCCATTGTCTGATGTCTGGATGACACTTACAAGACCTCATTGCACTCATGAGAGACGACGCATCACATCACTGGAAAACAAATAGGCCTATAGGTGGCAGCAATGAGTTTTCTATCAACGTATCGCAAAAATAAGTATAAGATAATTAAAGGGGCCCTCCAGGATGACCAATCCTAATGACGACTGTAGCTGGCAGTGTATTGTGGGGGCTTCAGTGTGGCTTTTAGATTTACACCCAAATATGAAATGCATCTTTGTGCAGGACACACAGGAGCCTTCAGCAGACCCTGCAGATCTCAGCACCATCAGCAGCTCTCAAAACCTTTCAGCAGACCTCAACAGACCCAGTAGATCACAGCACCTTCTGCAGATCTCAGCACCCTTCAGCAGACCTCAGAAGACCTCAGCATCCTTCAACAGACCTCCACAGATCTAGCAGATCACAGCGCCTTCTGCAGATCTCAAAACCTTTCAGCAAACCTCAACAGACCCAACAGATCGCAGCACCATCAGCAGATCTCAGCACACTTCAGAAGACCTCAGCATCCTTCAGCAGACCTCCACAGGTCTAGCAGATCCCAGCATCCTTCAGCAGATCCCAGCACCTTCAGCATCTCTCATCAGACCTCAACAGATTACATCACTTTCAACACATCTCAACACCCTTCAGCAGACCTCAGCATCCTTCATTAGATCTTAACAGGCCCAGCAGATCACAGTACCTTCAATAGATCCCCACACCTTCAGCAGATCTCAGTATCCTTCAGCAGCCTTTAACAGACCCAGCAGCTCACAGTATCCTTCAGCAGACCTCAGAATCCTTTAAATAGATCAAAGGACACTATAACATACCCCAACACCTTTCGGTAGACTCTACCAGACATATTCACCTTTCAATAGGTCTTTTTACTTACTCAAGTCTCCTTTAGCCAACCTCAGCACCCTTTCAACACAATCAAGAACCTTCAGCAGACTCCAACATATCCAAACACTACTCAGTAGACCCCATCAGCATTCAATATCCTCAAAATCCCTCAGCAGACCCCTTTAGTAGCCTTCTGCAAATCCCAACACACTTCAAACACTCCAACAACCCTTCCAGCAACCGTGAAATGACCCCTGAACCTTTCATACAAAGCTGGTAATACGCCTGCCAGCCAACAGTTATCTTTCCGGTTCTCACCGTATACATGATAGTTTGGCATGGCTGAATGTTCTTGTGTTCTCTACGGGAAAGGGTAAGCCACAGCCAGAGAGCTCTAGTGGAGGCTTATTTCTCCAAGAGCAAAGTCAGGAGGTTAGATTCCATCACATCCAGTCCCTCGGTGGAGTCTCGGGAGTCCTGTGGGTGGGTACCTTTACTCCTGTCCCCTTTAACGGACCTCATTACCGTACAGCAGACCCCAGCACATTTTAACAAAGCATGACCTTTAAATAGACCGAAGCAACCTTCAGCAGGCTCCAACAGACCCCAGCACTTTGTAACACCTGTTCTTTAAAGGGGCCCTCCAGAGGGAAAAAATAGTTTTTAAATCAACTGGTGTCAGAAAGTTATACAGATTAGTATTTTTAATTTACTTCTATTATTTCAATCGCCAGCTTTCCAGTACTTATCAGCTGCTGTATGTCCTACAGGAAGTGGTGTATTCTTTCCAGTCTGACAAAGCGCTCTCTGCTGCCACCTCTGTCCATGTCAGGAACTGTCCAGAGCAGGAGAGGTTTTCTATGGGGATTTGCTTCTGCTCTGGACAGTTCCTGACATGGACAAAGGTGGCAGCAGAGAGCACTGTGTCAGACTGGAGAGAATACCCCACTTCCTGCAGGACATACATCAGCTCATAAGTCCTGGAAGGCTGCAAGTACTTGATCCTGCAAGGAAAACATGATGGAAAGACAGAGATGCCAACCTCAAGAACAAATCTATACATCAAGGAGGTGACGCAGAAAGTACCCTCAGCTCTATATTCACATGGTCTTAAAGTGTCCCCTTTAAATGTATATACACTAATAGAGCCTAGGAACATGTAGAGTGAATAGTCAGGATATTACTGGTAAGCAGAGAATACAGCTTTCACCATCGCCCTCTTCCACCGCCCACACGGCACATTTCTCAGCGCTGGTTACACCCTGTTTTTTAGATGCACACCACTTTTGATGTTTTCTCTGGGTGTCTGTGTGTCTCTATGTGTCCGAAGCCCAATACACATTGCCTTGTACAATGTGAAGAGAGTACACCCTCCTCCATGAGAGGTAATGGCCCGTCTTCCCTCCATAGGGGGCGCCATGTATGGCCCAGCACCTGAGGCTTCAAACAACCATACATAATAATATAAATATGTGCAATGCTGCTTAAAGGGATTATCCAGGGCTGAAAAATCATAGCTGCTTTCTTCCAAAAACAGCACCACACTTGTCATCAGGTTGTATGTGGTATTACAACTCGGCTCCATTCACTTCAAAAGAACACAAACAGGTGTAGCTCTGTTTCTAGAAGAAAGCAGATATTTTTTTTGGTCTAATTCTGGATAACCCCTTTAAGCTAGCTGTACACTTTAGGTAAACAATTATCTCTTTTCCCCATACACATGCATTCTCGGCTTGGATGAGCATATATGTGTTCTGTATAGGGAGAAGGGGGCAACCTCAGTATGACTATCTTAAAGTGGTTGTCTGGGGATAAAAATGATATGTATATATGTATGTGTATATATATATATATATATATATATATATATATATATATATATATATAGATATCTAGGGGTGATGTAACAATAAAAAAAAGAAGTGATACTCACCTCTAACCAGTTCCCATTCCAATGAAACGGCACCTTCTTCCTGCGTTCAGTGATGCCCTGTCCCCACAAAAACTGCTTGTTCTGTGCAGTTCCATGCATTACAGGAACCAGAAAGAAGTGATGATGAACAGGAACCGGGAAATGCAGGGGATCATTGGAGGTGAGTATAATTTTATTTTTACACCAACCCCGGCCATAAATTAAAGGTTGTTTGTTTTTTTCATCCCCAGACATCCACTTTAAGACCCTATATAATATATTGTTTTTGTAGTGTTTGCATTATTTATTCAGGGGGTTTAATACTTTTGCAATGCCTTAAATGTATCTGATAAAAAAAAAAAATACAATAGTTCTAAAGCGATTCTCCAAGTATCACATCTCACGTTGAATTTTTCATTGTATTTTTCGTTCTTTGTAAATTTAGTCCGATCCTCGGCTTTGGCACTATTCCTCGTAGACTATTTTTATATACTCACTGTCAAAAGAAATAAGAAAAGGAGCCATTGGCCTTCTTGTACATTAGGGCAAGCTGTGATGATTTAAGCCGCACTATATCACATGAACCGTATCAGAGGAGCAGCAAAACGCAGCACTCACCACAAAAAGTCACCGTTCCAGGTAGTTAGAATAGTCATAGGGAATTGTGTGCATTACAGAGAGGGGGATCTCTGACCCCGCCAAAGAGGGAGATCTCTGACCCCCTCAAACCGCTTGTACCTTCAGATAGCTGCTTTTAATCCAAGATCTGTCCTGGGGTCCGTTCAGCAGATGATGCAGTGATTGTCCTAAAAAACAACTTTTGAACTGGCAGCTGCGTGCCCTTTGACCGTGGCTTACATAGTGTAAGCATTAGGCTGGCACAACCTCTCTGTCCCTCCTCCCCACCCTCCTCATCATTAGGAATGCTCCAGGCAGATTGCCTCCTATTCCACACCTGTGGCAGCACAGAACATGAGCTGGATCGTTAAGACACCTGTGCAAATGTTCAGCATGAAGAAAATGTTCCAGTGGCATTCCTAATGATGAAGAGGGTGGGGGGGAGGGACGGAGGGGTGGTGCAAAGTTAGGGCACAGATACTCTAAGCCCTGGCCGTTTGGCACAGGGCTGCAAGTTTAAAAGTTGTTTTTAGGACAATAACTGCATCACCTGCCGAACAGACCCCAGGACAGATCTTGGATTAAAAGCAGCTATCTGACGGTACAAGCGGTTTGGGGGGGGGGGTCAGATTGTGGGTACAGAGTCGCTTTAAAAGGGTTTCTTGTCCATTTGGCCCTTTCTTTGCACATAGCTTTTATTCTTTTCCTTTTTTTTTTTTACTTCAAGCAAATTTGGAACTTTTAAGTTTTGGGGGATTTTTTAGATTTATTTTTTATGTCCTATAGAAAAGACTATGGAAAACACTTAAAAAAAAAAAAAAAAAAAGCTTAGAGCATGCTGCATTAAATAATAATAATAACGCAAACTATAGAAATTGAAAAATGAGCATGTTGGGGTTTTTTTGTTGCAAGAAGGGCAGGGCAAGACCCCCTTTGGTTTAACAGATTTACTATAAATTCATAAGGAAGCATCTGATTGTATATCGATACCAGAGGTATATACACTCTTGAGTTCTAGCATTCACATTCATAGTTCTTGCGTCCCCTGATGATTCTACAGTTGCGGTAAAACATATAGAGAGGATAATGGTGATTTTTCCATATTACACAGATCTGTGCTACCTGTCTCCCAGATACAAATCACAAGAGCGCTGATTGCATACATATACAATGAAACCTTGGATTAAGAGCATAATTCGTTCCGGATATTTTCCCATAAGAAATATTTGAAATGCAGACGATTTGTTCCGCAACCAAAAAATAAGGTAGGTAAGGTGTTCTGTGTCAATAAAGTAAACTGTATCAGTAAAGAAGGGGTTAATCAGTTAACTCTCCCTCCACACACAAGTCCTCAGGTGGCTGCAAAAACTGCTGGTGCTGGTACAAGTGCTGTCTGCCTGAAGCAGCTATGGGTGAAGGGGTTAATTCAGGGGTCAATGGGAAGCAGCAGCCATACACCATCCAGTGCCATGTGTAGGCAAGATGGCGGCGACATGTGCGCTGCAGGGGCAGGAGATGTCCGGAAGAGGCGCTGGGGAGTGGAAGGGCTCATCGCTTGGGTTACATCTGTGCAAGCAGGATCTAGGCTGCCTGAAAACCAGAGTAGGAGGCGCCGCAGCCTCACCAACCCTCAGTCCTCCGGCAGCAAAGAGAGGAGATAAGGCTGAGCTGCTCGCCTCCACAGGAGGATCTTCATAGTTCTATAGGTTTCCTCATGCGGATGGGAGCCGGAAGGCAGTGGTAGAGTTGATCAGGTACAGTACAGTATCAGGCTATGTTCACACTACGTAAAACTACGGCCGTAGTTCTTGCCGCAGAACTACGGCCGTAGTTTTACGGGGTGGAACATAACCTTACTTTCAACGGGATCCCGGCCGGAGCGTACATTCATCGTATACGCTCCGGCCGGTTCCCATTCGGCGCCGCAAACAACTGACAGGTCCATTTTTTGCGGACGGAATTCAATGAATTCCGTCTGCAGAAGGACCTGGCAGTTCACACAGTGAAGCGAGCGGCTCCGGCCGCTTGCTTCACTGTGGGCTATGGGAAGCTCTGATGCAGGCGCGCGCTGATGCGCCCGCATCAGAGCTCTGCGGCCGAAAGATCATCCGAGATGATCCGGCCAGAGACGGTCACGGAACGGCCGGTCTCTTACGTAGTGTGAACATAGCCTCAGAATGGGAAAACAGGGGCCTTGTATTACCAAATCTTGTTTGTTTACCGGCATGCGAGGTGACCTTTTCGTCCAGGTGCCATCCGAGATGTCATGCAAGGTCCTCCTTTTGCAGAGATATGTTTAGTTAAATAAATACAACTGTGGCTTACCCCCATGCCTTAAAAGTTATTGTTGTCCAGTCTTTTATTTAATGTGGGTGGTGGTAGTTGGAGTGTAATGTTTTTCAGCCCCCTGATTTGAGTATGGTACCAGCAGTTGCACTTGCATACACAGTAAATAGAAGCAGATGCACACAGTGCCATACATTGTGTAGTGGCCATGTTGGGTTACTGCAGCTCATCTCTAAAGCTTTCCTAATTACTCATCAATGTATTGCTAGAAAATAGGCAGATGCCTTGGAGAGCTGTCTTACCCCTGAGGCAGCTGTAAAAGCATTTATGTCACCTAGCTATCATATAAACCTGCCAAATTATACATATGTAGAGAGGATATAAGACATTATACAGGCAACGTGTCACTGTATAACTATCTGTTTTGCCATCCTAGGAACACTAAGAGATGTTTTGCCGAGGGGCCAAAAAATATCAGGTTACTCCAGATGATACCTCTGTGTAGACATAGGCATACAGGGAAATGTATCATGGTATAACTATATGCACTCAGTGACAATATCATGTGCATATCTCTCTCTCTCGATATATATATATATATATATATATATATATATAACCCAGGTTACCTAGGTACCTGCACAACAATCTTTCATATGGGCAGACAATATACAGCTGTATAACTATGCGATTGTGCCAATCCAGTGTGTAGGGAACATGGGTGACCGCCCCTGAGGAAGCTGTAAAAGAAGGCATATGGATTGTCACCCAGATTCCCAAGTACCTGCCTAATTATAAGCTGCTATAAGCAGACATTGTACACCTGTGCCATTCAGGTGTATAGGAAAGCTGTACCCAGTCAAGTGTCCAGATTGCATCTCTGTATGTTTTGGCAGAAGTGGCACTCTAGCCATATTGTTTGTTATCCAGTTTTTCTACATCATGCTGTGTATACAGGCAGATATTATACTGCTATATGCCCAGGTATATGGGCCAGTCACATGTCTAGAAAAGCTAGACCACCCCCGAGGAAGTTGTATTAGTGACCATATGACTAACTATGCCTGAAAATATGAACAGACAAAATAACTAGGAAGATGTGCTGTTCTGATGTCTAGGAAAGATGGGTGACCACCACCGAGGAATCTGCAATCATGGCCACATTTTCTACAAACCTGCCTAACTTTTCTTCCCCAACATAAGGAAAACAATATACTCTTATACAACCTATCAGGGAGCTCGGTCATCACCCCTGAAGATTGCTTAGATATTGGTCATATTGTTTGTCACACGGCTTTACCCATATACCCGACTAACTTATATACCCTAACATAAGTAAAACAATATGCTCTCACACAACAAGGCAGACACGCCATTCATCTACTGAGGAGCTGGGTCACCACCCCTGAGGAAGCTGTAATACTGGTCATATTGTTTTTCACCCAGCTTTCCCTATATACCTGCCTAACCAAACCTTAATATAATACTGCATATCTAGAAAGATCTGCCATTCATTTGTCTAGGGAAACTGAGCGACCACCCCTGAGGAAGCTGTAATAGCATCCAAATTGTTGGTCACTCAGATTTCCTAGATACCTGCCCAGTTATACTTTAATACATGGGCAGACAATATATTGCTGAATGACAAGGTAGGTGACCCAGTCACATGTCTAGGGAAACTAGGAGACCGCCCCTGAGGAAGCTGTATTAGTGACCATATTGCTGGACACCCATCTATCCTAGATATCCGCCAAAGATGCTACAATATACAGCATGGACAGACAATATGTTGCTGTGTGAGTAGGTAGGTGACCCAGTCACATGTCTAGGGAAGCTAGGAGACCGCCCCTGAGGAAGCTGTTTTAGTGACCATACTGTTTGTCATCCATCTTTTCTAGATATCTGCCAATTACGTTACAATATGCAGTATGGACAGACAATATATTGTTGAATGACAAGGTAGGGGACCCAGTCACATGTCTAGGGAAGCTAGGAGACCGCCCCTGAGGAAGCTGTATTAGTGACCATATTGCTTGACGACACCCATCTATCCTAGATATCCGCCAATGATGCTACAATATAAAGCATTGACAGACAATATGTTGCTGTGTGAGTAAGTAGGTGATCCAGTCACATGTCTAGGAAAGCTAGGAGACCGCCCCTGAGGAAGCTGTATTACTGACCATACTGTTTGTCATCCATCTTTCCTAGATATCTGCCCATGATGCTACAATATACAGTATGGACAGACAATATGTTGCTTTATGAGTAGGTAGGTGACCCAGTCACAAGTCTAGGAAAATTAGGGGACCACCCCTGAGGAAGCTATAATAGTGACCATACTGTTTTCCCCCATCATTTGTAGAATAGTGTACAATAGCCTTGCTTTTCAGCTTATTGCAGCACTTTGCTTTTCCTTGCTGCTGCAAACTACAGTCACCTTTTTCTATCATGGAGGTGGTGATAAAAGTGAGACGATGGGATCCCTCCGGCCTCATCAGTACATTCCGTGTGATTATGCCAGCTTCAATAGTGGGTCACAGAGACACAGACCATGGCACCATTTGGCTGGCACAGAACATATCTCAGCACAATAAGCTTATTCTTCTAGCACTCAGCCAGATATAAATGGAAGAGAGTTGGCACGACATTACAAGGCTCCTGAAGAATAAACAAAGCACAATTACCAGGAGGATATACATTACCCGCGGCCTCTCATTGTGTTACCAGAGGGCACCATGATAACGCTGCAAACGAGTGACAGGTTACCCTGTGAGCCTCCCGTACCTGCCGCAGTCCTGTCAGGGTTACTGTACACCTGTGTATGATGCAATCTACATCCCCAATCCGATCTACAGCTACCTATGTAGTCTGCCAGCTGTTGTGGGACTACAAATCCCAGCATATCATGCCAGCCAAGTCCTAATAGCATCATACAGGTCTGCATCACCTGAGGGCATGGTCTCCAGCTGGTGAGGAACACAGTGGAGAAGGGACGAGGGAAGGAGTCACTCAACAATATGTAATACAGGATTTGTAGTTTTATAATCATGGGTTAATGAGAGGGAGCAGTATTATTGTAGTTATATTCTTGTATATAGGGAGCAGTATAATTGTAGTTATATTCTTGTATATAGGGGCAGTATTATAGTAGTTATATTCCTGTATATAGGGAGCAGTATTATAGTAGTTATATTCTTGTATATAGGGAGCAGTATAATTGTAGTTATATTCTTGTATATAGGGGCAGTATTATAGTAGTTATATTCTTGTATATAGGGGCAGTATTATAGTAGTTATATTCCTGTATATAGGGAGCAGTATTATAGTAGTTATATTCCTGTATATAGGGAGCAGTATTATAGTAGTTATATTCCTGTATATAGGAGGCAGTATTATAGTAGTTATATTCTTGTATATAGGGGGCAGTATTATAGTAGTTATATTCTTGTATATAGGAGCAGTATTATAGTAGTTATATTCCTGTATATAGGGAGCAGTATTATAGTAGTTATATTCCTGTATATAGGAGGCAGTATTATAGTAGTTATGGTTCAGGGAAGAAACAGAGTGCTGCACCTCACACCTATGGCTGATACTAGTGCCGCTTGGCTAAATAAAAAACACATCAGAATTTTGTGTATGAATTGATCAAGCCATACTGCCCCATGTACCTCGTGCCGGTATCTGATACACATGGGTCCCTACACTAAGTCCACACCGTGCCAGTCAGCGGCCACCAACCCCGCAGGCGTGCACAGCCAGGGAACGGGGGCCATGGGACGGCCCTGCGACCCCCATGCCACAGGACCAGACCCAAAAACACCACACCAGAACCCGGCCAGCACCGCTGGCGGAGAAGGTCGCCCCCAAGCAGCACAAGTCTGGATAAGGTATTGCGCTCACCATAGCTGCAGCAAACAGAATGGGAAAAAAAACAGGAGGGATTAAAACCATGTGCACTCAGGTGTCTCCTGCTAATTGCGGTCATGTGGGTCTCACCAGGAGGAGTGCAAAACACGGAGAAAAGAGAGAAACAAAATGCGGTTCAGGGAAGAAACAGAGTGCTGCACCTCACACCTATGGCTGATACTAGTGCCGCTTGGCTAAATAAAAAACACATCAGAATTTTGTGTATGAATTGATCAAGCCATACTGCCCCATGTACCTCGTGCCGGTATCTGATACACATGGGTCCCTACACTAAGTCCACACCGTGCCAGTCAGCGGCCACCAACCCCGCAGGCGTGCACAGCCAGGGAACGGGGGCCATGGGACGGCCCTGCGACCCCCATGCCACAGGACCAGACCCAAAAACTCCACACCAGAACCCGGCCAGCACCGCCGGCGGAGAAGGTCGCCCCCAAGCAGCACAAGTCTGGATAAGGTATTGCGCTCACCATAGCTGCAGCAAACAGAATGGGAAAAAAAACAGGAGGGATTAAAACCATGTGCACTCAGGTGTCTCCTGCTAATTGCGGTCATGTGGGTCTCACCAGGAGGAGTGCAAAACACGGAGAAAAGAGAGAAACAAAATGCGGTATCAGCCATAGGTGTGAGGTGCAGCACTCTTTTTCTTCCCTGAACCGTATTTTGTTTCTCTCTTTTCTCCGTGTTTTGCACTCCTCCTGGTGAGACCCACATGACCGCAATTAGCAGGAGACACCTGAGTGCTCATGGTTTTAATCCCTCCTGTCTGTCCCATTCTATCTTTGATAGCTATGGTGAGTGCAATACCTTATCCAGACTTGTGCTGTTTGGGGGCAGCTTCCTCCGCCGGTGGTGCTGGCTGGGTTTTGGTGTGGCATTTTTGGGTCTGGTCCTGTGGCATGGGGGTTGCAGGGCCGTTCCATGGCCTCCCTTCCCTGACTGTGCACGCCTGCGGGGGTGGTGGTCGCTGACCGGCACAGTGTGGACTTAGTGTAGGGACCCATGTGTATCAGATACCTGCACGCGGTACATGGGGCAGTGTGGCTTGATCAATTCACATACAGAATTCTGATGTTGTTAATGCAGCCGAGAGGTACAAGTATCAGCCATAGGTGTGAGGTGCAGCACTCTTTTTCTTCCCTGAACCGTATTTTGTTTCTCTCTTTTCTCCGTGTTTTGCACTCCTCCTGGTGAGACCCACATGACCGCAATTAGCAGGAGACACCTGAGTGCTCATGGTTTTAATCCCTCCTGTCTGTCCCATTCTATCTTTGATAGCTATGGTGAGTGCAATACCTTATCCAGACTTGTGCTGTTTGGGGGCAGCTTCCTCCGCCGGTGGTGCTGGCTGGGTTTTGGTGTGGCATTTTTGGGTCTGGTCCTGTGGCATGGGGGTTGCAGGGCCGTTCCATGGCCTCCCTTCCCTGACTGTGCACGCCTGCGAGGGTGGTGGTCGCTGACCGGCACAGTGTGGACTTAGTGTAGGGACCCATGTGTATCAGATACCTGCACGCGGTACATGGGGCAGTGTGGCTTGATCAATTCACATACAGAATTCTGATGTTGTTAATGCAGCCGAGAGGTACAAGTATCAGCCATAGGTGTGAGGTGCAGCACTCTTTTTCTTCCCTGAACCTTATTTTGTTTCTCTCTTTTCTCCGTGTTTTGCACTCCTCCTGGTGAGACCCACATGACCGCAATTAGCAGGAGACACCTGAGTGCTCATGGTTTTAATCCCTCCTGTCTGTCCCATTCTATCTTTGATAGCTATGGTGAGTGCAATACCTTATCCAGACTTGTGCTGTTTGGGGGCAGCTTCCTCCGCCGGTGGTGCTGGCTGGGTTTTGGTGTGGCATTTTTGGGTCTGGTCCTGTGGCATGGGGGTTGCAGGGCCGTTCCATGGCCTCCCTTCCCTGACTGTGCACGCCTGCGAGGGTGGTGGTCGCTGACCGGCACAGTGTGGACTTAGTGTAGGGACCCATGTGTATCAGATACCTGCACGCGGTACATGGGGCAGTGTGGCTTGATCAATTCACATACAGAATTCTGATGTTGTTAATGCAGCCGAGAGGTACAAGTATCAGCCATAGGTGTGAGGTGCAGCACTCTTTTTCTTCCCTGAACCGTATTTTGTTTCTCTCTTTTCTCCGTGTTTTGCACTCCTCCTGGTGAGACCCACATGACCGCAATTAGCAGGAGACACCTGAGTGCTCATGGTTTTAATCCCTCCTGTCTGTCCCATTCTATCTTTGATAGCTATGGTGAGTGCAATACCTTATCCAGACTTGTGCTGTATGGGGGCAGCTTCCTCCGCCGGTGGTGCTGGCTGGGTTTTGGTGTGGCATTTTTGGGTCTGGTCCTGTGGCATGGGGGTTGCAGGGCCGTTCCATGGCCTCCCTTCCCTGACTGTGCACGCCTGCGGGGGTGGTGGTCGCTGACCGGCACAGTGTGGACTTAGTGTAGGGACCCATGTGTATCAGATACCTGCACGCGGTACATGGGGCAGTGTGGCTTGATCAATTCACATACAGAATTCTGATGTTGTTAATGCAGCCGAGAGGTACAAGTATCAGCCATAGGTGTGAGGTGCAGCACTCTTTTTCTTCCCTGAACCGTATTATAGTAGTTATATTCTTCTATATAGGAGGCAGTATTATAGTAGTTATATTCCTGTATATAGGAGCAGTATTATAGTAGTTATATTCTTGTATATAGGAGCAGTATTATAGTAGTTATATTCTTGTATATAGGAGCAGTATTATAGTAGTTATATTCTTGTATACAGGGGGCAGTATTATAGTAGTTATATTCCTGTATATAGGAGCAGTATTATAGTAGTTATATTCCTGTATATAGGAGCAGTATTATAGTAGTTACATTCTTGTATATAGGAGCAGTATTATAGTAGTTATATTCTTGTATATAGGAGCAGTATTATAGTAGTTATACACGAACTGGAGAGAGTGGAACGGCTGCACATCCCATCTATGGCTGATACTAATGCCGCTAGGCCTATATTAAAAATCAACACCAGAGTGTCTGTATATGAATTGATCAAGCCATGTTGCCCCGTGTACCACCGCGCAGGTCCTCTGGTCCACACGGGTCCCTACGCTAACTCCACGAGGTACATGGCACGAGGTACATGGGGCAGTATGGCTTGATCAATTCATACACAAAATTCTGATGTGTTTTTTATTTAGCCTAGCGGCACTAGTATTAGCCATAGGTGTGAGGTGCAGCACTCTGTTTCTTCCCTGAACCGCATTATAGTAGTTATATTCTTGTATATAGGAGCAGTATTATAGTAGTTATATTCTTGTATATAGGAGCAGTGTTATAGTAGTTATATTCTTGTATATAGGAGCAGTGTTATAGTAGTTATATTCTTGTATATAGGAGCAGTATTATAGTAGTTATATTCTTGTATATAGGAGCAGTATTATAGTAGTTATATTCTTGTATATAGGAGCAGTATTATAGTAGTTATATTCTTGTATATAGGAGCAGCATTATAGTAGTTATAGTCTTGTATATAGGGGGCAGTATTATAGTAGTTATATTCTTGTATATAGGAGCAGTATTATGGTAGTTATATTCTTGTACATAGGGGGCAGAATTATAGCAGTTATATTCTTGTACAAAGGGGGAAGTTTTTATAGTATGTAGTATAGTATAGGATGTAGTATAGATGTAGAAATATCTTTGCTAAGGGTCTCCCGCAGGCAATTTAATTTTCCAACTCCTACTCTGCTATATTATAAATTTGCATAAACATGATTGGCGGTAAGTTCATTAGTCATTCTAAACTTCCCAAATCAAGAATATAATTCTAGAATAATAAAGACTGACAGAGCGGAAAGTATGAACAACGCATAATTTCACTCTGTACTTACAGAAAGCTAGCTAGCAGCCTCTAGGTGCACTGTAAAGACTGTAGTTGGTAATTTTAGATATTCAGTATCTCTTACACCACAATGAAGTATTATAAGACCTCACACCAGGGGGCGCCTCTAGGTATTTTTTGGACCTTAGGAGGGCATCTTCCCCTATCTAATCTCCTATATATGTCAGTGTGTGTCCAGTCATTATCAGTAATTTTGTCCAGTCATCCCGCACTTGCCGTCTTGTGTTTCTGTGATATTAGTTAAACACCTTAGCGTTCTCTAGTGTAAATCGCAGACGCGGCGCTGGTTTATGGAGCATTTTTATAAAATCTTTATTGCAATAAAAAGAAAAGAAAAGTCCTCCAAGGAGCTTTTAAGGGATAAATTTAATTAAAATCATCAGCGGGACAAGAGCAGGAGGAAACAGTCTGCGTCGCTGAATCTGGACAGTGCTCATAGAGTCACTTACTTAAAGGGGCACTCCAGTGGAAAAAAAATTTTTTTAATCAACTGGTGTCAGAAAGGTATATTGATTTGTTAATTGTTTCTATTTAAAAATCAAAGATATTCCAGTACTTATCAGATGCTGTATGTCCTGCAGAAAGTGGTGTATTTTTTATAATCTGACACAGTGCTCTCTGCTGCCACCTCTGTCCATGTCAGGAACTGTCCAGAGCAGGAAAGGTTTTCGATGGGGATTTGCTACTGCTCTGGACAGTTCCTGACATGGAAAGAGGTTTTCATACTGGACAGAATACACTACTTCATACAGGACATACAGCAGCTCATAAGTACTCTAATGCAGTGATTTTCAACCTTTTTTGAGCCGTGGCACACTTTTTATACTTAAAAAATCCCGGGGCACACCACCAACCAAAATGGCACAAAATGACACTAAAACAGTACATATTATACATATAGTTAATAATATAGATTCTAAATGTATTTATACCTGGGCCTGTTTTCTTCTCCCCCCTGTGCTTCTCTCCACCATACTTCTCCCCCCTACTTCTCTCCTGTGCTTCTCTCCACCATACTTCTCCCCCCTACTTCTCTCCTGTGCTTCTCTCCACCATACTTCTCCCCCCTGCTTCTCTCCTGCGCTTCTCTCCCCCATGCTTCTCTCCTGTGCTTCTCTCCCCCATGCTTCTCTCCTGTGCTTCTCTCCACCATACTTCTCCCCCCTGCTTCTCTCCTGTGCTTCTCTCCCCCATGCTTCTCTCCTGTGCTTCTCTCCACCATACTTCTCCCCCCTGCTTCTCTCCTGTGCTTCTCTCCCCCATGCTTATCTCCTGTGCTTCTCTCCACCATACTTCTCCCCCATGCTTCTCTCCCCCATACTTCTCCCCCATGCTTCTCTCCCCCATGCTTCTCCTCCATGCTTCTCTCCACCATACTTCTCCCCCCTGCTTCTCTCCTGTGCTTCTCTCCCCCATGCTTCTCTCCACCATACTTCTCCCCCCCCTGCTTCTCTCCTGTGCTTCTCTCCCCCATGCTTATCTCCTGTGCTTCTCTCCACCATACTTCTCTACCCCCTGCTTCTCTCCACCAAACTTCTCTCCCCCCTGCTTCTCTCCACTGTTTCTCTCCCCCATACCCAGGTTTCTCTCCCCGCCTTCCTCCTCCGAGATGGTCGCCGCTGCTGTCCGCCTCACCTACTGGCCACCCGTAGGGCCCGGACGTGCTCCTCCAATCAGCGGAGCTCTGCGGCGGGCCGTAGAGCAAACATTGATTGGATGCGTGCATTACGGCCTGCCTCAGCGCACCACGCAACAACCCACATTATAATCCGCCACTGATCGCTGCGCATTGCCGGGGAACAAAACACAGGGGCAACATAGTTTGGGGAACCTTCCCCGTGGCACACCCGACCACACTGGTTGAAAATCACTGCTCTAATGCTAGAGATTTTTAAATTTTTAAATAGAAGTAATTTCTGACACCAGCTAATTCGAAAACTATTTTTTCCAGAGTGCTCCTTTAACTTTGCCTATCAGTTAAAGGGGAAGCGTCGATCACTGTGAAAATTGAAGGCAATCTGACAGCCACATGACAGCCCACAGTACCTTGGAAGTTATTAACGTCATTCATTCATTCAAGTCACGTACCCCAAAGCACAAATACCTGAAAACTTGCTAAAAAGTTCTTATAAAGTTCTTGCGCATGTCGGATTATCATGACTCCGCCGTACGCAGAGACGCCTCGGATTGTTCTATGACTTTTAGAAGTTGCACTCGCTAATGGAACGTTGCTAGAACAATTTAGCAAATCCTTGACGTCAACAGACGGCTTTTCATTCGTGACTGTATCACGGAGACAGACGCAACAAGATCATCTGTAATCTCCAGCAGGGAAGCTCCAGGACTCGGCTTAAACATGGAGATTCGTCATCACTAGAGATGAGCGAACGTCGAGCATGCTGGAGTCCATCCGAACCCGAACTTTTGGCATTTGATTAGCGGTGGCTGCTGAACTTGGATAAAGCCCTAAGGCTATGTGGAAATCATGGATATAGTCATTGGCTGTATCCATGTTTTCCAGACAACCTTAGAGCTTTATCAACTTCAGCAGCCCCTGCTAATCAAATGCCGAACGTTCAGGTTCGGATCGACTCGAACCCGAACCCGGTTCGCTCATCTTTATGCAGCAAAACCCTGCTGACAAATGCAAAACGGCAATGGTGCGCTCAGTGCTGACTGCTGAGGACGAGCTCAATCCACTACACTGTACTAACAGGAAGGCAAGCCCCCCCACTATTGTATAACCAAATACTTAAAAAGTCACTGTCGGGTTTTTTTTGTTGCAGAAATCAATATTCCAGGCGATTTTAAGAAACTTTGTAATTGGGTTTATTAGGCAAATATGCCATTATCTCCATTAAAAAAGACTTTCCCCAGGCCTCCCCTCCTCTCTCTCATGCACTGCTCATTATCAGGAAATCTCGACTCTTTTACATCAGTCGGGCCCTGTGTGACCTATGGAGAGCGGAGGGGGAGGAGGGAGATTAGTCGCCAGCAGAGAACAAAGGATTACAGAGTGGGAGCTGTGTGAAAGCCGGTATTCAGAGGTCATTGCTGACTTTAGAAGAGATAGCCCGGTGATAGCTGTAAAGTAACTCTTTGTTGACCTGTTTTGGTGCCTCATCTCCCTCAACCCCTCCCCTCTCCATAAGAGAACGATGAAGACAGGAGGGAGAGCTTCAAACTGCTTTTTCATAATAAAAATGCATTTTTCGGCTTATAAACCCAGTTACAAAGTTTCTTAAAATCGCCTGATTTCAGGAAAAAAATGTAAACGACAGTGACACTTTAATAGTGACACTTGTGTGAATTTTAAATAATATCTATTTGCTTTGTCCTGCGGTGCTGCCACCTTGTGCTAATATTCAACTATAGGATGTATGGCAGAAAAGGAACAAAAGGGATACAAAGCAGGGTAGACCTTAGTGTGCACTGTACTGTGAAGGCTAAATACATATTAGGGTTAGGAAGGTTAACAAAAATAAAACTTTGATGCAAAAAATTACTCTTTAGTCCTTACCAGAGTAAAAAAAAAAAATGTCTATAAGTCTTGGCCACTAGGTGTCACTCTACCCTGACAACTGCTGTCCATTGCCTGTTGTTAAGGGAATTCTGTCTGTAGCAGCAGAGAGATCAGGAGGGGAGACAAAAAGTGGGGGTGGGAGGAGAAAGGTAGTGTTATGTGCAGGAGAAAGGGAGAGGGCCTGTGCTGTCTACCTGTAATCTGTTAGGCTGTCTGCCTCTTGCTACCACATAAGCAGCAAGTGTGTCATTTCCCTGCAGTGCCACCACAGGTGAGATGAGGTATTACATGGTATAATTGAAATCATTCAGCCACAGACATTTATCACCTGCGGTTCTGAGAGGTGGTGGTGGTGGTGGTGGTGGGGGGGGGGTTCTATCTCATAGGAGAATGGGGGAGCTTGTTCCAGCACACAACTTTTTGTAAAACTTTTCCATGATATTTTAACTTTTTACGTCTGATCACCTGACATGGTTTACAACTTGTCTCTTTCTTTTTGCAGAGTAGAATTTGTTATTAGTCAGTCCCCAACCCACAGGATACAAAGCCACTTGTCTGAGTGGGAGTCAGTTCCGCTCCTCTGAATGGTACAGTGTGAGAATCGTTGCAGTTATCTGCTCTATGATCTGTGTGTGTGAACCCAGGAAAGACAGCGACGTGTATACACGGGCGGCCGACGAATACAACCACAGCAGAAACCTAATATGCAACCAATATATATAACTATTATACTATTATAATATATAATATTGTAATATTTTTGGGGGAAAACCGATTTAAAAGAACTGTCTGTCATCACATTCTATAATAGAGAGTATAATGGCTTATAACAGCCAGAATTCCTATAACTCAGCATGAGTTACTTAAAGGGGTTACCCAGGCTTAGAAAAATTCTAATCCTAAATAACCCCTTTAAAGGGGTACTCCACTCAAACATAACTTTTTATATGTTGTTGCCCATGGTGAGACTAACAATTCCTTCCATACTTGTTATTATCTATTCCATGGGTCTCCAAACTGCGGCCCTCCAGCTGTTGCAAAACTACATTTCCCATCATGCCTGGACAGCCAAATCCAAAGCTTTAGCTGTCCAGGTATGATGGGAGTTGTGGTTTTACAACAGCTGCAGGGCCGCAGTTTGGAGACCCATGATCTATTCAGTCTCCTTCCCCCAGTTCTTAGCTTCTGCTTTCTGCTGAAGACACAAATCTGTTTGTGAGCGCTTCTCTCTGTCTCCCCCTACTCTGGCGTCTTTCCAAGACAGCTGATGTAAACAAGTCACTGGCAGGCTTTATCTGTAACTTTGTAGCTTCTTTGTAATGCTGGGAAAGTTATTCTGAGGTCAAGTTGCTGATGATCTCACTATGATTAATCCGCTCAGCATTACAAAGAAGATACAATGTTGCAGATAAAGCCAGTCAGGGACTTGTTTACATCAGCTGTCTCAGAAGGGAGAGGGAAGGAGGGGGAGACAGAGAGAAAAGCTCACACACAGATTTCTGTGTCTTCGTCAGAAAGCAGCAGCTCAGCACTAGGGGAAGGAAACTGAATAGATAATAACAAGTATGGAAGGAATTGTTAGTCTTACTATGGGCAGCAACATATCAATTATGTTTGAGTGGAATACCCCTTTAAGAATCCCAATAACTTTCTACAAATCTATAATATAATCTGGAATCTCATAAATTCGAACACTTAAGTCTGAGCAGAAAATCAGTATGTACAGGATAAGATATGTAGGGTTACTATCTACCAAAACTAGTGCCACACCTGACTACAAGTGGTATATGGTATTGCACCTGAGTCTCATTCATTAAAATAGACCTAAGCTGCAGTACCAGACATGGCCTATAGACAGGAATGGCGCTGTGTAGCCCTGTTTAGTAAACCTGTACAATGATTTACTTTCAGTACTTCAGAGATGCAACATATTCTGAATAATTTTCTACTCCATCCCTATTCTTAACACAGAGATTCCTATGTTTTATGCTGTTCGATAATCATTGTCTGCAAATAACTAAACTTATGAATTATTCATGTCTTTCCTTTTTATTTTAGGCCTGCACTGACATATCTATCCCTCTCCTGGATGACCTATAACCTGGAAGTATATTCTGACAGGAGGCAGTGATCAATGCTATCAGCCAGAGGAATGTGTGTCATGCTGACCTTTGGCCTCCAGTCACATGGTCTCCTGGGTGGAATAGGGGTTATAATAATTCCTCTCTGAACCTGTTCAGTCACAACTAGGTCAAGGGCTTCGCGGGATATTAGTCTTTGTATGAAACAAGTTCGGCCACAAAGTAGGCTGGATTCTGTAAGTTGTGTATTATTGGCATATTATGTGGGGTATTACATCTCACCAATGCTAAGCTTCATTCTGTTATATACTCCAGAGCTGCAGACTGCACTCACTATTCTGCTGGTGGGGTCACTGTGTACATACATTAAATTACTTATTCTATATGATCCTGAGTTACATCCTGTATTTCTTTTATTAAAATTTTAAACATAACAATAAATAAATACAGAAATAACACACCATATCTGACCAGAACAAAACAATAGAAAATGAAACCATAACATAAAGCACCGGTCCATCCCCACACTCATTCTTCCACACATACAACCTATATACCTATATACAATATATACACAATATAAACTATTTAGCTAAACATATTAATAAACTATATACACTACAAACCTATATATACTACTATATACAATACACTTATAAACACATCTATATACAATACACCACTATATACTATACCTATAAACACACCTATATACACTACTATATACAATACACCTATATAAATAACTAAATGTGAACCCCCTGGCCCAGTTGCATTGTGCACAACCTAATACCACAGACACAATTCTACTCAACCCAACACCAACTAAACAAGACATCATTACACAAATAAACTAAAACTAAACAAGACACGATACAAAATAATAACCTACAACTAAACAATACATATAATTTTTTTTTTTTTTTTTTGGCCCTGAGCTGGTCCCGCATCCCATGCCCCCAGTACATGATCACGGACGTCCATGAACCAGCCCAGGATTTTTTATATATATAAAAGTCCCCACAAAGTCCCACAGAAGCCCCCTCCCCCCTTTTACCCACCACCCAACCTATCACTAAACCCGAACCCCAGGTGCAAACAAAACATATATAATATACAGTATATACAATTTATACAAACATATAATAGACACAAATACGCAAACTTTTGAAAAAATATATATAACTTACTAAACCCAACAATAATGAGACTTCTCAGCCCCACACACAGCCCGAAAACCCAAGTTCAGCGCCTGCAAGCCCTATACTCCAGTATCTCTACAGCACAAAACAAAAGACTACGGTGCCAGCATCAGCCCACCACCAGGAGAGGAGACGCAGGCTAAGGAACCTTATAGGCAAAGCCCCTCCAAAGACAAGAGGCCCTACCAGCCCCCAGCCTCTCGTACTCCAGAGAGCGCACCTTCACCAGGTCACCGAGTGTGCCCCTAACCACCTCATCCACAGGGAGGATTTTACGCTGCGTCGACACTAAACACCGTGCACTCCACGTGTGGTACCTGACCACTATGCTGACTAGGAATAAAGTGCTCCGGTCCCAGCCACCAAGGTTTCTGAATGCTCCATAGGCCCATTCCGCATAGGAGAGGCGGGCCAACCTGGGCCACCCGATGGAAGCGCCCACCCTGTTGTAAACCTCTGTATTAAAGGGACAATGAAGCAGAAAATGCTCCATGCTTTCCAGCATGCCTCCACACTCCTCCCGGGGACATCCCCGATCCTCAGAGCTCCTGCACTTCAGATTGTCCCTCACATACAGTTTCCCATGGAAGCAGCGCCAAGCCAAGTCCCAAAACTTCAAGGGGATCCTGATGGAATTCAATAGGCCCAAACCAACCTCCAGATCCCGGCTTGGGCAATCCTTGAGCGCCAGCGGTTTTCGGAAATGGGACGACAGGACCCTATTGTCAAGGAATTTCCTCGACAGAGTCCTAATCTCCCACATCCCCAAACCCCACCGACGAATGACCTTCAGAACCAGGGTAGCATAAGCCGGAAGATGCCCGTGTGGTGTGCGGAGATCCTTCACTTGCCCTCCTGTCTCCCATTCCTGGAAGAAAGGCCGAAACCATCCCCTACAGGAGAATACCCACGGAGGAGCCCTCTCTTTCCAGAGGTTTGCAATGTTGGTCTTAAGAAAGGTATTCACCAGGAACACCACGGGGTTGACCATACACAACCCCCCTTGTCTCCTCGTACGGTAAGTAACCTCCCTCTTGACTAGGTTCAGTCTATTCCCCCATAACAGCTGGAAGAACACACTGTAGACCCGAGTCCAGAGAGGCTCTGGCAAAATACAAACACTGCCCAGATATATCAGCAAAGGGAGCAGGAATGTTTTGATCAGGTTAACCCTTTCCCTGAGGGTCAAAGACCAACCCTTCCACTGATCCACCTTCTGAGCGGCGATCTTAAGCCTGCTGTCCCAGTTTTGTTTGGGGTAATCCCCTTGGCCAAATTCAATGCCGAGAACTTTTGCAAACTCCTGGGGCTCTGGAAGGGTGTCCGGGAGATCAAATCCAGGATCTCCACCTCCCAGCCAGAGACTCTCACACTTTCCCTGGTTGATCTTGGACCCAGATGCCTCTGAGTAGCGCTCCACCTCTGACATCACACACTGCACCTCCTCTTGCGAGGAGACGAATATGGTGACATCATCGGCGTACGCTACCACCCTCAGAGTGGAATCCGGCACCGCAGGGTCCATTCTCACCCCTGCCAACGGTCCACAATCAATCCTCCTAAGGAAAGGATCAATTGCAAACACATACAACAGTGGGCTCAAAGGGCAACCCTGACGGACACCAGACCCAACCTCAAAGAGCGGCCAATCCAACCATTCACAAGCGGGAAACTCTCTGCCCCTGCATACAAGGTCTTAAGCCAATCAACAAACCCCCCCGGCAGGCCATATCTCAGAAGAACAGACCAGAGGTACTCGTGGTTAACCCGATCAAACGCTTTTGCCTGATCCAAGGACAGCAAGTACCCCTTCCAGTGACCTGCCCTACCCTGCTCCACAGCCTCCCGGACACCGAGCACAGCACTAAAGGTACTGCGGCCTGGAACAGAGCAATGCTGGGCCCCCGAAAGGAGCTGGGGCGCAAACTTCACCAGCCGATTAAACAGCACTTTTGCCAGAATCTTTCTGTCCACACTGAGAAGCGCTATGGGACGCCAATTCTCAATGCGGGTCGGGTCTTTACCCTTTGACAAGATGATCAAGGCTGACCTCCTCATTGACCTCGGCAGAGTGCCCGAGGAGAGACACTCATTAAATACCTCAGTCAAGAGGGGTACCAAAGTGTCCTTAAAGGTCTTATAGAACTCAGATGTTAAGCCATCTGGACCGGGTGACTTCTTGAGGGCAAGACCATCAATAGCCACCCTGACTTCCTCTTCTTGGATCATCTCTGTCAAAACGTCAAGAGAGGGGTCTACCCCTGGTTCAGGGACGGTTTCAGTCAAGAAAGCTGAGGCCTTATCCCGATCTAGATCCTTCCTCCCCAAGAGGTGCGAGTAAAAGGATCTGACGACCTCCAGGATCCCTGATCTGGACCTTTTCAGGGATCCTGTACTATCAATCAGTCCTGAGACGATTTTACTATTCACTGACATCTTGCAGTTTCTGTAAGGGTCGGGCGAGCGGTACTTCCCGTAGTCCCTCTCAAAAACCAAAGATGCGTGTCTATCGTACTGGCACCTCAGTAGCAAGGCTTTCACTCTGGAGATATCATCACGACTACCTCCAGTCGAGACAAGACGTTCAAGTTTCTTCCTCAGGCCCTGGTACAGGCGATACCTGTCCAGACTCCTGAGGCTCGAGAGCTGGCGAAAGAATCTCGCAACCCTTTTTTTGAACATCTCCCACCACTCTGACTTACTGCTACAAAGGCCCAGCAATGGTACCTGGCTCTGAAGAAAATCCTCAAAGGACTGTCTTATTTCCGCTTCTTCCAAGAGAGACGAATTGAGCTTCCAGTAGCCTCTACCCATCCGGGGGGTCTCTGTAACATTCAGAGAAAACAAAATTAAACAGTGGTCGGAGAACTCCACCTCAACAACGGACACCGCTGAAGAGACGGCTTCCTCCTTTAAATAAAACCTGTCTATCCTGGACCTACAACTACCCCTATGATAGGTGAATCCCGCGTGGCCTGGTGTATGCCGGATGTGAACATCCACCAGGCGAGCCTCACTAGCTATACTATTCAGGGCGACGCTATCATAAGTCAGCTTGTCTCTGGAACCTCCCCTATCCTGGGGCCTCGTGACAGCATTGAAGTCCCCTCCAAAGACCACCTGCCGACTTGTAAAAAGATAGGGCTTGATCCTCATAAAGAGACACTTCCGATCCCACTTGGACTGTGGACCATAGATGTTAATAAGGCGAAGTTCTTGTCCCTTCATGAGGACATCTAGAATCAGGCACCTCCCCATTTCTAACTCAATAACCCGTCGGCATTCTACCGGTGCGGCAAAAAGTACCGCCACCCCGCTATACGGCTCGGCCGCAAGAGACCAGTAGGAGGGCCCATTCCTCCATTCCCTTCTGGCTTTAAATATAGATGACAGGTCTGTTAGCCTGGTCTCCTGCAAAAAGAAAATATCAGCATTAATGTGGGCAAAATAATCATAGGCCGCAAATCTAGCCGTATCTGACTTAATGCTGGCTACATTAATGGAAGCCAGCGTCAACGGAGAGGGTGCCGCCATCATGGGTGATTGAGTTAGACGGCTTTCTTTTTCCCACTATCCTTTCCATCCTGCCCGCCACCTTCCTCATCTGATGATGGTTTACCTCTCTTTAGTGAAATGGATGTATCCATGTCCCCTTTATTTACATTTTCCTCGTCCCCCGACTCTGGGCAGATCCTCCCCCCAAAGGAAATACGTTCCCCAGGGAGAGAGGATTCGACGTCCCCTGCAGGCCCCTCCGTCACTGCAACAACCAGAACCTCACCCTGTGCCTCCTGCACCTCTGAGGAGGAAACATCTTGGAGGGTTTGGAACCGGTTTGAGAGACCAATCAGAGGGAGGATGGTTGTACCTTCCTTTGGCATCTGGGGGGTGGGAGAAGATCTTACATCCCCCCTTTTCTTATTCTTTTTAGTACCCCGCTTGTGCTCCACCCATCTCCCACTATCCTCATCCGCGCTCTCACCATGGGAGGACAGTGAAGAGATGGCACCTTCTTCTTTCCGAATCCTCCAAATCTCCTCATCCAGATCACTGTCCCTCAGAGCCTCAGCAGTAAGATTGGCCTCAGGGATGAGATCAGAGGTCACCACAGTTGCGCAAGGCTCCTGAGACTCCCCCATCTCCCTCTCCCTTTGGCGCTTATCCCGACGCCTCAGTTGGGCTGGCGTCTTTTGCTTACTTTTCCTCCCTGGCTCTTTTACTCCTTCACCCCCGCCAGCTGCCCCCCCAGTAGATTCCTCCTCACGACCTTTCTCCACCGGGGTAACAACTGCGTTGGCAAAGGAACGAGGGCAGCGACTGAATGGGTGACCTAAGTCACCACACAGGTGACACCTAATCTCCACACAGGATGCAGCGAGATGGCCTATTTCCCCACACAATGAGCACTTCATCACTGTACACCTAGCACTGAAATGTGTGGGGTCACCGCACCTGTGACAGAGCTTAGGCTGACCCTGGTAGAAGACCTGGATTCGATCCCTTCCTAGGAAGGTGGCAGATGGTATATGGGTAACGGTGTTTCCTGAATACCTAAGTTTGACCATAAAGGTCCAAGCCCCTGACCAGATGCCATATTCGTCCCTGTTCTTTTTTGGGACTTCCACCACCTCTCCATACCGGCCAAGCCACGTCATGATGTCAATACAAGAGAGTGATTCGTTACGGGTTAAAACGGTCACTCTCTTGACGTTATTTTGGCGAGACACCACCTGAATGGCAAAGTCTCGCCAGCCGGGCTCATCCTTTACCAGCTCATAGTTCGACCAAAAAAGCTCAAGCCCCTCCGGCCGAACAAAGCTGATATCGAATTCAGGGGTACCAAAGGGATGTATCAAGGCAAAGATGTCGGCTGCCTTGAAGCTCATCCTCAGCAGGAGCTCAACAACTTTAGATCTTGGGGGACATGTATCACTGCCTCTCCACCTCAGACGGACCACATTCCTTCGGACACCACCCGGCCCGGCTGTTGGGAGAGACCACACAGTTTCCCTACCCCTTTCCTCTCGGAAGGCTGCAAGGCCATGCCTTTCTATCAAGAAAGACAGATCAACCTCCCTACCCTCTACATTGATTGTTCTCTCCCCTCTCTTTAAGGCCTGCAGGACACGTCGATGCAAGTCACCATCCCCAGGGCCCGAGGACGAGGAAAGCACCCCACTTCCCCCAGCGGCAACATTTGCATAGCTGCGTACAGGTGCTGCAGCCGCTGGGGGTGCAACTGGACCAGGCCCTATGCTCCCACCACTAGTCTGTGCCCCTTCACCACCCTCCTCCACATAATCCATACCTACACCAATACCACATGTCACACTGCCCCGACCACCCTCCAAAGCCCCAGACAGATTCCTCCCCACATTCACTCCTGCCTTCCCCCCAACATTAATTCCCCCATTCACACTGGGTGGACCGGTGTGTTCTGGGACAGAAAGAGATTTTGTACCATCAGCGTCATTGGGTACCAGGACCGGAGCCACCTCCACAGGACAGGCCACTGGTCCCTTTAGAAAGGACCGAACAGCCTGCCTGGACTGTTTAGAGGCAGCCCCTGCCCTATTTCTGCTGGTACCCTCTGCCTCATCAGTACTAGACTCCTCCGCACGATCTGGTCCAGCAACACCAATACAAAATAAAGGTTTAAGTCCAGTCTTTCTCTTGGGAGGCGAAGGCATCTTAGCCCCGGCAGCATCCCGACGATGACACCGCTGCCCCAAAGGAACAGCAGCGCCAGCGCCAAGCGCCACCGGAGCTCCCGCAGCTGACACCGGCACACACCCGCTCCCCCCTCCCGTCAGGGAGCGAGCTGATGTACCAGTGCCTTTAACGTCACTGCCCACCGCTGGGCCACCTCTCCTGCCACTGCCCGCCACTGGGCCAATATCACTGTCCGACCTTACGGCCGGTTCCTCACCTGCTCCACCTCTGCTACTGCAAACAGAGATGGAGCTTACCGCCATACTAGACTCCATACTCTCCCCATTCTCCTGCACTGAGTCCACAACAGAACTCAGGCTGGGCTGAGATATGGGGTTCACACAGTGAGCTGACCCTGAGGCCAGTTCGGGGGGCACAGGGAGGGGGGAATATACAAATGTTACCTGCTCCTGAAGCTTGGTGGTCTTTACCTTGGTCTTTCTCCCAGGCGCCTCCTCTGGTAACTCATCTCCGAATACGAAGTCCTGGAGGCGCCCTGGTGACTCCAGGAGCTGGATCTGGGCCATCAGCGCCCCTCCCTGGTAACTGGTGTTGCTTTCATCCCCCGAACCGCGGCTAGATGACAATGCTGCTTGCCCTGCAGGGAGCCCACTGTATGGGGTCTGTTGTTGGGGACCCCCGGGTGGATTCGGCTCAACATCACGTACCTCCGCAGCGTCTCCTTCCTCCTCCACCCGGCTCTCTGGCTGGAGCCCTCTCAGCCTTCTCTGCCTTTCTCTCTCTGTTTGAGCAAAACGATCATCATTCTGAAGTTTCTCTTTAAACGGCCCACTGTTCTCCAAAATAAAAGTTCTCTTTTTCACAATCTTTTTGATGTCAACTTTCAGACATTTCATTTTCGCTGTTAGCTCAGCCTTTTGCTGCTTAGCAGCAGTGTCCATCAATGCTTTTACAGCACATACCTCCTCCTGGAGCTTGTACAGCTGGTTTCTGGCTTCCTCATACCCACAGAGGCTTGCAGCAATCCGTAGGCCATAGGTCTGCCCCGTCTCTTGGGACCGCTGCACCCCCCAATCTTCCTCCACACCTTCATGGGCAGACAGCCTTGCTCCAGGAGGAGTGTCACTGCACAGATTTTCCTGGCTGGTTTCCACAGTTATTCCAGAACTTCTGGCACTTGTAGTTCCACAACTTGCTGTAGCCTTGCGGCTACCCTTTGTTACCTCAGGTTCAGGGGCGGCTGGAGAAGCATCGCTGCACCTCCTAGTAGAACGCCTCAGCCCTGGGACCTCTGATGGTATTCCCTCTGTTGGTCGCTGGATTCCTCTGCCCCCCACGGACCTGGTTCGGGGGGCAGGAGTTGGGACTCTCCTTGGCTCGCTCATGCCTGAAAACCTGCTCCCTCCCTGGGGAGGAGAGAGCAGGCCCAGGGGCAGATCTTCCTTGCCTGGAGCTCAGGAGCAGCAGCCTCGCACAGCCTCACACAGCAGGACCACACCCAAAACTAATTGGATCACCACTCCAGAGCTGCACTCAGTATTCTGCTGGTGGGGTCACTGTGTACATACATTAAATTACTTATTCTATATGATCCTGAGTTACATCCTGTATTATACTCCAGAGCTGCACTCACTATTCTGCTGGTGGGGTTCCTGTGTACATACATTACTTATCCTTTACTGGTCCTGAATTACACCCTGTAGATCTTTTATTTAAAAATATAAAACATAACAACAAACCAACAAAATAAAATAACTGTACAATATGTACAAGTGCATAAAAGTCCATTGGCTGGTCCAGCCTCACACTCACCAAACGCACCGCTGTATTATCCCCCACACGTGCAAACTAGATTTTCCCAAAAACACCACAATAACAACACTACAATAACAACACTCAAATTCAAAACTCATAATTTAACTAACCATAGCTAACATAACTATAACTATACTCTATATTACATTAACCCCCTGGTCCGGTTGCGTTCCCCAAAAATAAATGCACAAATAAATAAATACATAAATTAATACATACATAGATACCTACACCAAACACCAAAACATTTTTATATATATATATATATTTTTTTTTTTTTGGGGGGGCCCTGAGCTGGTCCCGCATCCCATGCCCCCAGTACATGATAACAGACGTCCATGAACCAGCCCAGGATTCATCCTGTATTATACTCCAGAGCTGCACTCACTATTCTGCTGGTGGGGTCACTGTGTCCATACATTACATTACTTATCCTGTACTGATCCTGAGTTACATCCTGTATTATACTCCAGAGCTGCACTCACTATTCTGCTGGTGGGGTCACTGTGTACATACATTACATTACTGATCCTGTACTGATCCTGAGTTACATCCTGTATTATACTCCAGAGCTGCACTCTACTCTGCTGGCCATCAGTGGTATCAGGAAACAAGTTTGGTCTCAAACACCTCTATGACTGCATCCAATTCCAATTACTTGGTGTAAAAAAAAAACACAACATAAGACAGCCAGAAATTTTTGAGGAAAATTTAGCTTTCAATCCTGCAAAATTATAAGTTCAGCTCTGGACTTTATTACAACATTTGTCATTAGAATTTAGGATTTAAAGGGGTTGTTTAACAAAACCATTTTTCTTTTAAATAAAATGATGCTAGAAAGTTATATAGATGCATAATTTACTTCTATTGAAAAATCTCAAGTCTTCCACTACTTTTCAGCTGCTGTATGTCCTGCAGGAAGTGTTATATTTTTTCCAGTCAGGGGTGCAGCTCTGGGGATTTGCTGTAGCTCTGGACAGTTCCTGACACGGACAGAGGTGGCAGCAGAGATCACTGTGTCAGACTGGAGAGAATGCACCACTTCCTGCAGGACATACATCAGCTGATAAGTACTGGAAGACTCAAAATTACAAATCTCTGGCACTTTCTGGCACCAGCTGATTTGAAAGAAAAAAAAATTGGTGAACAACCCCTTTAAATATTCAATTGTACAGTATTTTTTAATAGCTTTCAACTTTCTACTCCCAGCTTTATTTGTGCTCAGGAGCAGCGCTCTCCCCGCAGTCAGGTCCCACACAACAAAGCCAAGGTCACACTATCAGATACCGGTTCATGGAAGGCAGCACTAGATATAGTAATACATGATGCAACAGGGAACACGTTAGGTCAAGGAGATCACATGACCAGGACAATTATGAAATGATTTCCTAAATATTCAATAAGGACTATTACAGTTACTGTCCTTGCTTTCTGTCTTGCTGCAAAACTATTTGCCATTTAGGGTTCCAGAGATTGTTCATAAGTTATGCCGTGTCTGTAATATTTTTTGCAGTGGCGACATTAAAGGGGTTATCCAGCGCTACAAAAACATGACTACTTTTCCCCCTCTCTTGTCTCCAGGTCAGGTGTGGTTTGCAATTAAGCTCCATTTACTTCAATGGAACTGAGTTCCAAACCCCACCCAATCTGGAGACAAGAGAGGGGGAAAGTGGCCATGTATTTGTAGCGCTGGATAACTCCTTTAAGGCGTAACATGGTCTCTCTGGTGCCGCCAGTGGCTGTGTCGGGAACTGCAGGGCTGCTCAAACCCGCTGATGTTACTGCCAGACTTGTAGGAAGCCACACTGCAGCTTTGTGAGGTGGACAAATACTTTCTGCTCTCCATTAGTAAGAACAATGTAAAAATTTTATTTTAGGCAGGAGGACCCCTTTAAGATCCTTTTGCCCAGTCAGGACATTTCTGCAGCTCAGCATGGTCCATTAAGTCATTTACTGGGGCGACTAAAACAAATGTACACATCCCAGAAACCCGAATACTCCGGGATAACAATGATTCAATGTGTAATTATGGAGCAGATTAAAACAAAGTGCCGGAGTATTCCCCATTAATATTCGTGTTCTACAGCGACAGCAGCGGCAGCAGTGACAGCAGCAGCGTGTGCAGAAACCCAGATTCATCATGTAATCTATGAAGAGAGAGAAAATCACTTCTATATAGGAGAGATAAGGGAAGATTTATCAAGTGAAACTGGCTCAGTTGCCCCTAGCAACCAATCAGATTCCACCTTTCATTCCTCACAGACTATTGGGAAAATGAAAGGTGGAATCTGATTGGTTGCCGGGGGTGACTGAGCCAGTTTCACTTTACACCATGGGGGAGATTTATCAAACAAGCTGTAAAGTGAAATTCGCTCAGTTGCCCCTAGCAACCAATCAGATTCCACCTTTTATTTTGCAAAGAGTCTGTAAGGAATGAAAAGTGGAATCTGATTGGTTGCCGGGGGCGACTGAGCCAGTTTCACTTTACACCATGTTTGATAAATCTCCCCTTTAGTCTCCATGTAAGACCATACTGATCCTAAAGACTATTGCATAGTGGTCATGGCACATTTGTCTAGTCCAGGGATAGGGAACCTTGGCTCGCCAGCTGTTGCAAAACTACAACTCCCATCATGCCTGGACAGCCAAAGCTTTCAAAAGTATTCTCTCTACTCTCAAGTACTTTACTTATTCTTCTTCTAAAGTTCCGGCAGAGCACATTTCTACCCTGGGTTGGGACTCTCTCGACATCCTCCTCTCTACTTCTCTGAACCTCTTCTACCTCTCAGCACACAACTCAGTTAATCTCTCTCTAAACTCCCAGCACAGATCAGGTCGCTAAAGATTCAAGGATATAATCAATTCCTACTGTATATCACTGTACTAAGCCTTCCTGCAGTAAAGAAGAAGTTTAGTTATTCTAATTGGACTCAGTGGTTATTCACTAAGCACCTACACAGCCATTGCATCTTCCTTGGGTCATGTCCCCTTTCTGTGGGTGGCCGTACCAATAGTCTGGGTGGGTCACAACTCTACTCCGGACCACCAGGATAAGTACCCAAACAGCCCAGCAGGTTACTGACCACAGGAGAAAGGGTATAGCCAGCCTATCTAAAATAAAAGCAGGAGTGCCACCATACATGTGTGCCCAACCGGCACTGGCATCACCACAACCGAACATCTGGCTGAGCTATAATCCGACCAACCACCACAGTAGTGGCGTCACACGTTACCAGCTAGCAAGTAACCGGTCGAGTGTACACCACACTTAGATTTTTTTTTTCTAATCCTGAATAACCCTTTTAAGTAGATTTGTTCAATATGTAAACTGGTTCTTAAAGGTGACAAAATATTATTCTCTGAAAAAGCACACAGGCAATACAATAAGATAATTTGCACTTTAGAAGAGGATATAAAACATGAAACTATTTGCACTGAAGAATGAGGGGATAAAAGAGAGAGAATCCACCTAGATAAACACTGAGTGGAGTTGAATGCACTGGTGGTTACAGGGAGGTCAGGAGGATCTGACACATACACTCAGTAATCCGATCTTGTAATCACATCTTGCAATCAAGAATTCCATCATCACAAGTACAATAAAGTACAATAAAGTGTAACTCCGCCAAATTAATAAAATAAAAAAAAATCTATTCTAACTTATTGAAAGGTTATACCAGGGCGATTCTTCATTTTAGGTTAAACTGTCATTGATCACGGCTAGAGATGAGCGAACTTTCAGTGCATTCGAGTTCATCTGAACCCGATTCTCGACATTTGATTACCGGTGGCTGAAGAAGTTGGATACAGCCCTAGGGAGTCTGGGAAAACATGGATACAGTTTATGACCATGTTCACATGGTATAAGAGACCAGCCAGGTCATGGAGCGGCCGGTCTCTGAATAGATCAGTACCGTCCGGATGATCTTTATGGCCGTAGAGTTCTGATGCAGGCGCATCAGCGCCCGCATCAGAACTTCCAACTGCACGCTATGAAGCTTGCGGCCGCAGCCGCTCGCTCCATAGTGTGCACTGGCATGGATTTCTGCGGCCGCTATTCACTGAATAGTGGCCGCAGAAAACTGACATGTCAGTTGGTTGCGGCGCTGCAAGAGATCCCGGCCGGAGTGTATACTATGTGTATATGCTCCGGCCGGGATCCCATAGAAAAATAGACAAGGCCATTGTTGCAATCGGCAACAATGGCCGTAGAAATAGGAAAAAATACGTTGTATGAACATAGCCTATAGATGTATCAATAGTTCTCTGCTGCCCCCTCTGTCCATGTCAGGAACTGTCCAGAGCAAGAGACGATTTCTATGTGGATTTGCTGCTGCTCTGGACAGTTCCTGACATGGACAGAGGTGGCAGCAGAGAGCACTGTGTCAGACTGGAAAGAATACACCACTTCCTGCAGGATATACAGCAGCTGATAAGTACTGGAAGACTGGAAATTTTTTTTAATAGAAGTCATAAAAAAATCCGTATAACTTTCTAACACCAATTCTGAGAACTTGGAGAAAAAAATTCTCTCCGAATCCCCCTTTTTTTTTTTTTATAACAGCTTATTTTATATAAAGAATACAGCAGTCCTTTATATTCTCCACTTGCCATCTGATATATTTTTTTAAAATTAAATAGAACTTTTATTTCATGTATTCATAAGAATTCTATAGTGCATCCCGGACGAGCCCCCAAAATGTATCTCCACTTAGTTGTCACGCTTCCAAACCGTTACGGCCCTTCAGTTCACGTCGACATTTTAAAAATCATGCCGAGACCAAATGAGTAATCTATAGATAAAGGGGGAGATTTATCCAACATGGTGTAAAGTGAAACTAACCCAGTTGCCCCTAGCAACCAATCAGATTCCACCTCTCATTCCTCACAGACTCTTTGGAAAATGAAAGGTGGAATCTGGAGCCAGTTTCACTTTACACCATGTTTGATAAATCTCCCCCAAAATCCATATATTTTTTCTTTATTCCTTTGCAACAAAGCAGGATCAGTCCGGTTTTATACCATTCCAGATGAATCCACATCTCTCTAACAAGCACTCCCACACTGTGGCCGAGCAGGTTTGCAGAGGTGAAATGTTCTGCTGCGACAGGATTCTAAAAGGAACAGGAAAATACACCAGTCACCAGATCTCTGTTTCAATATTTGTTTTTCCTTCTTGACTTTTGCTTCATTGTGATCACAGGTTAATGTCGAGCACTTCTTAGAAGTCTCCTGCCCCTTCACTTTGGGCATGTAGTTCCGCAAGGCCGCACATCAATGTAAAAGAAGACGTCAATCAGAATCCTTAGAGAATTAACTCCTGAATATAATGCCTGTCCGCCGGCTTGTTCCCACCTGCATTTCTAAGAAAAAATTTGCAGGATTTTCACATAGTGGATTGCAGACAATGAATATTTCGGGTACGTCCTGTCATTAAAGGGGTTGGCCACTTTATAGTAAAATAGTTTAGTGTACAGTATTAGTAACTGTACTCACTGTATATACTGACAGCAGCTCCCTGTGTACTCACTGTATATACTGACAACAGCTCCCTGTATATACTGACAGCAGCTCCCTGTGTACTCACTGTATATACTGACAGCAGCTCCCTGTGTACTCACTGTATATACTGACAGCAGCTCCCTGTGTACTCACTGTATATACTGACAGCAGCTCCCTGTGTACTCACTGTATATACTGACAGCAGCTCCCTGTGTACTCACTGTATATACTGACAGCAGCTCCCTGTGTACTCACTGTATATATTGACAGCAGCTCCCTCAGCAGTGGCTGAGCTCAGCAGTGGCTGAGCCTGTATCCACTTTCTATAATCTGTCTTGGTGTCTCTGTTACTAGAGACAGATTTCCCCTACCAACAAACAGTGCACAGCAGATTGCAGGGAAGGGAGACACCTAGTGGCCAAGATTTAGAGCAGAAATCTGTTACTGGAGAACTTAGGGTGGCGCACCTTCGGCAAGAGGATGTGCCAGGCATTATTGGGGCATCTGTTGTCACATGACATGCTCTGTCGTAATTTACTCCAATGATGAAATGTTTGTGAATGGTGTCTGGTGAATGGTGGATCTATTGTTACTGAAGTGGGGAGAATCCATAGACCTAAACTATGTGACAGAATAAAGTTGTGGAAAACCCCTGACAGTCCTAGTACCCTTATTGACGTCTGGAAGAGGAACCGGAGGAGCGGTCTACATAGCTGGGTACATTCTTGTAAGAGCAGACAGACCCGTATTTACTTATCATGGAGCATATAACAGCATCCTCTATGAGTCTATCTCCTTCACTATCTAGGCACCCAAAGTATGTGATCAGTCAGCTACCGGCATTACTACGGCAGATACAGCACGGGATAGAAAATAGATGGTGACGCGTAGAATCCCGTACTCTCTGCACTATGGTCTAGACCAAGGGTAGGGAACCTTGGCTCTCCAGCTGTTGCAAAACTACAACTCCCATCATGCCTGGACAGCCAAAGCGTTAGCCCCGGGTCTAGGGCTTTCCAGCTGTTCCAAAACTATGGCTCTCCGCATGTCATACCTTGTTGGGATTTTTAGTTGTTGAAAAGCCCCAGGTTATTCCCCACTGCCATAAATCTGTCGCTTTCCAACAGATGCAACACTACAACTCCCATCATGCCCTGACATATGACAGATCCCCAAACATCACAGGTCATGTAACGGTCTGTTCATTGCACATAGGGCAGATTCTGTCTTGCCTGCCTGTGAGTGACTCCACTTCTACATTCTTCTCATACCTGTCCGCCAACACGTGCGGAAACGGCCAGGATGGAAAGTCTTCCGTGATCTTCTGACTCCGACAAGACGGAACATTAAGGCGTTCTTGTCATTCTGTGTGATAGTGTATGTCTGCCCAAACTGACCAGATGTGGGCAGCCCCGTGGTCGCTATACTGTATGGCCGGCGGATGGACAAACATGACGACCGCAAGGAGAACGTGCAAGAGAAATGCCCGTTTTATACATATGTCCGATATTGCAGATTCTTCACGTTCTTATCTAATACATAAGGAATAACAAAAAAAAAAAGGTTTTTCTCGGACTTTAATCTGCCTTTGATGGCAGTGTGTGAACATAGCCTAAGGCTGCGTTTTTAGCAATCCGTCATGCATTCATGTGCATCCATTTTGGTCCGTTTTTCCATTGACTAACATTATAAAAAAACAAGGGATCAAAACGGATGTTTGTTTGTTTTTTAACAGACACAAAAATGAGGTTGACTGCAATTTTGTGTATGTAAAAAAAAAAAAGAATCCTTTTTTTAAAAAAATGGAAGTCAATGGAAAAAAAACAGATCAAAACGGATGCACACAAATGCAGTTTTTTTTTCATCTTTTTTTCCCAAAAAACTGATGAAAAAAAAGCAGTGCGAACCTAGTCTAATATATTGGTGTTTTTTTTTGTTTTTTTTTTGCAAAATAAATGTCGCTGCATCTGGAATTACCTTTGTTCTGTTGAATTCTTTTTAAATCAGCTGGTGTCAGAAAGTTATATAGATTTGTAAATTACTTCTATAAAAAGAAATCTCCAGTCTTCCAGTACTCATGAGCCGCTGTATGTCCTGCAGGAAGTGGTGTAATCTTTCCAGTCTGACGCATTTCTCTCTGCTGCCACCTCCATGCCAGGAACTGTCCAGAGCAGTAGCAAAATCTTATAAAAAAAAAAAAAAAAAACTCTAAAAGATACAATCACCCAACAAACACAGGCTGGTTATTGCCAGTGATCGCTTCTGCGGCCCATAATTTTGATGTTGGAGTTAAAGGGGTATTTCCTTCAAAGAACTTTATGGAACATAAATAGGATGTGTCATTGGAAGCCACCTCTAGGACCCCTAACTATCTAGAGAGCAAAGCGACCAAGGTCACGTCAGCATCTGTGTTCCCCTACTGAGCAAAAAAATTGCTGAAGGTAACTAGATCTTTATAATGTAGATCAATGGGGGACGCGGCAATCAGTAAGTGATGGGGTATCCTAGAAGAATGCCACCACTTATTATAGCGGGAAACCCCTTTAATAAGTACCTGCCGCTGGTTGCGAGACTGTAGGGGTTAATGCTGTAGAGGGGCACGCTGGGGGTAGTAGTTTCACAATGCTGGCAGAATTACAGGTCTGGTACCATAGTGGTATACAATAGTCTCCTGCAGTGCGGAATGATCGGTATGTGTCCTAGAACTGATCTCACAGAACAATAGCCCACTTGTTCCCCGCCTCAGCCCCGGGAGGGAGCACACCTGATGTACAACTTCTCCTAGATATCATCTGTGATTCTCAAACCATTACCAGCCAGCCCCAAACCAGCCGGGACGTCTCATCATTCCGGGTCATTGAGGCCGAGAGATACAAGATGAGCCCCCGCCAAATCAAACTGGGAATCAAAGTCCCCGTTAATGGTTTACCATCAGACACGGATCTACAGGGAGATGGTCTGAGCCGTATCGGTTACGGGTAATACGAGACACAATTTATCCTCAGAAAAATTGTTTTTTTTTTCTTTCACATGAACAGTCTTTTAAATTGATATTTTTGTATTTCAAATTTTTATGAAGATCTTTTTTTTTACTGCACACACACTAAGTGGGGTCACAGTGCGCGTACAGTCAAAAAAAAAATCTTTATAAAATTTTGGAATACAAAAATATCAATGTGAAAGAAAAAAAAAACTGTACTCGGAACGGAGATAAGTGGTGTGCATTTGAATTTTTTTTCAAATCAACTCGTTTCAGAAAGTTATATAAATTTGTATTTTACTTCTATTTAAAAATCTCCAGTCTTCCAGTATTTATCAGCTGCTGTATGTCCTGCAGGAAGTGGTGTATTCTTTCCAGTCTGACACAGCGCTCTCTGCTGCCACCTCTGGGGCGAGCTGCAGTCAGACAGCTCTGGCTTATCCTTCCAAATGGTATAGTAGCAAACTTTCCCCTCGCCCGAACCCTATCCCTATTAACAGTCACCCTACTCTGTAGAGGGTTGGCTGAATCCACTCGCAGTGATGGGTAAGTATAAGATGTATAGGCACACCAAGCAGAATATTTTCTGATGGATTCAATGCTACCACCTATTACATGGTCACTAGAGATGAGCAAACTTACCGAGTTTTGGTTCGCATGAACCTTAACAAAGAGGCTTTGAATCCCGCTGCCTTGAGAAGGTGGATATAGCCCGAGGACTGCCTGGAAAACATGGATGGAGTGGCTGTATCCATGTTTTCTAGACAGTCCTTAGGCTACATTCACTTTCTTCAGGCAGCGGGATTCAAATGCCAATAGTAGCCCATTCATTGGAATAGGCACCCTCCACACAAATCACATTTCAGGTGCAGATTGGCCATTGTAGAAAAAATGGCCAAGGGCTGTAGAAGCATCGCTACAGAGGGTCCTAGCTAGAAGTTGCACCTGGATCCTTTTGCTTAAAGGGGTATTCCAGCTAAAAACTAACTTGTCTCTTATGCCCAGGATAGGGGGCAAATAAAATATTATGAGAGGGGGGGGGTCTCATGCTCCTACCCTCGGAGATCTCCATATGGGCCCCCTGCTACTTTCTTTTGAATAGAGCTGGATAGGAGTCAAGTTAGTCTTAAAGGGGTTATCCAGTGCTACAAAAACATGGCCACTTTTCCCCCTACTGTTGTCTCCCCTGGCACGGGGGGTGACAGGTTCCCTTTAAGCTCCATTTACTTCAATGGAACTGAGTTTCAAAACCCCACCCAAACTGGAGACAACAGTAGGGGGAAAGTGGCCATGTTTTGGAGCTCTGGATAACCCCTTTAAGTTGGAATACCCCTTTAAGAGAGCTTAAAGACCCCCCATCATGTAAGGATATATCAGTTTTATAAGAGTTAACATACATCTTGCAAATTTTACATTAATGCCCAAAATCTTCAATCTTCAAGGGTGATGTACGTTTTTCATATCTTCTACACCCTGGCCGAAGCTTTCTCCCAACCTCTCAGTGACGCCCCCTACTGCTTTTTTATATCCTCCATAGAAGTGGGGGGGGGGAAAGGAGTGCATATTTCTGGCTCCTAGAAATGGTTGTCACCTTTCAGCCAGTGGCCTAACTATGTCTGGTAGCAATAAGTGGCAGAAGATTGTGGGAAAGTATCGGAAGGAAACTAACATTTAACATGAGGCCTATACGCTGATCCAAGTCTTTAACTGAGCTCAGTCATCCGCAAGACTCCTTCACTATCCGGGCCCTGGAAGAGCAATTTCACAGCTCCGCGTACAATGGAAATCCCTGACTAAGCAATCCTGATAATTATGAGATGTTGGAGGAGCAATAATTACATATGGAGCCTCATATCCGCGTATACGTCAGTCCGACAGTCGTGCTTTGGGCAGGTTGGATAAGCTGGAGAGATTAAGGTTTAATGGATCCTCCTCCACCCACCACCAAATAGATAGATGTTAAAAGTCTGATGGCTCCTTAAAGGGGATATCCAGCGATACAAAAAAATGGCCACTTTTCCCCCTACTGTTGTCTCCAGTTCAGGTGCAGTTTGCAATTAAGCTCCATTTACTTCAATGGAACTGAGTTTCAAAACCCTGCCCAAACTGGAGACAACAGTAGGGGGAAAGTGGCCATGTTTTTGTAGCGCTGGATAACCTCTTTAATACGGAAAATGTGCTAGGGGAGTCAATAGGGGATATGGGGGGCTCCTAGGCCATGGACCCTGAGGGGGCCCAGCAGGCCACTGGTACTATTAAAGATGTGTAGAGCCTAGGTTTTGCATTAGGGCCTAGTTGTATTGACATCATGCTGCCACCATCCATATTACATTGTGTACACTGCTTGTATGGTCCAGTTGCCTAGCAACCATTTGACTTCCTGTCTAAGTCATACCTCCCAACCGTCCCGGATTTCGCGGGACAGTCCCGTTTTCGGGGTGCTGTCCCGGAACGGCCCCCCGTGTCCCGCAATATATGGCCCCAGCGAAAAAAACAATAAACCAGTAACTCACCTGTCCTCCGGTCCCAGCAGCTCCTCTCCCGGCAGAGCGTGCACTCCCGTCATCCTCCGGGGCGGGCAGCGGAGTACAAAGTCACTGACTGTACCGGAAGTAATTCATATAGAGGCTGCAGGTGACTTCCAGCACAGTCAGTGTCTGTATACCCCGCTGCCCGCCCCGGAGGATGACGGGAGTGCGCGCTATGCCGGGAGAGGAGCTGCTGGGACCGGAGGACAGGTGAGTTACTGTTTTTTTGTTTTTTCCGCTGGGGCCACACTAATGGGGGGTATTGGCTACTCTGTGGGGCGCTATATGGGGGCATTGGATACTATGTGGGGCACTATATGGGTTATTGGCTACTATGTGGGGCATATATGGGGGCATTGGCTACTATGTGGGGCACTATATGGGGGATTGGCTACTATGTGGGGCTCTATATGGGGGATTGGCTACTATGTGGGGCACTATATGGGGATTGGCTACTATGTGGGGCACTATATGGGGGATTGGCTACTATGTGGGGCACTATATGGGGGATTGGCTACTATGTGGGGCATATATGGGGGATTGGCTACTATGTGGGGCATATATGGGGGCATAGGCTACTATGTGGGGCTCTATATGGGGGCATTGG
Organism: Dendropsophus ebraccatus; assembly: GCF_027789765.1. Taxonomy (NCBI): domain Eukaryota; kingdom Metazoa; phylum Chordata; class Amphibia; order Anura; family Hylidae; genus Dendropsophus; species Dendropsophus ebraccatus. Next base: position 21,482,252 of record NC_091455.1, on the reverse strand, counting down.
CTACTATGTGGGGCACTATATGGGGGCATTGGATACTATGTGGGGCACTATGTGGGGGATTGGATTCTATGTGGGGCACTATGTGGGGGATTGGACACTATGTGGGGGATTGGACACTATGTGGGGCTTTATGTGGGGGATTGGACACTATGTGGGGCATATATGGGGGCATTGGATACTATGTGGGGCATATATGGGGGCATTGGATACTATGTGGGGCATATATGGGGGCATTGGATACTATGTGGGGCACTATAATGGGGGATTGGATACTATATAGGGCATTTTTGGGGGGATTGGATACTATATAGGGCACTATTCAGTCAGCAGCATGTGGTGACTGTAGGGGAGTGGCTATGGAGGGTTGCTATGGGGGCGTGGCTATGGAGGGGTGCTATGGGGGCGTGGCTATGGAGGGTCGCTATGGGGGCGTGGCTATGGAGGGTCACTATGGGGACCGCGGCGCACATGTCCCTCTTTGCTCTTTGCAAAAGTCGGGAGGTATGGTCTAAGTGACCACTATTTCATGCACATATCAGCCTGGTCACAGGAAGCTCTATCTACTATACAGTACACCGCTTTCCCATACAACACAGTCTTGTTTTAGGACCCTCCTCCTGCAGAGAATACTTAAAGGGGTTATCCAGGATTAGAAAAAGCAGTTACTTTTGTGCAAAAAGCACCACCCCCCTCAGGTTGTGTGTGGCATTACAACTTACTCTTTAATGGAACTGAGCTGCAAACGCACACCCAACCTGAGGACAAACCCTTTAAGCTGCACCACTTTGTACAGTAATATGCCAAACCCAATGAGAGTCAGTGAGGTCTCTGGGCGCCATTGGTGTCTGAGGTGCAATGGATCTGCTGGACAGAGCAGAACAATAGAACAAACAAAGTTGGTATGAACCCATTCTTAAAGGGGTTATCCAGGATTAGAAAAAGAATTTCTACTTTCTTGCAAAAACAGCACCACCACTGTCCTCAGGTTGTGTGTGGTATTACAACTCAGCTCCATTCACTTCAGTTAAACTGAGCTGCAAAATCCCAGCACCCTAACAAGAGTAGCACTGTTTCTGGAATAAATACGCCATGTTTTTCTAAGCCTAGATAACCCTTTAAAATATAAAAATATTTCCATGGAATACCCCTTTAAAGAGAAACTTCTAGCCTGATGGAAAACTCCCTTTTGCCCGCAGTAGGGCCACTCTTCTTTCATCCCATGAGTTTTACATTAGTGAAGTGTATGGGGGATTAGGAGAAATCATGATTGCAGGATAATTTATGCATGCTGGTAATCATTTTGAATGTGCAAATTGTAAAACAAATTAATTTAAAGGGGTACTCCAGCTAAACAACATTTCTTTCAAATCAAATGTTGCTAGAAAGTGCCAGAGATTTTTTTAATTTACTTTTATTTAAAAATATTCAGTCTTCTAGTACTTATCAGCTGCTGTATGTCCTGCAGGAAGTGGTGTATTCTTTCCAGTCTCACACAGTGTCTCTGCTGCCACCTCTGTCCATGTCAGGAACTGTCCAGAGCAGGGGAGGGTTTTCTATGGGGATTTGCTACTGCTCCGGACACTTCCTGACATGGACAGAGGTGGCAGCAGAGAGCACTGTGTCAGACTGGAAAGAATACATCACTTCATGCAGGACATACAGCAGCTGATAAGTACTGGAAGACTGGAGCTTTTTAAATAGAAATTAATTACAAATCTGTATAACTGTCTCACACCAGGTGATTTGAAAGATTTTTTTTCCACTGGAGTACCCCTTTTAAGGGGTATTCTTGGTCTATCCATGAAATGACTAGCAATGTAAGACGTACAAATACAATAAATACACAGATGACATGAACAGGACGGAAAGAGTACGGTAAGATGTCCAGTTCTTATTTCAGCTCCAAATCTGCTAATGCTGGATTCACACTGCGTTTTTGGCATCCGTTTTTTCATATCTTTTCTTTTTTTGCGTAAAACAGATGAAAAAAAACCCGGATGCATTTGTGTTTTTCCATTCTTCCATTGACTTTCATTATATAAAAAAAAAAGATCAAAAAGGGGAACAAAACGCATCAGTTTTTTTGGCGTACACAAAAACACGGTCATCACGTAAGTAAAAAAAACAAACAAACAAACAAACAAAAAAAACGGTTGTGTCTGAAACCGGTTTTTTTTATATACTCGAAGTCAATGGAAAAACAGATCCAAACATGCAGACAAATGCATCTGTTTTTTCATCCGTTTTTCAAGCGTTTTTTTTTTTTTTTGCATACAATGGATAAAAAATATAAAAAGGATTGCAAAAAAAAGTGTGAAACCCGCCCTAACGCATTTCAGTCTGATGTGGGCCTAAAACGCGTCAGCAGTTTGAACAGTTCTATATCTTAAACTTTTTTGCCTCTGGCCCTTCTGTGTTGTCCTTACCCATAATATAATCCATCGAGAATTTATTACAACCTCCAATAATCGCCACAAATCACTGAATGCAAACAAACACCAAGCACGCGCGTGCCGCAGATTTGTCTGCTCGCTGATATATTGATATATATGTCAGATATATGGCAGAAGTGTGAAGCAGATCATTCAGTTATGTAAGAAGAATGCTGAGACCCCCCCCGGGGAGGAATATGTACTCAGTACCAGGAATCCCAGCACTGAACTTGCCCCGGGCGATGGGGTGTAGAGTGACTGAACGTTATCGGCAGGTGCACCTGAACTTACGTTAAACCCTGCAGCAGGTCAATGACAGCCGCTCACATACTGTATGGGCGATAGCGACGTTCATTCACCCATAATAGCCCTTCATTGTCAGTACAGTTATCTTTATTGGGTGCACAGATCAACGGCACTCCTCCCGGATCCAGGAGAAATTAGATGGCTCCACCTTATATTATGAAATAGTAAGAAATAAGTACATAGAAAACTATTGATTTAGTCATCGACTGTTGCAAAACTACAATTCCCATCATGCCTGGACAGCCAAAGCTTTAGCTTTGGCTGTCCAGACATGATGGGAATTGTAGCTTTGGGCCGCGAGTTTGACCCTTGTGGTCTAACGCATTAAGTATACGTTAACCCTTACAAAAAATCTGGATTGCACATCTACCGTTTTATGTATGCAGCTCCCATGCAGCTTTATGATTACAGACCACACACCCATGTACACAGAGCCAGATTACAGGTACAGTATTGCGTGTTACAGTAAAAGAGGATATCACACCCTAAGCACTAATAGTCGTGTATTATCTACGCCACAAAGATATGCGGCTAATATACTGGTTATACTGCATGGGGAAAAAAAGCCATGGGGTATTGTCGAGAAAATCTGCAGAGAAAAGGTTTCTGTAATCTGAGTAATGGTAGTTATGTATTTCAGGTCTACTCAGCAACAACAATTAGAGAAAAAATAAATAAATAAATAAAATTCTTGATATATAAAGTACACAATGCAGGGAGCTGGTGCAAGAGACAAAACAAGTACTAGTGGTTAGAACACAATACAATACAAAGGACATAAAACATGCAATGCAGAACAAGTACTAGTGGCTATAACACAATACAATACAAAGGGAATATAACATACAACGCAGAACAAGTACTAGTGGCTAGAACACAATACAATACAATACAAAGGACATAAAACATACAATGCAGAACAAGTACTAGTGGCTAGAACACAATACAATACAATACAAAGGACATAAAACATACAATGCAGAACAAGTAGTAGTGGTCAGAACACAATACAGAAAGCATATAACATACCATAAAGAGAACATATAACAAGAAAGCATGCTGGGGACAAACTACCTACTGGGGGCACCTATATACTGGGGAAAACTACTTACTGGGGGGTAGCTATATACTGAAGAAAACTACTGGGGCACCTACATGCTGGGGAAAACTACCTACTTGGGGCACCTATATACTGGGGCAAACTACTTACTGGGGGAACCCATATACTGGGGAAAACTACCTACTGGGGGTACCTACTTACTGGGGGTAGCTATATATATTGAAAAAAGCTACTTACTGGGGGAACCTATACACTGGGAAAAACTATGTACCGTACATGGGGCACCTACTTACTGGGGGTAGCTATATACTAGGGCAAACTACTTACTGGAGGAATCTATACACTACTTACATGGGGCACCTACTTACTGGGGGTAGCTATATAGTGAAGAAAACTACTTACTGGGGACATCTATGTACTGGGAAAACTACTTGGGGGAAACTAAATACTAGGGGCACCAAATTACTTGTGGTAGCTATATACTGAAGAAAACTACTTACTGGGGATAGCTAAATACTGAGGAAAATACTCCCTGGGGGCACCTATATGCTGGATAAACTACTCACTGGGGGCACCTATGTACTGTATAAACTACTCATTTGGAGCACCTATGTACTGGGTCTAGATCTAGAGCACACATACAGAGTCTAGATGTTTGTTAGGCAGATTGTACGTGAGACGTGCCTAGATGAACAAATTATGACAGTCTTAGCCTGGATGAAGAAGGAAAAGAAAGAGGATGACTTGAATTGGAGATGTCCTCTGTGAGTCACTGGATATAACTGCACTGTAGTTACCCCCATACTGTGATAACTGTGTGGTGGTAATGTTGATCTGTGTACAGAGGTTCCTATTTAATAGTATGGAGATATACAGAGTAGGGGCACCTATATACTGGGGAAACTAAAGAGTGGGGACACCTATATACTGGGGAAATTACAGAGTGGGGGAACCTATACACTGGGGAAACTATAGAGTGGGGGAACCTATATACTGAGGAAACTACAGGATGGTGGCACCTATATACTGGGAAAACTACAGATAAGGGGCACCTATATACTGCGGAAGCTCCAGAGTGGGGGCACCTATATACTGGGGAAGCTACAGAATGGGGGAACCTATACAGAGGGTAACTACACAGTGGGGGCACCTTTATACTGGGGAAATTACAGAAAGGGGGAACCTATATACTGGGCAAACTACAGAGTAGAGGTACCTATATACTGGGGAAATTACAGAGTGGGGGAACCTATATACTGGGAAAGCTACAGAGTGGGGGCACCTATACAGAGGGTAACTACACATTGGGGCACCTATATACTAGGAAAGCTTAAGATTGGGGGAACCTATATACTGGGGAAACTACAGGATGGTGGCACCTATATACTGGGAAAACTACAGATAAGGGGCACCTATATACAGGGGAAGCTCCACAGTGGGGGCACCTATATACTGGGGAAATTACAGATCGGGGGCACCTATATACTGGGGAAGCTACAGTGTGGGGGCAACTATACAGAGGGTAACTACAGATTGGGGGCACCTATACAGAGGGTAACTACAGATTGGGGGGGTACCTATAGTAATAAATTATAATAGGCCCTTTTGGGGCCCTGAACTCCTGAGGGGCCCAATCGCCCCCCAAACAGACTTATGTTCAGTCATGAAAATTGCATAAAAATTGCTGCTTTTTACCACAATTTTGCACAAATCAGGGCAAAACTTCAGCCAGGAGACCATGCAGTAACATTAGAGAATATATTGAAGGACCTTATCATGTGACAATGATGTCACCACAGGTCCTTTACAAGCTGCATTATGGAGGAAAAAGACTTAAGTTAGTGCTGCCATAGTTACAGTGGGTTGGGGAGGCCCAAGCTTGGTGATCAGCCCGGGGGCCATAGTAAAGTTAATCTGCCCCTGAGCACCTATATATTGGGGAAGCTACAGAGTGGGTGCATCTATATACTGGAGAGGCTAAAGAGTAGGGGCACCTATATATTGAGGAAACTACAGATTGTGGGCAACTATACAGAGGGTAACTACAGATTGGGGGCACCTATACAGAGGGTAACTACAGATTGGGGGCACCTATACATAATAATAATAATTGGGGGCACCTATACAGAGGGTAACTACAGATTGGGGGCACCTATACAGAGGGTAACTACAGATTGGGGGCACCTATACAGAGGGTAACTACAGATTGGGGGCACCTATACAGAGGGTAACTACAGATTGGGGGCACCTATACAGAGGGTAACTACAGATTGGGGGCACCTATATACTGAAGTAAGCTGCCTACTAGTTTTTTAAATCTAATATTGATGGCCTCTCCTAAGGAACATCTCTGTCTATTCTATATCCCCCAGCACTTCCAATGTCAGGTTCTCTTCTCGATGGTGTAATTGATCAGTGCAAATTCCTGATGCGCAGCAGCAGTGTCATCCTTCTGGAGAGCTGTGTAGTGCCGCCATGCTCTGCTAAGCCCCCTCATTGGCAGCACAATGCAGAATACATGAGATACAGAGCGTGCACTGACTGGCAGGCTGTGACATGATATAAAAAGACAGTGTGACTGCATACAATGTGCCATTTCACAATGTGGAGGGAAGCAGATGCTCAGCATACCATTCCTTTCATTATCAACCAGCACCACAGATTAGACTGCATTGTGCAAGCACAGACACGCCAGCGGCCTCCCGCCATACACTGTACAGCATGCACGGAGGACGCCATCGCGTAGGAAACTATGACACACCGTGTCCTGGGGAATGCACCTGATAGAATGAATAAACGATGGAATAATAGAGAAAGAATAAAAAGTTTACCGATACCTGTATATAACAAAGTACCAAATCCGACATCACTACACCTGGCAATCTCAGCTCTGCTACACCTGGCAATCTCAGCTCTGCTACCCCTGGCAATCTCAGCTCTGCTACCCCTGGCAATCTCAGCTCTGCTACACCTGGCAATGTCAGCTCTGCTACACCTGGCAATCTCAGCTCTGCTACACCTGGAAATGTCAGCTCTGCTACACCTGGCAATGTCAGCTCTGCTACACCTGGCAATGTCAGCTCTGCTACACCTGGCAATGTCAGCTCTGCTACACCTGGCAATGTCAGCTCTGCTACACCTGGCAATCTCAGCTCTGCTACACCTGGCAATCTCAGCTCTGCTACACCTGGCAATCTCAGCTTTGCTACACCTGGAATAAGTGGAATAAAGTTGTTTTCATGCAGTGTTTACCGATATATACTGCAGTATATTAAGCCTATGGACAAAAACATTATGTTTTCTACAACTAGTGAACATACTCTAGTGAAACTATACTTAAAGGGGTTCTCCATGGACACTGGTCTCTTTTTTAGGTATAACACCCTGACCAATCTGATGACTGAATACAATGTGCACTGAATTATATCACATCTCTTAAATTGATTACCAGACACAGCGCCATACCTTTAGTAGTGGCTGTACTTGGTATTACAGCTTAGTCCCATTCACTTGAATTGCACTTGGTATAACCACTACAAAAAGAGGGAGCTGCAACCTCTGTTTTTCAACTGGGAAGGAGGGATTTGGACCCTCACCAGTCAAATATGGATAGGCAAACAATTGTTTAGTTCTGGAGAACCCCTTTAACTAAAAGGAGAACTAAAGGTTGCTCGAGTTCTTTTGATAACAAGGCAAGGGTTTCAAAATCTCACCCTTTGTCGTCAGTACAAGGCCAGTCTGACCAGATTAATTTCTTTTCTGGCTCCATCTCTTACCTTTAATTGTATACACTTCTCAATTGGTTGGACTTCCCAAAGGCTTCTTTAAGGTCCGTTTTAAAGTAAAGATTTTTCGTCCACAGGACCCGCAAACGAGCCCTGAGTGAGATCGGCATTCATTCAATCAGTGAGATCGGCATTCATTTGCATTGCCTATATATGGCACAACAAATCGAGAAGCCGGACTGCACGAACGATCCTTGTATCATTTGTGCAGCCATGGAAACTGACTGCACGGATATACATATATCTGTGCTGTAAGTTTTCAGATCACACAGTAGTGTATACTTACCATTACTTCTGTGATCTGGCATCCAGTTCTCTGGCTCCTCTGTCCAGATGCTGTATTTTTAGGCCCCGCCTCCACCGGCTGTTAATCATTCTGGGGTCCCCTTGTCCAATTAGATTTATCAGAAAAAATATCTATATAGTGAATTGGGGCTAGAGTGTATGCTGAGAAATTCTTCTAGGCCCTGGCCTGAGGCCAGGACCTTGTCAAGGGACTGTTCCTGATTTTTTTTATGTCTGCTTATACTCACAGCAGCACAGGTGGTAAGTATATACTGCTATGTGATCTGGAAACTGACAGCACAGATATATACAAATCCATGCAGTCAGTTTGCCTTCATCCTTATTGGCCAGACACAACCCTGCATACAGAGGAAGATGCGTGACCAATGGCAATACATTTTATAGCCTGCTCTAGCAGATTTGAAAGGAACAGATGCCGTTTGAAATATGAAAGTCAAGGTCACATGACTTAGATACAGCAATAAAATGTGTGGATGCAGCAGAGCCGGGATGAAACAGATGACACTGCAGTGATAGTGATGGTCAATGTGCTTTTTATGGGGAAAAATATTCATCAAGAATGAACACGTTTTCCAAGTCAACATGCTGGACCCTGATAAAGCATTTATAGCCTCTCGATCTTATATAGTGCTCTAATATACAGAGATCTACCCTGGTAATAGCTTCCCTATAAGCACCCTATGCAGCCATGACATCATATCCCAGAGAGACCAAAATAACAAAGTTTTCCTAAAAATGTATGTGCGGTGAAAGAAAAATAAAAAAAGCGCAGAAATCAGCAAGAATCACAGCAATGTTTTTGGCAAACTTTTTATGAGTTTAATGCAAAAGCAGAAAAGCCATTAAAGTTCTTAAATAATTGAGCATAAAATCATAAAGTTCTATTAAAGGGAAATCCCCCCCCCCTCCCCCGCCTAGGTGATAATTGTCCTAGTATTCACCTAAGAATCCCGAGCTCGGCAGAAAAGGAAATTGTTTGGGAATTGATGAAATTCCTCGGTGGCTCTCGGGCAGAGTAAAATGTCTTCATACTATATTGAATATAAAACCCTGCGGTATTTCTGCAAAGCAGCCAAAATGATTACAAGAGGGACAAGAACAGGTTCAGGAGAAGGACAAAAAGTTTTGCTCACTCACAACCACAACTCATTAGGAATGGACATAGTGGGGTTGCATAGGATGAGAAAAACATGGCTTTTTTTTTTTTTTACTGAAAACAGCACCACCTCAGTCCACAGGTGGAGTGTGGTATTGCAGCTCAGCCCAGTTCTACAAATGATCTAGTCGTCATGATCCTATAAAATATTTAATTTAATCCATGCATCCACCCACTCCTAAATTCATGTTCTCATATACTATAGAGCAGGGGTACTCAACAACTTTTAGTGAAGGTCCACTTACCGGGGTCTATTGTCAGGTTAAGGTCTGAGCTAAACATCATTAGTAAACGTCTTGCGCTCGCCCAGTAGTATATAGCCCCCCTTGCTCCCACAATAGTATATAGACCCTTGTGCGCTCCCCTAGTTGTATATATACCCCTGTGCGCTCCCCTAGTAGTATATAGTCCGTCCCCCTGTGCGCTCTCCCAGTAATATATAGCCCCCCTGTGCGCTCCCCCAGTAGTATATAGCTCCCTGTGCTCCCCTAGTAGTATGTAGTCCCCCTCTGCACTCCCCCAGTAGTATATAGTCCCCCCCGTGCGCTCCCCAGTAGTAAATAGTCCCCCTGTGCACTCCCCCAGTAGTATATAGTCCCTCTTTGCGCTCCCCCAGTAGTATATAGCCCCCCTGTGCACTCCCCCAGTAGAATATACCCCCCCTGTGCGCTCCCACAGTAGTATATAGCCCCCCTGTGCTTTCTCCCAGTAGTATATAGACCCCTGTGTGCTCCCCCAGTAGTATATAGACCCCTGTGCACTCCCTCAGTAGTATATAGCCACCCTGTGCACTCCCCAGTAGTATATAGCCCCCTGTGCACTCCCCCAGTAGTATATAGACCCTCGCTTTGTGCTCCCCAGTAGTATATAGCCCCCTCTGTGTGCTCCCCCAGTAGTATATAAACCCCCGTTATGTGCTCCCCAGTAGTATATAGCCCCCATGTGTGCTCCCTCAGTAGTATATAACCCCCCTGTGCTCCCCCAGTAGTATATAGCACTCCTGCTGTGTGCTCCCCCAGTTATTTAGTCCCCTGTGCTTCCCCTCTGACAGAAAGAGACCTATCAGCTGTACTGACAGTGTTGCTCCTGCACGGTAACTATGAGCGTTCGTTACGAGTGCTCATAGATACTTTGGAGAGGGGAGCAGCGCTGCTCAGTATACAGGTATACTGAGCTGCAGCAGGGCTCTAAACAGCTGGCCCCCGCAGTCCGCGTTTGGACCGCGGTCCGCCAGTTGCTATAGAGCATGGAGTAGGAAACCTTTGATCTCCAGCTGTTGCAAAACTACAATTCCCATCATGCCCGAATAGGTAAAGCTTTAGCTTTGTCTGTCCAGGCATGATGGGAAATGTAGTTTTGCAACAGCTGGAGAGCCAAGGTTCCCTACCCCTGTTATAGATGCTGGGACATCAAGGTCAATTGGAAAAACACAATTTTACTAACAAAGGTGGTGCTGTTCTCTTAGGGGAACACCCAATCTCCTTTGGTTTTGCTCTGGAAGACCATTGGCAATCTCTCAGGAAAGTGAAACTGAGAACATCAAGCAAAAAGTTTGAAAACAGCAGCCACATCATTCCAGAAGTTGCAAATAGATGTGGTTCCCCTTTAAATTTAAGGGTGGTTCCCCTCTCAGTAATAGCTAGTCATAGGTTAACTATAAGATTGTAGAACAAAAAAATGGGTTGCTTCTTTATTTTAATGTTGTACCTATTAAAGGGGTTCTCCAACGGAAAAGAAAATTTCAATCAACTGGTATCAGAAAGTTATACAGATTAGTAATTCACTTCTATTTAAAAATCTCAAGTCTTGACGGAAGTTGTATATTCTTTCCAGTCTGACACAGTGCTCTCTGCTGCCACCTCTGTCCATGTCAGGAAATGTCTAGAGCAGGAGAGGTTTTCTATGGGGATTTGCTGCTGCTCTGGACAGTTCCTGACATGGACAGAGGTGGCAGTAGAGAGCACTGTGTCAGACTTGGAAAAAGACACCACTTATTGCAGGGCATACAACAGCTGATAAGTACTGGAAGACTTGACATTTTTAAATAGAAGTCGTTTACTAATGTATATAACTTTCTTGCAACAGTTGATTTGAAAAATAAATAACTAAATAAAAAAAATACTTAAAAAGAGAGCACAGAGGATGAAGGTAACAGACATCCCTTCATCCTCAGCCCCCCGTGCCCACTAGGGAGCTATCAGCAGGTTAGATTCATCTACCATTTAAAAGGATTGTCCAAAATTTCAAAAACACGGCTACCTTCTTCTAGAAGCAGCATCACCCTTGTCCGAAGTTGTGTGCAGTACTATAACTAAGCTGCAATACCAGATACAACCAGCGGACAGGTGCGGCACTGTTTGTGGAAGAAAGCAGCCACGTTTCTCCAGTCAAAAAAAAAAACTCCTATAAACCTTCCTATGCAGACTCTGTCCCAGTCTACACGGCAAAGCTGACAAGTGATCTGGAAAAAAAAAGAAACAAAATTGGCTTGTTTTATATAGAAAGTCACCCAATTTTTTTTTTTTTTTCATAAAAACCTTAAAAGTTCCTATTGTTTTCTGAGAACACGTTCCCCTTTAAAACTGTTCTATAATAAGAAATAGAGGGATCAGGAATGGATTACAATCTGGAGGCAAGAAACATCCATAACCACCATAAACAGAGTTTAATATCGCCCCCCACCCCCCCGGAGCGGCATTGTCGCCCTCCAAAAGTTTAATGTGTCAGCGGGAGTAAGCTGGGAGATTGGCAGGAAGCGCTGAGCTCCATAAAAGCTGAAAATCCGCAGGCTTCCTACTACATGGGAGTAAGCTGGCTGCAGAGCACGCTACAAGTCTACTACAATGGCTGGGGATCAGCAAGCTGCGGCCTGCCCCGCCGCACCGCATCAGCTCCCATCAATCCATGGAAAACATTCAGCCCAAATGCCAAGTCCCAAAATAAGAACGGCCAAAAAATGACAATTCACAAAAGGTCACGGTTATATCCTGTACACAGTATACGGCCCTGATCCTATTCTATATACATACATATACATAAATATATACCTAAATATTATAACTTTTTGTTTGTTTGTTTTTTTATATAGTTACATTTGTAACAAATGTTCAGTTTTTTATTGAAAAGGTTCCGGAATTCGGGAACAAGAGTCATGGTTAACGGGACGAGGGGGCGTGGCTTATGTGCGGCAGCGCTGGTCCCGTCCAGAACTTAAAAACAGAGCTGGATTGAAATTAGCACTGACCCCGTCTAGTTTCCCGCTGGTGTCCGTCATAACCGGACAAGAAAATATTTCACATTATGTTTTTTATCTGTTTATCTGTGGGAGAATCCAACACAGATGTAAATGAAGCCTAATACCGCCATATAGAGCTTACATAATACCAACATATAAAGCTCACATAATACCGCCATATAGAGCCAACATAATACCACCATATAAAGCTCACATAATACCGCCGTATAGAGCTTACATAATACCGCCATATAGTGCTCACATAATACCGCCATATAGTTCTCACATAATACCACCATATAGAGCTCAGAAAATACTGCCATATAGAGCTCACACAATACAACCCTATGTCGACCAAATAATAGGCACTGTTAAAAAAAATATATCTTAAAAGTTCTCCTGATACCCGCATATAATCCCAACATACTGCTTTTATTCAGTTCCCACATAATATCCTACATCCTCGTTCCTGAGATTCTCACCCTAAGCAGTCGCCCAGGTTGTGACCCCTTTAAGATCATCCCTTAGCCTGGGCATGTGCCAAATTCAAATGCCCTTCTAAAGCCTCTAAATATTTAAATCTCAAATCCATAAGCTCCACCCCTGCTTAGCTTGGACACACCCCCAGGGATCCATTACATGGCTACATGCACTATATATATAGCTCCTCAGACCGCCTGTATAACAGATTGTACTAGAGAAGGCCAGAATGATTCTTGGCTTCCTGGCAGTTACTATTTTGGGGGGTCCTGGCCTGACATGATATATAGCATGGGGGGGGGGGGGGGGGGACACTTCAGTCACTGGTCATAACTTTGCTAAGGAATCTCAATTTAGGACACTGTCCCTTTAAATACAGGCAAAGTGTAGGATGTTTGTAATGTGTGAACTGGGGTGGATAACAATACCCCTACAGCGGGTTTCTGTCCGGCCCATCCCCTATAGTACTGTCATGTGCAGCATAGGGACACACAGCTCTGCTCTACCTCCATACAGCACCTCATAGCTCAGCTTCCTGCTCTGTGTGACAGGGGGGGGAGGAGCTTGGCCTTAACCAAAGTGACAGCTGAAAGTTTTACGTTCTGATCTGACAGCAGTATGACTGCCGGTAATGACATACAATCCGCACACACAAAGAAGCAGCTGCTGCAGAACATCTCTATATTAATGTATATATACGCATCATAGAGTTATATACTGTAAGATCTATAGACACCTGATACAGCTGCTGCAGAACATCTTTACAGTTATATATATACGCATCATAGAGTTATATACTGTAAGATCTATAGACACCTGATACAGCTGCTGCAGAACATCTCTATATTAATGTATATATACGCAACATAGTTATATACTGTAAGAGCCACAAACACCTGATACAGCTGCTGCAGAACATCTTTACATTTATGTATATATACGCATCGTAGAGTTATATACTGTAAGATCTATAGACACCTGATACAGCTGCTGCAGAACATCTCTATATTAATGTATATATACGCATCGTAGAGTTATATACTGTAAGATCTATAGACACCTGATACAGCTGCTGCAGAACATCTTTACAGTTATATATATACGCATCATAGAGTTATATACTGTAAGATCTATAGACACCTGATACAGCTGCTGCAGAACATCTTTACATTTATGTATATATTACACTTGTATGTAACATGTGGTAATGGACAGTTTTGGTTACTATGAAGTATAGTGCTGGTACATGTAGTGCTCCAATACCCACACAGCAGCAGCAGCTGCTGCAGAACATCTTTAAATGGAACAGCAAACTGTCAGTTATCATCCAGCATGGTTACAGCAGTCGGTGTGTACAGCCCGAACTCAACATATACAGATTGCAGTCACTTATTTAGTAACGTCTACCGTATCTGAGAGGCAGCTGCTGCAGAACATCTTTAAATACAGGACTGGCGACTATAACTTAGTATGGATATAACCTGTTCTGCCTGTGATCTATATATCTATATATACATGATCTAGTCCCATGTAAACTAGTATAAGGATCAGTGCTCTGGAGCAGCTGCTGCAGAACATCTTTGAATTCCAGACTGACAGTCACAGTTCAGCTTGGTTACTGCCTATGCAGCCTGTAAGGGTAGAAATATACTTGTAAAAGGATCACTGCTCTGAGGCAGCTGCTGCAGAACATCTTTAAATGCTTAACTTGACAGCTATGGTTCAGAATGCTTACAACCTATGCAGCCAGTCATGGTGACATATCTATATCTATGCATATATACCATCAGAAAGACCAATGCTCTGAGGCAGCTGCTGCAGAACATCTTTAAATGCCCAACTAACAGCTACAGTACAGCATGGTTACTAACTATGCAGCCAGTCATGGTGACATATGTATATAAGCATAACTTAGTCACATAGATACTAGTAGAAGGATAAGTTCTGAAGCAGCTGCTGCAGAACATCTTTAGATGCCCAACTGACAGCTATATAGCCTATATCTATGCACAACATATATACCATTAGAAAGACCACTGCTCTGAAGCAGCTGCTGCAGAACATCTTTGAGTGGTGACTTTCTGCAGCTGTCTACCCTCCTGGCTAAGCTGTCCACCTGTCATTGCCCCCCTGCCCATCAGCCAGCACTCACCCTCCAGGCTAAGCTGCCCACCTGTCATTGTCCCCCTGCCCATCAGCCAGCAGCCCTCACCCTCCAGACTAACCACCTGTCATTGCCCCCCTGCCCATCAGCCATCAGCCCTCACCCTCCAGACTAACCACCTGCCATTGCCCCCCTGCCCATCAGCCAGCACTCACCCTCCAGGCTAAGCTGCCCACCTGTCATTGCCCCCCTGCCCATCAGCCAGCACTCACCCTCCAGGCTGCCCACCTGTCATTGCCCCCCTGCCCACCAGCCAGCACTCACCTCCATGCTTGGCTGCCCACCTGTCTTTGCCCCCCTGCCCACCAGCCAGCACTCACCCTCCAGGCTAAGCTGCCCACCTGTCTTTGCCCCCCTGCCCACTAGCCAGCACTCACTCTCCAGGCTGCCCACCTGTCTTTGCCCCCCTGCCCACCAGCCAGCACTCACCTCCATGCTTGGCTGCCCACCTGTCATTGCCCCCCTGCCCATCAGCCAGCATTCACCCTCCAGGCTAAGCTGCCCACCTGTCTTTGCCCCCCTGCCCACCAGCCAGCCAGCAGTACTCACCCTCCAGGATCACCTCCCTGCCAGCCTTTTTCAGTGCCTGCACAGCCTCATCGTGAGTGGCATCCCTCAGGTCCACCCCATTGACAGACAGGATGGCATCTCCCACGTACAGGGACTGGGTCTGATCCGCTGCCAGCCCCTTGAAGATCTTGCTGATAAGGATGGGCATCTTGTTCTCCTTGCCCCCCTTGATGCTGATGCCCAGCCCCCCCAGCTCCTGCTTCACCACCTTGACTGCCCTCTTCTTGTTGGCGATGGCCTCGGGCACCTGCTCGGGCAGCTCGGTGAGGGCAGTGCGGACCCCCTTGGGGCTGCCAGGCTCCTGACCACTCCTGTACGAGCCATTGCTGATGCCATTGGAGTTGATATCCTCGCTGCTCAGCACCAGGGACTCGTCGTATAAGTTCACCCCAACTTTGTGCCATCTCTCCCGCACCAGCACCTCCAGCCCTCCGCTCCTGTGCCCGCGGGCGCCCCCGGCAGCTGCCGCTACAGCCATCCCGGCCGCATCGTCCTCCTCCAGGACTTTACTCCGACTTCTCACACTGGGAAATAGTTTTAGTGCCAACTAATGGCTTCTGCCTCCTGATCCCCAGCGGGGTGGAGCAAGAGAGCCGGGAAACCCGAGAAGAGCTGAGCAAACAAAGCAGAACAAATAATGCACAGAATCATCTGCTGGGTGCAGTGGGCAGGGGAGGTGGGAGGCAGGCATTGCACAAGGTGGCCAGCCCGGGCAGCACGGGGTTAACGGGGGACGCGTCCTGATGCAACACTCTATCCATTGAAAAAAAACACACACACCGTGCGGCCGGGGACTGGGAGACGGCGACATCTAGTGGACGTTCTGGTTATTACAGCTCGTGCAACTTGGGGAAAACTTTTTTTTTTTTAATTTGTAAATATTGTTCTCTGATACTTTATACAGCGTATCCAGTGACGTCATACATGGTTATATATAAGCAATACATTGGGTGAGAATAGTAGATTATATTGTGTATCAACAGTGCTATAAAATACCGTAAATTGACGGCATGCTGGGAGATGTAGTTCTGCAGCAGGTGGAGTGCCTTATGTTGAAACAATAATCATAAAAATAATAATATATTTATTTGTATAGCGCCAACAGATTCCGCAGCGCTTTTTTTTTATGCATACAGTACAGAGGTACATGAAACACAGTTAAATAATTAGAATAAATAAAAAATAAAATAAAAAGCACTGCTTTAGAGGATGATACAGGGATGATACAGGCCTATCATACAGCATATAAATGCCCCTCTATGTCTGTAAAGTATACAATACTGACCAGGTACTGTTATAGAATTATAAAAAGTTCTGTTGTAGTACAGTAATTAGTTGCACTTCTCATGGACTATGCCTTGGGCAGTTCCTCTGTTAGGGTGCGTGCACACTACGGAATTGCTGCGTATAACCTGCGGCGTATTCCATCGCTCGTCCCCGCACGTGGCGGCGCGCATTTCCACCTGTGCCATAGACACTATTCTATGCACAGTCAGATTACGCCTTCCACCAAAAGAATTGACATGTCACGTAATCCGCCCATGCATAGAATGCATGGGTGCGGCTACGAGCGCCGGAATACGCCGCGGGTTATATGCTGCAATTCCGTAGTGTGCACGGACCCTTATTCCCACTGAATTATTCTTCTAGTGCGAGGGGCATGTTCCTCCACACTGAGGAATCTGCGCGGAGAATATCCAGCGGGTTCCACCACTCACCCCCAGGGGCTCCCGCTCGCATGTCCGTCCGTCCCATAGACTCCATTCTATGGTCAGGCTGATTTTGCCTGATTGACATGTCAGTTTTTTGGACCGACAGCGAAATCAGCCCGAGCATAGAATGGAGTCTATGTGCCGGGCGGATATTGCGAGCAGGAGCGAAGCCCACAGGAACTTCTCAGCGCGGATTCCTCAGTGTGAACGCACCCTTAGGCTATGTGCAGACATCACAAGAGACCGGCCGCTCCGTGACCCGATTGCAAGAACGGCCGTACGTTTACGAAAGGATACGCTGTGGGAACATAGCCTTACAGTGTCTAGTCATTGCAGACAGTATCAGTCTGTGTGTGGCTACATCTTACCGACAAGGAGCATGGCGGCAGCGCCCATCTGTCAGTCAGGATTGGGTTACATTATGGCACTACCACAGTCCACTCCATTGCAACTCTTCATCACAAACTAGAGAAAAAGAATATAAAGGGGGCGTGGCTTGAATGTGGCAACATTATGCAGACTAATGTATGAAAAATGCACCAAGATGTAACCAAGATAAGTCCAGTGCACTTTCTCATTATTCCTCTATGGGGAATATAGGGAGCGGAACTGACATTGGCAAAGCCCCCCATAGCCGGACCCTTATACTTGAAGGAGTGTCTCTATCTATCTACATTTTGAGCATTTATGTTTAAAATCTATTAAATCCGAGATAGGGAACCTTGGCCCTCCAGCTGTGGCAAAACTACAACTCCCATCATGCCTGGACAGCCAAAGCTTTAGCTTTGGCTGTCCAGGCATGATGGGAGTTGTAGTTTTGCAGCAGCTGGAGAGCCAAAGTTCCTACCCCTGCATATAAATAAATCTCTGCCTCTGCCCCCGGTCACTTGTTCGGCCTCCGGCCATATTAGACTATAATTAAGCGTCCTGTGAAGTTTCGCATTCACATTGAAGGAAACATTTACAGCCGGTAATGAATAGCTCGAAGCCTCTTCATGTCCGTGAGCCGCCAGTAATAACGGCCAATCCCCAAACTTTGATTTCTGACACTTGACCAGATGTTTGTTAAAGACGTTGTTAATAAAGGTGGTTTAATTGAAGTCTTTTTATTGTTTCATTTAACTTTTGTGCAGGTTACTTATATCATTAGGCCAATGGCCTCCTGTGAGGTTATAGGGGCACCGAGTGTACGAACGTTATATATATATAGACAGGTATGTAGATGGAGCAGAGCTGAGTGGGTCATGTGTCTCTTTGAAACCACTAAGAGGAGAAGGTTGCAGTGCTAGTTCCGAGGCCATTTTCCCACTGTAAATTTCTTTTTTTTTTACGTTATATATTATACGGTTTCTTTGGAAATTATATGTATATATTTCAAGGGGTACTCCAGCCCAAAAAAAAAATATGTAGATTTGTAATTCAAAAACCTTAAGTCTTCCAGTACTTATCAGCTGCTGTATGTCCTGCAGGGAGTGGTGTATTCTTTCCAGTCTGACACAGTGCTCTCTGCTGCCACCTCTGTCCATGTCCTAACCGTACAGAGCAGTAACAAATCCCCATAGAAAACCTCTCCTGCTCTGGACAGTTCCTGACATGGACAGAGGTGGCAGCAGAGAGCACTGTGTCAGACTGGAAAGAATACTCCACTTCCTGCAGGACATACAGCAGCTGATGAGTATTGGAAGACTGGGGATTTTTAAATAGAAGTATATTACAAATCTATATAACTTTTTGATGCTAGTGGATTCTTTTCCACCGGAGTACCCCTTTATTCCTTGTAGAGAAGAACCATCACTTCTCGCCAGACATATAATTGGAAGATACTTTGACCCCAATGCAAAATCTGAACAGGGCCCTCACTTACCATGGCACCCAGTCAGGCAGCAGGATAGTGACCTCTACACTTCTCCTTCCAGCTCTTCCTCCATCATTGGACTAAAGTTTCCATAAACGGAAGAATCCATTTAAAGGGGTTATCCAGCGCTCTAAAAACATGGCCACTTTTCCCCCTCTCTTGTCTCCAGGTCAGGTGTAGTTTGCAATTAAGCTCCATTTACAATGGAACTGAGTTTGAAACCCCTCCCAATCAGGAGACAAGAGAGGGGGAAAAGTGGCCATGTTTTTGCAGCTCTGGATAACCCCTTTAAGACGGATAACCAGTTTCTTCTGAGAACCCTTTCTTTGCTATGTGAGTGGAGCGCAGTGACTGCACCTGAGGCATTGTTCTCCATAGCTGGAATGTAGATGACTGTAACCCCTGATATCCTAGTGCCCGCTGTTATTACATTCCCTACATACCTCTCTATCATAGCCGTATCTGTTATTATCCGCAGGAAGTGACATCAAACGTCCGGACCGCAGACCGCCGCCATCTGCATAACATTCTCTACATATCAGTCCTGACGGCGGCCGCCTCATATAGAAGGAGGAGGAATAAATCCATGAAAAAACTAATTTATGGGACACAAATTGTCAGTCAGGGAACGGGGGCCATGGGACGGCCCTGCGACCCCCATGCCACAGGACCAGACCCAGAAACACCAGAACCCGGCCAGCACCGCCGGCGGAGAAGGTCGCCCCCAAACAGCACAAGTCTGGATGAGGTATTTTCTCCGTGTATTGCACTCCTCCTGGTGAGACCCACATGACCGCAATTAGCAGGAGACACCTGAGTGCACATGCTTTTAATCCCTCCTGTCTTTTCCCATTCTGTTTGCAGCAGCTATGGTGAGCGCAATACCTCATCCAGACTTGTGCTGTTTGGGGGCGACCTTCTCCGCCGACGGTGCTGGCCGGGTTCTGGTGTGGTGTTTTTGGGTCTGGTCCTGTGGCATGGGGGTCGCAGGGCCGTCCCATGGCCCCCGTTCTCTGGCTGTGCATGCCTGCGGGGTTGGTGGCCACTGACCAGCACAGTGTGGACTTAGTGTCGGGACCCATGTGTATCAGATACCGGCACGAGGTACATGGGGCAGTATGGCTTGATCAATTCATACACAAAATTCTGATGTGTTTTTTATTTAGCCTAGCGGCACTAGTATCAGCCATAGGTGTGAGGTGCAGCACTCTGTTTCTTCCCTGAACAGCATTATAGTAGTTATATTCTTGTATATAGGAGGCAGTATTATAGTAGTTATATTCCTGTATATAGGGGGCAGTATTATAGTAGTTATATTCTTGTATATAGGGGGCAGTATTATAGTAGTTATATTCTTGTATATAGGAGCAGTATTATAGTAGTTATATTCTTGTATATAGGGGGCAGTATTATAGTAGTTATATTCTTGTATATAGGAGCAGTATTATAGTAGTTATATCCCTGTATATAGGAGCAGTATTATAGTAGTTATATTCTTGTATATAAGAGCAGTATTATAGTAGTTATATTCCTGTATATAGGAGCAGTATTATAGTAGTTATATTCTTGTATATAGGAGCAGTATTATAGTAGTTATATTCTTGTATATAGGGGCAGTATTATAGTAGTTATATTCTTGTATATAGGGGGCAGTATATTATAGTAGTTATATTATTGTATATAGAAGCAGTATTA
Source organism: Dendropsophus ebraccatus (assembly GCF_027789765.1). Classification (NCBI taxonomy): domain Eukaryota; kingdom Metazoa; phylum Chordata; class Amphibia; order Anura; family Hylidae; genus Dendropsophus; species Dendropsophus ebraccatus. Next base: position 21,461,496 of record NC_091455.1, on the reverse strand, counting down.
TAGTAGTTATATTCTTGTATACAGAGGGCAGTATTATAGTAGTTATATTCTTGTATATAGGAGCAGTATTATAGTAGTTATATTCTTGTATATAGGAGCAGTATTATAGTAGTTATGCGGTTCAGGGAAGAAACAGAGTGCTGCACCTCACACCTATGGCTGATACTAGTGCCCCTAGGCTAAATAAAAAACACATCAGAATTTTGTGTATGAATTGATCAAGCCATACTGCCCCATGTACCTCGTGCCGGTATCTGATACACATGGGTCCCTACACTAAGTCCACACCGTGCCAGTCAGTGGCCACCAACCCCGCAGGCACGCACAGCCAGGGAACGGGGGCCATGGGACGGCCCTGCGACCCCCATGCCACAGAACCAGACCCAAAATCCAACACCAGAACCCGGCCAGCACCGCCGGCGGAGAAGGTCGCCCCCAAACAGCACAAGTCTGGATAAGGTATTGCGCTCACCATAGCTGCTGCAAACAGAATGAGAAAAAACAGGAGGGATTAAAACCATGAGCACTCAGGTGTCTCCTGCTAATTGCGGTCATGTGGGTCTCACCAGGAGGAGTGCAAAACACGGAGAAAACAGAGAAACAAAATGCGGTTCAGGGAAGAAAAAGAGCGCTGCACCTCACACCTATGGCTGATACTAGTGTTTTATTTAGCCTTGGGGCACTGGTATCAGCCATAGGTGTGAGGTGCAGCACTCTTTTTCTTCCCTGAACCGCATTTTGTTTCTCTGTTTTCTCCGTGTTTTGCACTCCTCCTGGTGAGACCCACATGACCGCAATTAGCAGGAGACACCTGAGTGCTCATGGTTTTAATCCCTCCTGTTTTTTCTCATTCTGTTTGCAGCAGCTATGGTGAGTGCAATACCTTATCCAGACTCGTGCTGTTTGGGGGCGACCTTCTCCGCCGGTGGTGCTGGCCGGGTTCTAGTGTGGTGTTTTTGGGTCTGGTCCTGTGGCATGGGGGTTGCAGGGCCGTCCCATGGCCCCCGTTCCCTGGCTATGCACGCCTGCGGGGTTGGTGGCCACTGACCGGCATAGTGTGGACTTAGTGTAGGGACCCATGTGTATCAGATACCGGCACGAGGTACATGGGGCAGTATGGCTTGATCAATTCATACACAAAATTCTGATGTGTTTTTTATTTAGCCTAGCGGCACTAGTATCAGCCATAGGTGTGAGGTGCAGCGCTCTTTTTCTTCCCTGAACCGCATTATTAGTTATATTCTTGTATATAGGAGCAGTATTATAGTAGTTATATTCCTGTATATATAGGAGGCAGTATTATAGTAGTTATATTCTTGTATATAGGAGCAGTATTATAGTAGTTATATTCTTGTATATAGGAGCAGTATTATAGTAGTTATATTCTTGTATATAGGAGCAGTATTATAGTAGTTATATTCTTGTATATAGGAGCAGTATTATAGTAGTTATATTCTTGTATATAGGGGCAGTATTATAGTAGTTATATTCTTGTATATAGGGGGCAGTATATTATAGTAGTTATATTATTGTATATAGGAGCAGTATTATAGTAGTCATATTCCTGTATATAGGAGGTAGTATTATAGTAGTTATATTCCTGTATATAGGAGCAGTATTATAGTAGTTATGAACACGAACTGGAGAGAATGGAACCGCTGCACATCCCATCTATGGCTGACACTAATGCCGCTAGGCCTATATTAAAAATCAACACCAGAGTGTCTGTATATGAATTGATCAAGCCATATTGCCCCGTGTACCACCGCGCAGGTCCTCTGGTCCACACGGGTCCCTACGCTAACTCCACACCGTGTCGGTCAGCGACCGCCAACCCCGCAAAGCGTTATAGTAGTTATATTCTTGTATATAGGGGCAGTATTATAGTAGTTATATCCCTGTATATAGGACCAGTATTATAGTAGTTATATTCTTGTATATAGGTGCAGTATTATAGTAGTTATATTCCTGTATATAGGAGCAGTATTATAGTAGTTATATCCCTGTATATAGGAGCAGTATTATAGTAGTTATATTCTTGTATATAGTAGTATTATAGTAGTTATATTCCTGTATATAGGGGCAGTATTATAGTAGTTTTATCCCTGTATATAGGAGCAGTATTATAGTAGTTATATTCTTGTATGTAGGAGCAGTATTATAGCAGTTATATTCTTGTATATAGGAGCAGTATTATAGCAGTTATATTCTTGTATATAGGAGCAGTATTATAGTAGTTATATTCTTGTATATAGGAGCAGTATTATAGCAGTTATATTCTTGTATATAGGAGCAGTATTATAGTAGTTATATTTTTGTATATAGGAGCAGTATTATAGTAGTTATATTCTTGTATATAGGAGCAGTATTATAGTAGTTATATTCTTGTATATAGGAGCAGTATTATAGTAGTTATATTCTTGTATATAGGAGCAGTATTATAGTAGATATATTCTTGTACAGAGAAGCAGTATTATAGCAGGTATATTCTTATACATAAGGGCCATCTTATATTTATACATACTAATTTCTGTCCCTTTCCTGTTTTCCTGTAGAACAGAATAAGCAGTATATACGATATAATTTACAGTAAGTGTCTGGAGAACATTAATCTTAATGCTGGTGTAATGCACAATGCTCCTGTTCTCTCTTCTCCATTTCCAATTATTACATTTTCTAGTTATTCTGTAAGACAAGAACCTGCAAATAAATATAAAACTGGTGATGAAGTTCCAAGACAACATTATAATAAGGAAGAGTAAATGGAAATGAATCTCCATTACTGTCCATACTATTGGCTTAGGAACCGTTTTTTTTTCTTTCAAGTTGATAAAAAGAATGATCTAAAACAACTCTGGTTATAATGGACAACTGAGAAGATGTGTTCACGACACTGCACAAAATGTTGCCCCCTCCCCCCCCCCTCGATGGGCCCTCCACATCTGACCCCCTCTATGATGATGTGTGCTGGTGGTGGTCTGGCACTATAGGAAATAAAGTATGAGAACTTTTCCCCTGTAATCCCTGCCCTCAATTATTTGCAGTGGATATTGTTTAGGTTTTAGAGATGATCCAGACACCGGTCTTTACCCTAAGCAATAACCATGGTAGAAGCCATTTCACATTGGTCATTATTATCTGAATGAGTGTCCCTTGGCATGCCTGTTCCCATATAGCATTGCTTACCTGTCTGCCCCAATACTTGAGCCACCAAAGATCTATTTTTTTGAGGTCTTAGTTCTGTACTTCCTGGATGGACAATTGCTCAATACTACAATTTCCAGAATGCATTGTTTTCCCTCAGCTCTCCATAACAGTCCTCCCACCCTGCCTAGTCCCCTCCCACAGCACTCCTGCCAAATCCCGACCCAAAGCTGTTGTAAAACATCTCATTTCACTGCAGATCAGTGAGGTTGCAGCACCTGCTGCATCATTCAGCACAAAGCAGCATGGTGATGTAGGCGGCTGAAGGGGCTGGTCAGACATCATGCATGGGGGTGGGGCTATAACTTAGCGACAAGATCCAGCCAAGCCTCCTGTGGCATCAGCAGGTGATGTGTTGTAGCTGGAGACAATACATATTTTGTAGTTCTTCTATTTCCAACTTCCTGTCAAGGCTGAATTATGCAATAACTGAAGCCAGTGTTATCAGTGATTACACTATATTAGGGAGTTATATGTCTTGGGGTGATAGTTTTATTTTAAGGGGGTACTCTGGCAAAAAAAATCTTTAAAATCAACTGGTGTCAGAAAGTTATACAGATTTGTAATTTCCTCTACTTAAAAATCTCCAGTCTTTCAGTACTTATCCGCTGCTGTATGTCCTGCAGGAAGTGGTGTATTCTTTCCAGTCTGACACAGTGCTCTCTGCTGCCACCTCTGTCCATGTCAGGAACTGTCCAGAGCAGGAGAGGTTTCCTATGGCGATTTGCTACTGCTGTGGACAGTTCCTGACACGGACAGAGGTGGTAGCAGAGAGCACTGTGTCAGACTGGAAAGACTTAGAGATTTTTTTTTTATAGAAATAAATTACAAATCTATATAACTTTCTGACACCAGAAAACATTTTTTGCCGGAGTTCCCCTTTAAATACAAATTTTTTTTGCTACCAGAATATCTCTTTAAGAATATTCTACCCATATCTTACATGTACTATAATCCCTTTAAGAATGACTCTCCCACAGCAGTGATCTTTGCTTCTTAATAGATAAGCAGTGGGAAAACCAAATATTTCCTGGGAAACTGGGCCACATGGGATATATATAGAAAAGTCTAGAAAGCGTCAGCTATGAATAACAACATATACTAAAGACAAACATGACAGCATTATCACCCTCAGCGGCCATGTGTGAACAAGTCATAGGGCCTGGGAAGATGGGGAGAAGATGTAAATTGACTGACTTGTACTATTGCATTATAGATGCTTCAGGTGTGTGGAGACTGAATAGAAGGAATTATTAATACTTTAAGATCTGAGATATGAGCAGAAGGAGAAATAATAAGGGGAACATGGGGGGGGGGGACAAAAGTCAGGACCCTCTCAGATGGCTGGAATATGATTAAAGGGACAGTACACTGCGAAATACAAATGATATTTTTTTTTTTAATACCCATTACTATCTTGGTAATTTTTAATTAAAGGGTTAATTAAAGGTTGTTTCACCCTAACCCTAAGTGTCTGTCGCAGAGGGTCTAACTGCTGGGACCCCCCCCAACTCAATTATGGACCTCCCCAATCCTTAAGACTGCCGTGGATCCCAGTAGTAACCCCCCCCCCCCCCCCCACACACACACACAAACAATCGCACACTAATAGTAGATAAGCTGTTTCCCCTAATGTCTATATAATACATTATACCGTTAGAATAGACATTACACTGGGGGAAGCTGCCTGTGTCACTAGTGCTGCAGCCTCCCCTGATATCTGTATAATACATGTTATCATTAGAATAGACATTATACTGGGGGAAGCTGTCCGTGTCAGTGTAGATGAATGAATAGAGATTGACAGTTATCCCCGCTCACTATGCTACCCTGTGGTGTACTGCAGCGCCAGTAACACAGGCTTCCCCAAGTATAATGCCTATTCTAATCCTAACATGTATTATATAGACATCAGAGAAGGCTGCAGCACTAGTGACACAGACAGCTTCTCCCAGGGTAATGTCTATTCTAATGGTAACATGTATTATATAGACATTAGGGGAAACAGCTTATCTATTCTTATCTAGTCTTAAGGATTGGGGAGGTCCATAATTGAGTTGGGGGGGTCCCAGCAGTTAGACCCTCTGGGGACATCTGGGGAGGTTGCAGCACTAGTGATACAGACAGCTTCCCCCAGTGTAATGTCTATTCTAATGGTAACATGTTTTATACAGACATCAGAGGAGGCTGCAGCACTACTGGCACACACAGCTTCCCCCAGTGTAATGTCTATTCTAATGGTAACATGTATTATATAGATATCAGGGGAGGCTGCAGCACTAGTGACGCAGACAGTTCCCCCAGTGTAATGTATATTCTAATGGTAACATGTATTGTATAAACATCCGGGGAGGCTACAGCACAAGTGACACAGACAGCTTCCCCCAGTATAATGTTTATTCTTATGGTAACATGTATTGTATAGATATCTGGGAAACTCAGTATCACTAGCAATTTATAACTATGCCAGGAACAGGACTCGTGCAACCTTGCAGTTCTCAACACAGCCATTGGTGTCAGCGTAGAAGATGTGTCCACCCCTTACTGCTTCTACACAAATTATAATTTTTTTTTTACATTTTCTTTAATGAAATATTTGCAAGAAAATAGTTGTGTCTTTTTTTAACCATAACCAGATCACTCTGTAAATCTTTGCTCCTTAGATCGCGCCCTGACAGGCGCCGCTATACCATAATCACTTTTAGAGGCCGATAGTGATTTCTCATGAATACGATGAACGCAAAAATGTTTTCTTGTTTTCGTTCTATTTCTAGTGATGCAAATACCACAAAAATCCCCACAAACGCCTCATATGACACATCCATGCCAGTATTAATACCAGATGCCTGACGGTTCTGTATTTAGGGACTGTGGTGAGTGAAACCATGGCGGCTATTTATACTGCAGCCAAGTGCGGAGACTTCTCTGTGTTACTCACCCAGCGTTACTAAAAGTGGAAACACAATTATGTTGTGGAACCAGATTACAAGTCACAATTTACATTTCTCGGGGACTGGAGAGAAATCAAGAGCTGCCATCCATGGGTACTGTCATGGATATATAGGTATAGACGAGTTGTTTAGACATAAGATTGCAGGCCAGATTATCCCTGTCCCAGATTATAGGGAACGTGTCATCAGAAAATGACTTGTATAAATAATGGGGGAGATTTATCAAACATGGTGTAAAGCAGGGGTACTCAACAACTTTTAGTGAAGGTCCACTTATCGCGGTCTATTGTCAGGCGAAGGTCCGAGCTGAACATTAGTAGTAAACGTGTTGTTTTGTTAACGTTTCACAAACGTCGTTGAACTATTTACATGCAGAATTGATGGTTATTAGTTGGAAAACTGGCATTTTTTTCTCTATCACCAGCCCTTATATAGTCACCCTGTGCGCTCCCCCAGTAGTATATAGCCCCTCTGTGCGCTCCCCTATTAGTATATAGCCCCCCTGTGCGCTTCCTCAGTAGTATATCCCCCTGTGCGCTCCCCCAGTAGTATATAGCCCCTAGCAGCCAATCAGATTCCACTTTTTATTCCTCACAGACTCCTTGGAAAATGAAAGGTGGAATCTGATTGGTTGCTAGGGGCAACTGAGCCAGTTTCACTTTACACCATGTTTGATAAATCTCCCCAATGTTTTTATGTTTTTAAAGAATTTTTGGTGAAATTTTTTCCTAATTTTCCATTTTTCTATCTATATTATAAAATAATCCTGAGATCTTGCAGTTCTCATTCTCACCACTGGGGCTAAAATTAAGCTGAGACTTCCTGCTCTATCTGTGATGATAAGAGGAGGCTGCTGTAAAGTGATCTGTACAGCATTGCAGCATCATGTGACACCAGTAGATAGAGGAGATAATAGCAGCTCTCTGTGGAATGACCTCTTCACAGGTCATAGTGCGCTCAGTAATGTTTCACGTTCATCTCATCTGTCTATTGTCGTCTATTTCCATGAGTCTTAAAAATGTCAATAAAAACAGCCCAGGCAATATGGCAGCCCACATAACAATGAACAAAAAGTGAACAGCCCGCACACTTCTGGGAGTCAGGTCGTGACATCACCATGTTATCCAGGAAGTGACATCACCATGTTATCCAGGAAGTGAAGACTTGATGCAGGCTTTATGGGTGCATTCACACATACAGGATCCGCAGCAGATCTGCATCAGATTTGATGGCCCAGATTAGATTCAAAGAATATCTGCAACTTCAAATCTGCTGCAGATCTGCTGCGGATCCTGTATGTGTGAACGCACCCATAAAGTACTTTTTTCCCGTAATAAGTGTATATTGGGGATTTGTATAACTTTTGGGGGGCAATACAATACTTTAATAAAAATTTTCACCGAACTTCTCTGTACCCACAATCTGACCTCTCTCCCCCCCAAACCACTTGTACCTTCGGATAGCTGCTTTTAATCCAAGATCTGTCCTGGGGTCCGTTCGGCAGGTGATGCAGTTATTGTCCTACAAAACAACTTTTAAACTTGCAGCCCTGCGCCAAACTGCCGTGGCCTAAAGTATCTGTGCCCTAACCTTGCACCACCTCTTTGTCCCTCCTTCCCACCCTCCTCATCATTAGGAATGCCACTGGCAGGATTTTTTCTATTGCTCTGCAGTGAACTTTGCACAGGTGCCTTAACGATCCAGCCCATGTGCAGTGTTCACACAGCTGATGAATAGGAGAAAATGTTCCAGTGGCATTCCTAATGATAAAGAGGGCGGGGAGGAGGGACAGAGAGGGTGTGCCAGCCTAATGCACACACACTCTAGGCCACGCCAGTTTGGCATGGGCTGCAAGTTTAAAAGTTTTTTTTTAGGACAATAACTGCATCACCTGCCAAACGGACCCCAGGACAGATCTTGGATTAAAAGCAGCTATCCGAAGGTACAAGTGGTTTGGGGTGGGCAGATTGTGGGTACAGAGTCACTTTAAGCACTGTATAGCTATGTTCACACAACATTTTTTCAGCTCCGTTTAAAATGACGTCCGTCATTTTGATTTTAAAATAACGGACGTCATTAAGCTGTCTGGCCTCCCCTAGTGCAATGACGGCTGTTGGCACATTATTTTGGTTTGGGGTTACTAATCGCCCTTTGCGTGTGTCTTAATTGATAAGTCCATTGAATTTAATAGTAAAATAGGAGAAAGAACGATGACAAAAGAAAAACATTGTGTGTGTGTGAACAACTAATAAAAAACGTCCACTGTTTGCAAGGGACGAACAAAAATAATTGTCATGATCATTATTTTGACGTCCGCAGCGGTAACGTCCGTTATTCAATACATTGGGTGCATTGGACTTCCTTCCCATTGACTGCAATGCATTGCATTGCAGTCAGTTAAATTGCGGCAATAGCGGACTTTTTTAAAATTGCAAAAGCAGCCAACTTTTCTCTATTTTTGACGTTGTGTGAATATAGCCTATAGCGGTATTTGCGTTGGCATTGTGTTGTATGGTAGAGTAAATAATTCTTACAGCATATGGTGGTAATAGCACTGCATCGTTTTATAGGGCAACATGCTATATGGCGGTGATAGCTATGCACTGTAGGATTATTTGTATACTGTATGACTGGAGGGTTTTTACATAGGAAACCAAGGCTGAGTGAATCTGCTCAGGTCTTTAGAACCATAGCAATATTACCACATCGGGGAAAGCAGCAGAGGGGTCATGTCACCAGTATATATTACAGGGCAATTAAAGGGCAACAAGCAGTGGCCCTCTAGTGGTGACATATAGCGGCCCTAGCAGTGGTGGACATTAGTTTTGTGTGTATGGGGCCCTTGCTGTATACAGGCCAGTTGTACACTGGTGGCGGCCATTAGCTTTGTGTGTATGGGGCCTCTGCTGTATACAGGCCAGTTGTACAGTGGGGGCCATTAGCTTTGTGTATGGGGACCCTGCTCTATATCGGCCAGTTGTACAGTGGTGGCCATTAGCTTTGTGTATGGGGACCCTGCTATATATAGGCCAGTTGTACAGTGGTGGCGGCCATTAGTTTTGTGTGTATGAGGCCCCTGCTGTATATAGGCCAGTTGTACAGTGGTGGTGGCCATTAGCTTTGTGTATGGGGACCCTGCTATATATAGGCCAGTTGTACAGTGGTGGCGGCCATTAGTTTTGTGTGTATGGGGCCCCTGCTGTATATAGGCCAGTTGTACAGTGGTGGTGGCCATTAGCTTTGTGTATGGGGTCTCTGCTGTATATAGGCTGGTTGTACAGTGGTATATCTCTGTATAGCTCTGTTATTCAGTGGGCTGCCCCTGTGTTTGTGCAGCCTGTCATTACGCTGCCGTTCTGTCATTGAGGGATTAGGTGACTGCGATGGTAAATGTACAACATCTGCTGGTTTGGCAGCGGAGACCTGGACGCTGGGACGACTATTGTCTCAGGTTCATTTACGCAGCACAGAGCCGAGCAGAATTGTTCTTATTTGGTAGATTCTGAGCAGAGGATCAGTAACGCCTATATACAGAGGAAATCATCTCTATACTGTCCAAGTATGTGCAGCTCAGACCCAGCTGTGGCACAACTCCCAGCATGCCCTGACAGCTACTATGTTGCATCTATATCCCCATCTATTCTTCTATATAGCAGTATGTTGCACCTACCGTATACACCAAATATGGCTGCATGTTGCATCTATTTTTCCCTATACAACAGCATGTTGCACCTACATGACTTATATTGCACTAAGCTGCATTTATATCACCCTGTATGGCAGTAGATTGCGCCTATACCACCCTATATGGCAGCAAGTTGCAATTATTTTACCATACATGTTGCACCTACATTACTCATATGGCATTTATTGCTCATATATTCCCCTAGAAGTATATTGGACCTCTATTTCCCCTCTATGGCATTATTTATTTGCCTGTATTGTCCTGTACGGCAGCTTCTGTTTGTTGCACCTATATTCCCCTCAATGACAGTATTTTGAACCTATATTACCTTATATGGCAGTATGTTGCACCTATATCCCCATATATGGCAGTATGCTGCACTTATATATTTATATATATATATCTGATATGACAGTATCCTGTATGTATATGACAGTATTTTGCACCTATATAACCCTATACAGCAGTAGGTTGGTATTATGTATATGGCAGTATTCTGCGCCTTTATCTCCCTATATGGCAGCATGTTGCACCTATATTTCCCATATGGCATTTGTTGTGCCTACTGCGGTGCTTCAGCAGCGTTGGGTGCCTGTTGCCTAGAGTAGCTATTAGTGGTATTGTGGCTACTAGGTGGGCGTGGGTCACTTGTTATGGTAGCCTGGAGTGGCATTGGTTCCCAACCCAATCAGACAGGCACTGCTTCCGCAGGTTTGAATAACCCAAGTGTAACCTGGTGTGTAGGTGCAAAAATAGATAAAAACCAAAATAGATACTTTTCCAGTGGAAATACAGAATAAGGCTTTCGTAACTGCAGATGCAGGTGAGAGGTAGAAGTAGTTGTAGCAAAAGAGGTAAGAGTAGAGGAGGTCCTGTCCAATGTAGAGAAGAAAGAAGAAAACTTGCACTTACGTTTCTGACCGCATAATGCCCTATAGTCTCAGGTTACCTGTCCTATAAGGGTAGTACCTGCGCTGGGTGAAGCAGGATTCCTGAATCCTTTCAGGAGAGCCGTGCGTTACGCAGTAGATTACGTAGGCTAGTTGCAGCTTTGTTCTACTGGGATAATGGATACAGGTCACTGCCCTGTACTGTATTTAGAGTATTCCTGGCATGGACAAGGTGATCCTCAGAGGACGTCCTTTCCTCCTGAAGGATCTAGAACTGCAAACTGCATGCTAATAGTGACTGCTTGCTGACTTGGAACACACTCTCTTTGTGAACTGACTAGAAAGAGCTCCCCCCACCAGGAACTAACCTCCTTTTACAGGGGCAAACTAAACCTCCTAGGGATTACTGGGGCTGTGTGTAGGAGAAAGGAAAGTGGTAATAGGAAAGAGAAAGGAGGGAAAATACCTGCACCTGGGATAGGAGAAAAGAATGACATGTGACATACAACAGTTTAACCCAGTGTTTTCCTACATACAAAAACACAGTAGCGCCACCTAGTGGGAAAAATGCAGAACACCTCACACCATATCCCAATGTAAGAACTAGAGATGAGCGAACCTGGAGCATGCTCGAGTCGATCCGAACCTGAACTTTCGGCATTTGATTAGCGGTGGCTGCTGAAGTTGGATAAAGCCCTAAGGCTATGTGGAAAACATGGATATAGTCATTGGCTGTATCCACGTTTTCCAGACAACCTTAGAGCTTTATCCAAGTTCTGCAGCCCCAGTTAATCAAATACCGAACGTTCGGATCGACTCGAAACCCGGTTCGCTCATCTCTAGTAAGAACCTGAACTGAGTTACTTTACCCAGGTGCAATAACAAGTTAGTGGCACACCTGTGCTGGGACACTACACAAACATAGCAGTATGTTGCACCTACAGTATTCATATGGCATTTATTGCACCCATATTCCCCTGGAAGTATGATGCACCTTTATTTACCCTATATAGCACTGTTTTTGCCTATATTGTCCTGCACATCAGTTTGTATTTTTTATGCCTATATTCCTCACAATGGCAGTAAACTTCACTTATATGGCAGCATTTTGAACCTATGTTACACTATACGGCAGTATGTTGCACCTAAGGTACATTACCCTATATCACATGTTGCACCTATATCCCCATATATGGCAGTATACTGCACCTATATGGCAGTATCCTGTATCTGCATGGCAGTATTTTGCACCTATATCCCCCTGGTAGTATGTTGCACCTATATTTCCCATATGGCATTTATTGCACTTACAGCATAACCCCCTACATGGCATTATGTTTCTATATGGCAGTATGGTGAGCCCATATCCCCCTATATGGCAATATATTACCTCTATATCCCCTTATATAATAGTATGTTCCTATATATAGAGCAGTATGACCAGGGCAGCATCCACATGACGTTAGTATGTTCTCCCCATGTTTGGTGGGTTTTCTCTGGGTTCTCCAGTTTCCTCCCAAACACTGATAATTTCCGAATACCCCGGCCCCTAGGTGTATGTGAGATAGAGGATTCAGGCTGTGATCTCCTTTGGGACCAGGACTGATGTGAGTGATGACAATCTCTGTACAGCGCTGCAGAATAAGTTGGTGCTATTTAATTAAAGGTGAATTGCTTTACTTTTTGATTTCGGCAGAAACCTTTCAGCCTCTGCATCTGCTCAGGTGACTGTCCATGTCTGTGATCCTCACCTTCCTCCAGCTCCATGACGTCCTCCACCTATTGCTATAGACATACATTACAGCCTATAGATAGATGACAGGGAGATGATCCTCTGCAGGGTCGTCTATCTCCTCAGCAGGAGCCTCTATGTCTGTCCTGTATGACACCGCACCGTACAGATATATAGCGCTGCATCCTTATAGTGATATATGTAACAACATGGAGACACTCAGGTAGTCACATAATATACATGGTAACCCCTTAAGGACTGAGGATCAGACACTTACATTTGTTTTCTTGCTGTAACTTTTTGTTTTAATTTGAGATGCTTTCCAGATAGAAGTTCTACAGCAGCTGAGGTGTATTATGAGGCTCTGCAGCAGCTGAGGTGTAGTATGAGGTTCTGCAGCAGCTGAGGTGTATTATGAGGTCCTGCAGCAGCTGAGGTGTAGTATGAGGTTCTGCAGCAGCTGAGGTGTATTATGAGGTTCTGCAGCAGCTGAGGTGTATTATGAGGTTCTGCAGCAGCTGAGGTGTAGTATGAGTTTCTGCAGCAGCTGAGGTGTATTATGAGGTTCTACAGCAGCTGAGGTGTATTATGAGGTTCTGCAGCAGCTGAGGTGTAGTATGAGGTTCTGCAGCAGCTAAGGTGTAGTATGAGGTTCTGCAGCAGCTGAGGTGTGTTATGAGGTTCTGCAGCAGCTGAGGTGTATTATGAGGTTCTGCAACAGCTGAGGTATATTATGATGTTCTGCAGCAGCTGAGGTATATTATGATGTTCTGCAGCAGCTGAGGTGTAGTATGAGGTTCTGCAGCAGCTGAGGTGTAGTATGATGTTCTGCAGCAGCTGAAGTGTATTATGAGGTTCTGCAGCAGCTGAGGTGTAGTATGATGTTCTGCAGTAGCTGAAGTGTATTATGAGGTTCTGCAACAGCTAAGGTGTATTATGAGGTTCTGCAGCAGCTGAGGTGTATTATGAGGTTCTGCAGCAGCTGAGGTGTAGTATGATGTTCTGCAGCAGCTGAGGTGTATTATGAGGTTCTGCAGCAGCTGAGGTGTAGTATGATGTTCTGCAGCAGCTGAAGTGTATTATGAGGTTCTGCAGCAGCTGAGGTGTATTATGAGGTTCTGCAGCAGCTGAGGTGTAGTATGATGTTCTGCAGCAGCTGAAGTGTATTATGAGGTTCTGCAGCAGCTGAGGTGTATTATTTTAAATAAGAAAATGAGTACAGTACTATAAATTGTTTGTGATACATTTTTATAAGACAGGTTACATTACTTATACAGGAATTAGAGCATTTTAGTGCAGTCACTTGAATCATTGTGTAACTCTGCCCTCTAGTGACCACAGCAGGAACTGCATGCGGAAAACTGCTGAATAAAATTGATGAAATCTTGAATGATTTATTTAAGGAATTTCTTTTAGAAAAAAAAAAAGTTTCAAGAATGAAGATTTCTGATTTCGAAGCTCTTGAAATAAATGCTGGTGTTTATAGATAAATAATGATAAACATAAATAAACATTTTTAAAACATAAACAAAAGCATTTTATTTTTATCATTTTTATTTTATTATTATTTTTATTATAGTTAGTATTTAGTATCAGATGTCACCCCAGGGCGTTATTAGCCAGGCAGATGACATGTTGGTAGGTGGCCATTACTACATGTAGTGTGCAGGTCTAGCCATTAGGACCCAGTGTGGTCTGGGATGCCACTCTTTAGGAACCTTAACCTCTTCCTGTAAAATTATGTAATTGCTTGTCAAATTTTTTAAACTTTACTGAACTTAACAGGCTGACATTGTGCAGGGGAATGCTGTACACAGTAAACTACTATAGATGGTATGAGGAGTGAGAAGGAGTTACTGATGCACTGGCTTTGAAAGGTGCCATGTCAGCAAAAATGAAAGAAACCGTAGCAGCGTGGCATGGAAAGGGTTAATTGCTGTGAACTGCAGCTCCTGCTGAGAAGGGGAGAATACACTGCAGAAGTAGGGACATAATGTACAGCTGCCCTCAGCTGAGCTTTATGGGTAATGAGAGATGAGCGGAAAGGCTTGACTTACATTTAAGGCACAGTGTGGATCATCCTGAGGTGTATTATGATGTTCTGCAGCAGCTGATATGTAGTATGAGTGTCTGCAGCAGCTGAGGTGTAGTAAGATGTTCTGGAGCAGCTTAAGTGTATTAAAAGGATGACTGGCTCAGTTTGCAAGTACACAGCCCAAGTTTTTTCACATTGCATATGGTAAGCCCACTTCTATTGTCTTGACCTAGTTTTTACTATAGACATATTTCCCCTAACAACAGGCAGTGAACAGCAAACTGCAGGTAAGAGAGACACCAAGTGGCCAAAAATTAGATGATTTCTGGGGTAAGGAGTCATTTTTGGTTAAAGGGGTACTCTGGGCAGAGACCTTTTTTAAACTCAGAGCTGTCTTTCCCATTGGGCAGAGTGGGTGGCTGCTCGGGAGCCCATGACTCTGTCTTGTATGTTGTTATGTTGTTGTGAGCATTCGGCGACATGTGAGGCGGCAGTTCACAGCTCTGCTCAGGGGCCCATAATGCTGTTAAAACAGCCCTATTTTATTATATGCCTGGGGATAGGTTGTTTGAAAATAATTAAGTGCACTTACCTCCCTGGCTCCCGCAATGCCTCTGGTATCTTACTGATTCGTCCTACTGTTGATCAGCAACAGACCAGCTGATCAGCAACAGAGGTCAGAACACCGCCGCAGCCCCTTATTGGCTGGGTGGGGCTGCAATGTCACAAGACCATGTCCTGGAAGCTGTTGCACAGAGGTTCTGATCAGTAAGATACCAGCGGCGCCGCAGGAGCCAGGGAGGTAAGTGCACTTTATTATTTTAGTGTCCCACTATGTGTTTTCTTTCTCTTCTTACACCTTGGTAAAACTGTTTCTCTCCAGTGTCACAGGTAAGGACAGGAGGCTGCTGTTCCTAATTCCAACCACTAGATGTCCTTCTCACACAGCACAGCTGCAGCTAACACTAGGTTTAGCTACACACACACCTTTTCTCTAGTAACAACTTCCTTTTATAGTAGTAACTTTTTTCAGTAACTTAAGTAGTAGTAACATCTTAAGTGCAGTTATTGCCTGACTTCAGGCCAGGCAGGATGTGTGTATAGTTGTTCCGGACACTAGCTGTCCAAACTCTGTGGACTGCTAGACTAGACTGCAAGGGACACTGGAGTCAAGGGAGACCTCATTCTTGCCTATGACGAGGATCCATTAACAGAATAGGACAGTCAACCACCTTAGAAAAGCGACGGACAACCTCAAGACTGATCCTGCAGTATAGCACAGTGCTAGTACGCTGTTCTCTACTGACATGACGCCCAGCTTTGTAGGAAAGACACTGCAAGTCATCTCCTCCTAGAGCAGAGACCTGTATTATCCCAGAGGACGGGTCACTCGACACTGTGGGGCAGAAGGCGGTTAGGTGAGATAACTGAGACTCATCCATACGGGAGTACGACGATTTCTTCAACCACTTCTGAACCCGTCACCACTAGAGATGAGCGAACCTGCCGGATTTCTGGTTCGTACGAACCAGAAATCTCTGCATCTGACTCCCGCTGTCTGCCGGCTCCGTGCAGCGGGTGGATACAGCGTAAGGAAAGCCTAGAAAACTGGGATACAGACGTTCCTTAGGCTGTATCCACCCGCTGCACGGAGCCGGCAGACAGCGGGAGTCAGATGCAGAGATTTCTGGTTCATACGAACCAGAAATCCGGCAGGTTCGCTCATCTCTAGTCACCACATCCCGGCAGGGTACATAGTACATTAGGCAAGGGCCCTCCTGTCCAGTCCATGACACCTGTTACTGCTTCTTCTATCAGCTCACCTATCTACCTGTTGGAGTATTATTGCTGATTATTTTTGCACCAAGTACCTGAGCATTGATTGTAACTGTTTGCACCTTTTTTCCAAGTAAAGTTTACAAGTTGTTGAAAAAGGGGACTCTGTCATGTCTAATGCAGCACCTGCACCTACACTCTGCACCTCACACCTGTCCAAACCAAGGTCCGGTTGCCGTGTGTCCGGGGGTGGGTGTTACCACTTCTAGCCACTGTGACAAGTAGCCTCCAAAACACAAAAACCAACCAGCTGGCCCAACCTCTGTACCAGCATCCAGGGTCATGGCATTATTATTATTAAACTTCCTTTTCCCAGACATATATTAAAGAGTCACTGTTGTATTTTATTTTTTTTTTTGCAGAAATCAATAGTCCAGGCAATTTTAAGAACTTTGTAATTGGGTTTATTAGCCAAATATGCCATTATCTGCATTTAAAAAGCCTTTTCCCAGGTCCCCCCCTCCCTCACCTTTTCCATCCACTGCAAAAAATCAGGCACGGAGCTGGGTGACAGCTGTAATCAGAGCTCAGAGAGGTCAGTGGTGACTGTCAGAAGAGATAAAGGGTGAGGTATTTGTAGATTAACTCTTTTTTTTGTCCTGTTTTGGTCTTTTATTTAGCTCTCTCCATAGGAGAACAATGAAGGCAGGTACGTACTACAGGTCACATACTACGTACCTGACCAGCTGCACAACTTGTCCATCTGACACCGCTTGGATCCATCCGATATCGCTTGGACACAGCAAGACGATTGCGATCCAGCTGAGCGGCTTTTGGCGCACCACAGGTCACATAGCACCCAAAGGACTGGCTATACAGCGCACCGATCTGACACTACCGAAACCGGAGCCCGGTGAGCGGTGTCTGACACCAATGATCTCTTACAGCTATTAACATTTACCTAATAGAGAAATGTCTCTATGATTATACAATCTGTTTTTTGTGAATATGCCGTTTTAAATAAGGAAAGAGACAATTACATACTATATACCCTGGAATTGCTTTGTTTTTTATAGACTTCCTATATTTTATTGTGCCATATATCATTTTTATTTTTACAAATTTTTACCCATTTTTGGTGGATCGTTCAACTAGATAGATCACCCTGGGCCCAGTGGTTACTACACAATAGACCAATTTATTGTATTTTATATTGCCCATTACCCCTTTTTTCTTAATGTGTTTATCCAAATAAATGTTATGATATCTTGTTATAATGCACTTTTAAGGATTGGTTAAATATATTCTTATTATTTTACCCTGTTCTATCCCATGGTACAGGGCTGACCATTGACCTCAGGTACATTATTGTATAGTGAGCTCCACTATTCCCTGTACTATAATAAATCTTCCCATCTGTGTCTGTAATAAGCTCTGTTCCCTCACACCAGCAGAGTACAGCGTGCATCCTGCAGTACAATAACACTCGCTCCAGAGCGTAACATTGTGTACAAGACGTAAGTGCAGGAGGTTAGCGTGTTTCATCCTCAGACCTCCTACATAGACGCCCTGCACTCAGCTTAATCTATTAGCCACTAATGCTCCACCAGGGATCGGCAGTCAATAACTTCCAGCCACTAGTTCCGGCTTCACATAGGAGTGAGGTCCGTGACAGACGGAGAGGACTGACCAGCTGATGGCTTTGGCGTAGTCAGCGGAGGGAGACATCCTCGTCTATCTGTCAGAAGCCACCTGCTATAGACCATCTAATAGCCCAGCTGCTGGATCTGGATTGGACTCCTTCCTCTGAGCTCCCCTCTGTCCTAATCTTCCCTTGTATCTCTCGCTGGACAGTATGTTTCCCCCATCAACAGGGCAGATCGAGTTACAACAGAGATCAGTGACAGGCGATATTCACACCACTGTTGCGGTGCACATGGTTTATTCATTTCTTAATAGAACTTTATAAAAGCCAGAGGGTTTTCTGATACAGACCCCCAGATCACCCGCCGAGAGGGAGAGCTCCAATAGTGTCACCATTTATATGTAACTGTATATATATATGATACCTGTGGGCAGGCTGGGCCTTGTAGTGTCAGAGCTGGTGATGGGCTCCAGGGAGTACTGTCCGTTTCCCTTGTTCGGGGTAAAACAAGATGCCTAGGTGGATTGCATTGATGGCCCCATTCAAACTAACTAATGGAAACCTTGGCTTAAAGGGGTATTCCCATCTCAACTAATATAGGTATACTTGTAGGTCTCGTCAAGTTAAATATTTTTTTGCAAATACATTAATTTAGTAAACTGATATGCTGCTCTTTCCCTCCCATTGTTGACAGCTTGTTGTCTAGGTTACAGACCACCGATCTGCTCTAAAAGCAGTGGTTTGTCTGGTTTATATATAGCTATAGTGTACATAGTAATATATTATACAGTATATACACCCATATATCTCAATACATTTACATTAAGGCTGGGTTCACACTACGTATATTTCAGTCAGTATTGTGGTCCTCATATTGCAACCAAAACCAGGAGTGGATTAAAAACACAGAAAGGCTCTGTTCACACAATGGTGAAATTGAGTGGATGGCCGCCATATAACAGTAAATAACGGCCATTATTTCAATATAAAAGCCGTTGTTTTAAAATAACAGCAAATATTTGCCATTAAATGGCGGCCATCCACTCAATTACAACATTGTGTGAACAGATCCTTTCTGTGTTTTTAATCCACTCCTGGTTTTGGTTGCTATATGAAGACCACAATACTGACTGAAATATACACGTAGTGTGAACCCAGCCTAAAGCTATACTGTATATACACCAGCAAGACCACTGCTTTTAGAGCCGAGTGGTGGTCTGTAACCTAGACATCAAGCTGTCATCAATGGGAGGGAAAGAGCAGTTTACTAAATTATTGTATTGTCAAAAATATTTACCTTGATGAGTCCTACAAGTATAACTATATTAGTTGTGACGGGAATAACTATTTAAAACTGATGGATGTAGTCTATCTCCATTAACTTAAAACAAATGTACCAGTTCAATTCTCATATTAAGCTTTTCATATCACCCTTAGGCTATGTTCACACTGCGTACGTCTTACGCTGCCGTACATGTGCGGCTGAAACTACGGGCGTGCAAAAAATCGACATGCGGCCGGATGCGTACGAACCGCAAACATACGCCCGTAGTACAGTTATGCTTCCCTAGATTGTTTCGAAGCGATCTGAGGCAGGTCATTTACTTGGAAATCTTCGCCCAGCCCAATAAAACACACAGAACCTTTTGGATCAAAAATCAAGTTCAATTTGGCTGAAATAAGTACTTCGCACGGGACCGCATGGAAATCCACGGCCGTGAGTTGGAACATTTCCGTCCTCAAACAATGGTCTTGTTCATTTTTCACGCCGCCGTATACGATCCGGCCGTAAGTTCATACGTAGTGTGCATTGTGCGGGCGTATATCTTATACTTTCAAGCGAACGCATCAACCTCAAAACTACGTGCGTATATTCGCGGTTCGCACTACGGACGGATTTATACGCAGTGTGAACATAGCCTGAGGCTGCGTTCACACTACGTATATTTCAGTCAGTATATGTATATTTCAGTCAGTATATTTCAGTCAGTATTGCAACCAAAACCAGGAGTGGATTAAAAACACAGAAAGGCTCTGTTCACACAATGTTGAAATTGAGTGGATGGCCGCCATTTAATGGCAAATATTTGCTGTTATTTTAGAACAACGGCTGTTATATTGAAATAATGGCCGTTATTTACTGTTATATGGCGGCCATCCACTCAATTTCATCATTGTGTGAACAGAGCCTTTCTGTGTTTTTAATCCACTCCTGGTTTTGGTTGCAATATGAGGACCACAATACTGACTGAAATATACATAGTGTGAACGCAGCTAAGAGTGTTGCCGTGCTGATTCCAAATGTGTGCTCCTTTTTTCAGCTCAGTCCCTGAGATCTTTGCTGTTTTCTAAATATGCAAATGAGGTGGCTTGGTGCCATGGAGGCGGGCCCAGAGCACTGATATCCCCTTCGCTAGGTAATGCGCTGAGGCAGAGCCAGACCAGGGAACATGTCACCCTAGGGAGGGGATATGGAGGCACTGGATATGGGGGCACATGGACTTGCCTCCAGTGCACCAAGATCTTGGGAACCGGGTCACACCAGTGGAATCAGTGCTGCGTCGCTCATAAGGTCGTATGAAGTGCTTAGTATGTATATTGAACTGGTTCATTCACTTTAATAAAACAAAGTAGTAGACTCATCATAGTCTTGTGATAAGCAAGCAAAGAAATCCAGTCTCTTAACCCTAAGGGTCCAGTTACACAGAAAGATTATCTGACAGATTATCTGTCAAAGATTTGAAGCCAAAGCCAGAAACAGACTATATACAGAGTTCAGGCCATATAGGAAAGCCTGAGGTTTTTCCTCTTTTCAAATCCATTTCTGGCTTTGGCTTCAGATCTTTGGCAGATAATCTGTCAGATAATCTTTCTGTGTAAATGGACCTTAGAGGACCGGGCCAATTAAAATTTTAGCGTTTTTTGTTTTTTCCTCCTTGTGCTTAAAAGGCCATAGCACTTGCATTTTTTCACCTAGAGACCCACATGAGCCCTTATTTTTTTCGCCACTAATTGTACTTCGCAATGACATGAATTATGACTTTATGAATTTTTTCATAAAGTACACTGCGAAACAAGGAAAATATTTAATGTGTGGTGAAATTAAAAAAAAAAAGCATTTCTTTTATTTAGAGGGTATTTTTTTTATGCCGTTCGCCCTGGGTAAAACTGACTTGTGATGATTACAACGATATGTATTGATACAATTACGATATCCGGTTGCCTAGTAGAGTAGGACCAGAATACGCATGCGCCAAGGTCCTTGACCGACGCAGAGTCCCAGAGAGACGCTATGAGGGAGCGCATGGTGAGTCTATGAGATGTATTTTTATTTATTTATTTATGTATTCCGAATCATGCTATATGTCACAGTTACACTATACGATGCACAGTTAGGTTACGTGACTGTAGTATAGTTTGTTATACAATAGATTGTGACTGGACTTCCGTTGCGGCCCGCATGTGGGCAGGCCTGACATATGTATGAGGGTATATATGGACTTTGATCTATGTATCATTTTAATCATCCTGGAGGTTTGATAAAGAGAGCATAAGACTCTCGAAACGCGTTACCTATGGATATTTATGTACCAATAAACTAAAGATTTCATACATGGATAGTATAGATAGAGGATAGTATCTCTTTTTTGTTTTTTTGCATCTTGCAATTACGATATGTAACATGTATAATTTTTATATTATGTGGTATCGGTACCTTGATTGTGCATATGCAATTTTTTTGTGCATATGCGACTGATGTAAAAGAGTTGAGATTTCCTGACAATGAGCAGTGGATGAGAGAGAGGAAGGAGGGGGGGGGGGCAACCTGGGGAAAGTCTTTTTGAATGCAGATAATGGCAGATTTGCCTAATAAACCCAAATACAAAGTTTCCTAAAATCGCCTGGACTATTGATTTCTGCAAAAAAAATAAATAAATAAAAAATGACACAACAGTGACACTTTAAGCTTCATTCACGCGTCCATAATTTTTGCAGATCTGCTATTACGGACAAAGTATGATCCCATACGGTTTTATGGCCCTATTCACATGTCCATAAAACATTCATGTGCCTAGTGCGGACAGCACAGACACACCAATAGAAGTCTATGGAAGCGTTCATAACATCTGAAGAATACGGATCCATAATTCTATCTTTTTTTTTTTTTTAATACAAATACTTTCATTCATCCGCAATAAAAAGTACAGACAAAAATTTCAGACTTATATCCGGTCGGCAAAAAAAGGAATGTGTGAATGCAGCCTTAGACACAGATGTGCAAAGGAAAACCCTGGGGTAGATTTATTAAAGGGAATCTGTCATTAGGTTTATGTCGCCTTAAATGAGGGCAGCATAAACTAGTGACAGAAATGCTGAACAGATCGCTGTATTACTTACATCATTCTGTTTAGCCGTTCTCCTAATATGCAAGAGAATAGGATTCTTGCCACACCCCTCCCTCTGCCCTTCAGCTGCTGATTGACAGTTGACACAGCATGAATGGGTAACTGCCAATTAGCAGCTGGTGGGCGGAGCCTGTTGGTGCTCACGAATATCCAGGACTACTGAGCACACACACATATTGGAGAGGACTAATTATTGTCCTTGCTATTCAGGAGGATATCTCTGGATCAGCTGCACAGAACAATGTAAGTGATACATCATTCTGTTCAGCTTCTCTGTCACTAGTTTATGCTATCCTTAGATAGGACAGCATAATCCTACTGACAGAGTCTCCTTGAAGGGTATAAAATATACACTGGTTTAAACTGCCAATCACAGCTTCTTTTTTTACCAAAAATGAAAGCTGAGCTGTGATTGGTTGCTGCGGGCAGTTTACACCAGTGTATATTTTACACTCTTTGATAAATCCCCCCCCCTCCCCCCTGAGATTAACCTGGAATGTATTGTGGGTTTATGGGGGGGACATTTATGAAGACCGGCCGCCAAGTGCCCTGCCGGATTTACTAAGAGGAGCACTCCTTTAGTGAATCTGGCCTGACCTGTGCCTGCCATACGGCGGTTGCAGATATAAAGAACTGCTTATGAGCAGGTGAAGATTTTTTTCATGATTTACGCCTGCAAATAGAAATACATCATGGTAAATCAGGTGCAGGAGGAGGCCACACTTCCTCCTCGCCTTGACGTGCCCCCCCCTGCCCAGGTGAGGGAAGGATACCGCAGGCGTACGCCAGGGAGAAGGCACAAACCTGCACCTTCTCCCTGGTATATGCCAGCGGCGCAGCCTTCATAAATGTCCCCCATTGTGTTTATTTTCCTCAGCTCCCTGGTCGACCGTAGTACTCCCATTTTACATATAGGCACGCGATGATGTGAATGAGGTCTATGTTGGATCGGGCAGGACTGTGGGGGTTCGGCCTGTAATACGGTCCATAAAATTTGGCAAAATTATGGCCGTGTGAAACAGATGATTTCAACTCTAGTTCACAAATCTTCAGATTCCGGGTCTATATAACTCACAATTTCCAAATGTTTCCATCAGGAATATGAGATACGAGTCCTGGACGGAAGAAGCGTCCTCATCTGACCTCCAGAGCCGAAACATGAAGGAAATTTCACAAAAAAACAATATATAAAGGCCGGCAGCCAAAACCCTGTCATACGTCCCGGGTTGCCTAGCAACAACTCCCAAAATATCCCAAACCTGGCTGATAATCTGAGTAAATATACATAGAAGGATGTAATATATATGGGCTCCGCAATGATAATCAATGAGAGTCATATGTCTCCTTTACTTTAATGGACACTTCTGTCAGACGTAATGTTAAGTCTAAGGCGTCGCCCTGGCAACCGGAACCATCATGTTACTACCCTTTAAATTAAAGCAGACATGAAGGGACCACTCCTCTACTATATGTTGTCTTTGTGTGTCCCGGTTCCAGTTATTTCCTGGATTAATGTTATCATTAATAGTTCTCCATTCGTAACAGGGAAACTAAAGGACATAATGATTAATGGTGGAGCTTGGATGTTACTCCATCTCCAGCGATGAATGATGAGGACGGAAAACAAGAAAAATACGGCTGTAATACTGCTGCTGGCCTCTGGGTGGCGCATAAGGTACACTGATCACACAGGAAACCTTTCTAAACTTTGATTTTCTCTAGATTTGTGTTAGAGGACCTATGAGCCAGTTGGCCAGTTTATGTACTTAATACGGCTGGGGGATTCCCTGGAAAAGACTTCACATTCAATAAAACGTGTAATACATGAACTAAGACATTTGCTCTTTTTATTATCTATCTCCTATCTGTCTGTCTGTCTATCTATCTATCTATCTATCTCCTTTGTACTATCTATCTATCTATCTATCTATCTCCTATCTATCTATCTATCTATCTATCTCCTATCTATCTATCTATCTATCTATCTATCTATCTATCTATCTATCTATCTATCTATCTATCTCCTATCTATCTATCTCCTATCTATCTATCTATCTATCTATCTCCTATCTATCTATCTATCTCCTATCTATCTATCTATCTATCTATCTATCTATCTATCTATCTTCTATCTATCTATCTATCTATCTATCTATCTATCTATCTATCTCCTACCTCTCTCTCTCCAATCTATCTATCTATCTATCTATCTATCTATCTATCTATCTATCTATCTATCTTCTATCTATCTAATCTATCTATCTATCTTCTATCTATCTATCTATCTATCTATCTATCTATCTATCTCCTATCTATCTATCTATCTATCTATCTATCTATCTATCTATCTATCTACAAAGCAAAATTCTGCAGCACACCAGTTAAGGTGGTATTTATTGTATGTGGCAAAAAATAACCGGGGTATCTATCTATCTATCTATCTATCTATCTATCTATCTATCTATCTATCTATCTCCTATCTATCTATCTATTATCTATCTATCTATCTATCTATCTATCTATCTATCTATCTATCTATCAAACTAGTTTGTTCAGGTGTCACACCAAGTGATTTTAGCTGCATTCTCTGCTCCAGCCACTAGGTGTCTCACTCCATCTGTGCACAGCTGTAGTCCTGGGAGGGTGCTAACTATCAGGGAATTTACCTATAGAGCAATGTCTACTTGGGGTGAGGGGAGTGATAACTATCAGGGAGTTGCCCACATGGAGAGTACTACATACTACCAGAGAGACTACCTGATGGGGTGGGGGATTTGGGTACATGGGGAATACTACCTACATGTGCAGAATGACATAACTGTATTAAAGATGCACAGAGAGGCTTAACTACTATATAGGGGTAGAGAGGGGACGTACTAGTATCACGAGACAGAGTGATCTAACTACTATACGGGTGCACAGAGAGGCCTAACTGCTAGGGTCTAACTAGTACATGGAGACAAAGGGGCCTAACCACTATATGGGGGCACAGAGGGGGCAATACAAACGCGGATGATAATAAGGCTGAGTGAGGAGCCTAAAATTTTTGTTTGAAAGATACTGTGGAGGTGAGCCATGGCTGGGAGAAGACCTCATAATTGAGAAGAAACGGAAAAGTGAGCAGAGAAGAAGCACCCTGTGATTCACTCAGAGAAGACACCCTCGTAAGTCTCTCTGAGAAGACGCCCCTGTAAATCACTCAGAGAAGACGTCCCCTGAGAGTAACTCAAAGAAGATGCCCCTGTGAGTCACTCAGAGATGTCCCCTGAGAGTCACTCAAAGAAGACGCCCCTGTGAGTCACTCAGAGAAGATGTCCCCTGAGAGTCACTCAAAGAAGACGCCCCTGTGAGTCACTCAGAGAAGATGTCCCCTGAGAGTCACTCAAAGAAGACGCCCCTGTGAGTCACTCAGAGAAGATGTCCCCTGAGAGTCACTCAAAGAAGACGCCCCTGTGAGTCACTCAGAGAAGATGTCCCCTGTGAGTCACTCAGAGATGACGTCCCCTGTGAGTCACTGGCTGTAACTGCACTGTATGAGGTGATATTGTTTATTGTACATTGGACTTTATTGAGTAGTGGTGCTGTTAGTATGTTGTGGTATTAGTAATGATGTGGTGGTAATATTTGTCTCTTTGTCTCTCTTTTGATATTTTTGGTCTTAGTGTACTGGATTTGGTCAGTAACAGTATGGTGGTAATAGTTGTCCTTGTGTGGCGGTAATGTTTGCCCCATATATACTGATATTATTGGTCTCGGTAAGTAAAAGTACGGTGGTAATATGTATGGTCACAATATCTGCTCTTTATATACTGGTGTTAATGGGACCAGCACTTAGATCGGGACTGATTCTGCCATAGATGGGGGAGGGCCCAATCCAAGTGTTTGCATCAGGGCCCAGTGAACCTTCTTCGAGGGGCTCAGCAATCTGTGACCCATGTATGTACATTATTCCTTCCATAAGGGAAAGCCTTGTACCCCACCGCGACTTCCCTGCTTGTTTTACTTAAAAGTAATGGATTGCCGATGTAATCCTATTAGAAGGAAGCAATTGAAAGCATTCATCCTCTCCTCCATTCACCTCTTCAGATGCGGCGAGGACTTGATTCATTAGTAAGATGGAGGTTTCAAACGCAGCAGAAAAGACCTGGCGGGATGAAATATGCCATTTGTTCTTTCATCCAGCACCTGGAAGCTTTCCAGGCCATGTGGTCGCTGCCTGCGAGGATCGGGCCTCCCTGATTGTCTGCATTTCCTGCATTCAATTTAACTTTTCCTCCTTTGCAACTTTGAAGAATAAAAAAAGTTACCTTTTCAATACTTTGCTGTTTCCAGTAAGGTCGGCAGAAGAAGTCATTTACTGCTGATTATATAGAGAGGGGGGCAATTATACAGAAAGGAAAGCGTTGCTGATACAAGGTAAACAAATGGGTTTCACGGCTTGATATCCTAACAAAGCTTGTTGTGTTTTCTAGATTGCTGGATGGGGTTACAGCATGCTAATGTAGCAGAGCTGAGTGTGGCGGAGGGGGGCAGAGCTGATCTTTATCAATTGATGCAGGTCTGTCTACCCACTGTAGACCACCAGGGATATGAAAGTGCATAGGTCTCCCCCCCAATGTATAGGTATACTCTGTAGATACATAAATGCCCATAAATAGGTGCCCCAGTAGATACATGTCCACAGTACATAGGTGCCCCAGTAGATACATGTCCACAGTATATAGGTGCCCCCTGAGCCAGGTGCAGGATACTGAATTACTGTGCTGCCTCTTGTAGATCTCAGGCCTGAAGCAGCTTGTGGCCTACTAGAGAAAGTGACTGGAGAAAGATGAGTTTTACTAATTTGCCCCATCACAGCTATCAACTACATATGCATCCTAAGGACACCCTTGGTAAACAGGGCAAGCTCCCTGGATTTCCCAGTGCTAGGCACTTACCTGTAATTTGTATGTTAAGGCAAGTAAAATCTCTATTGGGACTACCGATGCAGCTGATGGGCATTCCATTGATGAGCCTTTACATGCCAGGCTGCATGAACGATCACTGGATCATTTGTTCATTGATCGGCTGATCAATGGCCCTTGTACATAGGCTGATTATCAGAGATGATCGAACAGCGGAAAATCTTACGTTCTCAAAATTGAACCTTGTCGAACCTTCCACATTTGATTCCCAATGCCTTTCCGGGCCGTGGGGAAGGAGGAGACAGTCTGGGTACCGCCTGGAATTCCGGGAATTCAGCCTAGGTAATAGGCTGTATCCCAGAATTCCAGGCGGTACCCGGGCTGTCTCCTGCTTCCCCACGGACCGGGAAGGCATCAGGAATCAAATGTGGAAGGTTCGGCAAGGTTCGAGTTCGATAGAACCTAAGATTTTCCGCTGTTTGATCATCTCTAATTGTCAGGACCAAGCATTCCTAAGAACGCTCATTTGGCCGGTAATTGTTCCCTAAATCTAACTCAGATTTTACACCCAATAATGGTCAGCACACCCGGGCTTGGTTCTTTAGTGAAAGTCTATAGAAACCCTGTTCACCAGATAGCTAACTGAGATAAAGAGTAAAGAAAATGTAAGAGTGAGATATGGTAGTAGATATTAGAAATAAAGGTGGCTATACATAGTTCTTTCCTTTACTTCGGCCAACAATTATCTCTTCTGTTCTCCCCATACCCATGAATGTTGGGCATGGCCGAATGTTCATGTATTCCCTAAGGAGAGGGTAAGGGTAAGCTGCCACCAGACCGCTCAGGTGCCTATTTATTTCTCCAAACAAAGGGGTTGGACAATGAAAACTGATCACGCCAGACCCATATCTCCACCAACATCATCTGTTGGTGAAGACTCAGTAGTAGAGTACCTTGAGGATGCTCGAGTCTGATCATTCGGCATTTAAATACCGGTGGCTGAAGAAGTTGAATGCAGCCTATAGCTGTGTCCATGTTTTCCAGGACTCTCTAGGGCTGCATCCAACTTTTTCAGCCACCGGTAATCAACTGCTGAACGACTGGAGTCAAGCATGCTCAAGTTGCGCTCATCTCAGCTTAGGAGGCCACCATATATCTTACACTGTTGGCCAACTTTAGTATAAAGTCTATGGGGTCATTTAGTTTTTAAAACCTACCCAAGGACACATAGGACCAGGTCTGATTCCTACAAAGAACTTGCCTTGCCCTGGGCTGAGGGATGAATCTTTCCTAGCCTGAGAGGATAACATTTAGTTCTAAAACCTTGGTAGACCCATAGTTGGGTTTGGACATTCCTTTACCACCGGAAGCCAATGTGTGTGAGACGCCAAGTACCTTGGAAAGTTTTGATATAGCAAACAGCCTATTCTTACCTTTCTGTCCTCCTACATAATCTTTGGATCCCCGGCTGAACGATCCTGCCCCCCTTTCCCAGATGGACTTGTCTGGTAGTGACAGCCCGCTCAGCCAATCACTGACTGAGATGGGACAGTGATTACCTGTGGAAGGCAGGGCCGTCTTACCCATTGGGCAGGGTAGGCGGCTGCCCGGGGGCCCTTGCATCCTAGGGGGCCCCTGCCCTTTGTGACATATCTGTATTTTTCACTTTATAAGACGCACTTATAAAACTAAGTGCGTCCTATAAAGCGAAGACGGCTCCCAAGCAGTGCTGAGCACCGCAAGGAAGCCGTCCTGCCCGCCCCCTCTATTGCCGCTCACTATGCATATGCATAGTGAGCGGCCCTGAGCGACCCGCCCAGCCCGCCCCTTTTATCGCTTTTCAGCTTTTCACCCGTCCGCCGGCCCCAGCAGCTCCTCTCCCGTCAGCGCGTCACTCCCGTCATCCTCCGGGCACAGGCAGCGGGGTACAGAGACGCTGCCTGTGTCCCGGAGTGTTGTGCAGCCTCTATCATTCATGATACAGGCTGCAGGACACTTGTTGCCATCGGCAGTTCACACAATGAAGCAAGCGGCTCCGGTCGCTTGCTTCATTGTGTGCTGTGGAAGGTTCTGATGCGGGCGCACGCTGATGCGCCCACATCAGAACCCTGCAGCCGGAAAGATCATCCAGCCGGTATCATACGTAGTGTGAACATAGCCTTAAGAAGTAATCAAAATTGGAGTTTCCGGTTCCCCTGACTGAGTGGAGCAGGCCCACATGGAGAACATGACATAGACAAGGGGATTTCCCCCTCCATTCTATTCTAGGAAGCTTTCAACCTCGATCATGCTGCTCCTTCCCGGCCGTAGATTTGCGTAAGGAACGTCCTTGCTGAGTCGTTCCATTGCTGACTTAGAAATATGACAAGGCCTTTGCTAGGGATTTCTTACTGATCTATGTCTCCATAGTCCCATGTAGGATAAGGAGACTCATTGTGGGCTCTATTAATGAGTATGTCACCGCCATATTGACACAGAGATACCGCCATTGCCGCCGCCATTACTAATGAGCACAATCAATGGAAACCTCCAGCAGGACTGTCAGGAAATCAGCCTCATGTCTCATTTTACCCCCATTTACAAACCACCTGAAATTATCCCGAACGTGTTTTCCTTCAG
Organism: Dendropsophus ebraccatus; assembly: GCF_027789765.1. Lineage (NCBI taxonomy): Eukaryota > Metazoa > Chordata > Amphibia > Anura > Hylidae > Dendropsophus > Dendropsophus ebraccatus. The sequence goes on along the minus strand of NC_091455.1, from coordinate 21,431,649 downwards.
TCCTAAACGTCAGAGACAGACATGAAGTCAGGGCTGGAATTATTCCTAATTAGAGTCAATGTATATGTATATCTACGAGGCCGAATGTTACATGCTGGAAATCACTGACTATTACTCACTGCAATAATAGGAAATGCGGCTCTACAGCTAATACTAATGGAGCAATCATCATGGACCCCGCTACCGCCACCGATGATGCCTCTATGTGCCCTTATTTGACTTGCCTTGCATTAGGCACCTATGTAGCTGAGCTGAAGTTGTGCTTTTTGTGTTGTTTCTACAATGTAAAGTTTATAAACCTCTATTGGGTTACCTGTATTTCTATGAATAAGACAGAAATATGAATGATGCCTGATAACAAACTCAGTTACAGCCATTAAAGGGGTATTCCACTCAAACATGACTTTTGATATGTTGCTGTCCATGGTGAGACAAACAATTCCTCCCATACTTGTTATTATCTATTCAGTCTTCTTCCCCTAGTTCTGAGCTGCTGCTTTTTGCTGAAGGCACAAAAACCTGTGTTTGAGCTTTTCTCTCCGTCTCCCCCTCCTCCCCCTCCCTTCTGAGACAGCTGATGTACACAAGTCCCTGTCTGGCTTTATCTGCAACATTGTAGCTTATTTGTTATACTTAAAGGGTTATTCTGAGGTCAAGTTGTTGATGAACGTACTGTGATTAACCCTCCCAGTATTAAAAAGAAGCTACAATGTTGCAGATAAAACCAGTCAGGGACTTGTTTACATCATCTGTCTCAGAAGGGGAGACAGAGAAAAAAAGGCTCACACACACAGAATTTTGTGTCTTCAACAGAAAGCAGCAGCTGAGAACTGGGGGAAGGAGACTGAATGGATAATAACAAATATGGAAGGAATTGTTAGTCTCACCATGGGCAGCAGCATATAAAAAAATATATTTGTGGAATACCCCTTTAAGCACATGTTTATTCTTTCCAGTCTGACACAGCGCTCTCTGCTGCCACCTCTTTCCATGTCAGGAACTGTCCAGTGGAGAAAGGGTTTTCTATGGGGATTCGCTGCTGCTTTTGACAGTTCCTGACATGGACAGAGGTGGCAGCAGAGAGCACTGTGTCAGACTGGAAAGAATATACCACTTCCTGTAGGGCACACAGCAACTGATAAGTACTGGAAGACTTGAGTTTTTTGAATAGAAGTAATTTACTAATCCATACCCCCCAAATTTTGGTGAGAGCAAAGAAGGACATTCTAGGCAATGTGCCATGCCCCAATAACCAAGCCCACAGCCACGCCCCCATAGCCACACCCAAACACTTTTCCCACTGCTATTTACACAATCATTGGGTAACGCCATACATTGCAGAAGCCATAAGTGGATTCATAACATACCATCACACTGTTAATTAATAAAATCCAGTATACCAAGGCGCATATTATCGCCACACCGTGACCCCCACTGTTACCGCCTCATAGTGATTAATACCACCATACCATTACTACATAACATCCTCTATACAAAGACAATTATCCCTACCATACACTGGCCCATATAGAGTGGGATAGCAACTGTACACAGGCTCTACACACCGTGTGATTACAGTGCAGGTGCATCCAGTGATTCACAGGGGGCGTCTCTTATGATCGGTAAATAATTTTTTCCTTTCTTCTCCAACTGGCTCGGCCATCATAAAGACATTTCAGCCATAAGTTACCTCCACCGAATCTTTGCTCCAGCACCATCCTCACTTCTATGTACAGTCCCTATCTGTATTTCTCCACACTGTAAAAGTGGCCACTTAATGCCATGTACTATTTGGAGTCTCACTGTTAAAAGGACCATCTGCAGCATCTGGTGAAGGTATGGGTGAGCGGGACATATGGGGGCCGTCCAAGGACGGCTGGACATCACCCTAAAATTGGGAATGTTCCGCAAGATCCGCTACAATTGGGAGGTATGCTAATATGCATAAATATCTGACACCTGTTGATACCCCCATAAAGTGGATCTGTGGCCTCTCCTGACCTGTATGTTTAGTAAATCCTTGTTTCCCCCGTGAGATAACAATTCTGGATCACCTATCCTTATCTTTGTGTGATGAGCTGTTCCTCTGTTATTCAGACTAGAAATACTGACTGAATAGTCAACTGGGTGTTATCAGAAGTGGGCGTGTCACAACCGTTTCTGAGACCATCCAATCAGAGCAAACAGTGCCAGACAGTGCCGGGACACGCCCCTAACTGATAACACCCACATGGCTATTAAGTCATAGATTTCTCGAAAGAATAACCGAGGAACGGCACATCACAGAGAAATAAAAATAGGAGATCCAGAATTGTTATTTAATGGGGAATAGAAGGATTTACTAAAATTGTAGGTTTGCTCCTCTGTCTAAATAAAACTCATGGCTGCTTTCTTCCAAAAACAGCACCACCTCTGTCCAAAGGTTATACCTAGTATTACAGCTCAGCCTCATTCACTTTAGTGGGGCTAAACTGCAATAACAGACACAGCCTTTGGATAGGTGTGGCGATGTTTTTGGAAGAAATCAGCAGTGTTTTTTTTTTTTTTTTAATTCTGTACAACTTTGTCATTTTACAAGATTGATATTTATTTCATGTTAATAAAATGAATTGCATTTCTGGAATGTCCAGTCCAGCTTTCAGCGTTGGCTCCTCAGCATTGCATCTGCATCTCTCACGCTCCTCCTGGCATTAGTTTTCTTTTCTTGCTGCCAATATCATAATATCATAATATGAATAGGATTCCTGTGGTGAAGAGATGGGGAATTGTAAATACTATGAAAAATATGTACAGAGTCCAAATGACTAATTGTTCCTTATAGTTGTCGAGGATTAGATACAGCGCCCCACTTGCCCTCAGGCTGTATATGGTATTGCATTTGTTCACATTTACAGGAGCTTTCCCATGACATACATGCAGATATGCAGATATACTCATTATATACAGAATGAAATGACACCCCCCATGGAAAATTCCAAGTTTGTGTGCAGAAAATCTGCATCATATAACAGTAAAGTCTACTGTATACCTCTATATAATAGTCATACAGTTACCATATAATTACTGCCTTCAGGTCATAGGAACAGTACAGGATGAGAGTGGATGACAGCAGGACTGTTGGCAAATATGTCCATGATGATGATGATGTCTGACGTTTGATCACAAACATTGTTTATGTTGGTAACTAATACTGACCTGAGGCTTTAGCCTCACCTGCTAGTTCCTGCAGCGCCATACATTTGATAGTGGCTGTGTCTGGTACTGCAGCTCATTTATTTTCACTTGAATGGGACTAAACTCTCTAATGTGTTTCCTGTTTTGTACAATGTGTTGTTGTGGACCAATAGGAGGTGCTCTCTACTTTTAACCAATCTCTACTCTTCTTTCTTATGCACACACTCATCCCCACCGCTCACAGGGTAGTTTACTTGGGCCCCTGTAGGAAGTAGTTACTTGGTGGAGGAAGTGCACAGTCAGTTTTATCCAGATTCTAGTGGGAGAAAGACAAAAAAACAAGTGTCCCTGCTGTAGCCAAGCCAGGGCCTGGCTTATGCCAGGACCCTTGTCCGGGACCAGAAGTCAGTTTAGTGAAGTCTAGTCTAAGACAAGAGTGTGTACAGATGGATCTAGAGACAACCAGTTCTTCCAGTATTCCTACTATATCTACTATGCAGTGATAAACACTACAAAGGGAGAAGAGTCTAGGAACATCATCACCCACTCTGTGAACCAGTCTAAAAAGTGCAGGGCAGTATCCTGACAAGAGGAACTAGCCTGGAAAGAACGTATCCTATCTCGCAGTGCAGGTACAGTAACTGGGACACCCCTGGGAGGTTCGTTTCACCCAGATAACCATGGCTGGGGCTTGTATCACCCTATTAGGACCGATCCCTTGACACTGTAGGGCACAAGGTGGTCAGACAAAAGTCTATACACGAGTACAAGTAACTTCTCATTCTACAAGTATTCTTTCAAGTTCAAGCAGAGTACATTGCTACATTGGGTTAGGACTCCCTCAACTAACTCTTCTCCTCTACCCTCAACTCTACAACACCACTACAACTACCTCTTTCCTCTTCTACTTCTTCAAGTATCTCCTCAAGCACAACCAAGCCAAGCGCTAAAGTCTGTGTAAAGATTTATCTATTTGCAACAAAGTGTTTTGTATTACCAAGAGACTGTACAGTAAAGCTGTTCTATTTTTATATCACTGGGACTCAGTCATCTCTTCCTACGCACCAGCACTTATATACACTAACCACACACTTTGGGTTATTTTTCCCCTTTCTGTGGGTGGTGGTACCGATAGTCCGGGTGGGTCACCAACAGGGGCTGGCTGGCAGATTTTAGCCTGGGGGGGCAAGCACACGGCACTGGCCCTTGACTGGCAGGCTAGCGGCCCATCCTTCAAGGACCACTCTGGCCCTTACCTGGTATTACCCTCCCCAAATAAGTGCGGGAAAGGAAGATACCACATGCGCCACAGAATTATAGTATTGTGGCCAGTGTTCCCAGCCACGAAAAGCCCTTGTAATTGTCTCACCTCCGGATGAAATGTCTCATGCCCCTGAGTACTTCTTTAAACCTAGTGGTCTCTCACATGCTATATAGTATGTAATGAGAGCTATCCCAGGATATATATCTATTGGATTAAAGGGAACCTAGCTCAGGTGCACAGCATAGTACCTTAGGGTGCCTTTACACAGAGAGATTTATCTGACAGATGTTTGAAGCCAAAGCCAGGAACAGACTATAAGCAGAGAACAGGTAATAAAGGAAAAACTGAGATTTCTCCTCTTTTCAACTCCATTCCTGGCTTTGGCTTCAAAAATCTGTCAGCTAAATCTGTCTGTGTGAATGCACCAGGGTTAAGGTAACATGCTGAGTACCTGGTGACCCTGTTATCAGTGCTGTAATCATTTACATTGCCCTTCTGGTTCTCTTATCATGTTACAACCATCAGCCCTGAATCTCTACAGCACCAGCTGTTATCAGAGGAGGTACTACAACTCCCAGCATATCCTGAGGGCTGCAGACTGTCAGTAAATGCTGGAAGTTGTAGTGTTTGCAGCTGTTGTACTTGGAGGATTCTTGGTGTATTGTATACTGGAGGCTTTGTGGGAGATCAGAATACATAGTTCTGTGGGGGCTCAGTATGTGGATGTGACCCCAGAACAGAACTGAGACAGTTATATACCGTTACTGACCAAATCAAATACACCAGTATATAAGAAACATATATTATCACTGTGACCACAACCATTACCACCCCATACTAAATAATACCACCATACCATAACTGAGATCCAGTATAACAAGACCAATAATACCAGTATAAAAGAAACAAATATCACAACAAATATCACAACCCCTTCACCACCACCGCCATTACTAACTAATACCACCACACCATAACTGAGATCCAGTATAACAAGACCAATAATACCAGTATAAAAGAAACAAATATCACAACCCCTTCACCACCGCCGCCATTACTAACTAACATCCACTGTACAAATACCAGGATCATCCACATAGAACATGGGTCTCAAACTCGCGGCCCTCCAGCTGTTGCAAAACTACAATTCCCATCATGCCTGAGACCCCTGCCATAAAAGGTTCTCATTATTAAAATGTGTCTGCTGGTCGAGATATCATGTGTAATCGAAGATACATAATGAGCTGCTATATAGCCACTTCCTACTATCTATCTATCTCCTATCTATCTCCTATCTATCTATCTCCTATCTATCTATCTATCTATCTATCTATCTATCTATCTATCTATCTATCTATCTATCTCCTATCTATCTATCTATTATCTATCTATCTCCTATCTATCTATCTATCTATCTATCTATCTATCTATCTATCTATCTATCTATTATCTATCTATCTATCTATCTATCTATCTATCTCCTATCTATCTATCTATCTATCTATCTATCTATCTATCTATTATCTATCTATCTATCTATCTATCTATCTATCTATCTATCTATCTATCTCCTATCTATCTATCTATCTATCTATCTATTATCTATCTATCTATCTATCTATCTATCTATCTATCTCCTATCTATCTATCTATCTCCTATCTATCCCCTATCTATCTATCTCTCATATCTATCTATCTATCTATCTATCTATCTATCTATCTATCTATCTATCTATCTATCTCCTATCTATCTCCTATCTATCTATCTATCTATCTATCTATCTATCTATCTATCTATCTATCTATCTCCTATCTATCTCCTATCTATCTATCTATCTATCTATCTATCTATCTATCTATCTATTATCTATCTATCTATCTATCTATCTCCTATCTATCTATCTATCTATCTATCTATCTATCTATCTATCTATCTCCCTCCTATCTATCTATCTATCTATCTATCTATCTATCTATCTATCTCCTATCTATCTATCTCCTATCTATCTATCTATCTATCTATCTATCTATCTATCTATCTATCTATCTATCTATCTATCTCCTATCTATCTCAGGTATAAGAACACAGACAATAGAGCACACTTGTCAAACTCCGTCCCTCCAGTTGTTACAAAACTACAAATCCCATCATGACTGGACAGATAAAGCATGACGGGAATTGTAGTTTTGCAACACTTGGAGGGACGGAGTTTGACACCCCTGATAAGTTATAAGACCTTATAAATGATTATAGTGCAGTTACATTCAGTGACTCACAGTAGGCGTCTTCTCTGCATGAAGAGACGTCCACTTTTCTTTTTCTTCTCCATCTGGCTCCGGCCATCATGAAGGCTTCTCTGGTCATGACTCCTCTCCGGGATCTGCCAGACAGACATTTTAGGCTTCTTGCTCCAGCAACATCCTCATTTGTACATCCCTCCATATAGAATGCCCCCCCCCCCCCCGCTGCACATCTCTCCATATAGAAAAGCCCCCCTGCTGTACATCCCCCATATAGAATAGCCCCCCTGCTGTACATCCCCCATATAGAATAGCCCCCCCCCTGTGCATTCTCCCTTATAGAATAGCCCCCTGTGCATCCCCCCTCATAGAATAGCCCCCTGCTCATTCTCCCTTATAGAATAGCCCCCCGGTTCATTCTCCCTTATAAAATAGCCCCTCTGTGCATCCCCCTTATAGAATAGCCCCCGTGCATCCCCCCTTATAGAATAGCCCCCCTGTGCATCACCCTTATAGAATAGCCCCCGTGCATACCCCCTTATAGAATAGCCCCCCTGTGCATCCCCCTTATAGAATAGTCCCCCCTGTGCATTCCCCCTTATAGAATAGCCCCCCCTGTGCATCCCCCCTTAAATAATAGCCCCCCTATGCATCCCCCTCATAGAATAGCCCCCCTAAGCATCCCCCCTAATAGAATAGCCCCCCTGTGCATCCTCCCTCATAGAAAAGCCCCCCTGTGCATCCCCCCCTCATAGAACAGCCCCCCTAAGCATCCCCCCTCATAGAATAGCCCCCCTGTCCACCCCCCCTAATAGAATAGCCCCCTGTGCATCTTCCCTCATATAATAGCCCCCCTGTGCATCCCCCCTAATAGAATAGCCCCCCTGTGCATCCCCCCTAATAGAATAGCACCCCTGTGCATCCCCCCTAATAGAATAGCACCCCTGTGCATCCCCCCTCATAGAATAGCCCCCCTGTGCATCCCCCCTAATAGAATAGCACCCCTGTGCATCCCCCCTCATAGAATAGCCCCCCTGTGCATCCCCACTCATAGAACAGCCCCCCTAAGTATCCCCCCTCATAGAATAGCCCCCTGTGCATTCTCCTTTATAGAATAGCCCCCCTGTGCATCCCCCCTAATAGAATAGCCCCCCCCTCTGCATCCTCCCTGATAGAATAGCCCCCCTGTGCATCCACCCTAATAGAATAGCCCCCCTAATAGAATAGCCCCCTGTGCATCCTCCCTAATAGAATAGCCCCCCTGTGCATCCTCCCTCATAGAACAGCCCCCCTAAGCATCCCCCTAATAGAATAGCCCCCCTGTGCATCCCCCCTAATAGAATAGCCCCCCTGTGCATCCCCACTCATAGAACAGCCCCCCTAAGCATCCCCCCTCATAGAATAGCCCCCCTGTGCATTATCCTTTATAGAATAGCCCCCCTGTGCATCCCCCCTAATAGAATAGCCCCCTGTGCATCCTCCCTAATAGAATAGCCCCCCCTGTGCATCCACCCTAATAGAATAGCCCCCCGTGTGCATCCCCCCTCATAGAATAGCCCCCCTGTGCATCCTCCCTCATAGAATAGCCCCCCTGTGCATCCTCCCTCATAGAATAGCCCCCCTGTGCATCCCCCTCATAGAATAGCCCCCCTGTGCATCCCCCCTCATAGAACAGCCCCCCTAAGCATCCCCCCTAATAGAATAGCCCCCCTGTGCATCCTCCCTCATAGAATAGCCCCCCTGTGCATCCCCCCTCATAGAATAGCACCCCTAAGCATCCCCCTCATAGAATAGCCCCCCTGTGCATCCCCCCTAATAGAATAGCCCCCCTGTGCATCCTCCCTCATAGAATAGCCCCCCTGTGCATCCACCCTAATAGAATAGCCCCCCTGTGCATCCCCCCTAATAGAATAGCCCCCCTGTGCATCCCCCCTCATAGAATAGCCCCCCTGTGCATCCCCCCTCATAGAATAGCCCCATGTGCATCCCCCCTCATAGAATAGCCCCCCTGTGCATCCACCCTAATAGAATAGCCCCCCCTGTGCACCCCCCTCTCATAGAACAGCCCCCCTAAGCATCCCCCCTAATAGAATAGCCCCCCTGTGCATCCACCCTAATAGAATAGCCCCCCTGTGCATCCCCCCTAATAGAATAGCCCCCCTGTGCATCCCCCCTCATAGAATAGCCCCCCTGTGCATCCCCCCTCATAGAATAGCCCCATGTGCATCCCCCCTCATAGAATAGCCCCCCTGTGCATCCACCCTAATAGAATAGCCCCCCCTGTGCACCCCCCTCTCATAGAACAGCCCCCCTAAGCATCCCCCCTAATAGAATAGCCCCCCTGTGCATCCACCCTAATAGAATAGCCCCCCTGTGCATCCCCCCTCATAGAATAGCCCCCCTGTGCATCCCCCCTAATAGAATAGCCCCCCTGTGCATCCCCCCTCATAGAATAGCCCCCCTGTGCATCCCCCCTCATAGAATAGCCCCCCTGTGCATCCCCCCTAATAGAATAGCCCCCTTGTGCATCCACCCTAATAGAATAGCCCCCCTGTGCATCCCCCCTCATAGAATAGCCCCCCTGTGCATCCCCCCTAATAGAATAGCCCCCCTGTGCATCCACCCTAATAGAATAGCCCCCCTGTGCATCCCCCCTCATAGAATAGCCCCCCTGTGCATCCTCCCTGAAGGGGTTTAAAAAAAAAATAAGAAAATCAACTCACCTCTCCTCGGCCCGGATCTTCAGTCTGCAGCAGCTTCTCCCTGCTGCTGCAGCGCGGCGGCTCCTCTCTCCGCTCTCAGGTCCTCAGCGGCGCGTCAGGGAAGTGACGTCACCGCTGGGGACCTGATGTAGGTGCCTGCAGACGTGCCTGCGCGCGGCACGTCTGCGGCTACTGAAGGGGAACAGGCGGCCTGAAAGAGACTGAGGGAATAGCGCGGCGGCCGGCCGCGCTATTCTTTCAGTCTCAATTATAGCAGAGGGTCGGCCACGGGTCGCGGCCCACTCATTGGTGGGGAAGACCAGCCCGGGGGGCACATGCCCCCTTGCCCCCCGGCCCAGCCCGCCCCTGGTCACCAACCATTTTGGGGAGTACAGTCAGCCACTCTACAAAGCAGGTACCACCATCACACCTGTGTGCTGGACTAGCACTGGCATCACAACCCTTACATCTTTGGCTGAGCTGTACAACCACCAGTATTAACATCACCTGGTGGAGCACTACTGCAGAGGTAAATCTGTAGGACGATATACCATGAGCTGCAGTACCAAACACAGCCACCACCAACTGTATGGCCTGTGCCTGGGGAAACAATGGAGACAGACGAGACATTAATATTACCATCTAAGAACAGAGATCTCTCTATATCCATGCATATGCCCCCCATACAGCTCAGTCCAGGCCTATGCGATATGGGCACATGATACCAGCCTGCTTGTTACTGGAGATTTATAAGAACCAGATGCTGATACATAAAAATGACATGTAAATGCTCGGTATCTGTGGTCATGTCTGTTAATGCAGACCACATGTTTCTATACAACCCTGTGAGAATAGCTTTCCATTTCATTCACAGAAGCTTGGCAAATTGTATATCTATCCTGTAGGGTTTTCAGCGGGAGGAAAAGTTTTATGTGCTGGGATGGAGAACACACTGCTTCCTATCTACAGGAGAAAGGTACATGCCCTGTGATAAAGTTTATAGAAAAACTCATGGAAAAGAAATAAAAGTTCAGATTAAGATTATATATCCGACCTTGTAAAATCTGATGTCATTGGGGTCTCCTGATGAAGTTACCTTGGGGTTTCTCCCTTTAATACTGACAACTTTAGCACCTACACAGTGATAAAATACTGTCTGCCTATAGCCACCATTAGGGGGAGCTCAGGAGTGTAAACTACTGCATACTGTTTTAAAGGAGAAGTCTGTGTTTTTTCAATATTTGACAGGCAGCAGGGGAGAACATAGCAATGAAGAATTGCTTACCTCTCCCCGTGCCTGCAATGCGCTGTCTGACCGGCCCCAGGACCCCTGCCAGAAGGCATTCCCTCCTCCCCCGAGTTGTGATGACGTCATGACTTAAAGAGTCACTGTCGTTAATTTTTTTTTTTGTAGAAATCAATAGTCCAGGCGATTTTAAAAAACGTTGTAATTGGGTTTATTAGACAAATCTGCCATTATCTGCATGTAAAAAGCCTTTTCCCAGGTCGCCCCTCCTCTCCTTTCTGTCATCCACTGCTCAGAATCAGAAAATCTTGACTGTTTTTCATCAGTCAGATCTGTCTGGTCTATGAAGAGGGAAGGGGGGAGGGGGAAGGAGCGAGATTAGCGGCAGCTGAGAGCCAAGAACAAAGGATTGCTCAGCGGGGGAGCTATTCAGAGCCCTAATTAGGGGTCAGAGAGGTCAGTGGTGACTGTCAGAGGAGAGAGCTCGCAATGTGAATGTAAATTAACTTTTTGTTGTCCTGTTTTGCTGCTTTTACTTTCTCTCTCCATAGAAAACCATAAAGACGGGGGGAGAGCTTCAAACCGCTTTTTCATGATAAAAATAAATTTTTCGGCTAATAAACCCAAGTACGTTTCTTAAAATCGCCTGTACTATTGATTTCTGCAATAAAAAATTTTAACGACAGTGACACTTTAAGGGAAACTGCCCATCCCAGCTGATGGACTGGCTGCTCAGCCAATCACTGACTGGAGGAGGGTCCCGCCCCAGTCACTGACTGGCTGAGCAGGCTGTCCGTTAACTGGGGCCCGGAGCAGCGATCCAGCACTGGAGAGGCACAAAGAGAGATGAGTCTGGATGGTTTTTATGTTCCCCCATGCCCCTGGATTTTGACATTTTTTTACTAGCGGTCGGACTTCTCCTTTAAGGCTGGGTTCATGTACTGGATCATAGTAGATTTCACGTTGTGAGTCCGGGAGCGAAGTCCGCTGTGATTCCTGGTACTGTCAGTCTGCATGGGTTTACATACTCGCAGTACAGTTTTCATTCTGCTCTATGTAAAGCCTTATCCCCCTTAACCCGCGACGGCCTGGTGAATACTTTATCCGCCGCACTCCGGCCTGCTTCTGTGGCTCCCGGCTCCCTGAAGTCCCGCTCACCCAATCACCGTAAAATCCGCTTTGATCCGGTACATGTGAAGCCACCCTAACACTTAAATCTACAGTATAATGAGACAGTATACGGTAAGCTGCTGAGCTCCCTCTAGTGGTGACTTCAGGAAGACATAACTTTAGCAGTGTGCTTTACCTATGTAGATGATTTGGAGTTACTTTCAGAAAAAACTGTTAGAAACACTTCAGCTATCGAATCTGAAAATAATTTCGGACCTCAATGCCTCAATGTTTTCTAACCAACATGATTTGTAAAGGTGGACGTTAAGATTTTTTCCGTTGTCTCCAAATGATGTTATGAGTTACAGGTGACTAATTCAGCTCTGCTACATCCGTAACACTCACAATATTGATACCATTGAGTGGATCTGTGCCGTTCTGGAAAGAATTATCCTTCTTCCTAAAGAGAATTTTGCTTTTCCTACACCCGATCGTTGAGTCAAAGGCTTAACCTAGTCTTGGAGATCAAGAGGCCTCCTCAGGAGAGGCTCAGTGTTACGAGATGTCTGTGATGACCCACGGCTCTGCTATGTCTGTGTGATATCCGCTCTTACAGATCCTTATCGTCTATCTGTGTAATCGGAGTTCGCTCCCACACCACATCACCCGACCCGGCCTGTCAGACTCTGCATGATATTACCCATGGATTTCCTTGGTGACAGGGAGAAACGTGAGATCTTGACTTGACACCATGTTAGACCGCACTGTGATAAGTGAAAGGTGAGCCTCCTGGAGAAAGTCATTACACATCACCGTGTTACAAGTCAAGTGGCTTTTTTAGACTTTGACATTTTTTAAATTATTCTTTTTCATTTTATGTAAATTGAACCATGAAAGAAACCAAACATCTGTACATACAGCAAATGGGGGATGATAGATATATGAGAGGTTTATATGGGGGATGTCCATGACCTTAGACCACTCCAACAGCAGGGGATGTACAGGTAGCAGTACCACCCGCACAGGGGTGCCTGAGAAGGCCTACATGCCCTTCTGCCACATAAGAAGACACCGGTACTATAAATGGCATATTGTAGGTCAGGGGTCGCATTAAAGGAGAATTCTGAGCATATTTTTATGGCAAATGCACACATAGACCTTTATTCCTTCTAATACAGAGGTGCCTTGGTTTAAGAGTTACATGGATTAAGAGCGTTTTGCAAGAAGAGCTCACAGTTTTTTTATAATTGTAACTTGGTTTAAGAGCATTGCTTTGGTTTAAGAGCTCCCTGTACTGGGTGGGAGCAGGAGTGGGGGAGGGGTATGGTCTGCATAGCGGGGTTTACAGCCCTGTACGATGACCCAGAAAGTCTCCCTCACCTTCCAAATCATGGCAGATGTGTTTTCCCATCCTCTGAATTCCTGCTATAATGTGTCCGCACTCACACTCAGCTATACACACTGCTGCTATAATGTGCCTGCACTTACACTCAGCTATACACAATACTGCTTTAATTTCCCTGCACTTACACTCAGCACTCACACTGCTATATATAAAGTTTCTGTCACTGTCCTCCTGCACAGCTCTGTGATTCTCACTTCCTGATTGGTCCATGCTGAACACACACCCCTTCCCCATTACTGTCATTTCACCACACAGACCTCTGACAGCAGCCCTGCTTCTCTATTCTAGCCTGTTGTACTACACTAATGCATTATAGGGATATCCATCTCCATTCTGTATCTGCAAACTGCGGCTGTGTTTGTCTGGTTTATGCCCATAGTATACATTATACACCACATGCTGATTGCTATACTGTATAGTAACATATATTACATATCCAGTTGTTTCTAAATGTTTGTTTCATCTGTTCTACATGTGGACCCGTCTGCATATCAGTGATTTCTTATGGGAAAATTTGCTTTGGTGTAAGAGTGGATTTGGATTACAAACACGGTCCCGGGAACAAATTATGCTCGTAATCCAAGGCACCACTGTACTAGCAAAAAGTGTGATGTTAAGTCACGGGATGTGCAGTGGCGGGGATGGGCGCATGTGCCGTGGAGGTTGCTAGAGGCTGATTACTGCAAAAATTAATCAATAACAACAATGGTAGCGTGTAAAAAAAGGAGTAGATAAGAAGATGGAACAGTCAGGGACCGGATAGGAAGGCCCTAACTAGTACAATACTCTGCCGGGATGTTGCGAAGTGTGTGTAGTAATTTGAAGAACTTCTTGCACTCACATATAGTTATCTTATCTGACTGCCTTTTGCCTCTCAGTGTTGGATTCCCATCTTGATTGGTAGTACGAGTCCCAGGCCTCTGTCTCTGGGGGTAGCTGGCAAGTAGTTTCCTTCCTACTCAGCCAAGCGAAATTCAATAGAGAGCGGCTATCTTGCACTGTGCTCTACTGGGGACCAGTCTTACTTTCCTTTCCTTCTTTAGGGGGTGACTGTCCCGAGAAAGGAATCTATTGCATAGGCAAGGGGGGTTGCTCCTTTAACTTCAGCTACTCTGGGGTTTGGTCTAGCAATGCATCACTGGGGTTGGTCACTAGAGACACTGATAGGGACACTTTTGCCTAGGTAAATTCTGGTAACAGCTCTGGTGAGACAGGAGAGAGACCACCGGGATAATGAGAATCATCGTCATCATCCCCCCGGTGATCTCTCTCCTGTCCCTGCATCGGAGCTGTCATTATCTGTACTGCGTGACAGTGCCGGCGGCCAGTAGACTGGGATAGAGCACATACTGGGAGAGCTGCTCTCACCAGCTCTCATCTCCTCCAGTAGACCTGTCAGCCTGTGCTGCTTCCCTGCTGCCCGTGTAGCTCACCCACCGACCTTCTGTGTTGCTGCGAGAGCCTCAGTTTTTGGGATTGATGATGGACTCTCCAGTCAGACCCCACTTGTATTCTGTCATAAATATTTTGGAAGGTCCAATGCCTTATTGGTGGTCATTCTAATCCATGGGATAAAGGGAACGTGTAGAGCAGGGGTGGGGAACCTCCGGCCCGCGGGCCGCATCCGGCCCCTGACACCTCCGGATGTGGCCCGCGGCTCCCCTGTGACATGCGCCGCTCTGGAGGAGAAGGAGCCGACACACACGGCATCCTCCTGTGTCTGTGACAGCTGCCAGGAGGATGCTGTGAGTGCCGGCTCCTTCCCCTCAGAGCGGTGCACATCTTCTGACTCCTGCCCTCCTGTGACGTGCGCCGCGCTGGTGAGGCAGGAGCTGGCACAGACACGTCTTCTGACTCCTGCGGGCCGCGCGATGACGTCATTTCATTGCGCGCCGCCTGCAGGAGTAGACCGGCACAGAAGAGAGGAGGGAGAAGAGGACCTGGACAGCGTGGGAGCGGAGGAAAGGTGAGTGGGATGTTTATTTTTTTCATTTGGGGCAGACACTGGGGGTTAACTAGGCCACCAGGGACATGACTGGGGCGGGGGGTTAACTAGGCTACCAGGGACATGACTGGGGGGTTAACTAGGCCACCAGGGACATGACTGGGGGGGGGGGGGTTAACTAGGCTACCAGGGACATGACTGGGGGGTTAACTAGGCCACAAGGGACATGACTGGGGGGTTAACTAGGCCACCAGGGACATGACTGGGGGGTTAACTAGGCCACAAGGGACATGCTGGGGGGTTAACTAGGCTACCAGGGACATGACTGGGGGGGGTTAACTAGGCCACCAGGGACATGACTGAGGAGTTAACTAGGCCACCAGGGACATGACTGGGGGGGGTTAACTAGGCCACCAGGGACATGACTGAGGGGTTAACTAGGCCACCAGGGACATGACTGAGGGGTTAACTAGGCCACCAGGGACATGACTGAGGAGTTAACTAGGCCACCAGGGACATGACTGAGGAGTTAACTAGGCCACCAGGGACATGACTGGGGGGGGGGTTAACTAGGCTACCAGGGACATGACTGGGGGGGGGGGGTTAACTAGGCTACCAGGGACATGACTGGGGGGTTAACTAGGCCACAAGGGACATGGCTGGGGGGTTAACTAGGCCACCAGGGACATGACTGGGGGGGTTAACTAGGCCACAAGGGACATGACTGGGGGGTTAACTAGGCTACCAGGGACATGACTGGGGGGGTTAACTAGGCCACCAGGGACATGACTGAGGGGTTAACTAGGCCACCAGGGACATGACTGAGGAGTTAACTAGGCCACCAGGGACATGACTGAGGAGTGAACTAAGCCACCAGGGACATGACTGGGGGGGGGTTAACTAGGCCACCAGGGACATGACTGAGGAGTTATCTAGGCCACCAGGGACATGACTGAGGGGTTAACTAGGCCACCAGGGACATGACTGAGGAGTTAACTAGGCCACCAGGGACATGACTGAGGAGTTAACTAGGCCACCAGGGACATGACTGAGGGGTTAACTAGGCCACCAGGAACATGACTGAGGGGGTTAACTAGGCCACCAGGGACATGACTGAGGAGTTAACTAGGCCACCAGGGACATGACTGAGAAGTTAACTAGGCTACCAGGGACATGGCTGGGGGGTTAACTAGGCCACCAGGGACATGACTGAGGAGTTAACTAGGCCACCAGGGACATGACTGAGGAGTTAACTAGGCTACCAGGGACATGACTGAGGGGTTAACTAGGCCACCAGGGACATGACTGAGGGGTTAACTAGGCCACCAGGGACATGACTGAGGAGTTAACTAGGCCACCAGGGACATGACTGAGGAGTTAACTAGGCCACCAGGGACATGACTGAGGGGTTAACTAGGCCACCAGGGACATGACTGAGGAGTTAACTAGGCTACCAGGGACATGACTGGGGGGGTTAACTAGGCCACCAGGGACATGGCTGGGGGGTTAACTAGGCTACCAGGGGCATCACTAAGGATTCAAATCAGGTACAAGGGGCATCACAGAGGGTTAACTACAATAGCAGGGGCATTAGGGGAACAATACTTTGCCTTGTTCGGGTGCTGCAAACCCCCGCTACTAACTGCCGCGCACGGTATAACATTGAGTGCGGCCCTCGAATGATTTTATTAAGGCCCGACCGGCCCTCGACATGGAAAAGGTTCCCCACCCCTGGTGTAGAGTATAGTGAACCACATACAGGAGAGTCATCCTACATGTTTTAACCCTGATGAAGGTGTTGTGGACTTTCCATATTTGAGGACATGGGTGAGAATATTTATTTTGTATCAAAATCTAAGGAGATGAGAGGAAGAAGCTGCTGAAAAGAGGCAATGAGGACTTTTTTTTCCCACTAGGCCCCATTCCTGGACAAGTTTTCTTTGACCCAAGTGATGCATATGTGTCTAGTGGATTTGTAGGGGTGACTTAAGGCCTTATTACACCAAGCGATTATTGACTGTACTTGGGCAATTACTGGCCGTTCCAGCCAATAATCAATAGGAGAACATTTAACCAGGTGCTCCCTTCTGCATTTTACATTCTTATTTTTGTATATTTTGCCCCTTGAAGAGACGTGCAAACAAAATATACAAAAATCAGAACAAAAAATGTAATATGTTACACAACACACTAGAACTCAGGCGGTAAGCTGTCAATTGCTTGCATACTGCTGGAGTTCTAATGTGTCTTGCAGAAACCAACTGCATTTTTTATCACTTTTTTTTGTATATTTCCTGCCTTGAAGGGATGTTTAAACCGGAATATACAAAAATTAGAATTAGTATTTAAACAGTTTCGGAGCTCCTAACATAATAAAGAATGAATAAATATTTGCGCTACTGTACTGACACGGTGGAGGTGCTCATCGAGCATCGAGCTTGATCAACCACCCCAATGTTCGAGCACTATGCTCGACCAAGTGTTCGCTTAACATTTTTGCCAACATTTTATTCTCCCCAATTTAGGTCCCACCTCCAAGGGTTTGAGGTTGTCCCGAAAATGCATTAGCCCCACCCCTTTTCTGGTTTCAGGACTGTCGGTAAGTAACTGCTTTCCATTCACGCTGTTATAACGTTGAATTATAAACTGTCTAAAGCCGTCTGTGGAGGATACAGATTATAAGTTCTGTATGGTTAAAGCAGATATCCAGCGCTACTAAATAATGGCCACTTTCTTCCAGAGACAGCACCACTCTTGTCTCCAGTTTGGGTGCAGGTTTTTGCAACTCATTTCCATTGAAGTGAATGGAGCTTAATTGCAAACCGTACCTGAGCTGGAGACAAGAGTGGTACTGTCTCTGGAAGAAAGTGGCCATGTTTTAGTAGCGCTGGATAACCCCTTTAACCATACAGAACTTACTATCTGTATCCTCCACAGATGGCTGTAGATAGTTTATAATTCAACGTTATAAGAGACGTGTGTGAACACAGATCTGTGACCTCTACAATGAGGAATAAAAAATTATGACTAATATGAATTTAATGAAATTTTTTTTTAGCTTGGCAGAGAAGTGATGGGTAAGAGGGGCCCAGCTTGGGTTCCCTATGGGCCATATGGTTTCGGTGTAGGCCTCTGCCCAGTAGTTTATGCTTCTCTCCTGGTCTGAACGCCATATCATCCGTCAGGCCAGTAATGAGGTAAATGTGGTTGACCAAAAAATGCAATAAAGAGAGATTGTAAAACAATGATGGAGTCAAAACAAAGGATTTCTGCTCAATCGTCATTGGCGCTGGAATGTAGAAGGAACGAGACGTTTGGCCTTGACACAAAGCAACCGTATCACTGGGATGAGAAGAGCGCTGTTATTACAGATCCGATGGGCCAGCTGGTGCTCACAGCTCGCGGACAGTCGTCGCTCTCTCCGCAGGCTGACAACAGGCGAAAACCTGATGAGACGCGGCGGCCTAAAATTTCCCTATGGGGCACATAGGGGATCATGTACACGGAAGGGATGAGACTAAGCAATCCCTGTCTATACCATGAGATAGGCTCCTCCATATTTTCTTCTGTCTTCAGGAGCAGGAAATATAATTAAAAAATGATTAAAAAAAAAAAAAAAAAAAAAAAAAAGATAATTTTTGTGTATTTTTTTAACCCCTTAAGGACCAGGCCAATTGTCACTTTTGCGTTTTCATTTTTTTCTTCTCGCCTTCTAAGACCCATAACTCTTTTATTTCTCCACCTACAGGGCCATGTGAAGGCTTGTTTTTTTTCGGGAGCAGGTGTACTTTGTAATGGCATCTTTAAATCTGCCATAATTAATGACTGAACCCCCAAAATGTCATTTATGGGGTGAATTTGGGTCAAAAAATGTGATTTCGCAAATTTTGGTAGGCTTTCATGTTTACGTAATGCACTTTACAGTAAAACTGGCATTTTTTTCTTTATTCTTTTAGTTCAGTCTGAACACAGCCACATGCATGGTTACAAGTTTTTCTAATGTTTTACTATTTTTATTAGCAGTTTTTTTTTGCAAATAGGTATATTTAAAATGGTCCCATTGTAACTAAGATAGCACTTTTATTTTTTCACCTACGAGGTCGTATGGGGTGTCATTTTTTGCGCCATAATCTCTAGTTTTTCTTAGAAAAATTTTGTTCTAGATCAGACGTACTGATCACTTTTTATTCATTTTTTTTTATACATAAAATGTAATGAAAAAAGTAATATCTGCGGTTTTTACCGTTTTTTTTTTTTTGTTCAAGTCGTTCACCGTGTGGAAACAATATTGTTTTATTTCAATACTTTGGATGATTATTCACGCTACGTTATATAATATGTTAATTTACTTTATTATTTTTATGTGTTTTATGTATAAAATGGGAAGGGGGGTGATTTTCACTTTTATTGGGGAAGGGGCTTTGGGCCATTTTTTAAAACTTTTATTGATTTTTTTTAAACACTTTTTAAGTTCCCTTAGGGGACTTTTACAGTAATACATTAGATTGAATACACTGATTACTGCAATGCCATAGCATAGCAGGGATCCCTGTTATCTGTGATCTTCTGATAGAGCCGGCCTGGGGCCTGTGGCAGACTGAATCAGGAGATTGAAGATCTGACTGCACGGACAAAGGTAAGAGACCCCCGGCAGTCAGGCCATGTGATCGGGAACCCCGCAGACACACTGCGGGGTTCATGATCGGTAACTGAAAGGAGATCCTTCTGTCACTTACACTAAAACACCACGGCGTGATCGCGGCGTCTAAGGGGTCAATGGCAGGTGGCCACGTGATCACGGCAGCCCGCCATTGAGGGTGAGAGCCTGGCTACAGATAGCAGCCAGTCCTCACCGGCCATGGAGCGAGCTCAGCTGTGCTGTATGTCCTGCAGGAAGTGGTGTATTCTCTCTGACACAGTGCTCTCTGCTGCCACCTGTTTGTCCATGCCAGGAATTGTCCAGGCTTGAATTGTCAATTCCTGACATGGACAAATGGTGGCATCAGAGAGCACTGTGTCAGACTGGAAAGAATCCACCACTTTCTGCATGACATACAGCAGCTGATAAGTACTGGAACTGGTACTGAAGATATTTGAATAGAAATAAATTATAGATCTACATAACTTTCTGAAACCAGTTGATTTGGAAGGAAAAGATGCTTGCTGAAGTACCCTTTTAAACTTCCCTTTGTAGTGTCCCACTAGGTGTTTTTCTCTTCTTTCACCTTGGTAAAACTATATCACTCACTGTCACTGTCACAGGTTAGGACTGGAGGCCGCTGTTCATTACTCCAACCACTAGATGTCACTCTCATACAGCACAGCTGCAGCTAACACTAGGTCTAGCTACACGCACACCTCCTCTCTAGTAAACACTTCATCTAATCATTTAGTTAGTGCCTGGCTACAGGCCAGACAGGATGTGTATATAGTTGTTCCTGCCACCAGTTACCCAACCACTATGGGTTGCTAAACTAGACTCTTAGAGAAACCAGACACAAGGGAGTCCTCACTCTTGCCTATGCAGTGGATTTTTAAAAACAGGACAGTCGACCACCTTAGAAAAAGGGACTAATAACTCAAGACTGGAGCTGCAGTAGAGCACAGTGCCAGCAAGCCGCTCTCTACTGACAGATGCTCAGCTTTGTAGGAAGGTTCTACAAGCCAGCTCCACTCAGAGCAGAGACCTGGGACTCGTACTACCCCAGAGGACAGAAACCCGACACTGTGGGGCAGAAGGCGATTAGGTGAGATAACTGGGACTCATCCGTACGTCAGTACGAGGATTTCTTCAACACTCTAGAGACACTTTACTAAATCACAGTACATAGAACATTAGGCAAGGGCCCTCCTATTCAGTCCCTGACACCTGTTACTTTAGGGTCCTATTACACATAGCAATTTTTAGCGATTAACAACTAACGCTACACAATCGCAAATGAGATTGTTTATCGTTAACCTGAAATCGTTCACCATATTACACAGAACGATGGTCGGTAGTTATGACTGTTACTACGATTGTTATTGTGATCGTTACTATGATCGTTTATTCCTTCTGATCCCAGCAAAACAATGGACAATGTGCAATTACACTGAACGATTAGTGAACAAATGCGGAACTACAGCGAACGATTAGGGAACGATTAACCGTGATTTTAGGGTCCTATTACACAGAGCGATTTTTAACGATTAATGACTAACGATAAACGATCGCAAACGAGATTGTTTATCGTTAACCTGAAATCGTTCACCATATTACACAGAACGATGGTCGTTAGTTACGATCGTTACTATGATCGTTATTGCGATCGTTACTATGATCGTTTATTCCTTCTGATCCCAGCAAAACAATGAACAACGTGCAATTACACTGAACGATTAGTGGACAAATGCGGAACTTGAGCGAATGAATGTGGAATTACAGCGAACGATTAACAATGATTTTAGGTTCAGATTTAAATCAACGATCAGCGACATACAAACGATTTTTCGATCATTGCCTGCAATTACACAGAACGATTATTGTTTAAATTCAAACGATTTAACGATTTTTCACACGATAATCGTCCCGTGTAATAGGGCCCTTACTCTTTCTTCTATCAACTCACCTATCTACCTGTTGGAGTGTTATTGCTGATTATTTTTGCCTGAGCATTGATTGTAACATTTGTTTTCACTAAGAAACCTTTTTCAAGTGAAGTTTAAAAGTTGCTGAAAGTGAAACTCTGTTATCTCTGCCGCCGCACCTGCACCTACACAGCGCACCTCACTTTAGTTCTAACCAAGGTCCGGTTTTGGGTGTTACCACTCTTGGCCACTGTGACAAGTAGCCTCCAAAATACCATGTATTATATAGACATCAGGGGAGGCTGCAGCACTAGTGACACAGACAGCTTCCCAGCTTCCCCCAGTGTAATGTCTGTTCTAATGGTAACATGTATTATATAGACATCAGGGGAGGCTGCAGCACTAGTGACACAGACAGCTCCCCCAGTGTAATGTCTATTCTAATGGTAACATGTATTATATAGACATCAGGGGAGGCTGCAGCACTAGTGACACAGACAGCTCCCCCAGTGTAACGTCTATTCCAATGGTAACATGTATTATATAGACATCAGGGGAGGCTGCAGCACTAATGACACAGACAGCTCCCCCAGTGTAACGTCTATTCTAATGGTAACATGTATTATATAGACATCAGGGGAGGCTGCAGCACTAGTGACACAGACAGCTCCCCCAGTGTAACGTCTATTCCAATGGTAACATGTATTATATAGACATCAGGGGAGGCTGCAGCACTAATGACACAGACAGCTCCCCCAGTGTAACGTCTATTCTAATGGTAACATGTATTATATAGACATCAGGGGAGGCTGCAGCACTAGTGACACAGACAGCTTCCCAGCTTCCCCCAGTGTAATGTCTATTCTAATGGTAACATGTATTATATAGACATCAGGGAGGCTCAGTATCTCCATGCAGCACCACTAGCCTTCAGCGGCCCTGCGGTTCCTGGCACAGCCAGTGGTGGCAGCAGAGAATCCATGATAAATATACAGTGATACCTTGGTTTAAGAGTAACTTGGTTTAAGAGCGTTTTGGTTTAAGAGCTCACAGTTTTTCAAAATTGTGACTTGGTTTAAGAGCATTGCTTTGGTTTAAGAGATCCCTGTACTGGGTGGGAGGGGGAGTGGGGGAGGGGCATGGTCTGCATAGCGGGGTCTACAGCCCTGTACTCTGACCCAGGAAGTCTCCCTCACCTTCCAAATCATAGCAGATCCACTCCAGGCTGGGGCTCACATCAGGGGACAGGACTGTGGAGGTAATCTCTCCATAGCTGTAACCCCTCTCTCCCCAGACAGAGAGTGCTGCTATACTGTGCCCACATCTGTACTGCTCATTCCTTCATGCTCCCTGCAGTCTCTGTCCGCCCCCTTGTGTTTCCCATCCTCTCCATTACTGTACAGTAACTTATAATATCACATATTCTTTCATTTGTTTTACGTGTCATTCAGAATAATACATCATTATTTTTGGGGTGTGGAACCAATTGTCTGCATTTCTATGATTTCTTATGGGAAAATTTGCTTTGGTTTAAGAGTGGATTCCGGAACGAATTATGCTCGTAATCCAAGGCACCACTGTATAGATTTAAAAACCCCTTTAAGTGTAATTTAATGTGTAAATTTAGTCTCTCATTTCACACATATCACAAACTACATTACACACCTGTCAGCTTCTATAAATGCCATACAAAGCATCAAATGATCAATGACGCCGGGTATTTTATTTCCCCTACTAAATCCGGCCCCCCCCCCCCCTATCTTCCCTTTCATGCTACCTCCATAGAGGACTCTCAGCAACATCTGACTTGATCCTGGGAACGGATTGCAGATGTCACAACAGTCGCGTTTTAGCGCAGAGAGCCCTGACACCCAAATCCATCCGTCCTCCAAGAATGCAGACAAAAAAAAATTCTAATTCACAATTTCACAAATGTTTTACTTACTAATCCGGGGCTCAAACCGTAGCCCACCAGACAATTGCGCTGAGCCTGGGACGCACAAGTTTACAGAACTGGAGGAAATGGCTTCCTCGGCTCCAGCTCGGTAACTGATACTCTTGCTGCCGCTTAAGTGGCCATAAGGTTAGAGGGAAGAAAGAACATGTTACTCTTTTCCACATGTGTTTGCAGTTGTGGCCGTTCATAGGATCTCCCATAATTTGCCCGGACACCCTGATGGCTGGGACCTGTCGATTTTTCTTCCTAAGTAACCCGCCCTATTAATACAAAGCATATAGCCCCCTCTCTGCTCTACTGATGTTCCTGAAAGATTTATAGATAATGACCCCCACGGTAGGACTTTTGAGAAGAGTCCTGAGGGGGAGGCAAAAGAGTAGAAGTCCACTATGAGAACCGGGCACCTTTAACTTATTATGTAGCGTACTTGTATAACATTTTCTTAAAGGGATTGTCTGATTTACTTGAAGGGGAAGGACCATAATTAAAGGGATACTTTTTATTCTCCAAATTAATTGGTTTCACCAAGTTAAATAGATTTGTAAATTATTTATATAACAAAATCCCATGTTTTCCAGTACTTATCCTCTGCTGTATGTCCTGCAGGAAATGGTGTATTCTTTCCAGTCTGAGGCTATGTTCACACTACGTTAAAGTACGGCCGTTGTTGCCATCAGCAACAACGACCGTACTTTGCATGTGTATGCACATTGCCTCTCCTATGGGATCCCGGTCGGAGCGAATACACATAGTATACGCTCCGGCCGGGATTCCATGCGGCGCCGCATAGAACTGACATGTCAGTTTTCTGCGGCCGCAATTCAGTGAATAGCGGCCGTAGAAAGACCTGTCAGTTCACACAATGAAGCGACCGGCTCCGGCCGCTCGCTCCATACTGTGCTGTGGGGAGTTCTGATGCATCAGAACACTGCGACCGGATCTTTTCTGAGACCGGCTGTTCCGTGACCTGGCCAGGTCACGAAACGCCCAGTCTCATACGCCGTGTGAACATAGCCAGACACAGTGCTCTCTGCTGCCACCTCTGTCCATGTCAGGAACTGTCCAGAGCAGGAGCAAATTCCGATAGAAATCCTCTCCTGCTCTGGACAGTTCCTGACATGGACAGAGGTGGCAGCAGAGAGCACTGTGTCAGACTGGAAAGAATAAACCACTAAGTAATTAATTCTCCTCCGGGTTATCCCTTTAATTATGGAGGAGGACCCCCCATGTCCATACACTGTGATTTCAATGGAAATTGTGTAACTCCCCTGTGATGGCGCTGTAGGGAATAATGGTGATTTGTTTAATTACAGCTGATCGATCAGGGCTCTAGTTGCATCAGGAAAAATTAAATTGTCCATTTTTTTTTCCCAGCGAGATAGACGTATTGGGGAGGATTTATCAAACATGGTGTAAAGTGAAACTGGCTCAGTTGCCCCTAGCAACCAATCAGATTCCATTTTTCATTCCTCACAGACTCTTTGGAAAATGAAAGGTGGAATCTGATTGGTTGCTAGGGGCAACTGAGCCAGTTTCACTTTACACCATGTTTGATCAATCTCCCCCATGTTTTGTTTTGTATTGTATACTATAGGACTAGTAGGCACTTATGTGGACAGTGCCCTTTACTAATATGGCCGCTCATACCTCTTTTTCCAAGTTCTGATGTGATGTCATTCGCTGCTCTCCGTGTAGTAGTTGCTGCCATCTTGGGATCATTAGAATGAATGGTGGATTGATTGTATGTTGTCATCTGTGCTACACGTGCATTATATTTTATAAATAGATTTACTAGAGTAAATTGTAGGACCCCTGAGGAAGCTGTGAGGTGAAACACGTGTCTGGGTCTGGGGTAGAGGTCACAGTTACCTGCCACGCTTTCTTTTGGCTATATATTGCACTGAAGAGTACCGGTCATAAAGAACAAAACCTTTTGAGATATTTTGATAAATGGGGGTCTCAGCAATATTTTTTTTATTCTTGGTAAGTTTGTCAATAAGGATTTGATGTTTTTTAATTAATTCTTTCTGACACAGCGCTCTCTGCTGCCTCCTCTGTCCATGTCAGGAACTGTCCAGAGCAGGAGAGGTTTTCTATGGGGATTTGCTGCTGCTCTGGACAGTTCCTGACATGGACAGAGGTGGCAGCAGAGAGCACTGTGTCAGACTGGAAAGAATACAACACTTCCTGCAGGACATACAGCAGCTGCTAAGTACTGGAAGACTTCAGATTTTTTTTAAATATAGGTAAACTACAAAATATAACTTTCTGCCACCAGTTGATTTTAAAGATTTTTTTTTTTGCCAACCTACACCTTTAACATGATACAAAAGGAGTCCTGGACCATTATACTTTACCATCATTCCTGTACAGTGCTTTGATGTGGTCGCTGACTATGGGTATAGCAGGAACTACATCGGTAAGGACGTTGGGCGACATTGTTCCCCCTCAACAGTCCAAACAGTTATGTATCAAGTCCCCCCTCTTGGCCCACATATCTGAATGGCTTAGGGCGCCATGCCATCATCTCACCACATGGTGGCAGTATTCCAAGTTACAAACCAACACACAAGATGAAGATTATGTTTGCGTCTTTCCCTTTAAATCCTGATCTGACTGTAAGAAGAAGCTGTTTGCGGCCCAGCATATCCCAGGCCCCTTACAGGAGTCTGGCAATCATTAGGATCTGGACTGTGGATGGAAACCAGACTTTGCGTACATGAGAATTTCAGCTTCTTTGAACAATTTCTTGGCTGTCAAAAGTTCGATACAGTTTGTACATTTCCTTTTCTTTTTTGCTTTTGTTCAATATTTTTCATATTCAGATTTTGTGCCTTTTGTACCTCACAGAGTATTTCCTCAAGCCACCACTCTCATGCTAAAACTACAACTCCCAGCAGCCTCTCCTTATGCAAATTAGCATAAACTCTTATTTGTGATTGGTCTGCAGGACAGTCCTGTAGGGAACAGGAGGGTTAAATAAGATGGTTGATGCCGATCACTATTTCACTCTCACAGCTCACGCTTACAGATGTCATACACAATGATGTCACACTGCACTTATGATGTCATACACAATGCACTGATGTCACACTGCACTCATAGTGATGTCATACACAATGCACTGATGTCACACTGCACTCATAGTAATGTCACACTGCACTCATAGTGATGTCATACATAATGCACTGATGTCATACTGCTCTCATAGTGATGTCACACTGCACTCATAGTGATTTCATACACAATGCACTGATGTCACACTGCACTCATAGTGATGTCATATACAATGCACTGATGTCACACTGCACTCATAGTGATGTCACACTGCACTCATAGTGATGTCATACACAATGCACTGATGTCATAGTGCACTCAATTATGTCATACACAATGATGTCACACTGCACTCATTATGATGTCATACACAATGCACTGATGTCATACTGCACTCATAGTGATATCACACTGCACTCATAGTGATGTCACACTGCACTCATAGTGATGTCATACACAGTGCACTGATGTCATAGTGCACTCAATGATGTCATACACAATGATGTCACACTGCACTCATTATGATGTCATACACAATGCACTGATGTCATAGTGCACTCAATGATGTCATACACAATGATGTCACACTGCACTCATTATGATGTCATACACAATAGTAACATAGTAAATAGGGTTGAAAGAAGACAAGAGTCCATCAGGTTCAACCTAGGAAAATCCTACTGTGTTGATCCAGGAAGGCGAAAAACCCCTATGGGGCAGAAGACAAACGCCCCACCACAGGGAGAAACTCCCCCCCCTCCCCCGACTGCAATGGCAACCAGAACAATCCCCGGATCAACGTATCACCAGAAATCTAATGCCCATAACTTGTAATATTATATTTTTCAAGAAAATCATCCAGGCCTCCCTTGAACTTATTTAATGAATCAGCCATGACAACATCATGTGGCAGAGAGTTCCACAGTCTTACCGCTCGTACAGTAAAGAACCCGCGTCGATGCTGATGATGAAATCTTCTTTCCTCTAGACGTAGAGGATGCCCCCTTGTCATTGTTACAGACCTAGGAGTAAAAAGACCACTACAAAAATCTCTGTACTGTCCATTCATATATTTGTACATTGTGATCAGATCGCCCCTAAGACGTCTTTTTTCTAGCGTAAATAACCCCAAGCGTGATAACCTGTCCTGGTACTGTAACCCACCCATTCCCTTAATGACCTTTGTTGCCCTCCTCTGCACCCGCTCCAGTTCACCTATGTCCTTCTTATATACCGGTGCCCAAAACTGTACACAGTATTCCATGTGTGGTCTGACCAGTGATTTATAAAGAGGCAAAACTATGTTCTCATCTTTAGCATCTATACCTCTTTTGATGCACCCCATTATTTTATTAGCCTTGGCAGCTGCTGCCTGGCACTGATCACTAAAGTTGAGTTTACTGTCCACCAATACCCCCAGGTCCTTTTCGGAAGTAGTTTTACCCAGTGTTTTATTATTTAGCACATAACTGTACTTATTATTTCTATGGCCCAAATGCATAACCTTACATTTATCCACATTAAACTTCATTTGCCATTTCTCCGCCCAAGCCTCTAGCTTCTCCAAATCCCTCTGTAATATGATATTATCCTCCTCTGTACTGATTACTTTACCCAGTTTAGTATCATCTGCAAAAATGGAGATTCTACTCTGTAGCCCCTCTACAAGATCATTAATAAAAATATTAAAAAGAAGTGGACCCAACACTGACCCCTGTGGTACCCCACTAGTAACTAAAACCCAATCTGAATATGTTCCATCAATGACCACCCTCTGTTTTCTATCACACAACCAGTTACTTACCCATTTGCATACGTTTTCCCCGAGTCCCAGTATCCTCATTTTGTAGACCAACCTTTCATGCGGCACAGTATCAAATGCCTTTGAAAAGTCCAGATACACAACATCCACAGCCTCCCCCAGGTCCAGTCTATAACTTACCTCTTCATAGAAGCCGATCAGATTAGTCTGACAGGACCGATCCCTCATAAATCCATGCTGGTGCTGCGTCATAAGATTATTTTCATTAAGATACTCCAGTATAGCATCTCTTACAATCCCCTCAAATACTTTACCTACTATAGATGTTAGACTTACAGGCCTGTAGTTTCCAGGATCACTCCTTGACCCCTTCTTGAATATTGGTACCACATTAGCTATGCGCCAGTCCTGTGGAAGAATCCCTGTCGTAATAGAATCTTTAAATAATAGGAATAACGGTCTGTCCAACACAGTATTTAATTCTTGCAAAACCCTAGGATGGATACCTTCTGGGCCCGGTGACTTATGGATTTTAATGTTTTTAAGGCGTTTCCCCACTTCTTGTTGTGTTAGGCAGGTGAGATTTATGGGAGGATTAACATTATCCCTAGTCATGTCGTCTGTTATGGGATTCTCCTCTGTGAATACAGTAGAGAAGAATGTATTTAGTAGATTGGCCTTTTCCTCTTCCCCCTCCACCATTACACCCAGATTATTTTTGAGGGGACCAACATTTTCGGTTTTAAGTCTTTTGTTATTTATATAGGTGAAGAACATTTTGGGATTTGTTTTACTTTCTGTGGCTATCCTTCTTTCTGTTGCTATTTTTGCTTCTTTTATTTGCGTTTTACACATTCTATTCTTCTGTCTATAGTTGCTCAATGCTTCCCCACTACCTTCTTGTTTTAGTAGTCTGAATGCTTGTTTCTTATCATTTATTGCACCCCTTACAGCTGTAGTTAACCACATTGGATTTCTCTTATTTCTACTACGTTTATTCCCATATGGTATGTGTCGTTCACACGATTTACCCAGGATGCTCTTAAATATGTCCCATTTCTCTTGTGTACTTTTATTTCTGAAGGCATTGTCCCAGTCTATGTTCCCAAGGTCCTCTCTTAGTTTTTGGAAATTAGCCTTCCTGAAATTTAATGTTTTTGTAGCCCCTCTGCTAATCATTTTATTGAAGGATAATTGAAAACTTACTATGTTATGGTCACTATTACCTAGGTGACCCCCCACCTCTATTTTTGATATTCTGTCGGGCCTATTGGTTAAGATCAGGTCCAGAAGGGCCCCCCCTCTTGTTGGTTCCTCTACTAGTTGGGAAAGGTAATTATCTTTTACTATTTCCAAAAACACGCTTCCCTTCCTGGAGCTGCAGGTTTCTGCTTTCCAGTTGATATTTGGGTAGTTAAAGTCCCCCATAATAATGACTTCCCCCTGCTTCGCTGCCGCATCTATTTGTCTTATAAGAAGATTTTCTGATTCTTCCACTATACTTGGAGGTTTATAACTCACTCCTATAAGAATTTTATTATTCTTTGTCCCTCCCCTTATTTCTACCCAAAGAGACTCCACATTATCATCACATATATCCTCCCACAGAATAGGCTTAAGGCATGATTTAACATATAGACAGACCCCTCCCCCTTTCTTATTTTTACGGTCATTTCTGAATAGACTATAACCCTGGATATTAACGGCCCAGTCATAGGTCTCGTCCAGCCATGTCTCGCTTATCCCCACTATATCATATTTCTCTTCAACCATTATGAGTTCTAATTCCTCAGCTTTATTAGTGAGGCTTCGAGCATTAGTATACATACATTTAATATATTTGTCCATATTCCCTTTCCTTTTATCACTAGTGACTATTCTAACCCCTCCCGCCGCTCCACCCCCAGTTCCATAATCTAGGCCCAGCTCTCCATCTACTCTGTCTTCACTTACTATATTGTAGTTGCCCTCCCCCCCGGTCCCTAGTTTAAACACTCCTCCAACCTCTTAGCCATCTTCTCCCCCAGCACGGCTGCACCCTCCCCATTGAGATGCAGCCCGTCCCTACCGTAGAGCCTGTAACCGACCGAGAAGTCGGCCCAGTTCTCCATGAACCCAAACCCCTCTATCCTACACCAGCTCTTGAGCCACTTATTTACCTCCCTAATCTCCCGCTGTCTCTCAGGTGTGGCTCGTGGTACAGGTAATATTTCGGAAAAAATCACCTTGGAGGTCCTAGTTTTAAGCTTCCTGCCTAAGTCCCTGAAATCATTTTTAAGGACTGATGTCACACTGCATTTATAGTGATGTCACAATTCCACAGGATAGGGGATAACAAGCTCATTATTGGGGATCTGACCTCTGGGACCTTCATTAAACATTAAAGCAGCAATGGCTGCTCACTGTGCACAATCAATTTTGGGGGTAATTTTCCAACATTGGCGCGATTGCTGTGAATTCCAGCTGAGGGACGTCTCCCGCCAATGAGCTGGGTATCCCCCAATCCTGTAAACAGGGATAGATAATAAATGTTGCTAAAATCCCTTTAAGTAAGCAATGAATTTCCATTACCTGCGCTTTGTGTGGCCACCTGTAGGTGTCGCTGTGTCACTGCCAATTCTAGTGATTCCCATCAATAAGACAATTTATTATCCCATGTTCAGCTCCTGGATGATACTGCTGTCCATCTGTAAGGATGGGATTATGCTGACGGCTTCAGTTACACACTAATAGGAGTAAGAGTTAAAGGGCATTTCCTCCTGGCATAACCTAGGCTATAAATGTGAGTCAATGAATGGTAACCATCATGTCCCGGTGACAGCTCATGCAAGAGCACTCACCCAGCTTTCCCAGCATCCCAGATCAGGACATTTTTCCCTATTTTCACTATGATGCTTCCCCTATTATAAAAAGGCTTTATAATGTTATGGGTATTATGGGAAGATTTATAATGATAATAGAATGTATGCAGCCGGCTCGTACACGGGGCTCATACACAGATCATACACAGGGCTCATACACACAGATCATACACAGGGCTCATACACAGATCATACACAGGGCTCATACACAGATCATACACAGGGCTCATACACACATCATACACAGGGCTCATACACGGATCATACACAGGGCTCATACACAGATCATACACAGGGCTCATACACACATCATACACAGGGCTCATACACACAGATCATACACAGGGCTCATACACACATCATACACAGGGCTCATACACACAGATCATACACACATATCATACACAGATCATACACAGGGCTCATACACAGATCATACACAGGGCTCATACACAGATCATACACAGGGCTCATACACAGATCATACACAGGGCTCATACACACATCATACACAGGGCTCATACACACAGATCATACACACATATCATACACAGATCATACACAGGGCTCATACACAGATCATACACAGGGCTCATACACAGATCATACACAGGGCTCATACACAGATCATACACAGGGCTCATACACAGATCATACACAGAGCTCGTACACAGATCATACACAGGGCTCATACACGGATCATACACAGGGCTCATACACAGATCATACACAGGGCTCATACACACAGATCATACACAGGGCTCATACACACAGATCATACACAGGGCTCATACACACAGATCATACACAGAGCTCGTACACAGATCATACACACATATCATACACAGATCATACACAGAGCTCGTACACAGATCATACACAGGGCTCATACACACAGATCATACACAGGGCTCATACACAGATCATACACAGGGCTCATACACGGATCATACACAGGGCTCATACACAGATCATACACAGGGCTCATACACACAGATCATACACAGGGCTCATACACAGATCATACACAGGGCTCATACACACAGATCATACACAGAGCTCGTACACAGATCATACACGGGGCTCATACACAGATCATACACAGAGCTCGTACACAGATCATACAAAGGGCTCATACACAGATCATACACGGGGCTCATACACAGATCATACAAAGGGCTCATACACACAGATCATACACAGGGCTCATACACAGATCATAGACAGGGCTCATACACACAGATCATACACAGAGCTCGTACACAGATCATACAAAGGGCTCGTACACAGATCATACACGGATGATACACAGGGCTCATACACACAGATCATACACAGGGCTCATACACAGATCATACACAGGGCTCATACACACAGATCATACACAGGGCTCATACACACAGATCATACACAGGGCTCATACACAGATCATACACAGGGCTCATACACAGATCATACACAGGGCTCATACACACAGATCATACACAGGGCTCATACACACAGATCATACACAGGGCTCATACACAGATCATACACAGGGCTCATACACACAGATCATACACAGGGCTCATACACACAGATCATACACAGAGCTCGTACACAGATCATACACAGGGCTCATACACACAGATCATACACAGGGCTCATACACAAATCATACACAGGGCTCATACACACAGATCATACACAGGGCTCATACACACAGATCATACACAGAGCTCGTACACAGATCATACACAGGGCTCATACACACAGATCATACACAGGGCTCGTACACAGATCATACACAGGGCTCATACACACAGATCATACACAGGGCTCATACACACAGATCATACACAGAGCTCGTACACAGATCATACACAGGGCTCATACACAGATCATACACAGGGCTCATACACGGATCATACAAAGGGCTTGTACACAGATCATACACAGGGCTCATACACGGATCATACAAAGGGCTCGTACACAGATCATACAAAGGGCTCGTACACAGATCATACACGGATGATACACAGGGCTCGTACACAGATCATACAAAGGGCTCGTACACAGATCATACACGGATGATACACAGGGCTCATACACACAGATCATACATAGGGCTCATACACAGATCATACACAGGGCTCATACACACAGATCATACACAGAGCTCGTACACAGATCATACAAAGTGCTCGTACACAGATCATACACGGATGATACACAGGGCTCGTACACAGGGCTCATACACAGGGCTCGTACACAGATCATACACAGGGCTCATACACGGATCATACACAGGGCTCATACACAGATCATACAAAGGGCTCGTACACAGATCATACACGGATGATACACAGGGCTCGTACACAGGGCTCATACACAGATCATACACAGGGCTCGTACACAGATCATACACAGGGCTCATACACGGATCATACACAGGGCTTGTACACGGATCATACACACAGATCATACACGGATTATACACAGGGCTCATACACGGATCATACACAGGGCTCGTACACAGATCATACACAGGGCACGTACACGGATCATACACATGGCTCATACACAGATCATACACAGATCATGCATGGATTATACACGGATGATACACGGATTATACACAGGGCTCGTACACAGATCATACACGGGGCTCATACACAGATCATACACAGGGCTCATACACGGATCATACAAAGGGCTCGTACACAGATCATACACGGATGATACACGGATTATACCCAGGGCTCGTACTCAGGGCTCATACAAGGATTATACACAGGGCTCGTACACAGGGCTCATACACAGATCATACACGGATGATACACGGACTATACACAGGGCTCGTACACGGATTATACACAGGGCTCATACACTGATTATACACAGGGCTCGTACACAGGTCATACACAGGGCTCGTACACAGGTCATACACAGGGCTCGTACACAGGTCATACACAGGGCTCGTACAAAGATCATATACAGGGCTCATACATGGATCATACAAAGGGCTCGTACACAGATCATACACAGGGCTCATGCACGGATCATACACAGGGCTCATAAATGGATCATACACACAGATCATACACAGGTCATACACAGATCATACACAGGGCTCATACACGGATTATACATGGATCATACATAGGGCTCATACACACAATTCATACACGGATCATACACAGGGCTCATACACGGATTATACACGAATCATACACAGATCATACACAGGGCTCATACACGAATTATACACAGGGCTCATACCCGGATTATACACAGGGCTCCTACACGGATTATACATGGATCATACACAGGCCTCATACACACAGATCATACACGGATTATACACAGGGCTCGTACACGGATTATACATGGATCATACACAGGGCTCATACATGGATCATACACAGATCATACACGGATCATACACAGGGATCATACACAGGGCTCATACACACAAATCATACACAGGGCTCATACACACAAATCATACACAGGGATTAAACACAAATCATACACAGGGCTCATACACATAGATCATACACGGGGCTCATACACGGATTATACACAGGGCTCATACACACAGATCATACACAGGGCTCATATTTGGATTATATACAGGGCTCATACACACAGATCATACACAGGGCTCATAAATGGATCATACACACAGATCATACACAGGTCATACACAGATCATACACAGGGCTCATTCACGGATTATACATGGATCATACATAGGGCTCATACACACAATTCATACACGGATCATACACAGGGCTCATACACGGATTATACACGAATCATACACAGATCATACACAGGGCTCATACACGAATTATACACAGGGCTCATACCCGGATTATACACAGGGCTCCTACACGGATTATACATGGATCATACACAGGCCTCATACACACAGATCACACACGGATTATACACAGGGCTCGTACACGGATTATACATGGATCATACACAGGGCTCATACATGGATCATACACAGATCATACACGGATCATACACAGGGATCATACACAGGGCTCATACACACAAATCATACACAGGGCTCATACACACAAATCATACACAGGGATTAAACACAAATCATACACAGGGCTCATACACACAGATCATACACAGGGCTCATACATGGATTATACACAGGTCTCATACACAGATCATACACGGATCATACACAGGGCTCATACACATAGATCATACACAGGGCTCATACACGGATTATACACAGGGCTCATACACACAGATCATACACAGGGCTCATACACGGATTATACACAGGGCTCATACACACAGATCATACACAGGGCTCATACACATAGATCATACACAGGGCTCATACACGGATTATACACAGGGCTCATACACACAGATCATACACAGGGCTCATACACGGATTATACACAGGGCTCATACACACAGATCATACACAGGGCTCATACACGGATTATACACAGGGCTCATACACACAGATCCTACACAGATCATACACGGATTATACACAGGGCTCATACACACAGATCCTACACAGATCATACACGGATCATATACAGGGCTCATACACGGATTATACACTGGGCTCATACATGGATTATACATAGGGCTCATACAGACAAATCATACACAGACCATACAAGGATCATATACAGGGCTCATACACGGATTATACACTGGGCTCATACATGGATTATACACAGGGCTCATACATGGATTATACACAGGGCTCATACACAGGGCTCATACACACAGATCATACACAGGGCTCATACACACAGATCATACACAGGGCTCATACACACAGATCATACACAGGGCTCATACACGGATTATACACTGGGCTCATACATGAATTATACACAGGGCTCATACATGGATTATACACAGGCCTCATACACAGGGCTCATACAGACAAATCATACACAGGGCTCATACACACAGATCATACACAGGTCTCATACACGGATTATACACTGGGCTCATACATGGATTATACACAGGGCTCATACATGGATTATACACAGGGCTCATACACGGGGCTCATACACGGATTATACACAGGGCTCATACATAGATTATACACAGGGCTCATACATGGATTATACACAGGGCTCATACATGGATTATACACAGGGCTCATACATGGATTATACACAGGGCTCATACATGGATTATACACAGGGCTCATACACGGATTATACACTGGGCTCATACATGGATTATACACAGGGCTCATACATGGATTGTACACAGGGCTCATACACAGGGCTCATACACACATGCAGTGTCCCAGAACATGCAGACTACTACTCCTATTATGGCCATTTCTCTTGCTGTGTCAATGCCTGTTCTGGTAAGTGTTTGCACTGCAACTGCTGCTTGTTTTCCCCTGGTATTCTCTGGTAATGTGCATTCTCATGTGTATTCTCATGTATTCCTGTGTATTATTATATTGTACAGTGGTATGCAAGGCTGTTGATCACGTGACCTGTAACCATGGTTCCTCCAATGGCCGACTAGCTCTGGCCAGGAGCAACCATGTGACCTCCCACTTCCTCCTAACAAGTTAGTCTTCCCCCTGCTTCCAAGCAAGGAGGATGTGTGTCGTCCCTCTCCTGCCTCAGAGGAGTTGGGCTTCTTCTCTGCAGCCTTTTCACCATAAGAAGAGTGACTGATTCTGCTGCTGTATTCAAGTCTTCGGCTGTATCTGCCTGCTCAAGTGTCCGGATTCTTCTCTCTCATCTGGGTGTCATTCCGATATCTCTCCTCATCGCTGCAAGGATTCACAGCAAGTATTATTCTCAAGCTAATCCACCCAGCAACGCTATTTCTCTCATACTCCTACTCCCATCATCCGGCACGTATTCTCACAGCCTATGCAGCACCACTCCTGCCTTATTTGTCAAAGCCTGCTATATACCCGGTTGCATCCGGACAGAACTGTTGCTACTAGTTACCTTATCTATAATAAAACCGCTGTTACTGAACCCTGGCATTGGTGTCCACTAACTGGTGCCCTGACTAAGTGCAGCGAAGAATCGCATGCCCATCATCACCCGCAGATTCCTCAGACCGGCCCTACAGCTGTGCTGCCCTCAGGCCTATACCGTGACAAGTATACACCCTGCAGCTGCCCCGGTCATT
The DNA here is from genome assembly GCF_027789765.1 of Dendropsophus ebraccatus. Classification (NCBI taxonomy): domain Eukaryota; kingdom Metazoa; phylum Chordata; class Amphibia; order Anura; family Hylidae; genus Dendropsophus; species Dendropsophus ebraccatus. The sequence goes on along the minus strand of NC_091455.1, from coordinate 21,394,202 downwards.
GCCCGCTCATAACACCAGCACTGCGGAAGTGGCCCCCAGGGGCCAGGGCATCGCATTTTTGGCGTCACGAACAGGATTAAAGACTGTGTTGTACAAACTTTAAGTGCCCCAAAACTGTGCTGTTACCCCCCAGAGACTTTGCCGATTACTATGGGGGTGATTGAAGTGTTCCGGGCCCTAAACAGTACCCAAGATGGCCGCTGTCTTCTCCAATTTCTGGCTGCGCCATACCCCGGAGAGGAGGGGGTTAACAGCCATGCTGCCAAAGCGCGGGAATCGCCCGGCGCCATAGACTTTCCATTGGCTGCTCCTGATTGGCCGCCTGGGCCGGATGACGTCACTGTTGCTGGGCAGATTCTGGAACCTGATCCTCCAGCCTGGCGCTCCTCCCCTTCCTGCTACAAGTTCCGGCCAGAGCGTAGCAAGATGGCGGCCTACGAGGAGCACTTGCCTGCAGCCGCAGCACCAGTGATGCCGGAGCTGCCGGAGAGCAATCCTGCCTGCCTGCTAGCACCGCTCCCATCCTACAGCGACACCAGCTGGGCAGCTGCCCCGTCGGACAACGGAAGTCTTCGCCGGGCCTTCATCCCGGCCTCTGCTGATCAGAATGAGGGGCCCATACCTGAGACCAGCATTTCTCCGGGACCCGGTCACTCCAGCACCACTGACCTCGCTTCTTGTACCGGAGGGTCCTCATCACCGGACAGCGAACAGATTGTAAGTGAACCGACTCCTCTGTCCTCTGTCCCTGGCCCTAAAGGGGAGAACTCTGCTAAGGCCTTCATATCCCCGGGTCTGTGGCAACCTCCAGGGCGTGATTCGCCGCCCCTGCCGCAATGGATGCTCGGGCCGGGGCCTAAGATTATGCAGCTGATCGAGGACATTCAGCAGGCCCTCGCTGCCCTGTCGCCTGCCACTACAGCTGCCACCGCTATGTCTAGCGCTACTCCTGCAGCTTCCACTACAGCGGGCCCGTCTACTACCGCAGTCCCCTTTACTGCCCCCACTGCTGTGGCTAAGGCTGCCTCTTCTACCACGACCGTCACCTATCATGTGGCCCCCATCATCTCTCCTATCACCATGGTGACGCCCAGCATTGTAGTCACTACGGCATCCAGTGATGCTTCTGCTCCAGGCCCTTCACGCTATCGCTATCCGTGGAAGAAGAACAAGAAGAAGCCTACTCAGGGTCCTCCAGGACATTTCTGCTAAGTGTCCTTACAGAGAACAGAGTCCTTAAACTGTTTTTGTTGTCTAACTGTTTAATTGTTTCAGGTTCCTGCTATGCAACGTTCAAGGTTCGTGCCTGGTCCTCCTGACCAAGTTCCCTGTACTAACCAGCCATGAGCTGATGGACACTTACAATAACAACAGGTTCTCTAGTGCCTGTCCCAGAGCCTTTTACATGGACGATGTCTAATTGCCTAAAAGAGACTCTACCTAACAGAGACACTTAACCCATTCCTTCCTAATGCACTTTCCTGTGATTGTGTGTTCCACACAGGGTATTATTGCACTTATTTCATTATTGCACTTATTGTACTATTGTATTCCAGTGTTATCGAAGTCTTTGTATTTCCTCCTCTGAGTAAGCACAAGGTTACATAGATTGCCTCAGAGTAGAGTGCCTCTTTTGTAAAACAGTATATTTTCCAGTGTCTAAGTCAGATAGCTCCTCCTCTGAGTAAGAGAAGTCAGTTTACATATACCTCAGAGAAAGCCTAGTTTATGTAGGAGTGTATTTTCTCATCCAGTCTCAGTATTGTGTATTATTATCATATCTATAGCTGGAAAGATTTAGTTGAGCCAGTTTGTATGCAGATTTTTCTCAGATTTTCATTCAGATTTCTCTCCGGTTTCATTCAGATTCATGTGAGCCAGTTCTCCTCAAGACCTCGCAGTATTTGTTGTCCCTTGTGTTTCCTTTCCTTTTGTTTCCAGTATTTGTTTACCTCTGTCTTGTCCCAACGCAGTAGTTATCACACATAGTCTTACCTAATATTCACACTGGTCCATACATATTGCACCTTGGATACCCTTTCGTGTGTTTGGCCTATTGAGTAATTGTGTTGTATGATTGACCGGTATGTAAGGGGCCCCCATGTATGTTTGCTTTTATTATTTTGTTCTTTTCTCTTCCAGGTATCCAAGACACTACTCAGACACGCCAAGATAGTACACAGGTCTTCACGTTCTCCTCCAGTAGGGTAACAAATTTAACAGAAAACCTACTGTCTAACTGGCTGGAATATTGAGGGTCACCCGCCAGCAGTTAAGTTGTCCTGGCTTACACGTCAGATGGTTCACGCACTAGCTACCTGGTCGCCAGAGTACGTTAGGCACCCCTAGGTGAAGTCCTGCCACTAGGGTTTCTCATCCTCTCTCTCTTCTCACCTGTGCCTTGGGCGTGGGAAACACACACCTCATCACACTCACTCTCATCATTTATTCCTGTTGTTTGATTGTCCAGCCTATTCATGTTTGCTGCCTTCTAGATTCGCCGAGGTCGGCTCAAATTTGCTAGGGAGGTATGCAGTGTCCCAGAACATGCAGACTACTACTCCTATTATGGCCATTTCTCTTGCTGTGTCAATGCCTGTTCTGGTAAGTGTTTGCACTGCAACTGCTGCTTGTTTTCCCCTGGTATTCTCTGGTAATGTGCATTCTCATGTGTATTCTCATGTATTCCTGTGTATTATTATATTGTACAGTGGTATGCAAGGCTGTTGATCACGTGACCTGTAACCATGGTTCCTCCAATGGCCGACTAGCTCTGGCCAGGAGCAACCATGTGACCTCCCACTTCCTCCTAACAAGTTAGTCTTCCCCCTGCTTCCAAGCAAGGAGGATGTGTGTCGTCCCTCTCCTGCCTCAGAGGAGTTGGGCTTCTTCTCTGCAGCCTTTTCACCATAAGAAGAGTGACTGATTCTGCTGCTGTATTCAAGTCTTCGGCTGTATCTGCCTGCTCAAGTGTCCGGATTCTTCTCTCTCATCTGGGTGTCATTCCGATATCTCTCCTCATCGCTGCAAGGATTCACAGCAAGTATTATTCTCAAGCTAATCCACCCAGCAACGCTATTTCTCTCATACTCCTACTCCCATCATCCGGCACGTATTCTCACAGCCTATGCAGCACCACTCCTGCCTTATTTGTCAAAGCCTGCTATATACCCGGTTGCATCCGGACAGAACTGTTGCTACTAGTTACCTTATCTATAATAAAACCGCTGTTACTGAACCCTGGCATTGGTGTCCACTAACTGGTGCCCTGACTAAGTGCAGCGAAGAATCGCATGCCCATCATCACCCGCAGATTCCTCAGACCGGCCCTACAGCTGTGCTGCCCTCAGGCCTATACCGTGACAAGTATACACCCTGCAGCTGCCCCGGTCATTGCCCGCTCATAACACCAGCACTGCGGAAGTGGCCCCCAGGGGCCAGGGCATCGCACACAGATCATACACAGATCATACACAGGGCTCATACACGTGGCTCATACACAGAGCTCGTACACACAGATCATACACAGGGCTCATACACGGATCATACACACAGATCATACACAGATCATATACAGGGCTCATACACGGATCATACACACAGATCATACACAGATCATACACGGATCATATACATGGCTCATACACAGAGCTCATACACACAGATCATACACAGATCATACACAGGGCTCATACACGGATCATACACAGGGCTCGTACACAGATCATACACACAGATCATACACAGATCATACACGGATCATACACAGGGCTCATACACGGATCATACACAGGGCTCATACACACAGATCATACACGGATCATACACAGGGCTCATACACACAGATAATACACGGATCATACACAAGGCTCATACACAGAGCTCATACACAGATAATACACAGGGCTCATACACGGATCATACACAGGGCTCATACACGGATCATGCACACAGATCATACACGGATCATACACAGGGCTCATACACACAGATCATACACGGATCATACACAAGGCTCATACACAGAGCTCATACACAGACCTTACACAGGGCTCATACACGGATCATACACACAGATCATACACAGATCATACACAGATCATACACAGGGCTCATACACAGATCATACACAGGGCTCATACACGGATCATACACACAGATCATACAGAGCTCATACACAGATCATACACAGATCATACACAGGGCTCATACACGGATCTTACACACAGGGCTCATACACGGATCATACACACAGATCATACACAGATCATACACACAGATCATACACAGGGCTCATACACAGATCATACACAGGGCTCATACACAGATCATACACAGGGCTCATACACAGAGCTCATACACAGATCATACACACAGATCATACACAGATCATACACAGGGCTCATACACGGATCATACACACAGATCATACACAGATCATACACGGATCATACACAGGGCTCATACACACAGATCATACACAGGGCTCATACACAGATCATACACAGGGCTCATACACAGATCATACACAGGGCTCATACACACAGATCATACACAGGGCTCATACACAGATCATACACACAGATCATACACAGGGCTCATACACAGATCATACACACAGATCATACACGGATCATACACAGGGCTCATACACACAGGGAGGTGGTGGTGGGGTGATACAGTCATAATTAGGTAACTAGAATGAAGGCTCTGATATAAAATACAACAAAGGACGGTGACATCCTCCCTGAAACTCTTCATCTAGCTGAGCCTTTGATGGAATGAGCCAGTGTTGTTTTAGACTAAGTTGCAGGTGGGCGCATCCTTATGGGAAAGATGATGATTAAACTCTCTTTATTCTTATTACTACCAGGATTTATGGGAATATCTCACAATGTTTAGTCAACTGACTACGTGGTTCAACTTCAGAAAGGTAATGAAGGGCTGTGGCCCTATCAGAGGCTTTTCGGGAACCAGACGCCCTGTTGGTCTTTACCTGAGGCATCAATATAATTAAAACCGTAGTACGGTTGTGTGATATGACTGATCCCTTAGAAGCTGCCGGTATTTTATTCATCTTGGGATGTCATAACACGGAAGAAGCTGAGGCCAATAAGCCGGCTCCCTCCTTATGCAGCTGTATATGTTTCATGTAACCAGAAGATTTCCTTCATATCAGGGTATGGATTCTTGCCACAGCCGCATATCGGCAGTGAGTTCATCAGCAACTTGACCTCAGAATAACCCTCCCAGCATTACAAAGAAGCTACAATGTTGCAGATAAAGCCGACCAGGGACTTGTTTACATCAGCTGTCTCGGGAGGGGGAGACAGAGAGAAAAACTCACACAAAGATTTTTGTGTTGTCAGCAGAAAGCAGCAGCTCAGAACGGGAGGAAGGAGACTGAATAAATAATAACAAGTGTGAAAGGAATTGTTAGTCTCACAATGGGCAGCAACATATCAAAAGTTATGTTTGAGTGGAATACCACTTTAAGTGTGCAGACCTCTGTTTTGTATGACATCAGAGCTGTGTGCTATGTGGCCGATCAAAAGTTTCCCTCTGGTGCTGAGACCTCCACCTTGTGTGTTACCGAGTGAGAACCTGCAGCTGCATCCACCTCCTCCCCCTTGCTTCCTGTTTGTTACTTACTGTTTTACACCAGAGGGATTTGATGATGACTGAGGAGGTTTTTGTACATTTATAGAGATCCAAAGGCACTGGAATAGGACCCAGTATGCAGAAACACTTCCCAACACAGGCCTGATGGAATGGGGGTGGGGGTAGTAGATGGCCAGAGTCAGGTTAGAGAGGACAAATTGCCTGCAAGGTTTCAATGGAGAGATATGTGTGTGTGTGTGTGTGTGTGGGGGGGGGGGGGGGGGGGGGATATTAGGTGGGTAGGTATTCTGTGATGGAGTGACATAAGATGGCAGGGCCATGGAGTGGACTGGAGGGAGGCTTGTTGGAAGGGCTAGGGGCAGATACTAGGTAGCCAGGAAATTTGTATGGTGGTTCATACTAATAGAAAATCATTAGTGACCACTAGAGATGAGCACAACCCGATAAAGTTGAAGAAGTTGGATGCAGCCTAAGAGCCCTATTCCACCGGACGATTATCGTTCGGTTGAAATGCAGTTAACGATTAACGACCGAACGAGAAATCGTTGATCGCTTTATAAGACCTGGACCTATTTTTATCGTTGCTCGTTCGCAAATCGTTCGCATTGAATAAGACGTCGTTCGGTTGTTCGCAATAGAAACGAATGCAATAGCGAATAAATAGCGAAGAAAAAACGATCGCAATTACGATCATTAGTAACGATTATCATTCCATGGAAATGAGTGAACGTTTTCAGGTCTTTCGCAATAGCGGTCGTTTGAGATCGTTAATCGTTAACAATTACGCAAACGATAATCGTCTGGTGGAATAGGGCCCTAAGGGAGTGTGGGAAATCATGCATACAACCAGAGACCTTATACTGTATTCATGTTTTCCCAGTCTCCCTAGGGCTGCATCCAACTTCTTCACCCATATCGATATTCAAATGCCGAACATTTGGACTCATCTCTAGTGACCACCATGGGACACACACTATGATGGCGAGTAGTCAGAAAGCCACTCCATCCTGTTTTATAGTCATGAAACCATATAAAAAAGATGACCGATATCTTCCTACTCTCGACTAGAGATGACCGAACCTCGAGCACGTCCGAACTGGAACTTTCGGGACTTGATTACCGGTGGCTGAAGAAATTGGACGAACCCAAACATGCTTGAAGTTCTCTCATCTCTACTGTGGACCCTATAAAACTTGCCCTTTAAGAGTCTTGTTATACCTATATCTAAGAGGCGTAATAAGTGTGTGCCATTTCCTACATACATATGTGGAAATATTTAAGCAGTAAAATCTTACAATTTGGCTTTACATTTCCTTCAGCGCAGGAATAATAGACGGATAAGACCCAAGACAGAAATTGTCCACAGATTCCAGCTAAAGTGAGACTCACACGATTCTACAGAGTCAGGAAGCCTGAGCGGGTTTGTGGGATTTCATCTGTTACACATAATAAATCTACGCGTTTCCCCCAATTCTTCATCTCAAGGTACAAATCTGCACAATTTGGCCGGACGGCCCAGAGAAAGCCGGATCGGGAAGTTCTTCTTGGAGCCAACAGATGCATCTGAGTAGCTGCTACTGACCTCTAGGAGGTAATGTAGTCAGTCAAGCGTTTTATCCCGGTCAGTATACATATAGCTGTCCATATAAATAATAGGACAGTGATCTACATCTTGTGCTATAGGTTTCGCCTCTTGAGTGTCGAATGCAGCTGCACGGTTCTCCGGATTCCCCATAGTGAAGGAAAATAAATCTGTCATTAAAAAGAATGTTGAAGGATTAGTAGAATGCTCAATTAAAGGCCGTTCCCGGAGTTTTCTAGATGCTAATGTAAAGATGGAGCAGAGCTGAGTTTGCCTGGCGGAGCAGACTTGTAGTTGTGGTAGGGTCCACATTATCACCATGGGTTTTATACGGGACTAGTAATACTTTCGCATTGCCAGGACATGGTTTCTTGGGTTGTGTCTTCTTGTTGGGTGAGGTTTCATGCAAGGCTGCGGAGTTGGAGCTAGTTTTGGCTGGAGTGGAAAACATACAGTACAGACTCTGCCCCTAGATTAAAGGGGAACTATCAGCAGGTTAGACTAATCTACTTCCCGCATGAGCTGGGGATTAAAATCTGCTACCACACACTCCTCCCAACTCATTCTCCTGATTGGTGAGACACCGACTGATTTTTTTTTTAATGACAGCAATTATTATAAACAATGAAAGAGCTCATACTTACCTGCTCCCCTGCTGTCTCCGCTGTCAGATCTTCTGGTCCATACTGTGCTCCTCTTCTGCCGCTTCCAAAAACATTCCATTCCCACACACTGCTCATTTAACCAATCAGAGAGCTGAACAGGCAGTGAGTATGGGAGCGGGGCGTCATCAGAATTAGGAAGAGCAGGAGTGCAGTGGGGGATTGAAGATCTGACAGCAGGAGTGGCGGAGGAGCAGGGGAGGTAAGTATGCAGCTATAATTATGCTTATGCACATGCGTTGAAAAAGACTAGCACGTCAAAACGTGTTGCTATATGTACATACTCTATTTGTGGAATGTATTTTTACTCGTGGACTCAATAAAGGACTATATTTTATGGTATTGAGTGCTTCAAGACAAGAATTTTTCGTTTGGACTTGGATATGCAGCTATAATTGTTTTATTACGTATAGACCCAGTTAACAGTTAATAGTGCGTTTACACAGACAGATTTATCTGACAGATTTTTGAAGCCAAAGCCAGGAACAGACTATAAACAGAGAACATAAAGGAAAGACTGAGATTTCTCCTCTTTTCAAATCCATTCCTGGCTTTGGCTTCAAAATCTGTCAGATAAATCTGTCTGTGTAAACGCACCGCTAGTTTTACGTTTGCCTAAAAATCTTTGTTACATTGCTGCCTTTGGGTAGTGTTCACAAGCATGGGAAATGGTAGAGATGAATCTTTTGAACTTCTGGGCATGATTTCTCACCCTGCGGCCCTCTCTGTACAGACCCGACTGGCGTACAAGCTGCACCAGCTAGATACACGGAGACAGGCTTTCCCACATACACCCAAGGTCATAAAACGCACATATGTCTGGCCTGTGGCTGCTGGGGGAGACGTGTAATGTACATTCTGTGCTCCACAAAAATAAACACGTCCTTACGTTAAATATACAAAAAAATAAAAACACCGGCGTGAGTTCAGCGAGCGGCACAGGAACACAAGCTACGCCGGGCCTTGATTTGCAAGAACAATGTAGTTTAAGGGAAAAATAAATAAAATGGAGACTAAAGACCACCCAGATGGATGAAGAACCAATGCAGAAAGTCTCGTGGCATAGTTTGAGGGGCTTCTTGGTGAATAGTGAGGGTGGTCAACATTTTAAGGATACTTGTGGGGCTCTAAGATCATGAGCTCTAGAGCAAAATATTGAATTGGTGCTACATGGTATTACAGGTTTACATAGACCAAAAAATGTATATAGTATCATCGTATCATGTTTTGAAGGCAGATTTAGAAAAACTACTTTCTTCTAGAAACAGCATCACACCTGTCTGCAGGTTGTCTGTGGTACTGCAGCTCAGTGTTTTTTTTCTTTTTCTAATCCTACTGTATGCAACCTGTTCAAATCTCCTTAAGTAAAGGGGTTGTCCCAAGATGGGCACCTATCACTTATCTGCAGGATAAGGGTGTGTTCTCTGGTGGTCCCAGCGATCATGAGAATGGATAACGGTTTTATGTCCTTTGCTTTTATACAATGGCGCTAAGCATGCACAACACCCCTATATTCCATCTCTATACTACTGACGGAAACGGTTGAGCACATTTCTAAGCTATGTCCATAGAGACTAAAGGGAATGTGTCATCAGAAAATGACTTCTTGTGTAAATAATGTTTTATGTTAAATATAATTTTAAAGAATTTTTGTTGACACCATTTTTCTATCTATATTTTAAATAATCCTGATATTTTGCAGTTCTCATTCTCACCACTGGGGCTAAAACTAAGCTGAGACTTCCTGCTCTGTCTGTGATGATAAGAGGAGGCTGCTGTAAAGTGATCTGTACAGCATTGCAGCATCATGTGACACCAGTAGATAGAGAAAACAATAGCAGCAACCTGAGAATGACCTCTTCACAGGCCACAGAGCACGCTTAGTAGTGTTTTACATTCATCTCAAGGGGACGGAGTCAGTCTATTGTCATCTATGTCTTCGAATCTTTCTATAAAGCAGCCCAGGCAAGATGGCCGCCCCCATAACAATGTACAAAAAGTGAAACTAAAAAATTACAGTCAGAAAATAGAAACAGATCAGAACAAGTTTTAGCATCTGACTCTAATCAGGAAAATTTAGGTAACACATTCCCTTTAAATGGAGCCGCAGAAGGCATGTCCTTTCAAACAGGGGACATCGGACCCCTATTCTCATCCTGGGACCACTAGAAATCAGACACTTACCACTAATTCTGTTAATCAGTGACCCCAGAGACATGCCATACCTGCGAAACCTGGTGTGAATGGACCTGTAAATGCCTCAGGGGAAAACTACTTACAGATTTATACAGTCTTCAGTGCAGTACTAGTTATATATATACGTATACAATTAAGTTCTGTTTCCCTAGAAATCTTATATTTTAAGTAAAACCAACTAGAAACAAGGAGAACTCATATACTGGACTGTTGTGTCCTAGATATAGAGATCTGGAGATGGTTCAGTGTCAGGCTGGCCTAGAAAAGAGATGAGCTATCCCATCAAACACAGATATACTATATATAATAAAGATGGAGGTAACCCTGATGCCAGCCGGCCCCATGATTAATCCCTGTGGGTGACGACGAGTGACTGGTGGCACCAAGGACATTTGGAGCCGTCGTGAAGCGTCTTGTACGTGCTGGAGACTTGTGGTACAAGGCATTCCTGTAACACTAGGACACATCCTTATTGCCTTGTAAATGTTTTTGTTTCTTTCATGTACTCGGTGTATCCCATAACGTTCAAAGCTGTTTGCTCTATGGAAGACGTTTTTAAAGATGTGTTCCCTCCATTAGGCTATTTGTTTCAGGAGTTTGGATTTATGTGGAAATCCTCCATGATGTAGGTACCTGGCTCGAAGAAGGTTAAGTGGAGTTCACGAGTATCTTGCGTAGCGATGGGAGCAAAGTTTAACCATGACTAAGCCAGAGAATTTACTATATATTGCGATATAATTCAGAGGAATAGAACAGGCTAAAAGAAGTTGGATGCCACCCTAGGGAGTCCTGGAAAACATGGATAAACACATACGCCATAGGCTATATCCATGTTTTCCTGCACTATCTAGAACTGCATCCATCTTCTTTAGCCAACAGGAGTAAAATAGTGATCGATCAGATGGCGAGCATGGTCGAATTGTGCTCTTCTCTAGTACGAACTGTCCTGGAGGAAATGTAAAATGGATTATCAGGTTAGAAGACCTGGCCGTGTAGTGCACCGTAATCTTCTCAAGATTAGATCTTGGACTGGAAGTCTTCACAAATTTTTCCCATGTCTATCTTCACTAAGGTGACGTGGCAAGGTTCACCATGGATGGCTCCCAGGGAATGTCCCAAACAAACCTTCTTGGGCTTCTGTGGTTTGCTCTTCAGTGTGCGGATCGAACCAGAAGCCCACATAAGGGATACTCTCACCTCTCTAGGTCTCCTCACTGTGGTGCTGCAATGTAAAGCTTAAATAAGTTGTCCCAAGATTACGAGTTATCCCCTATCCACTCTGCAATGTTTGGAAGTCCCATAGAGAGTGAATGAAGTGGTGGCTAAACATGCCCCATTCCCTCCATCCATGATTGGAGGGGAGGGGGAGTCTAGTGATTGTACCCCCTTCGAGCTTTAGGTAGGGGATACATTTTAGTCTTGGAATAACTTCTTTAAAGGGGTGTTTACATCTTGAGAAGTTAAGTTATACCCTATCCACAGTATCCACAGGATAAGGCATAACTAAGAAACCTCGGAAACAGGGACCCCAAAATACGAACGTCTGCCCCCACTTCATTCATTTTCTATGAAACCACCAAAGGCAGACCTACCCACCAAGTCAGGCTTCCAGAGTGCCCATACTCAAGATTGGGGTCACTAAGAGTCAGACCCCACGATCTTTTGGTTGTGCCCTATCCTGTTGATACTGTGGATAGGGTGTAACTTGTCATGATGGGGATATCCCTTAAAGCCCTACCTCCTAGATATTAATATTACTGTATGTTAGATATGGACCTGAATCCAGGTGGATTGGCTACAGGGGGTGCAGAGGAAGGTAGCAAGTCTGGAAGTCTGAGGGAACCCTAAGTCACTGAGCCTTATGAGAAGACACAGTACTATAAGTAGTGCATGGTAGGTGGACGACCTATTACAGGTTTTGCACTGGGGCCCAGCAATGACAAGTTACGCCTGTTTATTTGCCTTTGACCTACGTTCTTTGTGATCCTGGGAAGATCTGTTTTGGAAACGTCTTTCACCCCAGCCTGTTTTTTAAGTAGCAAAAGATAATGTAGAAGAAACACCAACCACAAATACAGCTGTGTAAAGTCATACGTGCAATGCCTAAACCCTGACCTGGCTCTGGCGAAGTGTAAATTGTGGCTCTTTGATGGAGTCAAGGGTTGCATTCGAGGCCTCCGCCATATGTTGCGTCGATGGCTACTGCAACGTTATATTCACCCGGGAGCTACTGGTTGGAAAACACTGGATACAGAATACAAACAATGGATTCCCAAACAGAAACCTAGACGAAAATATTGGAAAAAAAACATGTGAAGGGTTCTAAATGATAAAAAGTCGAGACACCACGCCGTTCTTCTGGCAGGAGTGAAACACATATGAATCCATTTTAATAAAGGACTTGATATTTCACAAGTTTTAATAACTCCCCATGGTGCCAGTGATGGGTTGTCACACCCTCCCGGAGAGATTGGAAGGAAACAATTTTCTCACAAGGATTTTTCAGTGTTTAGGTCTTTCTTTGGGGACGCAGATCACAGGGACACATGGTGAACCTTTGGTGGGTCTCCAGTATGGGAGAGGAGAACTTACTGTGCCACCTTTCTTCACATAGGAAGTGCGTTATGAAATGAGGGAGTCTTCCAATATGTGAGCACATCCAATTTCACATCATAGGTTCAGCCTGTTACATGAAGACAGAACTGATGTTTACTTCTTGGCACATAAGATTACATAACTCATTTGGAAGTGTTATCGAGTGAAATTTCTTGCTACAATCATTACTATTATGTTACATTGTGCAGGGTTCTGTATGCTTGTTGGGTTTTCTTAAAGGGGACCTAAAAAGCATTTAGCATTACTAGATAAGTGGCCACTGCAGTTCAATGTAAAATAATGCTATTGGGGAGAAGGAACCCTCTATCCGAGTATCCTATCAGCAATTCTGTGTGGGAAAGACTTCAGAAGAGAAGGATTTAAGGGTAGTGATTTCTGACAGTCGTCAGTGCAACCAGGTGGTAGGGAAAGCTAATGGTATGCTGGGCTGTATATATAATGGTATGCTGGGCTGTATATATAATGGTATGCTGGGCTGTATATATAATGGTATGCTGGGCTGTATATATATATATATATATATATATATATATATATATATAGGTATGCTGGGCTGTATATATAATGGTATGCTGGGCTGTATATATAATGGTATGCGGGGCTGTATATATAATGGTATGCTGGGCTGTATATATAATGGCATGCTGGGCTGTATATATATATATATATATATATAATGGTATTCTGGGCTGTATATATATATATATATATATATATATATATATATATACACAGGTATGCTGCGGTATATATATAATAAAATGCTGGGATGTATATATATTGGTATGCAGGGCTGTATATCTATCTATATATATCTATATATATATATATATATCTATATATATATATATATATATATAAAACAATAATGCTGGGCTGTATATATAATGGTATGCTGGGCTGTATATATAATGGTATGCTGGGCTGTATACATATATTTGTATATATATATATATATATATATATATATATATATATATATTTATTTATCTCAGTATGCTGGGCTGTATAGCTGGAGGTATAACCAGTAGGAAAAGGAAGATTGTGATTCCCCTGTATAGAGCTCTAGTCACAGCTGGAATATTGTGTCCAGTTATAATGTGCCCAAACATATAGATACAACAGTAAGGCACAAATATTTTTTCCTTCTTCTTTGACTTTCATTAGGTTCTTAAAAAATACTTTTGGACTCCATTGTAATTACAAAATGACCGAAACAACGAATGAACAAAAAGAAGTCGGACTTTGTTAAGATGGAAGAAGCCGGACTAGAGAGACTCCTCGAGGCATGATGGGTTTTTATCTTCCTTGATACGCTACAATAAGTTCCTGCCATGTACATATACAGTAGTTATAGGAAATTGACAGCACACATTTGCATATATCCGCGCTATCAGTTTCCAGATCACAAGTCATGTATACTTATCTGTCTCCGTATATTTGGTATCTACACAGCGGCTGGATGGGAGAGCCAGAGAGCGGGATGCTGGATCACAAACAGTACAGAAGGTAACTATGTACTTCTTGTCAACTAAAAACTGTCGCTTGATTTGCGGGGTTGGCAGTTGCTGACCAGCACGGTGTTGATTTAGAGTAGGGACTCATGTGGGCCAGGGGACCTGCACGTGGTACATGAGGCAATATGGTTTGATCAAATTATATACCAACATCCTGGTGTTGGTTTTTAAATATAGCCGAGAGGCATTAGTGATAGCCATAGGTGTGAGGTGCAGCAGCTCCTTTTTCTCTAGTTTTGTAATATATACATATCTATGCTGTCAGTTTCCATGGCCGCACAAACAATACAAGGATTGTTCCTGTGGCCCGATGCAGTGTAAAGGCACTGCAGACTTGCACCGATCTTGCTGATCAGTGCTTGTTTGCATTCTTGCATGGCCCCATGTCGGGCCTTGTCAACAGACCCTTACTCTTAGAGAAAACATCCATCCACCTAACCAAGGGTCAGTTGTGTTAGAAATGACTTCATCCACAGACTCTTACGCAACAAAACCAAATTAAATAACTTTTCAGTTATTATTTCCTTTGAGATCTAAGAATAATAGAATTAGAATTTGAACTTAGCCAGAAATCCTGCAGTTAGTACATTCATCCCTTTGGGGTGGAGTCCTGATAGAATGGGCTTTCATCTCCGCAGATGGCTCGGCTTAGCGGTGACGCTGTTATTGATGTATTTAAGAGTTCCAGAAGTATCTGTTACATGTGACCCATATCAAGACAAACCTATTGTTCCTGGCTACAGACGGGGCATAGCTACTGTGTAGAGAATGTGGAGGAGGCGGTTGCGTCTAGGCCACTGGTGCCCAAACACCCAACTCCATCTGCCACATAAGAAGGCACCACTGTTAGAAATAACACATGAGGGCAGAGGCGTAACTTAAAGTCGATGAAGTCAAGTTTTTTTTTTTTTTTTTATTTCCAAAATTTTTTATTTATTTATCAAAAGAAAGAAACAAAAAAAAAGTGTATGAAGCAATAAAACCAGTTTTCAGCATATCCAGATTACATTAACATGCTATCATATACATATAAATACTCATATCATATCAATACATTATTACAAAATCCCTTACCCTTCTAACCCCCCAACCCTGGACCGAAGAGAGAAGAAAACAAAAAATAAAAAAGCAACATATATATACATATATCCATAACTGAGTGATTATGGGATTTTAGTTTAGAGAGTAAATATACAACTAACCCATAGGTTCATAATTCCACAAATACACCCAAATACGTGTTAACTAACAAACTATCACCATAAGGGTCTCAATCGTTATTACCCCAAGACTCTTTTGTAACCCACTTTTCCATAATAAGGGTCCGAGCCAACATAAGTATCTTGCTAATCAGAACTTTATTATCGATCTCATCCGGGATATTACCCAAAATAAAAACATCCGGAGTAGGCTCTAAATTGATAGTAAGCTTCTGAGAGATTTTACCTGCAACCTCCCGCCAGAACTTTCCAATAACTTGACATTCCCATAACATGTGTACCATGTCCGCATTCAATTCACCACACATTAGTAAACTTATTTAACAATTTTGGAGTGTAATACAAGTTATAAAGAATCTTGAGCTGAGTCAATCGATGGTTGCGATTGTTTGAGGAGATAGCAACATTCCTAAATATTCGATCTCAGTCATCGTAATCATGAAGGTTCAAAACTTACTTCCAATACCTACGATGAAGTCAAGTTATAGTATTGGCCTCCTCATATGGGGCAGAGATACTTTATGGGCTGCCATAGGCTCTTCGGCACAGGTGCAACCGCACCCCCCTGCACCCCTATATCTACACCCCTGCATGAGGGTACATAACACACCACCAAAGGAAACCTTCTCAGGGGGGCAATTTTTGAGGGACCACTTACCAGACCATGTTACAGGTTTTCACAGTATCACCAAAATAGAAACTGGAAGAGATGTATAAAAGTGGTGCAGAGGAGCGGTGGAGCAGTTGCCCATAGCAACCAATCCTATTAAATTTTTAAAAAGGCCTCTGATCATATTGTGGTGCAAACCGGAGCTGGAGACTAAAAGTTGTAATTGCCGTGGCCCAGGTTGCTGGGTACTGCTATTGAACCAGCCAGTGGGTTCTGGTGTTTTGGGGGCTACTTGTCACCATGGCCAGGAGTGGTAATACCCAACCCCCGGACACACGGCAACCGGACCTTAAAATTTAACAGATGTGAGGTGCGGAGTGTGGGTGCAGGCGCAACTTTACTGTCACACTTCATTGATGAGTTCCGAAAATGGGTATCGTCAGGAAAATATCACCAAGCCCCAGCGACAGGTCACGTTAAGCAGCTTTAGGCATCCCCAATCACCGCTGTCAATTAATGATCACAAAGGCGCGGCTATATTTAACATCTTATATACCCTTATTTGCGTCACTAAAAGTAGACAGTTACAGATGGGTTCCCACTAGTGATGAGTGAATGGTGAGATATTCGAATATTCGATATTCGTACGAATATCCCGATCCCATTTGATCGAATATTCGATCCCATTGAAGTCTATGGGAACAAGTATTCGATGAGTAAAAAACATCTATTTGACCATTTGGAGGGTGAAACCGGAAGCTGGGGGATTTGAACGCTTATCGAATATTTATCGAATATTCGCGAGATATTCGTACTAATATCGAATATTCGAATATCTCATTATTCGATCGAATATCTACTCGATCGAACAGTATTCGCTCATCACTAGTTCCCACATCTGTAAGGCATTACTTATCTTACCAGAATGCTGTCAGCAAGACTGGACAAATTCTGCTGACTGCTTCCCATAACATATCAAGTCTGACAGAGTGATCCAAAATATTGTTCACTTACATAAGGTGAAAAACAAGGTTACATGAGCTAGCTTATGACCGGCCATGTTGTTTCACAACAGCCATCTTTGTATAGTTCAGCGCCATTTTGTGTGGTTTGGCGGACTCCGACCGCCATTTTTTATGCCACGGCAGTCATTTTAGCATTTGTATCACAGGGGCCTAATTTAGTAAGTACTCTGCCAGGATGTAGGTAAAGTGTGTCTAGTAACTGAAGAACTCCTCATACTCACATATTGAAAAGTCCTAGTTATCTTATCTGACCACCTTCTGCCTCTCAGTGTCGTTTACCGTCCTGATTGGTAGTACGAATTCCAGGGCTTTGTCTCTGGGTAAAGTTAAATAGCAGTATCCTTTCTACTTAGTCGAGCAAAGTTCAGTAGAGAGCGGCTAACTTGCACTGTGCTCTACTGAGGACCAGTCTTACAGTCATCTCCTTCGTTAGGGGGTCGACTGTCCTGACAAACAAATCCACAGCGTAGGCAAGGGGGGGGGTGATCCTTTATCTCTGGTTTCCTTGGAGTTGGATCTAGCAGTGCATAACTGCTGTTGTCAGTCACACTCTCAAACTAAGTCTGCTCCCTTCCTAAGGGCCCTATTCCACGGGACGATTATCGTTCGCATAATCGTTAACGATAAATGATCCAAACGACTGTTGCGAAAGACCTGAAATCGTTCCCCAATTTACATGGAACGATAATCGTTACTTATGATCGTTCTTGCGGTCGTCTTGTCGTCGCTATTGCGTTCGTCACTACTGAGAACGATCGAACGACATCTTATTCAATGCGAACGATTTGCAAATGAGCAACGGTCAAAATAGGTCCATTGCCGAGAGTCCGGGTTCGTACGAACCCGAACCTCGGCAGTTTCGGACCATCCCTAGTCCAGGTCTTATTAAACGATCAACGATTTCTAGTTCGGTCGTTTAATCGTTAACTGCTATTCAAAAGAACAATTATTGTTTAGATTCGAACGATTTAACGATAATCTGAACGATAATCATCCCATGGAATAGGGCCCTTATCCACAAGCAACTCACTAACTGCTTAGGAAGGAAGCGCTGAGTGTGAGAGTTTGTGTGACAGCTAAACCTTCCATCTGAACTGCAACTGTGGGGGAGTGTGACACCTAGTGGATGGAGTAGGGCACAGCAGCTAACTGTCCTAAATTTTTTTACCTGGGTGTGTAAAGGACAAAGAAACACGTAGTGGCACACTACAAAATTTTGGAACAGCTGGAGAGCTGCTGGTAAGGCAGACATATCAGGACTGTAAAGCCGCTATAACTGACTGTACATATAATGCAGATGGCAGTTATTGTTCTATATCAGGCATGGAGAACATTCAGCCCTCCAACTGTTGCACAACTACAACCACAATTCCCATCATCATCATCACATTGCCATCATGATGGGAGTTGTAGTTGTGCAGCAGCTGGAGGGCTGAAGGTTCCCGTCCCTACTCTATATAGTCAGTAGTAATTAGAGATGAGCGCAACTTTACATGCTCGAGTCCGATCATTCAATATTTGAATACCGGTGGCCAAAGAAGTTGGATGCAGCCCTATGGAGTCCTGGAAAACATCGATACAACCTATGGCCCAAGTTTTCCAGGACTCCCTAGGGCGGCATCCAACTTCTTCAGCCACTGGTATTTAAATGCTGAATGATCGGACGTGAACATACATTCAGTACATATCATCATATCACCATGTAACCTATACATAACATGAAGGGACTTAGCCAAGTCCCCTTGTCTTATTTCTAAAGCTCCAGCTCAGGCGTCTTCTGATCTTCACTTCGAGTCTAACGTCTTCCTTCCCATCTGTCCTACTGCCCTGTCCCCCCCCCCCCCCAGCATCTGAAAGTGATTGAGCTCTTTGTAATTCAATCCTTGGTTTATCCATGTGTGGTGGAGACCTACACAGTAAGGAAGTTTAACAAGGCCGCTGTTTCATTTTAGTTGCGTATGTTTTCGTCTTGTACAATGTTATTTAATTATAGGGGATAAACAGGAGACACGCGGCCAGCAAAGAACCCGCAGCAACCTCTTTTTTTAAATCAACTGGTTTTAGAAAATTATACAGATTTGTAATTAACTTCTATTTGAAAATCTCAAGTTTTCCCATACTTATCAGCTGCTGTATGTCCTGCAGGAAGTGCTGTATTCTTTCCAGTCTGACACATGTCAGGAACTGCCTAGATCATTAGAAATCCCCATAGAAAACCGTTCCTGACATGGAAAGAGGTGGCAGCAGAGAGCACTGTGTCAGATTGAAAAGAAAAGACCACTTCCTGCAGGACATACAGCAGCTCATAGGTATGGGAAAACATGAGATTTTTAAATAGAAATAAATTACAAATCTTCGTAACTTTCTGGAAAGCTACATACAGATTTTTGAGTCTTTAACAGAAAACAGCAGCTGAAAACTGGGGGAAGGAGACTTAATAGATAATAACTGTATAAAAGGAATTGTTATTCTCACCATGGGCAGCAACATATCAAAAGTTATGTTTGAGTGGAATACCCCTTTAAGAAGAGGCCATCAAAATTTATTTTTGGAAACCCCCTTTAACTGTACTAATATGACATTCAGCAAAGAACCATGTTGCTTCCCATTAGTCAGTAATATTAATGCTTATATAATTCATCAGAATGCACAAAGCGCCAAAAAAAAGCCATTTCCTATACTGTACATAGGGCTTAATGGCTTCACCATGACGCCTGTTTCCTAAATCCCCCGACTAAACCCTGAACATGTCGTACGCGTATCGCCTGACTATTTCACTCTGAACCTGCTCAAACTTGCAAAAGCTATGGCTGCCCCTTGTAAAGCTCCGGGTTGGTGGTCCAATTGTTCCTCATCTGTCATCACATTCTTCATTTCAAATAAACTAGAGTTTAACCAATTTTCGTTATTAACTTTTTTTTATTTATTTAAAAAAATAAATAAAAAATATATCTATCTATCTATATATATATATATATATATATATATATATATATATTCAAAGAGATTTTAAAAAGTTAAAAACAAAAATATATAAAAAAAATACCCAACAGAAAGAAATCTCTCAAAATAACAATGAATGGTGTTGCCGGCGTTGGGCACTGGATTCCGTATTTTCCGGCGTATAAGGCGACTGGGCGTATAAGACGACCCCTGACTTTTAAAAAGATTTTCAGGGGTTCACCTTATATGCCGGAAAATGGTAACCCCTGCCTGACCGCAGCCCTGCTGTGGTTAGGCAGGGGTTAACTGCAGCTAAATAAAAAACAAACAGTTAACTCACCTGGGGCCCGTTCCCGCATCCGCGCGTCTCCTAGCCCGTTCCTGGCGCAGGCAGTGTGATGTACACTGGCTGCGCCAGGGATCCCCCGCAGCTCTCCCGAGCAGCCGAGCATCTCAACAGAGAAGCTCGGAGACACTCTGCTGCCGGGAGAGCTGCGGGAGAATGACAGAGGCTTTGGGTACTTCCGGAGTCGCTGTCATTCTCCCGCAGCTCTCCCGGCAGCAGAGTGTCTCCGAGCTTCTCCGATGAGACGTTTGGCTGCTCGGGAGAGCTTCGGGGATCCCCGCTGCAGCCAGTGTACGTCACACTGCCTGCGCCAGGAACGGGCCAGGAGACACATAGACGCCGGGCAGTGGCATAGCTACCATAGAGGCAGGGTAGGCAGTTGCTATGGGGCCCATGTGGAGGGGGGCCTGGGGGAGAAGGTAAGAGCGTGTGCCCTTCTGCTTAACCCCTTATGTACTGCAGTGTACTGAAGTGACCCATGCTGCAACACAAAAAAAGGTAACAAGCAGAAGACAGAGATCTCTGCTTCACTGCACTGATAACCTCTGACCTCTGTTCTCCATCTGGCAATTATGTGCAGTGCTTTGTTTGTGCATAGGAGAGGGGGGCCTCTTAAATTTTTTTCTATAGGGCCCCGTTAATCCTAGCGACGCCCCTGACGCCGGGAACGGGCCCCAGATGAGTTAACTGTTTATTTTTTTTTTATAAAGGTTGGGGGTCCCACCCCACCGTATGGGGTGACCATACCCGGCGTATATGACAACCCCCGATTTTTCGGCATTAAAAAGTCATCTTATACGCCGGAAAATACGGTAACAGACGACCTGAAACATAATAAAAAGGAAAGTTGGCCCTTAAGATACTGGAAGCAGTGACCCTATCAATAAATAGAGGGACACAAGTTGAAAACTATTACTGAGATTGAAAACACACTTCCTGATTGATCACATTAACATGGAAGCCATTACTGAAGAATTCTGGAGACGGCAGAGGACTTACTGTGAAATAACAAGGAGTGGACCAATGAGGCTACAATCACATGTTCAGGAGTTGTCTACAATCGTTCACAATCTTCATCCGCAATCCAGAAAAATGTATCCGTGATGCATCAGGGTTGAGAGATGGTTTAAAATAATTACTTATCCATATTTGTTTTACGGATTGCGGATGGTACGGACGTTTCAAACATAAAAGTTACAAATCCACAAAAATTATGGACGTTCCCATAGACTTGGGACCATCTGTGCCGCAATTACGGCCTCTACAAGAGCTGATACAGTTTTTGTGAACTACGGATCTGTAAATGTACAGACAGGGTGAACGGCCCAATAGAAACCAACGGGCTTTAAATTTGTCTGTAATTGCTGATCTGACAAAACTACAGAACTTGTACAGAAAATGATGCCGGATACTACGGAGAGTTTAAAAAAAAAAAACCAAACAAAATTTTTTTGAATCTAAATAAGTTGAAAATTTTCTTAAAGGGAAAGTGTAAGCAGAAAATGAAATCAAATCAAGGTTTGTGCCAAAATTTTTAAAAAACAGTTTTCTGTGACTTTTTAAATTTTTTTCCATGTATACTATAAAATAATTCCAAAGTCTTGTCGTTTCCATTCTCATCACTGGGCAAAAAAAAGACAAAAAAAAAAGACTTTTTTCCCCCTATCCCTCCACTGTGGAATGATGTCTTTAAAGGAGAAGTCCGGCTATTTTTTAAATATGGCAGCTGCAGGGGCGAACTTTATTGCACGTAGAAACTTACCTCTCCCCATGCACACAGTGAGAGGCAGGACCGCCATTGGGACCCCTGCCTGTCCTGGCTGATGGACTGGCCGCTCAGCCAATCAAGGACTGGAGCCGTGTCCCGCCCCAGTTAAAGGTCTCAGAGCATGCTCAGTAATGTTCCTCTTTCATGTCACGGAGACAGGTCCTATCTGTAGACATTGATACTGTGTATGGCAATTGCTTTGCAATACAACATTTCTCCTGTAGTGGCCGCTGCAGGCAGGGCTGGCCTTAGGGTAGATGGCGCCCTGTATGAAACTTTCTTTCGGCGCGAAAACTTTCGGTGTGAAACTTTCATTGTAGTAAATCCTACTACAATGAGCGCCACCTCTAAAGCCAAGCCCTCTAAACCACCCGACCCCAATAAAGGTACTTACCAGCGCACAGGAGGACAGGTGCCTCCGTGGCCGTCCTTGGCTTTCCTGATTGGCGCTCCTGCAGACAATTGTACACAGGGGCGTAGCTAGTTGTTCAGTTTAGGAAGGGGCGAGCGAGTCTGAGTGGGCCCCCAACCGATTATGTTACCCATAGGGAACATAAGCAGGTTACCATGCCTATCTATCTATCTATCTATCTATCTATCTATCTATCTATCTATCTAGTTGCGTGACCTCTGTCATACTGACTACAAGATGCTGTGAAATCTGGGTGACCTCCATTATACTGAGTACAAGATGCTGGGAAAGCTGGGTGACCTCCATCATACTGAGTACAAGATGCAGGGAAAGCTGAGTGACCACCATCATACTGACTACTATACAAGATGCTGGAAAGCTGGGTGACCGCCATCATACTGACTACTATACAAGACGCTGGAAAGCTGGGTGTCCTCCATATACCGACTACTATACAAGATGCTAGGAAAGCTGGGTGACCTCCATTATACTGACTACAAGATGCTAGGAAAGCTGGGTGACCTCCATATACTGACTATTATACAAGATGCTGGAAAGCTGGGTAACCGCCATTATACTGACTACTATACAAGATGCTGGGAAAGCTGGGTAACCCAATCATACTGACTACTATACAGGATGCTGGGAAAGCTGGGTGACCACCATCATACTGACTACTATACAAGGTGCTGGAATGCTGGGTGACCTCCATAATACTGACTACTATACAAGATGCTGGAAAGCTGGGTGACCTCCATATACTGACTACTATACAAGATGCTAGGAAAGCTGGGTGACCTCCATTATACTGACTACAAGATGCTAGGAAAGCTGGGTGACCTCCATATACTGACTACTATACAAGATGCTAGGAAAGCTGGGTGACCTCCATTATACTGACTAGAAGATGCTGGGAAAGATGGGTGACCTCCATTACACTGACATACAGGATGCTGGGAAAGCTGGGTGACCCCCATAATACTGGTTCATAGCATGGACAATGATCTGTCCCAGCACACTGAGGGATGTGGCTGCTGCTATGTCTTTATGCTATTCTCACTTTAGGCCCACTCTCTCCTTTATCTACCTCTCCTAACCTGCTGCTTCTTAGCAGGATAATGAAGACTCTGCACTCAGTGTCCCACTCGCGGTCGACGCCGGGGCGGGGCTTGTATACAGGGGGCGGGGCTTATGGAACAGTAATTTACCGGGTCCCCAGTAAGCTCGGTGAGCGGGAGCGCCTCCCTACTGGCTGCACATCTAACAGACATAAAAATCTAAAAGGGTATATAGGTGCAGCTCACAATTGTGTTCCCGAGTAGGTCGAGGTTCAACTAAAAATGCCCTAACCTAGAGACGGGCAAATAATAAATAAAGTAGTATAGGAGAGTCTTTAATCCTGAAGACCACCACAGCCCTATCTTCTAAATTATATGGAATAGTATAGCTCACAGTCATAAAATGGCCTGACTACGATTCTAGCAAAATTATAACAATTTATTCATGATAAATCAAACTAAAAATTAAACATACTCAAAAATGCACCTATGGAGAAAAAGTTAATACAGTTAAAATTACAAAGTTTCTATATGGTGAGTTGCATCACTGGGTGCCGACCAATTGCGAGATTGTGCGGCCAGTAGGGGGCGCTTGGGCAGACATACAGCACATCTAACCTAGAGATTCCTATGTCTAATGGTCCTTTTACACGGAACGATTTATCGTTCGTTTTTGCACGATAACGATCGAATTCGAACGATAATCGTACGTGTAAACGCAGCGAACGACGAGCGAGAAATCGTTCATTTTGATCTTTCAACATGTTCTCAAATTATCGTTGGTCGTTCGCAAAAAATTCGCAGATCGTTCAGTGTAAACATTCTTTCAAGGATTTCACCTATGTGTGAGATAGGCTTAAACGATAGCAAAAAGATCGCATAACGATTTTTCCGTACGATGTATCGTTCCGTCTAAACGCTGATCGTTATAAAAAAAAAACATTGTTCATTCAAAATCGTTAATCGTGCGATCGGGCGAATTATCGCTCCGTGTAAAAGTACCATCAGTTAGAAGGGCAGCTCTCTGTCTGCCACAGCGCCCCCCAGCTGGCCAGGAGTGATGCGCCCTGTACAATTGCTAACCCCCACCCTGGACTAATCCATGGCTGTTAAAGTGATATGTGTAAACGTACATTTTTAAAAAAATCTATAGGTGTTCCCTGTATGTATGGATAAATTGCATAAAAAAAAGGAGAAAAGTTTTGCTGAAATTTTTTTTTTCTAAAAAGTTTAATTAAATCCAAACAAACATTTAATAACAGGGAGAAGGGAAGAAGCTTCAGTTATGTCAGTGGAAGCCAAATCCTCCGTCCCAGATGGGCCATTCCCAGTGATTCCGGAAAAGACAGAGGCCCCAGTGTGTCTTCTCCTCCATCTGTACAATCAGATCTAATGTGTATACCAACAGTGGAGGTCCCTCACCGCTAGTATCTCCATATTCCCTCTCATATCTGCAGCTTTCTGATTAACTAGTGCATGCCAGGAACAACAGCCGTCCGTTCTGCCGTCTAACCTGAAGAACACGGGGTTAACTTGTCCAACACAAACATTTCAGGCCGAGTGCGAAGAGCCAGGAAAGGTTCTTCTGTGAAAGTGCGCCACTTCCATTATTTCACCGTCTATCCAAAGAAGCTTACTTAGGCGTCTGTTCAAAATGAAAAGAAAAAAAAAAAAAATCACGAAAAATTTATATTCGTATTGTCCGAGATCCAGTCACCATATAGAGGGGAGGACTAGCTTTTCATCAGATGCATAAGGAGTACAGGAGTTTTTAAACTTATAGGGATACTTCATAGGAAAAAAAAAAAGTTTTTAAATGAAAAAGTTTTACCGATTTGTAAATGACTTTTATTTAAAAATATCCAGCCTTCCAGTATTTATCAGCTGCTGTATGTCCTGCAGGAAGTGGTGCCACCTCTGTCCGAGTCAGAGGAAAATCCCCATAGATAACCAAAAACATTCGCAAAAAAACTGTTTTTGGAAAAAATGTGCTGATTTGGGATTTGTGCTTTGCTGGCAGTATATGGATTCTGGGGATGTCAGTGTAAGTGACTAGGGTGACATATATGTTAACTCATAATCCAGGATTAATTGCGCCCCCTGGTGTTGTTTTTTCCCATATAACGTGTTTTAAAATCAACTGGTTATATGGATATGTAATTTACAAATCTCTTGTCTTCCAGTACTTATCAGCTGCTGTATATCCCGCAGGGAGTATTCTCTCCAGTCTGACACAGTGCTCTCTGCTGCCACCTCTGTCCATATCAGGAACTGTCCAGAGCAGTAGAAAATCCCCATAGAAAACCGCTCCGGCTCTGGACAGTTCCTGACATGGACAGAGGTGGCAGCAGGGAGCACTGTGTCAGACTGGAAAGAATACATCACTTCCTGCAGGATATACAGCAGCTGATAAGTACTGGAAGACTGGAGATTTTTAAATAGAAATAATTTACAGATCTGTTTTACTTTCTGGTAAACAATTTATAGGGGAAAAAGTAGCATATGAGAAGTCATTGATGTCATTACCACCAGTGGGCGCCATTATTTCTGTATTATGAGGTAACATATGTCACCCTAGTGGGCACTTACATCACCAGAATCCGTATACTGCCAGCAGAACACAACTCCCAAGTCAGCACATTTTTTCAGGAAATGTTTTTGGATCCCCCCGTATTACCTATCAGACCTTCCTCCCAAGTTATATGATTTTCCTTCCAATCATAGAATCGTTTTTTTCTCTTCACGACTTTCTGTATAACATATTAAAGTAAATCACAGCAGACAGATTTGGAAGCTCAGTGCAGCCGGCCCGCAGATCGCTTCAGACACTATTGGCAGAATACGTTGTGTAGATTCGGCCAACGAGCTGATATTTGTTTAAAGAAAATATTAAATGACTGAAAAGCGGCTTCTGCTGCCTCGCTGTCTCTGATAATTGAGACTATTTAGTGATCGGAGTGGATTGTACAGCTAATGACGGTGGAATGGACTTAAAGGGGTCATCCAAGATTTAAAAAATTTGCCTACTTACTTCCAAATAAAAGCAGCGCACCTGCCTGTAGGTTGTGTCGACTATGGCAACTCGGCTTATTGCAACATGAAACCTATGAACAGGTGCTGTACTGCTTTTAGAAGAAGGCAGCCATGTTTTTTTTTAATCTTTCACAGAAACCTTTATAAATAGTCAAGCTAAAAATAATAGACATCAAAGTGATTTCCAGCATTTTTACTGTTGACTATATGACGTATATGACTGTATGACGTATATGACTATATTACGTATATGACGTGTATTGACCTTTGATTAATTTTGACACCACCTTATGCCCACTAGACTCGGCTGAACCTTCCTAGAGGGTGACACAGGCCCCAGACCTTGTTGCTTGGGATGAGCGGAATGCTGAGGGGTTCCCTGCTGACAACTGCGAGATAGAGTTCCTAGGCTTACTGCAACTTTGCTCTATCCGGATCAGTTCCTAGCTTTTTGGCTTTTGTGGAAACTGTCCTGCTCTGTCACTCTCCTAGTCCACGGTGTGGATTGAGGTTGTCTCTGACTTGTCCTCTCCTGGAAGGTGTTTAACACTGTATAGTGTTGTGTAGCATCACTTGCGTCCTTCCTCTACAATGTCTAACACGAAAAACCCACACACTTCCTCCACCCATGTGACTTCCTTCCACAGTGTAACTAACGTGCGCTGTGAGTGGGTGAAGAGTGCAAACAGAAGAAGTAAACAGAGGTGATAGGAGAGAAGAAGTACAGATTACTATTGGTCCGCAGATCCATGTGACATACAGATAAACAATAGCCCTTTACACACTTCAGCTGTGCAGTGTCTGAAAAGACATATCTAATACAGCGACATCTAGTGGCGAAACTTTATTATTACTTTCATCACCACACAAGTACAATAAGTACAGGCTTTTACAAAGGGTCGATATAATAGTAACACCCGTGGTAGGACACCACAAAGGGATGTCTGTTATGTTCATCCTCCGTGCCATTCCTGTGTTGTTAATTGTCCATGGTAAGCCGCTAGGAGCACTGGGGGCATGGCGTGGACTGTTCTGGCCCTCCCCCGGGCCTACCCTTACAATGGATAATCAATAGAGGTGGCGGGCTGGTCAGGGGGAAGTAACTCAAGCTCCCGTGCGGTAATCCACCCCTAGCCGGTGCCCCTCCATTGATAATCATGAGTGGGCAGCTGACTGGGAGTGGATCGATGCACAGGGGCAGGGGTAAGGCCCCCTCTAATGATAATCAATGGAGGGGGGCGGCCAGTGGGGGCCAGATCGGTGCTCAGAGGAGCCGTAGCCCCGGCCTCAGTGCTCCTAAAGGCTTACCAGGCACAACTAACAGTACAGGAACGGAGCGGAGGATGAAAGTATCAGACATCCCTTTATTCTCAGTCACCCATACCCACCAAGGAGCTATCGATAGATTTTTCTAACCTCCTGATAGTTCCCCTTTAATATTAATTAACAGCGCAGACCCCTTACCAGGAAGTGTTATATTAATGTATATACATTTTGTTACGTTCTCCACCATGAGTGTCAGCTAAGGACAGCTACCTTCTCAGAGGGAATATAGAATTCTGCGGTTCCCGGTCTTCATTCCCTGCTTATCATCTTCTCTCATACATCCTCATACATTGGGATAAGATCTTGCACTTGGGATCCCATCTGGTTAGAATAATGATAATAACAGTAGTTGAAATTTCTGGGGTTTCTCCTAACGATGGAGAATGTGAACATATAGGATTTTCCTCTTACCCTTGGTGAATGGTCTCCCGCTTTTGGATCATACTCTAATTTGTGACTAGTGATTGGCTAGTATAATATTTGTTAGCCTGTATGATGGCGGTATATCTACAGCTTTCCAAAACAAGAGTGGATCTCATTGGAACTTTGCATGAAAATTTAATCAAATCTGTACTCACCAATTCCTCCCATCCACCCCCAAACTATTGGTACTGTTCAATTGCTGACAGTAAATCTATCCTGATCATGTGGCTCAAAATCCGCTTGGTGTTGTGGCTGGGGTGAAAAACGTTCTTTTGTTCATAAGCAGTGGTGTCAATGAGGGTGTCCGTGCCCTAGGCCTGCAACGCCTCTCTTCCCTCTTCCTCCTGCCCCCCTTGACTTTAGTCCCCCGCAAGCTTTACTTTTTCTATTCAGCCTTGGTTACAATACTGCGCATGCACCAGAGCATTCCGAAGCGGTGCAGGTGCACTGACGTGGCCAAGCTTCTTGTTCTAGGCTACCATGTCAGTGCACCTGCACTGTCTTCACCAGTATTCAGGAGCTGTCATTAATGCGACACAAGAGCTGTGAGAGGTACAGGATCCACTTTGCAGTCACTCTCACAGCACTTGCACAGCATAAATGACAGGTCCCAAATGCTGGTGAAGATGGTGCAGGCGCACTAGACACGGAGTAGCTCCCTAGAGTGTACAATGTATCTCGATTAGTGATGAGCGAGCATGCTCGTCCGAGCTTGGTACTCGTTTGAGTATTAAGGTACTCAAAGGTGCTCGATGCTCGGACAAGCATCTCGCGATACTCAAGACAATGGCATTTTCCTCTTCCTGCATGTTTGGCGTTTTTTTTTTTCAGCCAATCATCATGCAGGAGAGTCTTTGGGAGCTCATAGCATCACGTGGGAACTCTACATGTCGATAGCAGTGATTGGCTGGTCAGATCAGGTGACCTGGGCATATAAGTATCTGGGCCGGCGGTGCTTACCCAGGGAATTAGCGTTTCTGTAGGCAGGGATACTAGAAAAAGAACCCAACAGCCCTTGTAAGAGCTTAAAATTTGTATTTTTTTTGGAGTACTCCAGACTGCTGACTGGGACTTGCAGTGCAGCTACCAAGATCTTAGCTGCACACTGTGGTGATCAACTGCTGCCAGAAACACTGTTAGGAAGGGAATTAGCATTCCTGTAGGCAGGGATACTAGAGAAAGAACACCAGTCTGACCAGTATCTTTTGTCATCTCCTGCCAGTCTGTAGGGTTGCTTTCATTTTTAGTGCAGCCATATCCAACCTCACTGCTCATTGTCCTGTGTAAGAGGTGGAATACACCATAAAGCACCACTTACACACGGACTCTATACGACAACCTCCAAAAACTAGTCTGACCAGTATCTGTTGTCATCTGCACCCAGTCTGTAGGGTTGCTTTCTTTTGTTAGTGCGGCCATATCCAACCTCACTGCTCATTGTCTTGTGTAAGAGGTGGCATACACCATATAGCGCCTCCAATGATTTGCCTCTCATGCACAACTGCATAAGGGTGTGAGGCTCATTCTAGCCATAATCATAATTTTTATTGGATGATTGTATTGTCCATTTCATACCATGTTATTGCTGGATACAAACTTGAATAAATATAAAGAAAAATCAAACTTCAAGCTCAAAATTTAAACCAATTTGAAATCAAACTTAAATTTTATTCAGACTCAAAAATCAAATCATATTTCAAATTAAAAAAATAAATAAATTAATTAATTCATTTTAAATTCGGTCGCCAGAACAGAAGCGGTGGGGATACGTGGTGAGTGACATGATACTAGGAAAATTACCCAAACTTCTAAAGTAAAAAGTAAAAACTACTAACCTAAAAAGTCAGTTATTAAGGAGGGGAGCAGTCAGCTTGTCAGGCACTTGCAGGAGAACACTCTCCAAGGCCTTTGACCTTCAAAGTGACCTTCAGGCCTTTGACCGTGGTTGCATGTGCCTTGCCCATCTTGGTCTGGGTCAGCACTATTGAGGTTGACCACCAGGCTGTTGTCCAAAATTTGGTGTAATGGTGCAGTTAGGCAGCCTCAGAGGCATCCATGTATGCTGCCCCTGTCCATTTCTGTGGTCTTTGCATCATTTTCTGAGGTTGACAGGTTTTCACGCAACCTTCCCTGGGCTGAGCTTGGGTCCCCTGCAAAAATGCTCGAGTTTCCCATTGAATTCAATAGGGTCGCAACTCGAAACCGCACCGGGAAATATTCGTCTGGAGAACCGAGCACCTGAGCATTTCAGTATTCGCTCATCAATAATCTGAGGGTACTTCATTGAAAATCTTTTTCTTTCAAGTCAACTGGTTTATGAAAGTTATACAGATTTGTAAATTACCTCAATTTAAAAATCTCCAATATTCTAGTACTTATCAGCTGTTGTATGTCCTGCAGGAAGTGGTGTATTCTTTCCAGTCTGACACAGTGTCTCTGCTGCCACCTCTGTCCATGTCAGGAACTGTCCAGAGCAGGTGAGGTTTTCTATGAGGATCTGCTGCTGCTCTGGACAGTTCCTGACATGGACAGAGGTGGCAGCAGAGAGCACTGTGTCAGACTGGAAAGAATACACCACTTCCTGCAGGACATACAGCAGCTGATAAATACTAGAAGACTGGAGATTTTTAAATAGAAGTAAATTACAAATCTGTATAACTTTCTGAAACCAGCTGATTTAGGAGAAAAAGATTGTCACCGGAGTATCCCTTTAACCTTTGATAATCAATTACTTTAGTGCTTCCCATTTCTTTATGTCTTTGCTAAATCCATGTTTATAGCAAACCATAAAACGTAATCCATCATCCTCCATCTCTCCCGATCTTCCAACAAAAATGATTAATGGTTTATTTTTGCGCAGACACCCAAAGAAATTGGCTTCACCCGCGGAGAGGCCCCCGATATTTTTATCCTGATCCCAGCGCTCATCTCCTCTGTCACACGTGTTAGGATCAATAATGGACAACAGATTTTGTGAAACAATTGCTTCATTTTTACTTAAAGGTCAGGGTTCTGTGCGGAGGTTGTTGCATCACTAAAATGAAGTCGATGGGTGTAAAAACCTTTCAAGTAATAAGAATATAAAGTCTCAAGTTGCCCATAAATCTCCTTATAAAATATTTATTACATGAAAAAAAAAAAAAGTAATTTTTTTTTTTCAGACGAAAATATTTTGGGGCTCCACCCATCCCAATAGATAATGACTGAGATGAGTCAGCAGTGAAGACATGAATGAGTAAGGGATAGAAATCCTACATAAACAAGACGACTCACGTGGTGGAAATCATCGCCACCCGCTATAGGCTGAGCGATACATGGCTGACTAACCAATGGGAAATCATCTTAATGGGGAAGAAGATTCGTAATGACTCCCTAATGAGTTAGATGCAGCTACTGTCCAAAAGCATACTTAGTGTAAGAGCGGGAGCGGCAGAGAATGTTATTAGAACTATACAAGTATGCAATAAAGACAACTGGAGATGAGCAAACTTCAAGTTTAAAGGAGAAAAATAAACATATATATATATATATATATATATATTGTATATATATGTATATGTATGTATATGTATATATATACAAATCTATATAACTTTTTGACACTAGTTGACTTAAAAAAAAAAAAAATATATATATATATATATATATATATATATATATATATATATATTTTTTTTTTTTTTTTTTTAAGTCAACTAGTGTCAAAAAGTTATATAGATTTGTAAATTACTAAGATTTTTAAATTCCAGTACTTATCAGCTGCTGGATGTCCTGCAGGAAGTGGTGTATTCTTTTCAGTCTGACACAGTGCTTTCTGCTGCCACCTCTGTCCATGTCAGGAACTGTCCAGAGCAGCTGCAGATCCCCATAGAAAACCTCTCCCATGTTTCATGCTCCACCCCCTAATAACTCCACTCCCTAAAACCAGACCCCAACATTATGTGACAGGGCGGGGAAAGATAATTACATACCAAACATTATAATAACTAGGGATGAGCGAACTGTCGGACTTTTCGTGCGACGGCATCTTCGCTCAATTACTATGCCTGCGATCCCGGGTGCGTAGTTGCGCTCCCGGGAATCTGCAGGCAGGATCTTCCACGGAATTCAAGATACATTCCCTCGATTTCCTGAACCAGTATTGGAATATTTTTTAGATGCAACTTTTTTTTAATCTGCCTATTTTGAGTGTTCGTATAATCCGGGATTAGCGCCCAATTTATCATTTGCAACTTTTTACAAAGTCACACAAACAGGCGCAGGCTTCCGACTGGTCAGTACCAGGTGAATATAACTGCGCAATTTTTTCATATTTGCGCCTTTCTTTGCAACTTTTTACTTAGATGCATTCACTATGGCAGTGCTACATTTAAATATAGGAACAAAATACACACCAATCCCCATTAGAATAGTTGCACACATTAGACTCCTTAATAAATGTCCCCCTAAGGGACCTATTCCACAGAAGCGATAATCGGGCGAATCCGCCCCATTCGGCCTGATTCGGCCGATTATCGCTCGGTGGAATGAAGAAAACGATCAGCCGATGATTGTGTCATCGGCTGATCGTTTACTTAGGGCCAAACCTAAAATCATCGGTCCCCCACTGCGCATAGCTTTGAGAAGCAGCACCATACATTACCTGGCAGGACTTCTCCTCGGCTCCGTCTTCCTCCCGGTCCCGCGGCACAGCATCAGCAGCTCCGGAGCGGCCTGACTGAGCTGTCAGACCGCTCAGCCAATCACTGTCCGGGACCGCCATCAGTAATGATGTCCCTGCAGCCCTCGCTCAACGATCATCGGGCCGTGGAATAGACCCAGTAAATGAGCGGCGATCTAGCAGATCGGCGCTCGTTTACATTGTTGATCGGGCCCTCCTCGGCGCGTGAAATAGAACCTTTAGTGTCTGAACACTCAGACTCAGAAAGATCAAAACCTTATGACATGTCAAAAGTTTTTCTAAAGGACAGTTACACTTTACTACTGAAGTTACCTCACTAATGGAGGTAAGAATGCAACCCTGTCAGCTATCTCTCCCATCTGGTCTCTGTTCTGTTCTATGGCTGCGGCTTATCTCTCCCAAGAAAAGGGTCAGGCAGGGATTTTCCATCACCTCGGACCCCTATAAGCCCTATTTCACGGGGCGATTATCGTTCAGATTACACTGGTCAACAAATTTTCAAAAGTTGTTTGGTTCAGAAACAAAATGATCCATTTCTTAATGATTGTTATGTGCTGAATTCAAATATCACAAGGAAAAATGTGAATTGTCTCTAGTTTCTATGATATGGAAGAGTTCTCATGTTACTGTTTTGTGAATTGTATAGAATACAGTATAATAGCCGACATAGTTATTACTTCTGCAATTATAAGGAAGCAAGGTTACTGTTCATAAACTTTTGAAATATATTCATAGGAAACTTAGTTCTATCTGAAATCAACTACAATTTACAGACGTATCCAAGAGTTTTTACAAATTAATTATGTTTATTAAACTCTGGAATGTAGGTCCTTATTCAATGGCTACTCTGTCCAACAGTAATCTGCAAGCATTGATGGGTTCCATTTACCCCGATACCTTAGGCTAGGTTCACACTGCGTTTTTGCAATCCGTTTTTTTGCAAAAAACGGATGAAAAACGGATGAATTTGTGTGCATCTGTTTTGTTCTGTTTTTCCATTGACTTCCATTATAAAAAAAAAAAAAAAAAAAACAGGTCGAAACTGATCTGTTTTTTTTTAACAGACACAAAAGTAGTGTTGACACTTTTTTTTTTTTTTTATAATGGAAGTCAATGGAAAAACAGAACAAAACAGATGCACACAAATTCATCCGTTTTTCATCCGTTTTTTGCTCATTCACAAATCGTTCACATTAAATAAGACGTCGTTCGGTCGTTCGCAGTAGTGACGAACGCAATAGCAACGACAAGACGACCGCAAGAACGATCATAAGTAACGATTATCGTTCCATGTAAATGGGTGAACGATTTCAGGTCTTTTGCAATAGCTTTTTTAGATTGTTTATCGTTAGCGATTATGCGAACAATAATCGTCCCGTGGAATAGGGCGCTATCTCCACAGACATCATCTGCCTGGACGGTCCGGAGAGTCAGGAAAGCCCCATATACCTTATACCCGTGACCTAACCCAAAAGTGTAGGGTATACATGAACCTTAATATTCAGGTCCGTTGACTGAACGGCCAGAGCAGATGCCTTGCTCCATTTTTACCCTCCTTCAACCAAGGTCCAATTCCCCAGGCAGTGTGATAAGGAGCAATGTCAAAGATTCCATCATCTGGAAACTCTGGACTAAGGAATTAGGATGGAATTGGTCACGTGGAATATCCAGAAACTTCTGAGCTGTTACTTTAACTTTGAAAAAGACTATTAGTTCCAAAGTGCCATGAAATCACAGCCAAAACCATACAGGAAGCCCACCATGCTTGAGAGTGGGCTTAGGGCAGTCATCAGTGTAGGCTTCATCCGGTGACCTCCAGACATACCCACAACCAGAAGCAGGAAACACTGTGATGCTGGGTTCACACTACCGATATTTCAGGCAGTATTTGGTCCTCAAGTCAGGTCCTCATAGCAACCAAAACCAGGAGTGGATTGAAAACACAGAAAGGATCTGTTCACACAATGGTGAAATTGAGTGGATGGCCGTCATATAACGGTAAATAACTGCCATTATTTCAATATAACAGCCGTTGTTTTAAAATAACAGCAAAAATTTGCCATTAAATGGCGGCCATCCACTCAATTACAACATTATGTGAACATAGCCTTTCTGTGTTTTCAATCCACTCCTGGTTTTGGTTGCTATACAGCCTCACAAATACAGCCTCAAATATACATAGTGTGAACCCAGCCTGAAAGTGGACTCCACCGACCATATGGCATGCCTCCAGTGTCCGTGTTTTATGGTCAGTGCACCAATGAACATGCTATTTTACATGTTATTGCAGTTCATGCCATGGATGCCATTTTTGTGCATTGCACACTTAGGGGGAGATTTATCAAACATGGTGTAAAGTGAAACTGGCTCAGTTGCCCCTAGAAACCAATCAGATTCCACCTTTCATTCCTCAAAGACTCTTTGGAAAATGAAATACAAACAAAATGAGAAAGGAGCTGCTGCACGTCACACCTATGGATGACACTAATGCCTCTCGGCTACATTTAAAAACCAACGCCAGGATGTTGGTATAAAATTTGATCAAACCATATTGCCCCGTGTACCACGTGCAGGTCCCCTGGTTCACATAAGTATCTACACTAACTCAACACTGTGTCAGTCAGCGACTGCTAACCCCGTAAAGCGGGCGCAAGCATGGACCCCAACGTCACAGGACCAACCTCCAAGCCCCCCCCCCTTAATAAAAAACCAACAGGCACCACCGGCGGAGAGAGTGGCCACCAAACAACACAAGTGTGAAAAAGGTCTAACTACTCACCATTGCTCCTGCAGGTAGAATGGGAAGAATCGGAGGTACTTGCCATGTGTGCACAGGTTCTTCCTGTCAATTGGGGTCACATGGGTCTTACAAAGAGGAGTGCTAGCCACTCAGAAAAGGGATGAATAAAATACAAACAAAAAGAGAAAGGAGCTGCTGCACCTCACACCTATGGCTGGAAAATTTGGAAAATTTGGAAAAATGAAAGGTGGAATCTGATTGGTTGCTAGGGGCAACTGAGCCAGTTTCACTTTACACCATGTTTGATAAATCTCCCCCTTAATGTTTTCACAAATACTGCTTCCTTAACCCCTTGCCGCAAAATGACATTTGGGAAACGTCATGTAAAGCAGGTAGTTCACGCAACATGACGTTTCCCAAACGTCATGGTTTCCCTGCCTCCCCCCGCTGTCCCTGACGGTGATCGGGCAGCAGGAGGAGGCTGTGTCACACAGCATCCTCCTGCTGCCACTGCCCGGAGGGGAGCCGCGCTCCCCCCGAGCAGTTAACCCCATAAACGCCGCGGTCAATGCGACCGCAGCGTCTATGGGGAGATTCAGTGTCCCCCGCCAATCGGGCGGCGGGGGGAGGCTGCAGAACGCTGCCTCCCCCCACCGCCACTCAATGTGTGTCCCCCGGCCCCCTCACCTCGTCCCCCGATACCGGCGGATCGCCGCTACTACCGTTTTAGCGGCGATCCACCGGTACCGGGCATTACCGGCGCCGCCGATAGCTTTCATCTCGCCCCACCGTGAATCCACGGTGGGGGGAGATAAAAAATGTCTCCTCAGACCCCAGATCAGCCCCCCGATCAGACCCCAGATCACCCTACCCGGGCGGCCATCAGATCCAAGATGGCCGCCCCCATCCCTGCGAACAAACGATGTTTGTTCGCAGGGATGGAAATGAATTAGTGATCAAAGCCCCATGCTCTCCGCCACCGGAGGTAGCGGAGAGCATGGGGCAGTGATCGGGAACAGGCTCGGACTGGGCCACCGGGGGGCCGGGGAAACCCCCGGTGGGCCCCGAGCTGGAGTGGGCCCCCTGCTCCTAGGGGGGCCGGGGGCCGCACCTCCCTTTTTAACTGGAAGCGATCGCAACAATCGCTTCCAGTTAAATGTAAGCAGTGTTGTGATTGACAGGGCGGGAAGCCTACGGCTTCCCGCCCTGTCAATCACTCTTGTGACCGCAAGCAGAGATTTGCTTGCGATCACAAGAGTTACGCAAGCTCTGTTGCGAAGTCCCGGCAGCGTCATCACTGACCTCAGTGTGCGCCGCGGCGGCTAGGACTTCCGGTTCATGCAGCGCATACCGGAAGTCCCAGCCACCGCGGCGCACACTGAGGTCAGTGATGGCGCCGGCGGGACTTCACATCGGAGCTGCTGTCAGAGAAGAGGACACCGGCGACCGACGGGGGATCGTGTGGTTAGGTGAGTTGTCTTGTGTTTTTTTTTTATTTTTTATCAGAGGGGGCAAGATAAGGGGGGGGGCTGTATACAGGGGAGGACAACATAGGGGGGCTGTATACAGGGTGGAGGACAACATAGGGGGGCTGTATACAGGGGGGAGGACAACATAGGGGGGCTGTATACAGGGGGGAGGACAACATAAGGGGGGCTTGATACAGGGGAGGACAACATAGGGGGGCTGTATACAGGGGGAGGACAACAGAAGGGGGGCTGTATACAGGGGGAGGACAACAGAAGGGGGCTGTATACAGGGGAGGACAACATAGGGGGGCTGTATACAGGGGAGGACAACATAGGGGGGCTGTATACAGGGGAGGACAACATAGGGGGGCTGTATACAGGGGGAGAACTACATAAGGGGGGCTATATACAGGGGGAGAACAACATAAGGGGGGCTGTATACAGGGGGAGAACAACATAAGGGGGGCTGTATACAGGGGAGGACAACATAGGGGGGCTGTATACAGGGGGAGAACAACATAAGGGGGGCTGTATACAAGGGGAGGACAACATAAGGGGGGCTGTATACAGGGGGAGAACAACATAAGGGGGGCTGTATACAAGGGGAGGACAACATAAGGGGGGCTGTATACAGGGGGAGAACAACATAAGGGGGCTGTATACAGGGGGAGGACAACATAAGGGGGCTGTATACAGGGGGAGGACAACATAAGGGGGGCTATATACAGGGGGTGGACAACATAAGGGGGGCTATATACAGGGGGAGGACAACATAAGGGGGGCTGTATACAGGGGGAGGACAACATAAGGGGGCTGTATACAGGGGAGGACAACATAAGGGGCTGTATACAGGGGGAGGGCAACAGAAGGGGGGCTGTATACAGGGGGGGGACAACATAAGGGGTCTGTATACAGGGGAGGACAAGAAGGGGGTCTGTATACAGGGGGAGGACAACATGAGGGGGGCTATATACAGGGGGAGGACAACATAAGGGGGGCTATATACAGGGGGAGGACAACATAAGGGGGGCTGTATACAGGGGGAGGACAACTTAAGGGGGCTATATACAGGGGAGGACAACATAAGGGGGGCTGTATACAGGTAAGGACAACATAAGGGGCTATAAACAGGGGCAGGACAACATAAGGGGGGCTGTATACAGGGGGAGAACAACATAAGGGGGGCTATATACAGGGGGAGGACAACATAAGGGGGTATATACAGGGGCAGGACAACATAAGGGGGTATGTATACAGGGGGAGGACAACATAAGGGGGTATGTATACAGGGGGAGGACAACATAAGGGGGCTATATACAGGAGAAGGACAACATAAGGGGCTATATACAGGGGCAGGACAACATAAGGGGGGCTGTATACAGGGGGAGAACAACATAAGGGGGCTGTATACAGGGGAGGACAACATAAGGGGGTATGTATACAGGGGGAGGACAACATAAGGGGGTATATACAGGGGCAGGACAACATAAGGGGGGCTGTATACAGGGAAGGACAACATAAGGGGGGCTGTATACAGGGGGAGGACAGCACAAGGGGGGCTGTATACAGGGAAGGACAACATAAGGGGGGTATATACAGGGAAGGACAACATAAGGGGCTGTATACAGGGGGAGGACAACATAAGGGGCTATAAACAGGGGGAGGACAACATAAGGGGCTGTATACAGGGGGAGGACAACATAAGGGGCTGTATACAGGGGAGGACAACATAAGGGGCTGTATACAGGGGAAGGAAAACTTAAGGGGGCTATATGGGGCAAGGACAACATAAGGGGGCTATACGGGGGAATAGACAACATAAGGGGCTATATGGGGGGTAGGGATGGCCAACATAAGGGGGCTATCTATATGGGGGGATGGATAACACAAGCGGGCCAGTTATAAGGGGGATAACACAGGGAGCCATCTATAAGGGACACTGGTTGGGGGCAATTTATAAGGAGGACAACACTGAGGAGGCATCTATAAAGGGCACTACACAGAGGGGGACAACAATGGGGGGCATCTATAAGGTTAACTATACTGGGTGCGGTGTGTATACAATAGGCTATAGGGGGCATCTACTTTAGTGGACTACACAGAGGGGTCATCTATAAGGGGACTACACAGAGGGGGCCATATACTATAGGGCAGGAATAGGGAACCTTGGATCTCCAGCTGTTGCAGTTGTTGCAGGCATGAAGGGAGTTGTAGTTTTGCAACAGCTGGAGAGCCAAGGTTCCCTACCCCTGATAATAGGGAATGCACAGAGGTTGTCATCTACTATAAAGGGATTACACAGAGGGGGATCTCTACTATAGTAGAGGCACACAGGGACACAGGGCCATCTATATGGAGGACTGAACAAGGGGCCATCTACAAGGTGTGTGCACAATATATATATATATGTGTATATATATATATATATATATATATATATATATATATATATATATATATGAACACACACACACACAATAGTCAGGGCTAACCACTGAGAGAAGGTGTAAAGAGGCCAATACAGATGTGCAGTTTGTAGAGAGATGAGGATGGTGACAAAGTAAGGAGCCTAATATATTTCTCTGGCAGATTCTGTGGATTCGTGGCTCGGAGAAGTTCTCATAACGGCCCAGGGCAGATGGAGAAGTAGATGAAAAGGGAAGAACTCCGATCAGAGAAGACGTCCCCTGTGAGTCACTAAATCTATGTGCACTGTAACGTATATAGTGTAGAGCTGGGGCTACCTCTGTATGACTGTATGAGGGGATATTGATCTTTGTTCAGAGGATTTTATTCAGTAGCAGCTGGGGTGTTAGTCAGTAAATGGCGGTGTTAGTCAGTATGTGGGGGTATTATTTGTTACTTGTAATCTGGTGCGGTGTTCATTGGTCTTAGTATACCAGATTTGGTCAGTAACAATATGGTGGTGATGGTTGTGGTGTGGCGGTAATATTTCCCCCTTGTGTACTGGTAATTTTGGTCTCAGTATACAGGATTTGGTCAGTAACAGTATAGCGGTAATATGTATGGTGATACTATTTCCCTCCTGTATACTGGTTTATTGGTAATATCGGTCTTGATATACAGGATTTGGTCAGTTACTGTATAGCGGTAATATGTGTGGGGATATTTGCTCTTTATATACTGGTGTTATTGGTAGCATACAGTGTTATCATGCAAAGAAAATTGTCTTATAGCGCGATTACACCGGCCAATAATCGGTAACAAGTGCTCCTAGGAAGTCTATTCAGCCGATGATCGGCCCATGTAAAAGTGCCAGAGATTGGCTGACATGCAAGCAAATGCCCCATAGTCGGCTGATTTGATCTTTTGTGCGGCTAAGATCATTGCTGTCGGCTGCACATCTCTATATATTCCTGCCCTGCTGATTAGCAATCATTTGCAGCCCTACACTGCCCCATATCATGCCGTGTTAATGTACCTTTATTAATGTTACCATAGATAAGTGTGGTGGCAGAAGGGTGGGCCCCAAGAATGATTTCCCCTGGTGGGCCAAGGCACTCCAGTCCGACACTGATCGGGAACCCCCCCGTGTGGTCCCGGAGCAGGCGATCGGCGGTATATACTATATACCGCCGATCGCCTGTTCCCAGTGCTGATCAGCACTTTTTATCCCCTGTCACCATAAATCATTGGTGACAGGGGATAAAAAGTGTCACCGTGCCCCCCCCCAAGTCGCCCCCCACCCCCCGAGTCACCCCCGTCCCCCAGTCACCCCCCCTACCCCACATACATTACCTGATCCAGGGAGGTCCGTCCTCCTCGGCGTCCAGGCTGATTCTGAAGTGCGCATGCGCTCCAGAATCAGTTATCTCGGAAAATTTAAAGTGACAGAGACCAATTTGGTCTCTGTCACTGAACTATGATTACTGTGATAGAAAATATCACAGTAATCATAGAAATACAGTGAAAATGAATGTATAAAGTACAAAAAGTGAAAAACATACAAAAAAATAAAACACACACTTTTTATTATAGTAATAATTGCAGTTTACTTCCAGATTACCCCTAATCCCATATCCGCCCCAGGTTGCCTGTAACCACCGCAGGTTGCCCATATCCGCCCCAGATTGCCCGTATCCGCCCCAGATTGCACGTATCCGCCCCAGATTGCACGTAATCACCGCACGTTGCCCATAACCACCGCACATTGCCCATAACCACCGCACGTTGCCCATAACCACCGCACGTTGCCCATAACCACCGCATGTTGCCACTAACCACCGCACGTTGCCACTAACCACCGCACGCTGCCCATAACCACCGCACGCTGCCCATAACCACCGCACGCTGCCACTAACCACCGCACATTGCCACTAACCACCGCACGTTGCCCATAACCACCGCACGTTGCCACTAACCACCGCACGTTGCGCATAACCACCGCACGTTGCGCATAACCACCGCACGTTGCCTCTAACCACCACACATTGCCCATAACCACCACACATTGCCCATAACCACCGCACGTTGCCCATAACCACCGCACATTGCCCATAACCACCGCACGTTGCCTGTAACCACCCCAAATTGCCAGTGACCCCCTCCAGATGGTCCGTAATCAGCCCCGATTGCCCTTAACCCCCCATATTGCACGTAACCACTGCACGTTGCCTCTAACCACAGCACGTTGCCTCTAACTCACACACGTTCCAGTGACCCCCTCCAGATTGCCCGTTACCACACCAGATTGCCGTAACCACCCAAAATTACATGTACCCACCCCTGATTACCTATAAGCACTTCAGTTTATCAGTAACCACCCCAGATTGTCTGTAACCACCCCATGTTGCCCTTAACCACCGCAGATTGTCTGTAGCCACCCCATGTTGCCCATAACCACCGCAGATTGTCTGTAACCCCCCCCAGGTTGCCCCTAATCACATGTAATTCCCCCCAGATTGCCTCTGACCACCGCACGTTGCCTCTGACCACCGCACGTTGCCTCCGACCACCGCACGTTGCCCCCAACCACCGCACGTTGCCCCCAACCACCGCACGTTGCCCCCGACCACCGCACGTTGCCTCCGACCACCGCACGTTGCCCCCGACCACCGCACATTGCCCCCGACCACCCCAAATTGCCAGTGACCCTCTCCAGATTGCCCGTAACCAAGCCAGATTGCCTGTAACCACCCCAAATTACAGGTACCCATCCCAGATTACCTATAAGCACTTCAGCTTATCCATAACCACCCCACGTTGCCCGTTACCACCCTACGTTGCCCGTTACCACCCTACGTTGCCCGTTACCACCGCACGTTGCCCATAACCACCGCAGGTTGCCCATAACCACCGCACCTTGCCCATAACCACCACACATTGCCCATAACCACCGCACGTTGCCCATAACCACCGCAGATTGTCTGTAACCCCCCCAGGTTGCCCCTAATCACATGTAATTCCCCCCAGATTGCCTCTGACCACCGCACGTTGCCTCTGACCACCGTACGTTGCCCCCGACCACCGCACGTTGCCCCCGACCACCGCACGTTGCCCCCGACCACCGCACGTTGCCCCCGACCACCCCAAATTGCCAGTGACCCTCTCCAGATTGCCCGTAACCACCCGAAATTACAGGTACCCATCCCAGATTACCTATAAGCACTTCAGTTTATCCGTAACCACCCCACGTTGCCCCTTATCACCCCATGTTGCCCGTTACCACCGCACGTTGCCCGTAACCACCGCAGGTTGCCCGTAACCACCGCAGGTTGCCCATAACCACCCCAGATTACCCGTGACCACCCCACATTACCTGTAATCTCATTTTTTTATTGTATTTTAGTAACTGCGCTGTTCTAATAACCATTACTAGCTGCGGTTTTGCTCCAGCAAATTGGCGCTCCCTTCCTTCTGAGCCCTGCTGTGTGCCCATACAGTGGTTTATGCCCACATATGGGGTACCGTTCTACTCAGAAGAAGCTGCGTTACAGATTTTGGGGTACGTTTTTTCTCCCATTCCTCGTGAAATTGAGAAATCTTAAACTAAACGAACATATATTGGAAAAATTCGAGTTTTTCATTTTTACTGTCTTATTTTGAATACTTTCCTCTAATACCTGTGGGGTCAAACCGCTCACTGCACCCCAAGATGAATTCTTTGAAGGGTGAACTTTTCTAAGTGGGGTGACTTTTGGGGGGGTTCTCTTCTGCTGACACTACAGGGGCTCTGCAAACGCACCTGGCGCTCAGAAACTTCTTCGGAAAAATCTGCACTGAAAATGCTAATTGGC
Organism: Dendropsophus ebraccatus; assembly: GCF_027789765.1. NCBI lineage: Eukaryota > Metazoa > Chordata > Amphibia > Anura > Hylidae > Dendropsophus > Dendropsophus ebraccatus. Next base: position 21,350,696 of record NC_091455.1, on the reverse strand, counting down.
GCTCCTTCCCTTCTGAGCCCTCCTGTGTGCCCATACAGTGGTTTATGCCCACATATGTGGAACCGTTCTACTCAGGAGAACCTGCGCTACAGATTTTGGCATGCAGCTTCTCTCCTGTTCCTCGTGAAATTGAGAAATTTCAAACTAAACGAACATATTATTGGAAAAATTCTAGTTTTTCAATTTTACTGTCTTATTTTGAATACTTTCCTCTAATACCTGTGGGGTCAAAATGGTCACCACACCCCAAGATGAATTCTTTGAGGGGTGCACTTTCCAAAATGGGGTGACTTTTGGGGGGTTTCTCTTCTGCGGACACTACAGGGGCACTGCAAACGCACCTGGCGCTCAGAAACTTCTTCAGCAAAATCTGAACTGAAAATGCTAATAGGCACTCCTTTCCTTCTGAGCCCTCCTGTGTGCCCATACAGTGGTTTATGCCCCCATATGGGGTACCGTTGTACTCAGGAGAACCTGCGTTACAAATTTTGGGGTGCAGATTCTCTCATGTTCCTTGTGAAATTGAGAAATTTTAAACTAAACGAACATATTATTGGAAAAATTCGAGTTTTTCATTTTTACTGTCTAATTTTAAATACTTTCCTCTAATACCTGTGGGGTCAAAATGGTCACCACACCCCAAGATGAATTCTTTGAGGGGTGTACTTTCCAAAATGGGGTGACTTTTGGGGGGGTTCTCTTCTACGGACACTACAGGGGCACTGCAAGAGCACCTGGCGCTCAGAAACTTCTTCAGCAAAATCTGCACTGAAAATGCTAATTGGTGCTCCTTCCCTTCTGAGCCCCGCTGTGTGCCCATACAGTGGTTTATGCCCACATATGGGGTACCGTTGTATTCAGGAGAACCTGCGTTACAATTTTTGGGGTACTTTTTTTCTCTTTTTCCTTGTGAAATTGAGAAATTTCAAACTAAACGAACATATTATTGGAAAAATTCGTGTTTTTCATTTTTACTGTCTAATTTTGAATACTTTCCTCTAATGCATGTGGGGTCAAAATGCTCATCCTACCCCAAGATGAATTCTTTGAGGGGTGTACTTTCGAAAATGGGGTGACTTTTGGGGGGATTCTATTCTGCTGACACTACAGGGGCACTGCAAACGCACCTGGCGCTCAGAAACTTTTTCAGAAAAATCTGCATTAAAAAAGCTAATTGGCGCTCCTTCCCTTCTGAGCCCGGCTGTGTGCCCATACAGTGGTTTCCGCCCACATATGGGGTACCGTTGTACTCAAGAGAACCTGCGTTACAAATTTTGGGGTGCAGATTCTCTCATGTTCCTTTTGAAAAGGAGAAACTTTAATCTAAACATATATATTATTGGAAAATTAAAATTTTCGATTTTTTTACGGCCTAATTGTGAATACTTTCCTCCAGCCCCTGTAGGGTTTAAATGCTTATTATACCACTAGATTAATTCTTTAAGGTGTCTAGTTTCTAAAATGCAGTCACTTATGGGGGTTTCCAGTATACAAGCCTCCTAAATCAACTTAAAAAAAGAACTGGTCCCTAAAAAAAATCAGTTTTGGAAACTTTCACAAAATGTGATAATTTGCTAATAAATTTCTAAGCCCCATAACCGCCTAAAAAAGTAAAATATGTTTCCCAAATTATGCCAGAATAAAGAAGACATATTGGTAATGTGATTTAGTAACTAATTTATGTGCTATGACTTTCTTTTTTAGAAGCAGAGAATTTCAGAAGTTCATAAAATGCAAAATTTACAAATTTTTCATGATATTTTGATGTTTTTCACAAAAAACACACAAAGTAGTGACCAAATTTTGCCACTAATATAAAGTGCCATATGTGACGAAAAAACTATCTCAGAATCGCTAGCATACGTTAAAGCATAACTGAGCTATAAGCGCATACAGTGAGACAGGTCAGATTTTGAAAAATGAGCCTGGTCATTAAGGCCAAAACAGGCTTTAGAGGCAAGGGGTTAAAGGAGTTATTAAGGATTAAAAATAAAGGACAGATAATTTCTTGCAAAAACAGAGCCACCCCTGTCCCCTGAGTGGTGCAGCTTCTGGGGGGAAAAAAAGCAGTCATGATTTTCCAATTCTGGAAACGTCTTCAAACTTTTTTGCGGGGCCGTAAATCTTTCCCCTACAATTTGCCAAAGTGTCCTCCTGTCCCTAACAGATCTGCTGGGGATCGCACTGCCCTTTGGTGTACCATGCTCACTTTCTCACCCCTTGATGATGACAAATGGAAAAGTTGAAAAATGTTTGCACTAAAATGGTGGATTTTTAACTGCAGAGCAAGCACCAATCATATAGTATAATTCCCCCAGGTCTGTTTTCTATTACAATGTTATCTGCCCCCATAACCCTCTATAACTTGCCTCTATCAGTCATAAGGGCAAAGTGAGATAGCAAAAGGAGACAGAAAACTGAAGGAGAAGCATAACTATCAATATCCCGGTCTTCTTTTCTGTGCTTCACAGTTACCTGGCGGCTGCAGCATCTGAGTGGCCTGTCAGCTGACCGGCCGCTCAGATGCTGCAGCCGCCAGGGGCCGGGAAGCTGTGGAGCTCAGGAGAGAAGACTGGGAGCGGGTAGAGGTTAGGTATCAGGTGTTTGGGCAATCGTCAGCCACCGACTGCGCATTGCTATTACACGTAGCGATGCGCGGTCGGCGTCTGGCAATTTTAGGTCCAAACCTAAACCAACAAGCAGCCGATGATCGTTGTCATGGTATGATCGTTGTCTCTATTACACGGAGCAATAATCGACCGAATCGGCCCCATTTGGCTGATTATCGCTCCATGTAATTGGGCCTTTAGTTAATGGCAGATGTTGGAAAGAGAAGGATTGGGCTTTTGGGTTGCATTTGCCCTATCCTTTTGTTTATGCGCAAGGAGTCGTGTTGGAGAAGTCTCCTCACCTGCATTTATGGTTATGATCTATTCTTTTTTCTACAGTGTAGGGCTACGTGTATATGTAAGGCTAGCAATAGACGCATGACTCCAACCCAACCATAACGGAATAATCATGTCACTCAAGTGCTAGAATTTCGTGTCAAGGTATCTTTGGTTGGTGCAATTTCTGTCAGTGCTCCTCCCTTCTAAATCACGCTTCTTGGAAAATAGATGCCTACAAGCCATTCCCTAATCCCTTTACCATACAAACTTCTGATTTTTCCATAGCAAACCCACAAGAAGCCGTCATCTGACAATCTAATCACCGGATGATCTCACAAGGGTCGGGGTGGAGATCCTTCAGAGTAAATTATCGACCAACTCCTGAGCCTTCGGAGAAGAACGTGGCAACTCATGTGGATTCGCTGAGTTTACATAAGACGCCCACGGCTTCCTGGTCATTGGCTTTAATTGCCCAAGATCCATGACAAGTTTTTTTTTTTTTTACGAACAACAACAAAAAACTAAAACAGTGGTGAGATGACTATACAATTACCATCTGCGATCTCCGCCTGGCATAAATCTTGAGCGTTCCCAGAAGTAGACAGGGCCGTCTTTATACATGGAGGAAGATGGGAAATTAAAGAGGAGGATATTAGTCTGTGGTGTGGAGCTGAGGTGAAGACTTCTGGCAGATGTAACTGTAGAATCAGAGGTCTACATAGAAGTATAACAAAAGCCACCACATTAGTGCCGCTTCATTTCCCTTCCTGCTGAAACAACATGAAAGAAATTTTCGGCTTTGTGGGAATTAAACAAACAATTTTGATTTCCTGCCACCACAATAGCTGTTATTTTCTGACCCATTATTTTATTTATAGGGATGAACGATGGTAAATGGAGGATGAGGATTTTTTGGCTACTTGGGGAAATTGAGGAGCCCGGATTTCTTTTGAAGAACATGACTGATATCCCGACGGTGGTTTGTGTTGGGCGATTTGCTTTAAGGTGTATTTGCTTTTCCATTCCCAGTATAAACGTCTATCTTTTGGTTTGTGTGTGTGTGAGATCATCATCTGCGGCCAGATGGGCTGACAGTAGAGTTTTGTTAAACAAAGGTGATGAAATAATATTAACATGTGGTGGATTGTGCAGAGCGAAGGGGAAAAGCCTTTGGGATACGTACTAAAGAATAGAAAATAAGTCAAGAAAACTTTAACAAACTATCCATCTATTCATATCTATCTATCTATCTATCTATCTATCTATCTATCTATCTATCTATCCATCCATCCATCCATCCATCCATCCTTTCATCCATACATTAACTGTCTGAGCTCAAGCAAAGCGTAATCTTTCAACCATGGTTCCCTAGAGGTTTCCACCACAGGGTTTTTTTCCCTGGAAGATGACACTTTCCCAGTGGATGATTTCAATATATATTTTTTTTTTCCTGGTCAGATCTACCTAGATTAAAATTATGGCTTGATTCAAGTGCATGGCACAAGCTGCAGTACCAGGAACAGCCATTAAAAAATTTGTGGTGCTGTGCCTTATAAGCAATTAAAGGCAGCAAAACTGACACATGAGCTGATTATTGGTGGTAGCAGGAGTCAGTCCCTCACCAATCTAATATTAATCCTAAGAGCAATAGGATGATCCTAAGGACAAACCATTTTCCAAGTTTTTAGAAGAAGTGAGACTTTGCATTTGGGCGCAGAGTATCAGACTTTGGTGACTGCATGAATGGCCATAGACAGCTGCACTTCTGTAAATATTATGATTCTTTAGCCTGTTACGTGTCCGCTCTTCTTGCCAGTAAGTTTGGTTTCAGAAAGAGAGACCAGATGTAACATGCAGCTGCATTAATACTGGAGGAGAATGGGAATTAAAAAATATAGTCTTGCTTCTGTGCTCCGAAATGTCAACTAAATGTGACTCAAATGTTAGGTAGGGAATTTCAGATCTCACATCTGCATCCTACACCCATCCAGTGTGCATGAGCGGCCCAAATCCCAGAAAATACATCCATTATAGTCTATTAAATAGGGCGCAGCCATAATAAGCGTCAAAACAAATTCATATTCAGCTGCTTGATATCCCTCTAAATATATAGGGGGCCATAAGATTAGTACTATACACTTTGGATATCTATATGCCCCACTAGCACAAATAGAAGTTATCCCCCATCCTCAGTATAGGGAATAACTAACTGATCAAAGGGTCAGACTGCTTGGACCTCTCAGGCTTTGGAATAGGCATCCGACTCTCCTGGATTAGTGGAGTGGCAATGTAGTTATTAAAGCAGCTTCACAAATGTTTATGTTTCTATACCTAAGTCATCCATTTCTTATAATGGGTAACTGTAAACTGTAATTGAACGCTTCAGCCATGGTTCCTTAGAGGCTTCCTCCAATGGGTTTTTTTCTCTCCTGAAAGTTAGAAAATTACTCTTTGTGAGTCAATGATTTGCTTTGTTAAAGGGATTATCCAGCATGGGGGCACTTTTTGAGGGGGATCGGGGAGGAGGTGGCTGAAATAAAAGACGTCCACTCACCTCCCCAGTTCCAGCGGCGGGTCACTCATCGCGGCGTTCTGGTCCCTGGTTCCCGGCCGCTTCCTGGTGTCTGACGCCACCCGAGACGCTACGTCTCAGGGCCGCTCAGCCACTCAGTAAAGGAGGCGGGATCCGAGCGGACTTCAAACGGATCCCGCCTCCTTCACTGAGTGGCTGAGTGGCCCTGAGACGCCCCCACGCTTTAACCCCTTTAAGTACAACTTTCATAATTTCCATAGCTTTATCAAGTCATAGGTTCATGTAATTGAGCTCAGTGTTCAAAAATATGTACATAAATAAATTTAAAATACATGGGATATTTTATAGACTGTCATATCATGGTGGTGAATATGAGCAGGAGGCAGGGGGAACATAATAAAGAAGTCATAATTATCCGCACCTGTGCCCCTGCAGTGCCACAGCTCACATACCCCTATCAACCTCCCACTCTAGTGATGTCACATTCTGACTCAAAAAGGTCCACTCAGCGAGTCAGTGACTGGGGCGGGCACTGCCGCAGTCACTGACTGGCTGAGTGGGTACTTCCTGCTGGGATGTGATGATTCTAGTTCCATCCAGACTCTAAGAACATCCATAACACTTACAATAGCTGAGACACAAAGACAGGTACATATGCCTGCATTCACTGACAGCAAGCAGAGATAAAACTATACCCTTTATAGTACAGAATCATAGGCTCAGAGACACATGTAAGTCTATGGAAGCAGCACAGGTGAATGGAGATGATGTCTCCTGGAGGTTGTGTTACCAAGTCAATAGACAGTTAACCCAGCCCCCAGAAAGGAGATCACATGTCCTGTGACTACAAAGGTAATGGTGAAGAGGGAGCTGAGCGTGGTCAGAGTGGACCCAGAGTAGAGGATTTTAGACATCCAGAGTGGATAAGAATGAGACAAAAACAGGGAAAGGGTGCAAGATAGTTTATACGTCTATATTAGACATAGGGTGGTTGTCATGAATGCAACTTTGGCGCAGTCCTCGGTGCGTAAGGTACGACCGAGACTGCGATTTTGGCCATAATCTTTCATTTATTCTGTGTTTTGTTTGCCTTTGTTTGTGCCCTGTCTGAACTGTGTCTTATTCCTTCTGGTCTGCTAATTGTTTTCCCTGCCCCACCCGTGTCTGTGCTTCTAAGCTTCCCTGGTCATGTAACGGTTAACCTGCCTTTGCCTCAGTGATTGACAGCTGGTCCCTCCTATCATCTTCTAGACTTGGTTCCTGGTCTCCTATTTAAGATTTCAGCTTCTGCCTGTGCCTTGCCGGTTATTGACTTAGTCTCTGCCTGCTTGTGGTTCTGTTTCTTTGCTTCTCCTGATTTCTGCCTTGTATCTTTTGACCTCGCTTGCTTGCTGCCTGCCCCCGACCTTATTGCCTGTTTTCTGACTACGCTTTTGGATCCTGATTTTGTCCTTTTGCTGCCAGACTGTTGTGACCCGGATTGCTGACCATTCTTATTGTGTTTGTTTGTTTTGTCTATTGTTTCACGTATCCAGGCCAGGGATCGCCGCCAAGTTGTCCGCTGCCATTTTAGGGCAGATTGTGGCAATCAGGTAGGGACAGTGGGAGGGGCTGAGCTCAGGGCTCACTGTCTCTGTGTGTTTCGTGTGACTGGTCCTGACAGTGGTATTGGTAAGTGGTATTGTTTAGAATATTGTTTTTTTACCCTGATTACCCCTTTAAAGGACAACTCCCGCGGGACCCCCCCCCAAAAAAAACCCCAGACACACAGAGACACCATACTCACCATCCCTCCGGTGACGATCGCCACTCCATTCGCCCGCCGTCCGCCTCACCGTCACCGCCGTCCGCCGTCCAGCGATGTCTCTGACTTCCGGGTCCTGGGGATGGATAAGGCTGCCAGTGCGCTTGCGCACCGGCAGCCTTTTCATTGGCTGGAGCGCATCACATGGCTTCCAGCAACCTCAGCCAATCAGGGCTGAGCAAGCTGGAAGCCATGTGATGCGCTCCAGCCAATGAAAAGGCTGCTGGTGCGCATGTGCACCAGCTGCCTTTTCCGTCCCATTCACTCTCTATGAAGACGCCGAGGAGGAAGAAACCCGGACCGCCCCCCGACTCTGACGTCGTCGTCACCAGATGCCGCCCGGGAGAAGAGGACCGTGACAATCGTAATAGGTAATGTATATATTCTTTAACTTCCGGGCAGGGGGTCGGGGGTCCGAAAGTGGGGGAAGGGGGCCAGACCGGGTACTTAACCACATTACAAAGTTATATAACTTTGTAATTTGTGTTAAATAAGCTAAAAAAAATTTTTGTGGGAGTTGTCCTTTAAGGTTCCATTTACATTGCATTTCTTTGCTCCATTGGAGGTACTGTATATGTCAGACTAGAGCAGAAGCTCAATGTTAATGGAACCTAACCACACTCCGCACCTACCATGTTTTATTTGTTATACTGGTGTCTTCTTCTTTAACGGAAAAGCATTTTGGCCCCCTCAGGCTCTGTGTGCACTCTCTGTAGATGCACCCCGACTTATGTTACTATAGGCAGTAAAGCTACTACATTGGGTTTTCAGCTCCCCCATCTTACATACAAGTCACCTCAGGACTGGTCAAGCTTCCTAAGCTTAATATTTTCTGCTCCATCTGTAGCTCATTCAACGACTTGCGTATAAGTGAGCAGACCGCGTACTTGATTCGGAACATCGGTTAGTCGCCTCACGTTGTGTGCGCTACTTTCATCCTGGAAATGGGATGTGAATATGAAGCGAGTCCCACCTTTCATGTGTTGCATTGCATGTGTTGGCAGATGAGATTGTTACTTATTGATTTGCGCTGTTCTGACAGATGGGAGAATGGTGGCCAATGGAATAAGGTATTAATTATAACCTGGTGCTCTGCCAGCACATTTACAATGGACGGCTCCACAACTGGAAACAGATGGCTTCAGAAAGTTTCTTGGCTGCTTAAAGAGCAAGTAAACCTATTATCAGGATATTACAATAGTTATCACAATGAAACTATTAGAGGGTTTACCACTGGCGGTTCTCCTGGCCATGTATAGCCCAAAGGGTATTTCTCCAAAAGAGTCACTTATAGAAATAAGTCATTGAGTTGTAGACTTAGTGCCACCTTGGTTGTGGGACTCCCCCTTTTTTCTTGCAATTGGTCCCATCAGTCTGGTCCATACAGGTCACATACGGAGGCCATATTTAAAGGGGTTTTTAATCAGTAGTGGATTTGCGAACAGTTGAGGTGCGGAAACCGTCTCATAACCCAACATTTGGCATTTGACTCCCAGGGCTGGAGAAGTTGGATGCCGCCCTAGGGTGTCCTGGAAAACATGGATACATCCTTAATCTATGTTCACACTATGTAAGTTCTGCAGAAATCACGGCCGTTGTAACAACAGCCGTGATTTCTGCAGTACTTACGTAGTACTGCAGGCTCCGTCCGGGATCCCTAGCGGCGCAGCAAGAAACTAAGATGGCAGTTTTCTGCGGCAGCTATTCACTCAATAGCGGGCGCAGAAAACCATGTCAGTTCACACAATTAGTGTGCGGCTCTGTCTGCACGCCCTATTACGTGCATGCGCCCTCATCAGAACTCAGCGGCGCTAAAGACCATTCAGCCGGTACTGCAGTACCGGCTGGGATGATCTTTTTTCTGACACTGTCCATTCCGTGACCCGGTCACGGAACAGTCGGTCTCTTACCAAATTTAAACATAGCCTAAGGCTGTATCCATATACTCCTGGCATCCCTAGGGTGTCATCTAACTTTACCAGCCGCTGGGAGTCAAATGCCAAATGTTCAGGTTCACAGAATTTTGCTGAACCTAAACAGTTCAGCAAGTTCGCTCATGACTACTAATCACCTATCCAGTGGGAAAGACCCCCACTGAGCCCAAGGATGAAAGTCTGGAGATGCCATTTCTTTGGTGGCCTGACTGCCAAATCCTCAGACCCCTTGTGAGACCATGATAATGGTTTCGCCAATTATTGCTCCCTGTCCCCATTAGGGCTCACAATCTAAATCCACCTATCTGTATGTTGTGGGTGTGGGAGGAAACCGGAGTGCCCGGAGGAAACCCACGCAAACACAAAGAGAACATACAAACTCTTTGCAGATGTTGCCCTTGATGGGATTTGAACCCAGGACTCCCGTGCTGCCCTTGCTTGGCTCTGGGTAACTCCTAATGCAAGACAATGCTAGACCTCAAGATGCAAGATGAAGGTATTGAAGCTGTAGACTGGCCCGCCTGTTCCCTAGACCTAAATCCAATTGAGCACATCTGGGACATCATGTCTCGCTCCATCCACCAACATCACATTGCACCACAAACTGTCCAGGAGTTGGCGGATGCTTTAGTCCAGGTCTGGGAGGAGATCCCTCAGGAGACCATGGGCCCCCTCATTAGGAGCATGCCCAGGCATTGTAGGGAGATCATACAGGCACGTGAAGACTCCACACAATACTCAGCCTCATTGTGACCTGTTTTAAGGACATTAAATCAAAGTTGGATCCGCCTGGAGTATCTATCTATCGGCAATACAATAACGCAAGGCAATCTGCAGAACTATGAGCTGGTCTACACCTTCCATCATGTTCAGCTGAGCTCCCACATTCCATAGCTGATCCCTCCATCTTTTAGGTAGCACAGACTTGATCCCAGACCTCCCATTCTTTGGCCCAGATTTCCCCAGAACGTTACATCAGTAGCTGTAAAATCATGTAAATCTCCCTCAGCTTCTGGTGCTCACGGTGCCCTTCAGGGTATAGAAATTGTTCCTATAATTTTCCGCTTATTAAGAATCCTGAAATCCATTAAAATGCTATTTAATCTCCAATATATAGTTATGTTAGGAAGCCGAGAAGCAAATGAGTGTAGTTAAACATTTAAGAGATCTGACATGGATTCCGCTAATGGCGGAGGTGAGAAGTTATATAAGGCGACTTGTTCAAACAGGAACAGTGAAGGTAGAAGGAAAGTCAAAAGCTTTTAAAAGATTTGAGGGGTTCTGTGCAGACGCCGAAGTACACATGAGCCAAATCCGGTTACTATTTTATCCTTTTTAAAAATATTAAATTAATTTAACCCCTTTTTACCCTAACCCAAGAAATGTACTGACCTGGGAACCCGTACTGAACTTGCGGGTCCCTTGGGCACTTGTCACAGCAACCTGGAGTGGGAGCAGACCCACCCAGGATGTCGGTACCGCCACCCACAGAGAAGGGGAAAAATAACCCAAGGTTGACAGTGGTGTGTGTGGGTGCAGATGCAGAGATAGAAGACAGAGTGCTGTGCGTTTAGTATAAAAATAAAACACGTTGCAGGTGAACAATACACTCAATACAGGTAGTGCAAATCTTAATAAACATACAGTAGTTGATGATAATAGAGTAAACCAACGCTTTGTAGAGGTGGGTGTTTGTGGTAGTAATTGCTTTTGTAGAGAAAAGGAAGAGGAGAGGAGTTGCCAGAGAAGCCCTGGCCAATGTAGACCTTGTACTCTGCTGGAACTGAAGTGTAGAGAAGAAGAAAATAAGTGATACTCGTACTCACTTATAGACTACAGTCTGACCGCCTTCTGCCCTCTGGTTGCGTAGAACCCGTCGTAGGTGGGTAGCACGAGCCCCAGTCATCGGTTATCCGGGTGTAGCAGACTTGCAAGATTACCGGTTGTCTTGCACTGCGCAGTAAGATATGTAGACCTATACTTGGTAGCTTTGTCCTACTGGGACACATTTTTGAGAGGTTCTTGGCGTGGGCTAGGGTGATCCTAGGTGGCTTCTCTTCTCCGGGTAGAGCTTAGCACTGCATAACTGTAGTGATTGCTTGTATAGAAAATAAAATCTTAAACTGCATCTGTCTTTAGTCCCTGTCAGGGGTCCTGGCCAGGCCCTGGCTTAACATCTGCAAGAACTTGGTCTCTGTGTGACCTCTCTCACTGAAAACTAGTACTGAACTGAACTACTTCCTCCATCATGGTAACTCCTCCTACAGGGGCTTTCTCTAAACCCTCCTGTGAATGGTGGGGCTGAGTGTGTGTGAGAGAGGGGCTAGATAGGATAGGACAGAAAGAAAGAAAGAACACCTGTAACTGGTCAGCGGAGAAACACATGACACAAAACAGTTAACTCATTACTCTTCAGCTGTGTACATAGCGTAGTGACACCTAGTAGGGAAAACAAGGCACTTCATCTCCCAATTGTTGACCTGAGTGAACAATTTACTGGAGTGCATATACAACACTTGAGACACCACAACAGGAGCACAGTTCCGCAGTTACTTGACCTGCTCAGGTGCCCCGGCGGCGGATACACGCTGTAATATGTGCCGCACTGCCGCCACACTGGGTAGGATGAGAGCACCCTTACCTGGGGGCTGTCCAGCAAGGCCTCCACCAGCAGCAGCTTATCCACAGCAGGCATCTTGTCCTCGGCAGGGCTGGTACTGAATTATTTAGCTGGATTTAATTATCTGCCCTACATGCCCAACATGTACTGAGTGGTCAGCTATTACACCCACCGCCTGATCCCGTGCAGCAGGGTGAGCGCTCCTTATCTGCCGCTGAGAAGTCTTCCAGTACTTATTAGCTGCTTTATGTCCTGCAGGAAGTGCTAAATTCTTTCCAGTCTGGCATAGTGCCTCTGCTGCCACCTCTGTCCATATCAGGAATTGTCCAGAGCAGGAGAGGTTTTCTGTGGGGATTTGCTACTACTCTGGACAGTTCCTGACATGGACAGAGGTGGCAGCACTGTGTCAGACTAAAAAGAATACACCACTTACTGCAGGACAAACAGCAGCTCACAAGTACTGGAAGACTGGAGATTTTTTTTTAAAGTAAATTGCAAATCTATGGCACTTTCTGGCACCAGTTGATTTGAAAGAAATTTTTTGGGGTAAACAACTCCTTTAACTTCTGGCCCATATCTAATCAATGTCTGTGCCCAAAGGGAATATTCTAATTATAATTCGACGATCCGCTTCGTGGAATAACAGGAATATTTATTAGCGCTATCCAGTAACAACAATCAGACCATAATGTGACTAATAATGCATAAAAGGGCAATCGAGGTAAAACACGACGGCTGGAGGTCCCAGTAGTAGTACGCCAGAACTGGGCAGTAAAAGGTCTTACTTAATAGGTTTGCACACATGTTCTGCTGCATGTTTAGTCTACAGATTCTTAAAAAATCGACAAAGCTGTGAGCCCGCAATAAATTACTGTACAAACAACTAACTATAGGCAGAAGGAGATGGAAAATATGGAATATATTTGGTGAGAAAACGTTTTATAAGTACACCGCTACTACTGGTATCAGGCTGAGACATTGCCACCCAATGCTGAGCAATATGTTTGAGTAACTGAAGGAACGCAAGACACTTCCAATTACATTCCTACACAATTCTCAAAATGAGTTTGTGTGTTGTTTTTTTTTGCATTTATAATATATATAATAAATATATATTCATAATAAATCAACTTTTATGCAGCATAAAACTCCACATTTAAAGGATATTTATCACTATATATATATATATATATATACAGTATATATATATATATATATATATATATATATATATATATATTTTTTTTTTTTTCTGTTTACAATTTGTAATCATGTTTGTTTTTGTTAATCTCTTTTTGTAACTTTTTTTTTTCAATTTTACTTTATTATCTCACATGGGGGCAGCCATCTTGTCTAAGCATCTGCTCTTTTTTAGGCATGCTCTATGACACCTGCAAAGACTGCCATGATGGTGTTAGTTGTTACACTCCCTTTAAATAATAACATTAAATTCCCACCAGGCATCCTCTAACCTTCCTGGTTGCATTTCAAGACAAGGAACAAGGAAATGCCCGCTCAGCCAATCACCTGCTGAGGCGGTCACTGTTGTAGCCAGTGATTGGATAAGTTGGAGTTCACTGCATATCAGAAAATAGGAGGTGGAGACCAGTGGGGATCTGGTGAGCATAGGTACGGCATTGGTAGGACATGAGTCAGGTGAGTAACGCTCCCCCCTGATAAGGCCAGGTATTGGGATTTTACCTACTTGCACCGTACCTATATGACTACACCTATATATACTGCCCTCTGAAGAGACTGGAGATGATCAGAGCGTGACAGAGAGATGTTCTGGATGAAGAAGAGGAATGCTGGAAGCACGTCAATGAGAACAGCTCCTGGAAAGTTATCATTTATAGTCACAATACCCAAGGAACGGAGGAACAAAGGAGAGACTCTTATCTATAAACAATTTTTGAATAATAAAACATTGTGTTACCCTGACTGCGCCAAACAGGATGCTACTGACCATTTATGGACTGGCCTACCAGAGTGTGAGATCTATGTGTCTTGTGACTTGAAACCCCGCCTGTATTGGATGTTACATATTTCATATGAATGAGTAGTGCCGCCCCATATTCTGTCTATAAAATGTGATTACCATAATAAAACTTGGGCCATTTTATCAAGGCTTATAATCATGATACATTGTCTTGTCTGTGTCCATGATTTATAAGTGACGAGTTGGTAATACTGCAGGTTACAACTCTAAATATATTTAAAAACCATCCTGTACCTGGGTTTTTGACGTTTCTCCATAGAGAGGGGTCAACATCTAAATTTAACCTTAACACCCCTTTACTTCTTAAGTTGCAAAACATTTGTATCACCCTACAACCCCTTTAAGAATCAGCACAGACTGTTGGACCTGAGAATTACATGGTGTTAGAATATGGACTTTTATATTAACCCCTTAACGACATCGGGCGTAAACTTACGCCCTGGCACCCTGGTACTTAGCGCATCAGGGCGTAAATTTACGCCCGATGTTTCCCCGATCGCTGCGTGTTCACACACAGCGGTCGGGGAAGATGGCCTGCTATAAATCATAGCAGGCCATCATAGCTTCTCGGCACGGGGGGTGGTTAACACCCCCCGTGCTTACGATCGCTGCTATAGGCTGATCAATTCAGATCAGCCAATAGCGGCGATCGGAACCTTTCCGGGTCATCGGTGACCCGATGACCCGGAAAAAAATGGCGGTCGGTGCTGTCCGAGGACGGCACCGACCGCCATTACTGTAAAAAGTAATGTTGATCGCCGTGCCACCGGCCCGATCGCCGTGAACGGCCGGCCGGCCGTTCACGGCGATCGGGCCGGTGGCACGGCGATCAGAGTCCCACAAAATAGTAAATACCTGCCCTGGACCCCTCAGCTAGGTAGCGGAGGGGTCCAGAGCAGGTATTTGTACATTACTCACCTGTCCCGGGCTCCTGATCGGCGGCTTCCGGGTTCGCGGCGTCCTCCGTCATTCCGTTCGGTCTTCGGGTCTTTCCGGCGGTCCTCGTCGTCTTCTTTCGGCTATTTTCGGCTCCAGCCTCGTCATTTTCCGGATTGTGCGCTCTGCTGCCCCCTAGCGGCTGATAAGTGTAATACACTTATCAGCAGCTACAGGGATATTCAGAATATAAATATATATTTTTTTTTTTTTCCCAAATTTTTTTTTTTCTATTTTCCGCACCCTATCGCCGCTGAGTGTTGATCAGCATCGCACGAAAGTGCGCTGCTAATCAGCAACTCCTCCTTTTTGGCGTAGGGTGTTTTTTTTCTATATTCTACTGCCACGGTCTGCTTATAAGTGCCGCACATAAGTGCGGCATTTATCCGCAACTCCTTTGTTGGCGTAGGTTTTTTTTATACTTACTGTAAAAAAAACACGTAAAAAACACTACATTACACCACACTACATTGAATAAAGTTTGACACTACACCACTACATACCCCATATACTAGTCCCCATATAAAGATGGCCCCCAGGGTGTTTTCGGTATCGGACGCATACGTTATTATTGCCTCCGACACCGAAACAGCCAGTGAGGATGAATGGGGGGTCCTTCTTTCCTCCATTCATCCTCATCATCCAGTGACGTGTCTGGGGGTAGCGTAGCGTACGTTGCCCCCCAGACACGTCTTTTCCGCCAGTACCGTCCCAATAAGAGATCACGGTATGGTGTGAAATTCTACAAACTGTGTGACAGTACCTCAGGGTACACTTACAGATTTAGGGTACATGCACACTGCGGAATGGCGAAGGATAACCCTTTGTGCATTCCGCAGCTGGCACCCGCCGGCGGACTGATGCAGGGGCGCGTCTCCGCCCGTGTCATAGACTCCATGTTATGCACGGGCGGATTCCGTCGTCCATCCAAAGAATGAACACGTTGGACGGAGAGCGGAATCCGCCTGTGCATAGAATGGAGTCTATGACACGTGTGGAGACGTGCGCCTGCATCAGTCCGCCGGCGGGTGCCAACTGTGGAATGCACGAAGGGTTATCTGTCGCGATTCCGCAGTGTGCACATACCCTTAGAGTGTATGAAGGAAGGGACACTCGAATCCAGCCCCCAGATGCCCACTCCCCTCCCATCCTCGGAACAAGTGGGAAGATCATCCGGGAACTGATCTTCCCACTGCTGGATAAAGGTCACCACCTGTACGGGGATAACTTTTATACCAGCACCCCCTCTTCCAGTCCCTCGCTGCCCTGTAGCTTGCGGCACGATCCGAACATATCAGAAGCAGTAATAGAGCCCTAATATTTAGCAGCCATGGAGCGGCCCCAGTGCTTCTGGATATGAAGGACCCCGTATCGCACCAGGGCAACATTTTCCAGGTGACGTCCCCCACACTGGAGAACGGGAGACCCCAGAAGAAGTGCAGAGTGTGGGGTAACAGGGGGATCAGGAAGGACAACATTTTCCAGTGTGACGCCTGTCCTGATCCCCCCGGCCTCTGCATACTGGATCGCTTCAAGGCGCACCACACGTCACTGGGGTTCTACATTATCTAAATTCTGTCCCTTATTCCTATTTCAGGGGTCACGTTGGTCCGGGGATTATTCTGATCGCCATTATGGAGTCGGGAAGGAATTTTTCCCTGTGATGAGGCTACTGTCGTCTGCCTCACGAGGGTTTTTTGCCTTCCTCTGGATCAACACAGGTTGAGTTTGATGGACCCCTGTCATTTCCAACCTTATAAACTAATAATTGGCCTAATACCCCCAAATAAATTAGAATTGTCCCTTTTCCCAGCTAAATAGGTATGTCCGCCATTCCCATTAGAAGTGCCATGATGCAATTACAAAGCCTCTGTGCGGCCAGGACAGTAGAAACCCCCCACAAGTGACCCCATTCTGGAAACTACACCCCATAAGGAATCTAACAAGGGGGGCAGCGGGGATATGGCCCCCTGGTGACGGCCACATTTGGGACGTGAAAATGAAAAAAATGGTATTTTTTATTTTCTCGGCACATGTTCTACGTAAGTGCCTGTCACCAGTGGGGTCCATATGCTCACTGCACCCCTTGTTAGATTCCTTATGGGGTGTAGTTTCCAGAATGGGGTCACTTGTCGGGGGTTTCTACTGACCTGGCAGCACAGGAGCTTTGTAATTGCGACATGGCCTCCATCCTCCATTCCAGCCTCTAAATGGCGCTCTATCCCTTTGGTGGCTTGCCCTGTGCCCATATGGCACATTATGCCCACATATGGGGTATTTTCGTAATCAGGGGAAACTACCCTACACGTTTTGTGTTAATTTTCTTTTTTAACCCCTTGTGGAAATGGAAAAAATCAAGGCTAGACCAACATTTAGTGTAATTTTTGTAAAATTTTTACTCTAAATCATTAATCTTGTCATGATTTTTTCATTTTCACAAGGGGCTAAAAGATAAAAAAAACCACTAAATGTGTAGAGCAATTTCCCCTGAGTACGGAAATACCCCACTTGTGTACATAAAGCGCCATTCGGGTGCAGGGTAAGCCTCCGAAGGGAAGGAGCGCCATTTCGTTTTTGAAGGCTGGATTTGGATGGAATGGATTTCGAGGGGCCATGTTGCATTCAAAAGGCCTCTGTGTTGCCAAGACAGTTGAACCCCCCCACAAGTGACCCCATTATGGAAACTACACCCCTCAAGGAATGTAACAAGGGGTGTAGTGAGCATATGGACCCCACTGGTGACGGGCACAAATGTGGAACAATGTGGCGTGAAAATGAAATATTACATTTTTTACACTATAATGTTGGTTTAGCCTTGAATTTATCATTTTCACAAGGGGTTAAAAGAGAAAAAAACACACAATATGTGTAGAGCAATTTCCCCCGAGTCCGTAAATACCCCACATGTGGACATAAAGCGCCATGTGGGCGCAGGGCAAGCCTCCAAAGGGAAGGAGCGCCATTTGGATTTTGGAGGTTGGATTTGGCTAGAATGGATGATGAACGCCATGTCGCATTTACAGAGCCCTCGTGCTGCCAAAACACTGGAAACCCCCCACAAGTGACCCCATTCTGGAAACTGCACCCCTCAAGGAATCTAACAAGGGGTGCAGTGAGGATATGGACCCCTTGATGACGGGCACATTTGTGCCATGAAAGTGAAAAAATGAAATTTTTTACTTTTACGTCACATTGTTCCACATTTGTGCCCGTCACCAGTGGGGTCCATATGCTCACTGTGCCCCTTGTTAGATTCCTTGAGGGGTGTAGTTTCCAGAATGGGGTCACTTGTGGGGGGTTTCCAGTGTCTTGGCAGCACGAGGGCTCTGTAAATGCGACATGGCCCTTGAAATCCTTTCCAGTGAAATTCAGCTTCCAAAAGCCAATTGGCGCTCCTTCCCTTTGGAGGCTCGTCCTGCGCCCCCTTGGCACTTTATCGCCACATGTGGGGTATTTCCGTACTCGGGAGAAACTGCGCTACACATTTTGTGTCTTTTTTTTCCTCTTATCCCTTTAAGAAAATGAAAAATTGAAGGCTAGAACAACGTTTTAGTGTAAAAAATACATTTTTCTTTTTTCACGCCATATTGTTGGGAAAATCTGTGAAGCACCTGTGGGGTCCAGATGCTCACCGCACCCCTTGTTACATTCCTTGAGGGGTGTAGTTTTCTAAATGGTGTCCCTTTAGGGGTGTTTTTTAGGTTTTGGCACCCCAGAGCCTCTGCCAACCTGAAGTGGTACAGTCAGAAATGACCAAATATAACGGAGGCGTTGAAATTCACTAGGCGCTCCTTTGTATCTGAGACTTGTGGTTGCGTCAAATAGCGCAATAGGGCCACATATGGGGTATTTCTATAAACTGCAGAAACGGGGCAATAATTATTGGGGTGCATTTCTCTGGTAATAGGTTTATAATTATGAAAAATATTGGATTACAATAAAATCTCTGCACAGAAAATTAAAATTTTCAAATTTCTTACACACTTAGCTTTTATTTCTGTGACTCCCCTAAAGGGTTAAAACACTTTATGGATATGCTTTTGCAGAGTGTGGGGGGTGCAGTTTCTGAAATGGGGTGCTTTGTGGGGCTTTCTAACATACAGGCCCCTCAAATACACTTTAAACCTGAACAGGTCCCTAAAAATATCTGATTTTGAAATTTTACTGAAAATTTGGAAATTTGCTGCTAATGTTTTAAGCTTCCTATTGTCTAAAAAAAATTAAAGATCGTTTAATAAATGCCGCCAACATAAAGTAGACATGTTGCTAATGCTATTTAATATATAATTTATGTGGTATAACCACTTTCTGTATACGCAAAGAAGTTTCAAAGTTGGAAAAATGCAGTTTTTCACATTTTTTCACATTATTTGGTTTTTTTTCATAAAGATTCGTTATGAGTATCGACTCCAATTTACCAGAAATGTAAAGTACAATATGTCACGAGAAAACAATCTCAGAATCAGCCGGATAGGTAAAAGCATCCCGAAGTTATTAATGAATAAAGTGACACTGGTCATATTCATAAAATTTGTCTCTGTCATTAAGGCCATTTCAGGCTCTGTCCTTAAGGGGTTAAAGGAGATGTCTGGCGATGTTAAAAAAAAATGTAAATGGCAGGGAACAGGGGGGAACATAATAAACATTACTCACCTAAAGCCATGCTGTTCCAACACCGGATTGCTGCTCTGGAACCCTTGCTGGGGTTTCCTTCGGAGCCGACATCATGACCTGGTTGATGGACTGTCTGCTTGGCCAGTCAGTGACTGGGGCGGGACACTGATGTAGTCAGTGATTGGCTGAGCGGGCAGTCCATCAGCCATCTTCATCATTAGGAACACACCTTAAAGGATTTCTCTTATTCATCACTTGTCTAAACACTGAACGTGTGCCTTAATGATCCAGCACATGTGTACAGCTTAGACAAGAGGGGCGTTGCAAACCTAGGGCACAGACACTGTAGGCCATGCTAATTTGACAAAGGGCTGCAAGTTTAAAAGTTGTTTTTAGGACAATAACTGCATCACCTGCTGAGCAGACCCCAGGACAGATATCTGATGTTACAAATGGTTTGGAAGGAAGGGGGTGCAGATTGTGGGTATAGAGTCACTGTAAGGCAAACTAAAAGCTATATTTGGATGGCTAAAAATTGTAAAAATCTATCGATTCCAGTATGATAGTGATGGTTTAAGCTCAGAAAGTTTGCAGTTTATGTACAGTATTTACAAAACTTAGGAAGTTAACTTTGGCCAAGAGACCAGAGCTGTCTGACAGCAGTTGTTTCGGCAAATGCCAGGTGGAGGTTTGGCAGCTTATCCTTGGCAAAAAAAAAACATGGCTTCAAAAAGTTTCCTTCACTTAATTAGAATATACTGAAGCTCAAGAATTGAGCTGGATACCTGGCATTCAAAAAAGCCAACCACATCTAGGGGTAAGAGCATAAATGTCTTTTTTTTTTTTTTAATTCTGAGATGTAAGTTATAATTTTAGGCCCTAAATTCAATTATTATAATTCCGCAACACTATCTTTACAATGGGTAAAGTTCTGGTTTTCATACATAGGACTCCAGAGCTCTGATTTTTCTGTGTACTGAAATAAACTGTAAAAATCTATCTGCCTGCAGCCAACACTAGAGGGAGTCCAAGAGCTTGCTGCAGACTAATTTATTATGGAGATCACTGAATTCTCAGATTTTTTACCCTTTGAGGACCAAGCCCAAAATGACCCATTGGACCGCGCCAATTTTCATCTTTATGTTTTCGTTTTTTCCTCCTCCCCTTCTAAGAGCTCTAGCACTTTCGGTTTTCTGTTTACCCGGCCATGTAAGGGCTTGTTTTTTTCAGAAACAGGTGTACTTTGTAATGGCGCATTTCATTCTACCATAACATGTATGATGGAACCCCAAAATATTATTTATGAAAATATAAATTAGTGACATCGTAAAAAAGAATGCAATATGGAAACTTTTGGGGGTTTCTATGTAATGCACTATATGGTAAGAGTGACATGATACCATTACTCTATAGGTCAGTCCGAACACAACCACATGCAGGTTTACACAGATTCTCTAATGTTATATATATTTTTTATGAAATCCTTTTTTATTTTGCAATTAATTATTAATAAAATGGGCTCAGTTTTATTTTTTCACCTATGGGGCAGTATTGGGGTGTAATTTTTTGCCCCATGATCTCTACTTTTTACTAATACCCTTTTTGTGTAGATCGGACATTTTGATCACTTTTTATTAATTTTTTTACATATATCTTTATTATTAGAGATGAGCAAACTGGGTTCGGGTCGATCCGAACCCGAATGTTCAGCATTTGATTAGCGGTGGCTGCTGAACTTGGATAAAGCCCTAAGGCTATGTGGAAATCATGGATATAGTCATTGGCATAGGCAGTCTTTTTAGCCATGCAATGATCCCTGGAAAAAAAAAGGCTTGCTCTCCAATGACAACCATTTGAAGTAGCTTTCTCAATGCTTGACCCCTTTAAAAGGCGTTGTTTTTAGGGAGGTCATGTTTTTTACGGGGTCTAGCACTGATTTAACAGGGGTGACTATATCCAATAGGTGTGGCTAGAGAGGAAGCTCCTTTCCTTCTGGAAGAAGTTAACTTTGCTTAGAATATAGCCCGTATTCCACGGGTCGTTGGAGGAGCAAACGAGCGCTGTCAGCGCTCGTTTGCTCCTCGTTCGCCGCTCGCTGCCGCCGCTATTCAACGCGGCGTCAGCGAGCGGGTGAGTGCGGGAGGGGGCGGCGGGGAGCTGCGGGGGGGCTGCCCGGGGGATCGCTAGATCGTCCGGGCAGCCCATAGGATACAGCAGCATCTGCTGCCGATGCTCCTATTCAACGGAGCGACGGCAGCAGATCGCTGCTATATCAGTCGCTTGTTTTTCAACATGTTGAAAAACAAGCGACTGCAACGATCAGCCGACATGAACGATGTCGGCTGATCGTTGCACTCTATTCCACGGAACGATTATCGTCCGTAGCGGTCGATATCGTCCGAAAACGAACGATAATCGTTCCGTGGAATAGGGCCTTATGACTACTTGAAAGGTGGATCATGTCTGATGTAATATATTTGGCACACTATATAGGGGAAAATAAAGGGTTAATGTCAAAGATTTATAAAAAAAAATTAAAAATAAAATAACAAACAACTAATTGCTGGTGTGAGTAGGGAAAGAGGTTCGGCTGGGTCCACTGATGTGGTGTCCCAGCACAGGGTGCTGTCCCTTGGCACCTGAGCAAGTAACTCCTTCAGGTTTACACAAGTTGGAGATGGTGTATTATTGTGTTTTCCCCACTAGGTGTATTTGCTATGTATATTGTATGTGTGAAGAGCCAGCTGAGGGTAAAAGAGTTAATTATATTGTATGTCACATGTTATGTATTGTCCAGCCACAGGTGCTGGTGCTTTTCTCTCTCTGATCCTATCACATTTTCTCTTTCTCTATACACACACAACCCCCAACTCTCACAGGAGGGTTTAGTTATCCCCTGTAGGAGGAGTTAGTTTTTGGTGGGAGGGAGTGGTCAGTCCTTAGTCTTCAGTGTGTAAGGAAGCTAGTTACAGAGTCTCTGCTGAAGTTAAGCCAGGCCCTTGCTTTGGCCAGGTCCCCGTCAGGGACTCAGGACAGCAACTAAAGACTTTCTATGAGGCTATGAGGTGCTAAGCTTCTACCAAGGGGAGAGAAGCCAAACAAGGATCCCCTTGCCAACAGCAGGAACCTCTGTAGAGCGTGCAGGGCTGTCGTCTCTAAGCTAAAGGAACTGACCCCAGTGGTACAAAGGTACGGAACGTCTACGTAGGACAACTGGGTAATCTTAGGAGTCTGCTTTGCCCAGATAACATGGACTGGGCTCGTACTACCCATGTAGGATGGGTAGATCACAATTCAAGGGCATAAGGCGGTTAACCGTCTAGAACAGTCATCCCTGAGTGCGAGTATTCTCTTTCACCTTCCCTGTTTTTTCACCTGTTCCGTCAGAGCACACTTACTACATTGGGAAGGGCCCTTCTGGCAACTCTTCTCCTCTTTCTGTCTACTGCAAAGCACCTACTACTCATCACGTGTATTGTTCGAACTAAGTTGATCTCCAGTAAAGTGTCCTATTTTTGACAAAGGCACTGGACTCTGGTCTACTCTTTAAGTACCTGCAACGACACTACCTCTGTATACTTAAACTATCATCTTTCTCTGTGTTGTGGTTGTGCCAACTGTCTGTGGTGGGTCTAACACCACTCCAGGCTATCTTGACAAGTGCCCAAGTGACCCTAAACTCCCCCGAGGCACCGGCTACCAGCCGCCACACTGAGATGGCCCCTTAGACCTAGGTTGCCTTACAACTTCAATAACTGTTGGCCGAATGATTATTCTCTATGGCTTATTTCTCCAAATATCTTCTGTCAGTGGACTCTCAGAAGAGTCGCATACCCTTTATGGTGACGGTTGAACCTGTTTCAAGGAGTAATGTTTCCACCTTCCCAGTTTGACCCCATCAAGTAACCCCTTTGTTATACATAAGAGTCATGAAACGTCAACGACAAGTAACTCTAATCTACATGGTTCCTTTTTAATGCCCCTCTAGGTAGTCCTATATTTCAACACTTTCCTGCATAATAATTTTTAATTTATATTCTTTTATCCTTTAGACAAGTGCACATATGACCTAAATAACTTTTTGGGAGCCCTGCTGCGAAACTGGAATCCAGCAATGAAACCACATCCTTCCAAAAATACGACCTAAAGCCAGACTTTGGCAAATTCACCTGAAACAACATTTACGAGAGTATGGTTGAAATATTTCCAAAATGGATAAAAATGAAAATTAAAAAACATCACTTCCAATTAATGTAAAATTCTAAAATTTGGGCCCAGTTACTTTAAGACTTTCACAGAGGTTCATACATAAAAAGCTTTCCTGACTTTAATGTATGCGCTGATAAACGGAACCTTTAATATGGGGGGAGGGGGGGATTTGGTAGATGTGCCGCTATGGTATTTTATTGACCTTTGCCTTACTTAAAAGCAAATGAATTAGTTGGTATACATGTGAGTGACCTTCACCTTCCTTGACCTGTCTGTCACCTGATTTTTAGTGAACTCCGCCTGTTCTGACCTGCCTATCATCTGACTCTGAGTGAACTCCGCCTCTTCTGACCTGCCAATCATCTGACTCTGAGTGAACTCCACTTGCCCTAAACTTTCTATCACCTGCGGCTGCGTCTGAGTAAACTCCGTCTGTCCTGACCTGCCTATCATATCACCCTGAGTGAACTCCGCCTGCCATGACCTTTCTATCACTTGACTCTGACTGAACTCTGTCTTCCCTGTCTAGCCTATCACCTGGCTCTGAGTGAACTCCACCTGCCCTGACCTGTCACCTGACTTTGAGTGAGCTCTGCCTGCATTGACCTACCTATCATCTTACTCTGAGTTAACGCTGCCTGTGCTGACCTGTCACCCAACTCTGAGTGAACTCCGTCTGTCCTGACCTGCCTATCACCTGGCTCACAGTGAACTCCGCCTGCCCTAACCTGTCACCTGACTGAGTAAGCTCTGCCTGCCCTGACCTACCTATCATCTGACTCTGAGTGAACTCTGCTTACCTTGACCTGTCACCTTACTTTGAGTGAGGTCCGCCTGCCCTGACCTGTCTGTCACCTGACTCTAAGTAAACTCTATTTGCCCCGACTTGTTGTATATCTTTCAAATCAAATCTCTGCAAGCCATGGCCTACTGCTTGAATGACTGGGCGTATGCTACATCTGTCTGTATCACGCTATATTCATGCCAGCAGCTGCCAATGGTGACCACACTCAGGATAATGACCTGGGAGTTTCCAGCTGCAGAAGTCCACAGCGCCCACTAGGGACCGTTCCACACAAGCTTTCCACTGGGGGGGGGGAGAAATAAACTCCCATTAGAGTTATTGATGGTGGTTATGAGGCTCTTGACAAACACTTATAATGAATTAGATGACAGTTCATCCTCCCTGACTGAATGCTTATAGGGGGAGATTTATCAAACATGGTGTAAAGTGAAACTGGCTCAGTTGCCCCTAGCAACCAATCAGATTCCTCCTTTCATTCCTCAAAGACTCTTTGGAAAATGAAAGGTGGAATCTGAGCCAGTTTCACTTTACACCATGTTTGATAAATCTCCCCCATTGTGTCTTAGCTTATATACAGATATAAAGAGAATATTATACTGTCCTCCGAGCAGACAGAGATTATACTGACTCTAGTTTTCCATGTGAAGTTGTGCTGATATATCATGGGATTAAAAGTTAAAAGGGTTATCCAGCGCTACAAAAACATGGCCACTTTTCTATCTACTGTTGTCTCCAGTTCAGGTGTGGTTTGCAATTAGGCTCCATTTACTTCAATGGAACTGAGTTTCAAAGCCCCACCCAAACTGGAGACAACATTAGGGGGAAAGTGGCCATGTTTGTGTAGCTCTGGATAACCCCTTTAAGATGGTGGCTTAGAGGTTACATGACCAAGATTTAGTGATGAAATGTATGAATGCAGCAGAGCTGGTATGAAATAGGTGATACTGCAGGCATAGTGGTGGAAAGTGTGCGTTATACTGGGGGGAAAAATATTAAGGAGTGCTTCTTTAACAGGAATATGGTAGGCTCCGGTGGCTGTAGTGGGCAGGGGGATAGTCAAGAAGGTGTAGTGGGAGAGAGAAAGAGCTGGTTGAAATCTGAGCTAGAGTGTTTAGCAGGAACATGGTGTCATGGTCATGGACACAGCTGTCTTTTCCATATCATAGAGAAACTGTGATGAAAACAGTACCCGATGACTGTCCCGGCCTATGACATGAGTATGACATGTAAAAATTTGCCTTGTACATTGGAATGTGCCATGCCTCTTGTCAAAACTTCCAAGCAATGAAGATCCATTTGTAAGGGTAACGAGAGCATGTGCTTTTCTGTTGCTGAAAAACATGGGTTTGTTGCAGGTTTTGAACAGTTTTTGATAGTCGAAAGTACTTGAAATTTCCCTGATTATAAGAATTGAGTGAAAGTCTCACCATCCATGTCTGTAGTTAAAAAGGTACAGCTGAGAAAATTTTATTTTCCCGCCTCCTTCACTTAGTGGCTGAGCGGACTTAAAACGTCACGTCTCTGGCCCACGTCAGACACCCGGAAGCGGCCGGGAACCGGGCACTGGAGCGCCGCAATGCGGGACCTGCCGCTGGAACCGGGGGGGTGAGTGGACGTCTTTTCTTTCAGCCACCTCCTCCCTGGCCAGATCTAAAAAAAGCCCCCACGCTGGATAACCCCTTTAAAGGTTTTCTGCGGGGATTTGCTGCTGCTCTGGACAGTTCCTGACATGGACAGAGGTGGCAGTAGAGAGCACTGTGTCAGACTGGAAAGAATACACTTCCTGCAGGACATACAGCAGCTGAGATTTTTAAATAGAAGTAAATTACAAACCTACTGTATATAACTTTCTGGAAGTAATTGATTTCAAATATATTCTTCCCCCCCCCCCAGAGTACCCCTTTAAGGTATGTTAGGCCATAAGACCTACAAAAACCTACTAAATTTTTATGGATTTATTGGAGTCGATTTTTTTTCCTTTTCGATAGCCTTTACATTGTTAGATGAATTTAATATTTGACTGTGAGATCTACATAACGCTCCATTGTTTCATGACACTCCGTTCCTCGGGCAGAAACCAGGGCTTGTAAGGCTTTTGTACTGTCAGGATACCGCAGTGTGCAGAAATATGATGTGGTTTGGCCAACGAATGAAGCGCTAGCTGCGGTAACCACTTTAAGGAGAGAGATCCACTTCATACAAGAGAAGGTGAGTCTGTTCAATATCTGCACTTGGGCCCGATCCAAAAGTGACTTTTCCTTCTCGCCGGTAATCATTCATTTCTGATACTTAGAAATCTCAGGCAGACAGAAAGGCTGAATGAAAACAATTCTTACTCCATGTGCTCTCAGTGACTTGGAACCAAGCTCCAGTAATCCCGGCCCTCACCGATTCCATGGGAACCACATTTGTGGTTTACAGTTTCCTCTTCAGTACTCCTTTAGCGTTCCTCCTATAGGGCACTTGCATTGCCAGATAAGACAGCTGAAAGTATTAACCCCTTGGCCGATGTGTAAGGTGACTTATCCCGGAGATTACATTCAGCTATAGGATTCTGTTGAGAAATGGATGACTCTTTGGTGTGTGTATTGTAAGAGGCCCGGGCTGCACCGGATGAGATTTTTCATGCAACATTATACATGGCAGTGTGGTATTATATTATATTATATTGTAGGCTTTATAGGTTCCATTGGGGGGAAAGCAATGAAATCTAATCCATGGTTTTGGTTACGGTGTAAGATGATGATGCTCCTGAGATTGGACTAGACCCTTGTGCTTTTTTTTTAAATTTAAATCAAGTTTATCAATACTCTGGGAAGGACTCATGTCTAGTCACAGATAGGTCAAGCCAAGGACTGTGTAGAGGGTGAAATCATACCCAGACCCTAATGGTTGGGGCACCAGGGTAGTGGAAGCACCAGGGTAACAGAGATTCAAGTTATGCCTTAAAGCGAATCTGTAGGCCCCCATGACCCCCACTCCCCTGATCTGCTGGTACCATTGTGGTCATTCCATGTGCGGTCCAAATAGCTCCTGGTGCTATCCATTTCATAAAAAGATCTTTTATTCAAGAGGAGTGGTGTCAATCAGGCAGGGCCTAGAGGGTCCCCGCCTTAGGCCTGCAGCTCCTCTCCCTTCTTGCTGCCCATCTTTTTTATTAACTAAGCCCTTGGAGCGAGTACGGGAGCCAGCAAGAAGAGAAAGGCGCTCTAGACCTGGGGCATGGACGCTGTAGACCCAGCCTGTGATCGGCCCTTATGGTGCTGCATTGGACCATGTCCAAGTGAGAGAGATGACCAATAACAGTACGGTTTGTATCAACCCATAATGGACAAAGAAAAGATAAGGGTGAGGTAGAGGTGGCTTAGAAACTAAATCTAAATCTAAATGTAGTATTTCACGTAGTGACATTTTTTTTTCACTATCTGGTTGGCATCGAAGTGGAGATCCCAGTGGTTGAGTACATTTTTCAAAACACTGCACGTTCCCGTGATCGGTGCCGGTTTCTTCATGTGCACCGTCCAGCTCTATGCATCGTAGGTGTGCCCGGTGCCCCCCTTTTAATGATATCCCCTCCCCTTGGTAACGCAGCCTGACTTCATTCTAAGGGAAGTGCGTCAACGTCGGGCTCATCTCCACCCGCGCCAACCAGGTAGGGAAAATGTTTTTTCACTACCTGAACTGGTACATTTGCTTTTAACAGTCCTAAACAGCTTTAATGCCATAGACCATATAAACGGCATTCTCTACAGTTTACACCCTCATATCAACTTTTTCTAGAACCTTTCCTGTATAAGCTACGACTGCAGGAACATAAATGAGCACAGATTATTGCTATCAATACTATCTTATAATGACAGTGTGACAGTTTTTATTATTGCTATTTCATTCAAAAACAAAATTTGACTTTGAATTTTAGCTGTTTTTTATT
This sequence comes from Dendropsophus ebraccatus, assembly GCF_027789765.1. Lineage (NCBI taxonomy): Eukaryota > Metazoa > Chordata > Amphibia > Anura > Hylidae > Dendropsophus > Dendropsophus ebraccatus. The sequence continues at coordinate 21,322,423 of NC_091455.1, read as the reverse complement.
TTTTATTTTTATTTAGCTGATTACCCAGAAAAAGGAAGAATGCATACAAGAATGTATTGCATTGCATACCTTTATTTTAATATTTTTTTAATCCTTAACATTATTTCTTCAGACAGTATTATACTAAGTTGTGTGAAATCCTACAATTACTTGGAAAGCCATGTACCTTAATTGGGAATTGTGTGTTGCCTCATTGTATAAAACTTTTTTTTACACTGATTACTAGTGGTCATAGCAGAGGACAATCCCTTTATATAAAGACCCTTTAATATTGGCTGATTATTGGCCAAATAACTTTTTGTAGGAACAGTCTTTCCTGATGGTTGGCCAACGTAAAAGGGTTAGGGATCAGCTGTGATCACAAAACTCTCATCTGATGATCGACGAATCAGAAAATACTCACCTGTCTCTTATCGGGCATTTTGTGCAGGCCTAAAATCCATTGTAAACGGGAGATGAAATAAAAAAATTGGCCGGCAAGATGATTGACAAGGTTCACAACGCGAGGGTCGATCCACGTGATCAGTGCTCATTATAGGGACTGACTGCTAATAATTTTCCCCTTGAAAATCCCTAAAAATGATGCGGCTCTGAACGTCCACAAAGACTGGTCTCCCCCACACATCAATGACTCTGTTTTCATTGTGCAGAGACATTGCGAAAAAACCAACATAGTCCAGACAGACAGCTCACACCGGGGGACGTTGTTGATCCTTTTAGTCTTCTGAAGTCAGTGGGGAGTTTCATTAAGATCCATTATGACTTAACACGAGCTTTGCAGCCATAACTCCCATTGACATGAAAGGGAGAATACAGTGAAGGAGTCACATTACAGCAGTACGTGACGGATCATTCACCAGGCTCTATACCCCGGGGCTTCACTCTCATCTTCTCTTTCTCTATTGACCAGCTAGGTTTCACCATAAAAGCCATGACCTTTCTATCGTCATTGCTAAATTACCTAATTTTCTCACTCGTAATGGTTCTGTACACAAAGACTCATTGCCATTGACTTCTCCAATGTGGCTAGTAAAATTCTTAAAATTTTTATTTATTTATTTATATGTTACATTTTTTTATTATTACTATATAAGTCAGAATATTTTACAATGAGCATGAGTAGAATATAAACGTGTACAAACCTATTTTATTATATTCTATTCTATATTGTTTTAGAATTATTTTATCATATTATATCTTAAATTATTTTTAGAATTATTTTATTGTATTATATTTTGTATTGTTTTAGAACTATTTTATTATATTTTCATGTTAACAGATCCAATGATATAGATGGAAATGTATGCAGATCTAAACAAAGCCCCAACGTGTTTCTCTGTGGCGGTAACAGGTTCATCATAATTAGAGATGAGCAAACCTGGAGCATGCTGGAGTCGATCCAAACCCGAACTTTCGGCATTTGATTAGCGGTGGCTACTGAAGTTGGATAAAGCCCTAAGGCTATGTGGAAAACATGCATATAGTCATTGGCTGTATCCATGTTTTCCAGACAACCTTAGAGCTTTATCCAAGTTCAGCAGCCCCCGCTAATCAAATACCGAACGTTCGGGTTCGGATGGACTCGAACCCGAACCCGGTTCGCTCATCACTCATCATAATACTTCACATCACAATAAACTTAAGAACTAGATATGAGCACAACCAGAGCATGGTCAAGTCTGATCGTTCAGTGTTTAAATACCGGTGGCTGTACTGTATTCTGTATACTGTATTTAAATGCCAATTAATTGGGCTTAAGCATGCTCCAGTGACATTCATCTCTAAGGGCCTGTTCACATTACGGAAAACAGGCAGAAATTCTGAGCGGAACCACCCACCCGCGGACTCCGTTCGGAATTCCGCTCTGCTATCTGTTTCAATGGAATGCCTTGCGCGCCTCCACAGACTTGACATTAAAAACTCCTTGAGGCTAGGTTCACACTCTATCTGTGCGGCTGTATTGCGGGTGGTAAATCATCGGCCGGATTTTTCCGGATCATGCGTACGCTGGAAAATATACGATATACGGCTGCACAGTACACACTATGTATGAATCTACGGCCCGATCGTAAACGGACCTGTAAAAAATGAACAAGACCATTGTTTGCGGCTGGAAATGCGGCCGTGGATTGACAGGCGGTCCGTACAGAGTACTTCAAAAATAGCCGGCAATGATGCCGAATGCCGATGCCTCTAATAGTTAATATATTAAACTAATAAAACACATTTTCTTTGTAATAAAGTCCCTTTCGTTGTTCAATAATTTAATTCTAATGAATCCATCATTGTGCAATTAAATATACTCTTAAAATAAATATATATATAAATAAATGTATATTTATATATATATTTCTTTTTTGACAGTATATTTAATTGCACAATAATGGATTCGTTAGAATTAAATTATTGAACAACGAAACTAATTTTATTTCAACGAAAATGTGTTTTATTAATTAAATATTAATTAGTACAGGAAGCTCCAGTAAGCCGTTAATTCATATTGCCGGCAATAGAGCTTTCTGTACTAATCATCACTTTACTTTAATTAAAACATCAAATGTTTCTTCTAATTATGTTATCACAATAGCATTATTAGAAGAAACATTTAGAATTATATGTGCCCTCAGCTGATTGGCTGATCGGCTGAGCGCACATATAATTAGCGGGTCCGCAGCACAGTGACTTCATTGTGCTGCGGATCAGCAAAGAGGACACATCGGGGTGAGTATAGAGCCCTCCCCACCCCCTCCCCAGCACTGCACCCCTCCCAGCAAGGAAGGGGGGTCACTTAACCCCTTCCTTGCTGGGATGGGTGCAGTCTGACATCAGTCTGGCCCCCAAGGGGTAAAGGGGGATGCAATACATCCTCCCTTAACCCCTTGGGGGCCAGACTGTAAGCAGCGATCTGTAAAGATGCTGCATACTGTAAGGAGCACAACACCGCTCACAATGATGGGTGTTGTGCTCCTGTTTGTGTGTTTTTTGTGTGTTTCTCCCTTTTTGTTTTTCAGATATCGGTATCCTGGGGATTACGTCAGATTCCGCGGACTACGTCGATGACCAGCGGTTGTTTGTTGTTTTTTTTTTTAATAAAATGGTCAATGAGGGGTGTGGGGGTGTTTTTATTTGAATAAAAAATTTTTTTAACTTGTGTCTTGTCTTTATTTCTTTACTTTATAGACTTAGTAGTGGAAGCCGTCTAATAGACGGAATCCATTACTAAGTTGGGGCCTAGTGTTAGCCGGTATAAAATGGCTAACACTAACCCCCTATTATTACCCCAGTACCCAATGCCACCAGGGGTACTGGGAAGAGCCGGGTGCCAGTGGTCCCGGAGCGTCAAAATTGGCGCTCCTGGACCGTGCGGCAGCAGGCTGGTAAGATTTAGGCTGGGGAGGGCCTAAACCAATGGCTCTTCCCACCCTGGTGTTACCAGGCTGCTGTCGTTTGGTTTTTAACCCGGCTGGTTATAAAAATAGGGGGGACCCAATGCGCTTTTTTTAATTATTTATTTATTTAAAAAAAACGCATAGGGTTCCCCCTATTTTTATAACCAGCCGGGTTAAAAACCAAACGACAGCAGCCTGGTAACACCAGGGTGGGAAGAGCCATTGTTTTAGGCCCTCCCCAGCCTAAATCTTACCAGCCTGCTGCCGCCCGGTCCAGGAGCGCCAATTTTGATGCTCCGGGACCACTGGCACCCGGCTCTTCCCAGTACCCCTGGTGGCATTGGGTACTGGGGTAATAATGGGGGGTTAGTGTTAGCCATTTTATACCGGCTAACACTAGGCCCCAACTTAGTAATGGATTCCGTCTATTAGACGGCTTCCACTACTAAGTCTGTAAAGTAAAGAAATAAAGACAAGACACAAGTTAAAATTTTTTTTTATTCAATCAAAAACACCCCCACACCCCTCATTGACCATTTTATTATAAAAACAACAACAAACAAACGCTGGTCATCGACGTAGTCCACGGAATCCGACGTAATCCCCAGGATACCGATATCTGAAAAACAAAAAGGGAGAAACACACAAAAAACACACAAACAGGAGCACAACACCCATCATTGTGAGCGGTGTTGTGCTCCTTACAGTATGCAGCATCTTTACAGATCACTGCTTACAGTCTGGCCCTCAAGGGGTTAAGGGAGGATGTATTGCATCCCCCTTAACCCCTTGGGGGCCAGACTGATGTCAGACTGCACCCATCCCAGCAAGGAAGGGGTTAAGTGACCCCCCTTCCTTGCTGGGAGGGGTGCAGTGCAGGGGAGGGGGTGGGGAGAGCTCTATACTCACCCCGATGTGTCCTCTTCGCTGGTCCGCAGCACAATGAAGTCACTGTACTGCAGACCGGCTCTTTATATGTGCGCTCAGCCGATCAGCCAATCAGCTGAGCGCACATATAATTCTAAATGTTTCTTCTAATAATGCTATTGTCATAACATAATTAGAAGAAACATTTGATGTTTTAATTAAAGTAAAGTGATGATTAGTACAGAATGCTCTATTGCCGGCAATATGAATTAACGGCTTATGGAGCTTCCTGTACTAATTAATATTTAATTAATAAAACACATTTTCGTTGAAATAAAATCAGTTTCGTTGTTCAATAATTTAATTTAAACGAATCCATCATTGTGCAATTAAATATACTGTCAAAAAATAAATATATATATAAATATACATTTATTTATATATATATTTATTTTAACAGTATATTTAATTGCAAAATGATGGATTCGTTTAAATTTAATTATTGAACAATGAAAGGGACTTTATTACAAAGAAAATGTGTTTTATTAATTCAATATATTAACCATGAGAGGCATCGGCATGGGCATACTGCAGAGGATCGCAAACCCCGGTAATAGCAATTCATGTAAACTGTTTCCCGGCTTTCCCAGATGCATCCAGAGGTGTTTCCATCACTTTCTTAAGATTTTATTTGTTATTTTTAGTTGAACCAGATTTCCAAGTAAATAACCGTATGTTTTCAGCCGCATGTCTATTTTTTCCCATGGCCGTACTTTCAGCCGCACATTTCCAGCCGCATAAAAAATACAGCCGCACACATACATAGTGTGAACATAGCCTAAATCTGAATAATTTTCTGCCCCAAACATCCATGTAAAGTAAAGGACATTGTTTAAAAAAGTTCATTAGATCATCTTTTATCAATGTCTTCTTGACCAAAAATAATCAGGTGTTTTTCTTGTTTCGTATGGTTTATTCTCTATCATTTTACGATACTATAAGTATAGTAGAAAGAGAACTTTAATGATTTCTGTGGGAAAGTATAAAGATGAAATAAATCAACACCAGTAGCTTTCAAGGAAAAGTTATTGGCAATGGAATTCGGTGATTCTAAAAGGAGGACTAAAAAGAAATTCTTCCCGGCATGGGGTAATTGCCGGTTGTGTCTTATTTTGCCTTTCCTGCCGATTGATACAACAAGTCAGCAATCACAAAGCAGCGTAACCTTCGGTGGGGGGCTGAACTCACTGTCTACTTTTGTTTGAGCAAAAAATACAATCTATCTATGGAGGAGGTTCATGGAGGGAACAGGATACATCGCAGGCCAGGAATAACAACCCTACCGGTAGGGACTTTCACCACCGCATGTTCAAAGTGTTTGCAAAACAGATAAAAGATCCATCACACTTTCACGTTATTCTTCACAGTAAAGTGAAATCTGATTCCAGCTGACACTTCCCTCGAGTTGTCCATGAGGCCCATTGGGTTTCTAAATTATAATATAAGAAGAATCATATACGGAAGGAATTTTTTCTCCCCCATATAAGTGACACAATGATCTTCTTGAATGTTTTTCCATGACTGCTCATGAATTTTCTCAAAAGGAGTTGTCTTCTAAGAGACGACCCAAAGGAGCTGATTTTGCTGTAGTCAGCCTGTAAGTTCCATTGCATGGGAATGTAGAATTACATGGTGGCTATTCAGATGAATAGGAGTGGCTCTTACAGAGCAGCTCTTCATTTTGGCTCTAAAAGTGAGATCTCAAGCAAAGAAACCAAGCAAAAGTCCATACAATGAGACATTTGGACAGATGTTTTTTTTCATCAAACGATTACCCTTTAAGGCTGTGTTTCCATGACATACTAAAGACCGAAAAGAACAGCCTTTGTTGTCAAATAATGGCGGGAAATAATGTTCATAAATATTATTTCCAGACATTTTTTAACACCAACGAACGTTCTTTTTGATCTTAAGTATGTCATGAAAACATAGTCCAAAGGGGTATTGTGGACAAGACTCTTATGAGCTGTCCACATAATAGGTCATCAATGATGGTGGGGTGTTGACAGCCGATCGGCTATTCATTGCCCACACTACACAGTGAATGGCACTGGAAGATTTTGCCCCCATCTATTGTGTAGCAATGACGATATGTAACCAAGCTGCGGTAACTAGGTACGGGTATTATACGGTAAACAAAGCCAACTGTTCCCACCACCGTTCACTGTGTAGTGCGGACTCTGAACAACTGACTGGTGGGGGTGCCAGGTTTTGGTTTCCTCCACCATTGTGAGAAATGGTCCTGACCTTGACCTGTTTGACTACTTTATATGTCTTCTCCAATGACACTGTGCTTGGCTTTATAAGCTGTTACTATTTTATTATTTGAGGCTTGTGTCAGTAAGATTGTAACTCTATCCCTCCCACTTGAATGGGCATCTATGTGCAGCACCTCCACAGGGGAAAAAAAGATTACACAGTTGCCATTACACTGTTGCCATTAAAGTTAGTAGTGCACACACATACTGGGTCCTCCAGAATAAGAGATGCTCTAATGCAGTGTTTCCTAACTCCAGTCCACAAGACCCACCAACAGGTTGTGTTTTGAGGTTACCAGGTTACCCCATACAAAGAACACCTGTTATAATGCCTGATGCCTGATTATAATTATATCACCTGTGAAATACTAAGGAGATCCTCACGACATGACCTGATGGTGGGTCTTGAGGACTGGAGTTGGGAAACACTGCTCTAATGGCATGAGGGGTCCAAAAGACTCCAAAAGTCATTAAAACACAACAATTCTGGTGTCTACGTGATCAACTCAACTTCTTCTAATAGGTCGTCTTCTATATGTGCAAATGAAGGGGATAGATACAGGATAGAACAGGTCCATCTGGTCCACTACATTATCTAGTTGGCCTCAAAGTGCCAGGGAAAGACTCCTCATTTAGATTCAATCAATCACAATTTGGGTCCATTTCTGATGGGATCGTTCATGAATGGCCTTTTAGATCCTTCTGTACAGAAGCAGAGTTAACAGGCAGACATGGTGGGTAAACACATCCAGTTAACACTCTACTAACTTTGCTACATCTGTACTGATGAGGGAATCCTGCTGTAATTAGTCCAATTCATTGCAAATTTACAAAAAAAAATTAGATTTAGTCAAGACCACTTTTACTGTTTGTAATTAGGTTTTTATTTGTATGGCTTAGTGGTGAAGCTATTTATTACAGGGGCTTAGTGTTAGCCTGTAAATGGCTAACTGTAACCCCCTTAGTATGAACCTGGTACCCACCACCACCAGGGATACCAGAAAGAGCCAAGTACTCTTAGGCCTGGAGCACAATGTGGGCCTGTGTCTATAGCAGGTTGGTGTTACTAGGATGGAAAGGGCCAAAATCTTTGGGTCTGCCCACTCTGGAAATACTAGGCTGCTCCTGCTTTCTTTTCTATCCGCCTGGTTATGAAAAACAGGGGGACCCCATGCTACATGGAGCATCCCTGGCTTACTGTTTTGTAATTGGAGGCGTGACTACTAAAAAAAACCCTGCTCTTCTTCCTATGGCACTGTACACTAACAGCATGGGGCTCTATAGAAGCTACTAGAGATGAGCAAATCTAGTAGGAACAACGCGAATCCAGTCCTGAAAAACTTCTCCCAGTCTCCCGGGACTGGATCCATCTTTTCCTAGAACCCAGGGAGGAGGGGCAGGGAGCGCAGCAGACTTCAAAGCCCCACAGCCTGATGAGCAGAATGAAGATAGGAACAAAGTGCTTCTCTTAGTTCCTACTGTAGATTAGCTCATTTAGAAAGTAGAGCAGGGACACCAGTCAAAGACAGGTGCTCCTGGCAAAGAATGCTATACTGTATACAGTAAAGAAAGATGCGATAGGACAGTTCCTAGAGGAGTTCCTAGATAGAAGAGACCATTTTCAATGTATTCCTTACTAGAAATTAGTTTCATTTCTCTCTATTCTGTAATGGTGAGGTCAGTATCATTTGACCTTAACAATAATTCCATATGTATTCACATTCCAATGTATTCACATTGTAGAATATGTTTCTATGGAATATCCCCCACAGCTGGGATCCATATCTGCTCTTTGTTTCCGTACGTTAGAATACATGTGGTATCTGTATGTTCTCTAGACATCTGGTAAGAAATGTGCTTCTAGGTATTCCACATACGTAGTTTACAGATGAGTGTGTATCCTCATATGGCCGATATATGTATACTGTATATGTGATCATAATGCCTCAGTAGTCTTTTATGTTGTGGGCTGTGTTATCCTGGATGGTTGCACCCATTCCTGTTGGAGCCTTTGATATTCAGGTGTGATTGCTTTATTTTATTCATGAGCATTAAGGGGAGATTGATCTGGATTAGTGGAAAGGAAAAGTAGAGGAACTGTCAATATAATAGAACTCAGCCAATTCTAATATATATATATATATATATATATATATATATATATATAAAATATATATATATATATATATATATATATATATATATATAGAGAGAGAGAGAGAGAGAGAGAGAGAGAGAGATCTGGACTTAAACTGATTGCTTTGTAAAGTTTTAGTAAATTCATTTCATGCACAGGTCTTCTGTAAAGGGATATTCCAGTGAATTTATTATTATTATTATTGTTGTTATTATTATTATTATTATTATTATATTATTATTTATTTTCAATAAAGTTATATAACTCCGAAAGATGAATTTATTAAGAAAAATATTTTTATATTTTTTTTACATTTATACCGAGTGGCAGCAGTAAGGGGTGAGATGCTACCACCAATGGCTGTGTTGGGAACTGCAGGGCTGCTTAAAGGGAATCTGTCACCCCCCCGTGTCGGGGTGACAGGCTCCCGACCCCCCGTTAGAGCACCCTATACTCACCTAATCCCGCCGGGTCCCGCTTCTGGATCCTGTTGGGTGACGGAGATCTCAGCCGCTGCAGCCCTGCGCGCGCTCCTCAGGTGAGTCCAACGCTCATAGAGAAAGACGGAGGGCTGGATTCTCCTGTCATTCTCTATGGGTGTTGGTGAGTATAGGGTGCTTTAACGGGGGGTCGGGAGCCTGTCACCCCGGCACGGGGGGTGACAGGTTCGCTTTAAGGATGAGTGTCCTTTTAAGTGGCTTTAGGAAGTTGTACCAGAGGGGGAATGCCTCTTACTTTGTCTGCAAAGTATCCACTAGACTGTTTTGCAGGTTCCACTTTGTTAATAGTCAACCTTGGCTATCCTGACCTATTTATCTGTATACTTCAAAGGCAGGTTAGTGCAAATAGAGATGAGCGAACCTTGAGTATGCTCGGCTCCATCTGAACCCAAGCGTGCAGCATTTGATTACCAGTGGCTGAAGAACTTGGATGCAGCCCTAGGGAGACCTGGGAAACATGGATGAAGCCAATAGCTTATGGCTGCATCCATGTCTTCCAGGCAGCCTTAGGGTTGCACCCAGTTTCTTCAGCCAATCAAATGCTGCACATTTGGGTTCAGACAGAGCCGAGCATGCGCAAGGTTTTGCTCATCTCTAGTGCCAGACATATTGCTGCCTTAGGTTTTTGAATATTTGGTTGATTTCTGCTGGTTTTGCCATAGATCTGAGAGCGATGCTTGCCATGGTGAATGCTCTAAATTAAGGTCGGAAAAAAGTTTCACGCCTTCAAAACACAAAGCTTACTAACTCTAATAACATAATACATTACCAGCCATGGCATTGCACATTTCTTGGCACTGGAGACTGGTAAATGTTTACGACCAATCTTTGCCCACCTGTTTGTTGGTGTGGTTGGGTCACCACCAGAGATGTGTCACACTAAATTACATCTGACAGACTCTCGAAAAAGTTTTCCAAAATGTCTGGGAACGTCGAGTCTGGACAATACACTTGAGGCATCAAACACTATTCTCTGCATTAATCTGGTAACAAGACTTAATAAACAGCATATGTACGAGCCACGCTCCATGGAATAAGCACATATGATGGATGAAAGACTCCACCTTCTACAAACGGCTGTGACGATTATGGAAATGTCATTACGTGGTAGAAAGGATGATGAAAGGTTCGAGCTGTATTCTCTAACTATAGAGCTATTGTAACACTGGGATTGGACTGAGCTACAGAGAGAATCAGTCCCATACATTACTCTTACCCTTGTCCACACTCCCCTGACTGCTCCTAGACTCTGCCAACAGTGTCTTTGGCTCTTGTAAGTTTTTCCATAGAGCAATTACGGAACTATAATGAGGTTTAGAGATGAGTGTACTATTTACTATCGGGATGCTAGAAAGTACTCAATACTCTTGGTATGGTACTCATGTAAACTAGCAAATCTCCTCCCTGCATGTTTGGCACCAGAAGTTAGCCAATCAACATGCGGGGAAGGGGCTGGCACATCCTGTTATGCCACATGGCAAAACAGTTATTGCCGACTGCATTGGATGGCTTGGGTTCTTCAAAGCAAATGTACCAGTAGTAGTGAAATTTTTTCTTCACTACCTGGTTGGCAGCGGCGCAGAGATCCCAGTGGCATGGTCCATTTTTTCAAAATGCCGCCCAGTTCCTGCATCAGTTTCTTCATGTGCCCCGACCCACTCTATGCACTGGAGGAGGGACTGGCACCCCCTGTGTAATGATTTCCCCTCTCCTCAGAGATGCGGCCAGACTGGATTCTAATGTCACTAGGATCTCTGCTCCAGCGCTGATCAGATAGTGAAAAAAAAAAATTCAGTACTCCATCTGGCACATTCGCTTCAAGATAATCACTGCCACATGCTGGTATAAGACTTGAAACTTGGAATAAATCACTGCTGTGTGCAGGAATACTTGAGACAGTCTCTGAATACTTGGCGTGACTGGAAATAGACTTGGCCAAACTTGGTGACAGCGGACTGCCTGCAGTGTAGTGAAAGAGATGGGACCTATCCAGACCCTCATGCTGTGGGGACTTAAGAGACAAAGTACCTAAATCCATGGGTATAAACATCCGCCTAATGCTGTCTGTGGGCACTGAGTGACACAAATACAAGAACACAGGCCCCACCTAGTGGGTAAAACTAGCCATTGGGGTGACCTCTAAGGAAATCTAACATGTTGCAGCAGAGTTCTTAACTCTAACTGCTCTTACTTAACTGCTGACTTTTACTGCTGTCAAGTAATCAGGATGAGAAGAGAAAATAGTCCCCCAGCAAGGCTAGGAATCCTGTTTTGGATACTAGACTTTGGGAGCTAGGATCCTGATCCAGGGATATGTTCCAACTTGTAACGCTGCCAGACGTCAGGGGCGGATTAACTTTACCATAGGCCTCTGGCTGTTGACCAAGCCAGGGCCCTCCCACCCAACTGTAACAATGGTGGCACTAGCATGGTGTTCATAGTACAGGATAGATAATGTCATGATGCCTTGATCTGTGCAATATTGCAGTAGAAAACTGGGATTTTTTTGCAAATCATGGCAGAAATGTAGCTAAGAGACAATACACCACTAAAAACATTAGTCTTTTTGGTGGGCCATGGGCCCCCCCAGGAGCTCAGGGCCCGGGCTACCACCCGAGAAGTACCTATTATAATCCACTACTGCCAGAAGTGACTCCTTGACGGCACTGGCGTCCTGTCCACTCCTCTGCTGTGCTCTATGATCATCCTGGGGCTGCTTGTTTCTTCCGGCATCTTCTTCCTTTTTCTGATTCAGTGACAACTCTGGTCACTAGGGGGCACACACGGCCAACTGCTCTGGATTTGTAAAGGAAACCTGTCTTCACCTGCTACTGCAATCTGCCAGTCCAGAGCCACCTGCAACTATTTAAACAAGCTCCATCCGCTCTGCCTGAACATTGTTGAATTGTTGCATTTTAAGTGAAGGTGTGTGTCTTCTATTCTGCTGACTCTCTGTAAATTCTTACCTGAGCCTGTTCTTTGGATTATGCTTACTGCCTGACTCCTGTCTGTACTATGTGCTGTTATTGCCTGACCTGCCTCTGAAGCTGCTTGCCCTAATCCTTTGCTTATCTGACTATGATACCTGTTTCATTCCTCTTACTTTGCTGACTCTCCTGCTGACAACCTGGTTTGCTGACCATGTATACTCAGCGTGTCCCCCGGTGCCTCACACTGACACTTTCTGGTTCTAGCCTAGTTTAGGCTAGGTTCACACTGCATTTTTGCAATCCGTTTTTTTTTCATTCGTTTTTTGCAAAAAAACGGATGAAATACTGATGAAAAAACGTTTTGATCCATTTTTCCATTGACTTTCATTGTAAGAAAAAACGGATCAAAACGGATCAGTTTTTTTTTTTTACGGACACAAAAATAGTGTTTTGATCTGTTTTTTTTTTTACAATTGAAGTCAAAGGGAAAAACAGATCAAAACGGATGCACACAAATGCATCCGTTTTTTCATCTGTTTTTTGCAAAAGAAGGATGAAAAAAAACGGATTGCAAAAACGCAGTGTGAACCCAGACTTTTAACATATATACAGTTGCATCCTTTTCTGTTTTTTTTTTTGTAAAAAACTGACCACAACTGATGTCACAACTGATGCCTAAAAGGCATTAGTTGTCATCAAGTTTTCTATCCGTTTTTTTTTTTTAAACTATCAGTTTCTATCAGTTCTATCAGTTGTCATACTTTTTTTTCCTATACGGCATTACTGGGGGCCTTCGATGTAGGGGGGCAGCAGCACACCAGAGCCCTCTACCTTGGGCAGCAGGACTTGGGGATAACTCCTATAACAGGGGTAGGGAACCTTGGCTCTCCAGCTGTTGCAAAGCGTCTGCACACGGCATGCCTCCGCACACGGCATGCCTCCGGCGCTCCATAGACTTTAGTGGATGCGGTGCTGGATAGCTGATCGGGCCATACGTCAGAACACTGCATGTAGTGTTCTGACGTACGGTCAGTCCGTCGGTGCGGTGGCATCAGTTGCAGAACGGATAATTGGAACTGTCCCATTGAAAACAATGGGATCAGTTCAGAGATGCGTTTCCCTCCAGTGCTTCTCTACTGCGCCGGAGGGAAACGCTGACGGATTGCCATAAGTATGTAAACTAGGCCTTAGAAACCAGCTGATGCTCACATCGGGACCACACTTGTAGAACGACCTGGTGTCCTCTAGCCACAGAAGTCCAGCTTCCACATCCTGGAGTGGGATGAAGGGTGAAAACCTAGAGGGCACTTAGCCTCTGCTCCCAGGTGTAGCCCAAAGCCAAACCGGTTAAGTATCATAGCGGGTGCACATTCACGGTCTGTTATTTAATCACAATATTTGGAGCCAGGAAGTAATCATTTCCTAGTAGGGAGCAATTGGCATCTGTAACTCCCATAGAGTTGAATGGGAATGTGTCATTGTCCCTCTATGCAACTATATTACATTCTCATCATCAGCGAAATGTGTGGGGCAATGATCATGAAGGTGGGGGGGGGGGGGGGGGGGGGGGGGGGGGGGCGGTGGCGGTGGTGGGGGCATGGTCCTTGTGATGTCGCTGCCTCCCAGTGTAATTTAGTATTCACTTTAATTCTTAGAATAGCAGAGGAAGCTGAAGCTCAGATTTAGAGATCATTCATTTTTTATCATTGTTTAAAAAAAATTACATCTGGTGAAACATTTATCATTTTATACTGCATTAAGCTGCCTGCAAGTAAGATAAAGCTCAGCTATACAGTAAATACCCCTCGTATATCCACTTTATGCCGAGATTTATTACAAAAGATTTCAATATATTTCCCTGTCTAGCGAATCTGAAAGCTTCTCTTTCTGTGTAAGCTTCCTGGCAGACGCTGGAGCTGGGAGATGTCTCCGCAGATAGGGAATGCCATGAGTGATTTACATGGAGCAGGTTACCAAGAAAAGGATGTCGAAAATCCAATGTAATAAAAGCAAAGACACGTTCTGCACTAAATTATCCATAATTATAATGTATTGTTAGCCCTGTGCGTAATACAACGCTATCTATAGCTATAACTTACTGCCCCATGGTGACCACTGGACTTGACAGAGATGTCATATAGTTAAGCTCCTAATATAATTCTATTATAATCTATACATATGTGGTGATCCAGGGTTAAGCGTGTGGGGACCAGAGGCCTGAAGCCTGTGCAGGTCCCAGGAAGGCCATAAGGCAATCCTGTTATAGGCTATGTTCACATTTAGTATGAGCCCGGCGGGGTCACGGAACAGCCGGTCTCAGAAAGCATCATCCCGGCCGGTACTGTAGTGCATCCGTGCACCGCATCCGCATCAGAACTCCCCACTGCACACTATGGAGCGTGCGTCCGGAGCCGCTCGCTCCATTGTGTGCACTGACAGGGTTTTCTGTTCAATGACTAGCGGCTGCAGAAAACTGACATGTCAGTTTTCTACAGCGCCGCTAGGGATCCCGGCCGGAGTGTATACCATGTGTATACACTCTGACCGGGATTCCCTCGGCCTGCAGCACAACAACCGTGCAATAACATCCTTGATTAGTACGGAACTTACGTTGTGTGAACATGGCCATACAAATACAGTGGTACCTTGGTTTAAGAGTAATTTGGTTTAAGAGCGTTTTGGTTTAAGAGCTCACAGTTTTTCAAATTTGTGATTTGCTTTAAGAGCATTGCTTTGGTTTAAGAGCTCCCTGTACTGGGGGGGAGAACGAGTGGAGGAGGGGCATTGCCTGCATAGCGGGGTCTACAGCACTCTACACTGACCCAGGAAGTCTCCCTTACCTTCCAAATCATAGCAGATCCACTTCAGGCTGGGGCTTACATCAGGGGACAGGACTGTGGAGGTAATCTCTCCATAGCTGTAACCCCTCTCTCCCCGGACAGAGAGTGCTGCATGTATGTGCCCACATCTGTCCTGCTCATTCCTTCCTGCCCCCTGCAGTCTCTGTCAGTCCTGATTGGTCCATGCTGAACAATCCCCTTCCCCATTGCTGTCATGTGACCACACAGACCTCTGATAGCAGCCCTGCTTCTCTATTCTAGCCTGTTGTACTACACTACTGCATTATGGAGATCTGCAGTTCCATCCTGTATCTACAAACTGCAAAGTTACTATACATTATACACCACATACTGATTGCTATACTGTACAGTAACTTATAATATCACATATTCAGCTGCTTATAAATGTTTGTTTCATTTGTTTTACATGTTATTCAGAATATAAAATCATTATTTTTGGGATGTGGAACCAATTGTCTGCATATCAGTGATTTCTTATGGGAAAATTTGCTTTGGTTTAAGAGTGGATTTGGATTACAAGCACCGGAACAACTTATGCTCGTAATCCAAGGCACCACTGGACTACAATCGTTTCACCTCCCAACATGACCCAACCACTGGACATGACCATAAAAGAATTCTATTGTATCTTATACATAGAGCAGTGCAATACCCAACATCACCCGATCTTAGAAGATGACCAAAATATAACTCCATTATATGCTATACCAACAACTGAAACATCCTACAATGACCCAACCACTGGATATAACCATAATACAATTCAACTTTATTCTATACACACAACTCTACACTTGTGGCTTCTATGAGGGGTACTGTGGCTGTCATAATTGTCATAGTGACTGTCATGGTGGACATTTTGGCTGACATATGATAGGTGCTATTGAAGGCACTGGGAGAAGCGTAGAGAGTGTTTTGGTACATAGCATTCACCGCTACTATGTGTTTCTCATAGCCCAGTGCTATTTTGTTGCTGTGTAGGGATGAACCATAGGAAAGCACATAAGGTAGAGCTTCGATGATGTAAAGAGCAAGTGTGGCGGTGACCTGCTACGTGTGCTGCAGAGTTGCGTGATACTCGATACTAAGTCTGAAGGACATTGGGAGTCATTGCTTTAGTAGTTGAAGAATTTACCTATGATGGACTGACCAGAGAAAAAGACCAATGGGCTCCCTGGGGGCTGCTGGGCCTATCCTTTAGGCTAAGTACTCCTCCTCCTGTGTAAGTACTCAGCATGCGTACAGTTTTGCACGAGCTCTGTTTAGGCTGACGGCCTAGGCTATAACAGTTTTGCTCAAGCACTATGTCACCCCGTGTAATAGGGGCTTTAAATAAAGCCCTGCTCCCAGTTTCCTGGACTGATTTACTAAGAGGCACAAACCTCTGAGTAAATCCAGTAGGCCGTGATTGTGCCATGATTTACGGCACGGGAGGAGGCCACGACTCCTCTCTGCCTTGTCACGCCTCTCTCTGCCTGCCCATCAGGTGAGAGGGGGATACAGCTGGTGTACATGGGTTGAATAATTACCATAGTCAACTTGGTGAGACCTCCAGCCAAGATAGAAGACCCCAACTCTGGTTTAATGACTGCTTAGAAATTCTAAACTATTGAACTCTATATTGTCTTTATTGTTCCAGGGACTTTGACAGGTAGAGCAACTCATATAGACATCTGTAGCTGTATGTAAATCCTGAGCTGAAAAGACTTTGGCTCAGATTCTAAAGTGACTTGATGTATTAACCTTGTTTGAAGAAGTGTCACAGTTTCCTGTTCTGGGGTAACATGAAGTGCTGCCCTCCAGACTGTGATTCGAGGGGCAGATGTGGCTCTGCTATTGCAACGAATATCACGTTCCACGAACACAAAGGCTTCTAACAGTGGTGATCATTTGTGGGGGTTATTATATTTACAACTCTGGGATCAACTTGCATCAATGTATAATAATAACCTTAAAGAACCGATCCCCGGAATGACACTCCGGAGCCAAAAAGTCATAGGAGTCGACTATTTTTTATTTTTTTTGTGTAAATTTATCTGATTGTTTTGCGTTGAATGAGAGAAAATTACATTAAACAAAGGTCATTGGGTGGCAACCAACACCGTTGCTTTCGTAGTTTGCATAGGGATTGCCACCCAGATGCATAGGGATTGTCTCATAAAATGGACAATGCTTCCCATTTGTGATATAATAAAGAGATAGGATTGTAATTTTTTTATTTCATTATTTGAATATATCTAAGAGGGCAGCCATCTTACCTATTTTGAGATTTGTTTTACAGAAGGCCCTGCAGACCATAGGGGATGATAGACAAGACTGTCCCATTCAGATAAATGAGAATGGCTTCTGGGCATGCTCAGTGACCTTTGTTGAGGCCTACATTCTACAGGGTGGCGGATGCTGAATTGCAAGTGGCAGTTATTGTATAGACTTCTGTTATCTATATACTGGTGTCACCTCTCACTGTGCTACTTTCTTTGTTATCTATATACTGGTGTCACCTATCACTGAACTATCTATATAACATGTGGTACGTGTGGTTGCCTGGAAACCATTAAGAACTAATACCTGTGCTTGCCTGGATATCAGTGAAGCCTAGTATATGTGGCTGTCTGGATACTAGTGATGCCTAGTGCCTTTGGTTGCCTGGATACCAGTGAAGTCTCATGCCTGTGGTTTCCTGGATACTAGTAAAGCCTACTACTTTTGGTTGCCTGGATACCAATGAAGCCTAGAAACTGTGGTAGCCTGCATACCAGTTAAGCCTACTCTCTTGGTTGCCTGTATACCAATGGAACTGTTACCTGTGGTTACCTGGATACCTGTAACACCTAGTACTTTGGTTGCCTTGAAACAATTGAGGCCAAATACCTGTGGTTGCCTGGATACCAGTAAAGCCTAGTACCTGTGGTTGCCTGGAGACCAGTGAGGACTAGTACCTGTGGTTGCCTGGATACCAGTAAAGCCTAGTACCTGTGGTTGCCTGGATACCGTGAAGCCTAATGTCTATACCTGTGGTTGCCTGGACACAGTAAAGCCTATCACTTTGGTTGCCTGGATACCAGTGAAGCCTAGTACCTGTGGTTGCCTTGACACCAGTGGAACCTTTTACTTTTTGTTTCCTGGATACCAGTGAGGCCTAGTACCTGTGGTTGCCTGGACACCAGTGGAACCTATTACTTTTCGTTGCCTGGATACCAGTGAAGCTTAGTACCTATGGTGACCTGAATACCAGTGAGGTCTAGTACTTTTGGTTGCCTGGATACCAGTTAAGACTAGTACCTATGGCGGCTTGGATACCAGTGAAGCCTAGTAGTTTTGGTTGCCTGGATACCAGTTAAGACTAGTACCTATGGCGGCCTGGATTATGCCTTCCAATGTTTTGAATCGTCAAAGAGGTCCATCTGTGATTTCTTGCGTTAAAGGTCAATTTATTCACAATGACGCTTGAGTTTTGTTTGCTTTCGACCTTGTGGCTGCATTGGGCTAAGTTGCGGTACCAGACACAAGTACACAAGATATGGAAAGCAGGGCTATAGTCTCTTTCCTGCGGTACCAGAAACAGCGCCATATGTGTTTTTGAGTCTTGTACTGCAGTTCATCTCTGTTCAAGTTAAAGGTCACTGGAGTTCCCACCTATGTCAGGTACTGCAGTTGAGCCATAGCTCCACCATGTTAAAGGGGTAATCGGCATTAGAATTTTTTTAATATAATGGTCCTCTGTTGGAAAACATAAAAACATGTTATGCTTACCTCTCCGCACTGCCCTGGTGGCCGGTTTCGGCATCTCCCCGCTAACTGCAGCCCTGTGCAGTCACCGTGTGCAGCACAGGTAAGCATATGATTTTTATTATGTTTTCCAACTGAGCTGCATTATATAAAAAAATTCTATTGCCGAATAATCCCTTTACCATGATGGAGCTATGGCTCAGCTTCAGTACCTGACATAGGTACAAACTCCAGTGAAGTAGCCATTTGGAAATCCTATAGGGTGATGCCCTATATTTTGATGGTCTATCCTAAATCCTAAGAACAATTGAATTAACCCTTATAAAATTAATGACATCTAAGCTGATAATAGACCATGAAAGTAGTAGACCCAGGGTTCAAATATATGGGACCAGGGCTTATTGGGGAAGTAAACCGCTCAATATGATGGGGCCTCACCAACATATTTAAAGGGGAAGCCACAAGTACAACATCAACCTTAATGCTTCACCTCCTCCACCCACAGAGGCGCCTTAAGAGATTTAAGAGTCGAATAATACAAACTGCTAATTGTTCTCCGGGACCATATTACACCATTCTTATAAAGGCTACTTTATAGTCTATATACTTATGGTAATATAATGTTCTAGAAATCAATATTTAAAAACAGAATTTGAGGAGAAGTCATATATTGGTGTAAGGGCCACATGTACCATACAGAAGAGCCCTGTATAAGGAGATGATCACATAATACATATCATTCAATACACTGCACATAGGAAGTATCACTCTCATCATAACCTCAACCCTCAGGGCGATAAATCTTACACCATCCGCTCTGAAATAATGGAACAACATAGCTCAGTGGATTTCTGAATACTTGCTTCACTATGTAAGTTAGGAGCACAATGCTGTCAGTATGCCTCCTTTATGAGTTCCAGTACTTAAGTATTATAAATAGAATCAATCATCCCCACCCATCACTGTAAATTATAACACAATATAGTCCCGAGACTAAGGAGTTCTGTGACTGTACAAAACACAGTGAGGTTTATGAAGTATGGTGTTCTGCAGCAGCTGAGACATGTATGATGATGTTACCTTGCAGTTAACATGATTTCTAACACTAACACAATAGCTGCTGAAGAAAAAGAAACCACTACATGTTATGTACCAGACTATAAGTACTATAATACTGCTCCCTGTGTACAAGAATATAACTACTATAATACTGCTACTATATAGAAGAATATAACTACTATAATACTGCCCCCTATATACAGGAATATAACTACTATAATACTGCTCCTATATACAGGAATATAACTACTATAATACTGCCCCCTATATACAGGAATATAACTACTATAATACTGCTCCTATATACAGGAATATAACTACTATAATACTGCTCCTATATACAGGAATATAACTACTATAATACTGCTCCTATATACAAGAATATAACTACTATAATACTGCTCCTATATACAAGAATATAACTACTATAATACTGCTCCTATATACAGGAATATAACTACTATAATACTGCCCCTATACACAAGAATATAACTACTATAATACTGCTCCTATATACAAGAATATAACTACTATAATACTGCCCCTATATACAAGAATATTACTACTATAATACTGCTCCTATATACAAGAATATAACTACTATAATACTGCTCCTATATACAAGAATATAACTACTATAATACTGCTCCTATATACAGGAATATAACTACTATAATACTGCTCCTATATACAGGAATATAACTACTATAATACTGCCCCTTATATACAAGAATATAACTACTATAATACTGTTCCTATATACAGGAATATAACTACTATAATACTGCTCCTATACACAAGAATATAACTACTATAATACTGCTCCTATATACAGGAATATAACTACTATAATACTGCCTCCTATATACAAGAATATAACTACTATAATACTGCTCCTATATACAGGAATATAACTACTATAATACTGCTCCTATATACAGGAATATAACTACTATAATACTGCTCCTATATACAAGAATATAACTACTATAATACTGACCCTATATATAGGAATATAACTACTGTAATACTGCTCCTATATACAAGAGTATAACTACTATAATACTGCTCCCTATATACAGGAATATAACTACTATAATACTGCTACTATATACAAGAATATAACTACTATAATACTGCGCCCTATATACAAGAATATAACTACTATAATACTGCTCCCTATATACAAGAATATAACTACTGTAATACTGCTCCTATATACAAGAGTATAACTACTATAATACTGCTCCCTATATACAGGAATATAACTACTATAATACTGCGCCCTATATACAAGAATATAACTACTATAATACTGCTCCCATATACAAGAATATCACTACTATACTCCCCCCCCCCCCCCCATAATAGGAATATTCCTACACCTGTCCATAATGAATAATTCATAATATAATCTGGTTACTGGTAATTTTCATTCTCTGTAATGTAATACAAATAATACAATAATATCCTGTAATTAGGGATGTAATATCAGCACAATTATCACATATAACTGATTAACCTATCATATACCCATTTAATCATCAGTGCATTTCTAACAGGTGTCCACTAGGAGGTGTGAGCATAACTCTAATAACCTGCAGGCAGTCATGCCTCCGTACTATTAACCATATGATCTTATTGCTATGGAGATCAACCAAAATACAGGATAAATACACAACTGTAGAATAGAAAGTTTTTATTTGTGTAAATGTCACATGCTCCAATGTGAAGTCCTGCTCTATAATGTACGCTCAGTACAAGACGTTCATTAATGCCAAGAAGGAGCCGAGCGCGTACAGCCGTCCAGACACTGGGATGCATTGTAATATCCAAAGCTGGAGTTACTGCAATTAAACATTTTTTTTTCTTTTTACCCAGAACAGCTGGAATTTCAGCTTCTTTATTGTTAAAAGAAACTTCTATGATGTCAGATCTTAAAGGAAAATTCCAAAGGCCATTCACCATATCACTATGCCAAATGCAGGGCCTGATGGGTCGGTGCCTTAACTATATGATTAACTATTTTAGAGTTTGAAGAGTTTGTTCACCAAAATTTTTGTTCGTAATTTACTTCAATTAAAGAATCTCAAGTCTTCCAGTATTTTTCAGCTGCTGTATGTCCTGCAGGAAGTTATATTCTTTCCAGTCTGGAGAGCAGGTGAGGTTTTCTATAGGGATTTTCTACTGCTCTGGACAGTTCCTGACATGGACAGAGGTGGCAGCAGAGAGTACTGTGTCAGACTAGAGAGAATACACCACTTCCTGCAGGACATACAGCAGCTGATAAGTACTGGACGACTTGAGAGTATTTAATAAAAGTTAATTGCAAATCTCTGGCACTTTCTGGCACCAGTTGATTTGAAAGAAAAAAAAATGTTGAACATCCTCTTTAACACAGTGTATCATAATTTTATAATGGAAATTTCTACCACTTTTTCAGTTATATAGTTTGTGCTTCAATTCTTCACCATTTTCAAGAGACACACTTGGTGCGAACCCTAGCAATGTGACCCCTTTAAAGAGCTGATCCTGGACACATAGCTTCCTCTGACACATTAAACATTGTGATTTTTTTGTGGGTCAGGCTGGTCATCACATGACCAAGTTACAATAATGAAAAGCATGGATGTAACTGTGCTGGAATGGAACAGATGGCACTGCAGGATTAATGATGGTGAGGGTGCGTAAAATAAGCGAAAGAAAAAAAAAAAGCTTTGAGTGTCATTCACTGATGGCTTTTGAAGCCTTTTTAACATACTTAAAAGTTTTAAATAAACTTAAAATTTTAAAGGGGTTATGCAGCGCTTCAAAAAATGGCCACTTTCTTACAGAGACAGCACCATTCCTGTCTACAGTTTGGGGGCAGGTTTTGTAATGCTGCATTTACACGAAGCAATAATTCACCTAATTGATTGTCTAACGATGAAGCAACAATTTGGTTTTTATAACGATCAGCGTTTAGACGAATAAATCGTTAGAAAAATCGTTAGAAAATTCGTAAGAAAAATCATTATTGTGATTATTTTTAAGATCGCTTAAGCCCATCTTTCACATAGGGTGAATCTTTGAAAGACTGTTTATATGAAGCGATCTGCGAATTTTTAGTGAACCACGAACGACGATTTGAGAACATGTTGAACACTCGTTGCTTGATCGTTTGCTTTGTTTACACAGAACGATTATCACTAGAGATGAGCGAACCTGGAGCATGCTCGAGTCGATTTAAACCCGAACGTTCGGCATTTGATTAGCGGTGGCTGCTGAAGTTGGATAAAGCCCTAAGGCTATGTGGAAATCATGGATATAGTCATTGGCTGTATCCATGTTTTCCAGACAACCTTAGAGCTTTATCCAAGTTCAGCAGCCCCGGCTAATCAAATGCCGAACGCTCGGGTTCAGATCGACTCGAACCCGAACCCGGTTCGCTCATCTCTAATTATCACCCAAATGCCATCGTTATTGCAAAATTTCGAACGATAACCGTTCCGTGTAAACGCAGCATAACTCAGTTTCATTGAAGTGAATGGAGCTTAATCGCAAACCACACCTGACCTGGAGACAAGAGTGGTGCAGTCCCTGGAAGAAAGTGGCCAGGTTTCTGTAGCACTGGAAAACCCCTTTAAGTGAATGGAAAGGTGCATAGATCTAATACTTCTCACAGCTGGCGTAGTTATGCCACATCTTGAGTACATAGAGGATAGGTCACAACTATGCTACCTCCAAAATGTGGACCCCAAAATCCCAAAGGAATAGAGCTGAGGGCCCATAATTCTCTATGGAGCCACCGAAAAGAACAAAATGCAGCTTTCTTCTGTGGCTTCAAAGAGAATAAATGGAGATGAGTTCAAGATTTCAGTCTCTTACTTATGTCCTACTCTGGACAGGGCATAACTACCACTGATGGGGATTTTCTTTAAAGGTTGTCTCCAACACTCTTTTTACTCCACCAGATATGGCTCAACAGTCTATTACTACCACTCTAGTGCACCAGTCACCACTGTCCACCATAACCTCCTCCAGCCACTAGCCACATTGTTGGTTTCCAACATATTGACCATATTGTCTACTATTGAGAAGACCTCTGTGTAGACTAGAGTCACAAGTCCACCAATATTCTCCAAGCTCAGCTAATGAGTCCTATGTTGTTGTCCATGGAGCCTGAGAAGGTCCACATGCCCCCTCCCCCCGCCCGTAACCATTGCACCAGACGTTACAGTAATTTTCCTACACAACCCCATCTTCAAGTCATACGCCTGAGTAGGTCTGTATGCCAGGGCAGATGTCTTCTTAACAATGGTTGGGATCTTTGCCCATCTTCAAAGCTCTTGGAATCTGATCCTCTCGGCATATGCATCAGACACAATACATTATTGACATTTTTTTAACATACATCAAATATGTTTCTATAAACTAAATAACCAATAAACCTTCCTAATGTCCAGCCTCAAGTCAAGTCCCTAGCCGGTGCTCATATCCTCTGCTGTCTTATTCATAATGGAGAATTATGAGCCCAGAATTGGAAAAACAAATGAAATATTATTATAAATCCACAATTTTGACCATTTTATTTACTCGAGTGCCTCCTGGGGCCATTGTGTTGTTTATTCCAGATCCACTCTCATAAGGCTCTTATTTATGATGTCTGTCCAGTTATTAATGGTTATGGATGGTAATATAAACAGTGATCCTGGCCCTATCAAGAGCCGTCAGGAGTAAATCCAGAAAGCTAAGAAACCAACATTAAAGTCACAATGAAAAGCAAATTATCAATACAGATCTAACCAGATCGATGCCAGAATCCATTACTTTAGATTATAAACATTTTGTTTTACACTTTTGTAGCTATCCATATAAAAAGCCTAAAATACTCAAATATAGAACAAACAATAGGCCGACACTTGGTGTATTCTGTTCTTCATTTTTAGCTTTGTTGCGTAGACTGGGACAGGGTCACCAAAGCCATCATTTGTGCTACTATGTATATAAAAACCTTAAATATTCCAACAGTCAATGTGTCAGAGTACAGACAATACTCTGACACTTCCTGTACTCTGTTGCTCACTTTTAGCTTTACTGTGTAGATCAAGACATGGTCAGCGACATCATTAGTTGTGTTACTATTCATATAAAACCCTAAAATATTCCACAAACAATGGGCCATGAAGGAAGAGGATAGAAAGCGCTCATGTGTAGGACATGAAAAAGTAAGGGGGGGTCGAAAACCATCTCACCTGATGGCGTGAGAGTACAACACCGAGTAGAGCTCAACAGTATTTTTGAGGAGAAGAGTACGTTACGGCTGCTCATGATCCTAGTGTTCACCTCTGGTACAAATATTCATGAAACGGGAAAAACGGATCAATGAAAGGCGCTGCCCTCGGACGAAACCCTGAACAGTTTATTTGCACACAACACATTTCGAGAGCTGATTAATTTCTTCCTTGCACCTTGCACTTAACTGAGGCAGAGATCAATCCGAACTCGAAATGTGTTGTTCTGTGCAAATATCTTATAAAAATTGTTTAAGATTTTAAGATTGCAGCGCCTTTCATTGATCCATTTTTCCTGTTTCTTAAACAAACAATAGGTGGACACTTTCTGTACTCTGTAGCTCACGTTTAGCTTTACTGTGTAGACCAAGACTTGGTCAGTAACATAATTACTTGAGTTACTAGACATATAAAGCCCTAAAATATTCCAACAGAACAAAAACAATGGGTTGACACTTTCTCGTTCTGTATTTCACGTTTAGCGTTGCTGTGTAGACTATGACTGAGTCAACAGAGTCATCTCCTTATCATTAGAGAGTGGTTGAGTTGATGACAGTTTTAGGGCCCTATTACACGGAACGATAATTGGCTGAATCGGCCCTATGCGGCCAATTATCTCTCCGTGTAATAAACACAATGATCAGCCGTTGACAACGATCATCGGTTGATTGCTGATATAGGTTTGGACCTATAATTGTTGGGCGCCAACCGCACATCACTACGTGTAAAAGTGGTGCGGGCGGCTGACGATTTCCAAACTCTATACATTACCTATCCGTGCTGGAGGGCTCCTCTTGAGGTCTTCTTCTCCCCGGGTCCCGCGCGTTGCAGCTTCAGAGTGGCCCGTCTGAGCTGACAGGCCGCTCAGCCAATTACTGGCCAGGAGCGCAGCGACATGTTAGCTCAGACAGGCCACTCTGGAGCTGCAGCACGCGGGACCCGGTGAGGAGAAGACCACAAGAGGAGCCCTGCAGCATGGATAGGTAATGTATAGAGTATAATGTATAGGGCTGCAAGGACATCAGTAACAATGTCGATGCAGCCCTTGTTAAATGATTATCAGGCCGTTTAATAGGCCTAGTAAACGAGTGCCGATCTAACAGATCGACGCTCGTTTACAGTTATTATCAGGCCCCCATTGGTCCGTATAATAGTACCCTTAGAGTACTACTGGAAACCTAGATAAGGCAGGCTAATAGCATTATACACACAGATAAAGCACAAAGCACTAAATTCAGCTTCAAAGAACCCCAACATTATCCATGCACATTATGCTTGCTGGAATCCCAAGGACAGAGACATCCTACTCTAATGCTCAGGTTCTCAGTTTAGCCCATAAATGGGGGTTTTGGCCCCCAATTTTTTTTGGCCCCCAATTTTTTTTTCTTATATGGGCGCAGGCTGACATTAAAATCCAAGAGAAATCATACTCACCTGCCCCCATTCCTCACTAATACTGTCACAATGGTGGCTGGTCATGACTCAACAGCCAATTTGCTTTATCTTTGATTCTTAAGAATTGCCCACTTAGCCAATCACAGTTTGCAGAGGTGACCCACCTTGGTCAGTGATTGGTTGAGTGATTTCCTGTGGGTCAAAAAAGAAGCAAGTAGTGCTGTTCACCTGGGACAAGGCAACATCAAAGTGTGAGGGATGAGGGCAGGTGAGTATAACTAGTTTTATTTCTATGAGCCCATATCTAAACATTTTGTAGGGCAGAAGGACAACTCCTTTGACCTCAAAAATCACTTAAGGTGGTATTCCAGTCTCCCCCAACCCATCGTATTATGTTGGGGCTGTAGAGAAAAGATTTATACTTACCCCCAGTTCCTTCCGCAGCTTAGTTAGGCTCCTTCTGGTCCTTGTCAGTAACTGACCGCAGAGATCTCCAAAGGGTCCTTCTCTGACCTCTCTTCTTGGAACCAGGCAGCAGACATGTGCATTTATGGACTTGGAGAAGCCATATGGAAACACTGATATACCCCTTTAAAGTGTTTTTTTTTTTTCCGGGCAAAATAGACTGATTAACTATTCACAGAATCGGTCGTCAGTCACTGATCGACTGTTCAGCACTCACACTACACAGTAAAGGGGGCTGGAAACAGTTGGCTCTGTTCACTGTCTAGTTGCTGGACCTGGGTACTGAAGCTCAGCTACCATTCACTTAAATGGCTCTGCCTGGTACTGCGACATAATCTGTTTAAGCACTTGCAACCCTTCGGGTCCCCTCTCCCGAACATGGATTTTTAATAAGCCGCATGTTGTTTTATATTGCGAACAGGTTCCAGATTTGTTCCAGAGATTTTCCCCATTTACTTTAAGAGACTCTGTCAGAAGGTTTATGCTGTCCTATCTCAGTGACAGAGAAGCTGTACAGAATGATGTGTCACTTACATTGCTCTGTGCAGCTGATCCAGAGATCTCCTCCTGAATAACATGGACAATAAGTAGTCCTCTCCATTATGTGCATAAGCTCAGTAGTCCTGGATATTCATGAGAAGCAGAAAACTCCACCCACCAGCTGCTGATTGGAAGGTATTTATCCATGCTGTGTATAGGCAGTCACCTGTCAATCAGCAGCTTGAGGGTGGGGGAAGGGTGTGGCAAGAATCCTATTCTCCTGCATATTAGGAGAACGGCTGAACAAAATGATATAAGTAATACACATCTGTTCAGCATTTATATTACTAGTTTATGCTGCCCTCAATTAAGGCGGTATATACCTAGTGACAGATTCCCATTAAATGGCAAAGTCAAAATGAATCTGCAATAAAATCTGCTGATGTGCAGATACATATAATTACAAAACTTATTACGTTGACCTTGTTTTCTTCTTTTCTGAATACATGTGCAGCTGTATCAGATTTAACATAAATTTCCCATGTCTGTAGAAAGTTTCGACTCTAATTTTGATTCTTTTTGCCAGTTTAGTTGGGATGAAATGCTATTATTTTATATAATTGCCCCCCCCCCCACTCCTTTTTGATGCTTTTGAGCTTTCTTTTTCTATAGAGTTGCATGGGAACTGATAAATTGGTACTTTTATCATTTCTATCAGTCTAGCCCCCCACAGATGATAACCCACTGTAACTGCGGGATCAAAGGCCCTGGCATCCGGCCACATATTATACTGGTGATGGTAGAAGAAAGTCGTAATGGGCTGGGGGTCCTGAGGTGCCATAAGGGCTCCCTTTTATGTCCTGCAGTCATGCTGATGCTTTTCTTCCAGTTGGTTTCTATTATTCTCTGCTAGAACTAAACAAATCTGAAGAGGTTTCTTTCACAGCTGCGGTAAAGGGAAACAGTCTGACTTCACATGCCGAGACAAGACGCTTAGGATGACATTACTGTACCTGGATTAATAGGAATTTCATTGGAGGACTAAATACATTATAGATATCGATACATATAGGTACATTGTCTAAAGGGTTATTCCAAGAAGAACTAACTTGTCCCCTATCCACAGGATAGGGGACGAGTGAGATATTGTAGTGGGTTTAACTTCCGTACCCCCCCCCCCCCCCCCCCCCGCCCTCAGCGATCTCCATATCAGCCCATAGCATGTGATTCATGGCTCTATTCATTCTTATGGAGCCATTGGAAAGAGCTGAGTGTTGTACTCGGCTCTCTCCGGTAGCTCCACTCATTCTCTATGGAGCCCCCAGAGAAAGCTGAGTACAGTACTTTGCTTTTTCTGACAGCTCCTTAGGAATGAATAGAGCTGTGGGTCACATGCGTACTAATGGCTCTGTTCAAAACAAAGCGGACATTGGCTAATATGAAGTTCACCAGAGGGTACAGAAGTTGGGCACCCCGCAATGTCTTACTTTTCCCCTATTCTGTAGGGACACACAAGCACAGACTGACACTTAGATATGAGGGTCCCTTTTCTTAGGATTGCTCCTGTAGTCAGACACCCCTGTAATATCTTACTTTTGTTATGACAGCTGTTTATTGTGCTACGTCATAAGAAAACCTTTTTCACATGTTACTGAGACTGAGTCAAAAGTTTTATAGTAAGACACCCACCAATCTCTTGACATAGCCAAGAGAAGCACATGGCTGAGTGCTTCTGTCCTGGGCTTAATGCCATCTCCATGTACTGTATAATGGGGCTTGTCTCATGCAGTGAAATGAAGATGGCAGGGAGCTGGAGAGAGAAGCACTCAGCCGTGCTCTTCTTCAGGATTAGAGATCGGTGAGGAATAGATTTAGTTTTGACCTTCTTTCCTTAAGACTGAGATGTTCCAGAAGTTGCCCATCTTCTAATAGATGAAAATTTCCTGTAATATTTCTATCCACGTCTTTTCCAACGTAGATTTACGCCATAGGAAATCATTTAGGGGGATACAGAGCGTGCATACTTTAACACTGCCTTGACTGATTGGATGAGAACTATACTGGCAGTACAGATTAGATTACAGTTGGCTGAATATGCAGATTTTAGTGGAATCGGCCAAACATTGAATGCATATGGAGGCCTCTCGACTCCGCCCAGATGACAAATGTCAGGAGAGAGGGGTTGGGTATTTTGGGTTTTAAAATGCCTGAGCCTCTTGTTCTTGGGGAGATAAGTTGGTGCCAGAAGTGTCTGGCAGTGGTGTTCTCCCATCTTCATTCAGAATATATTAATACTTGGGAATCAAATGGGTTGTCCAGTTAAAATCTTTTTCTTTCAAATCTACTGGTGTCAGAAAATTATATAGATTTGTAATTTACTTCTATTAAAAATTATCAAGTCTTCCCATACTTATTAGCTACTGTATGTCCTGCAGGAAGTGGTATTTTCTTCTCAGTCTGACACAGTGCTCTCTGTTGACATCTCTGGCCGAGCTGGGAACTCTGTCTCGGTTTTCTATGAATCCCCATAGAAAACCTCTCCTGCTCTGGACAGTTCCTGTCTCGGCCAGAGATGTCAGCAGAGAGCACTGTGTCAGACTAAAAATAAAACAACACTTCCTGCAGGACATATAGTAGCTGATAAGTATGGGAAGAATTAAGATATTTTAATGGAAGTAAATTACAAATCTACATAACTTTCTGACACCATTAGATTTGAAAGAAAAAGATTTTCGCTGGACAATTCTTTTAAGAGACATAGTCAGAAGAATAAGCGCTCGGTCAGCAGCCATCTGAGATAATTGTCCAGCTTTACCTGTTGAGAACAGACACTCACCACTAATCACCATCATCAGTAATCACTGATGTCAGTCATTGAAACACTTGAATGCCGTAATAAAGAGCAGTAATGGCATTTAAATGTCTCACTGACCTGTCAATTGTGTTTCTGGTGCCCGATTATCACCTCCGCAATGTAATCGCAGGGTGACAATCAGTTACTGTGAAAGCCGGAGATCTTTACTGCTGAGAGAGTCTTCTTCAGGGAGACTATACCAACAGAGCACTGGTCTAACTGATCAATGAAATGCAAAAGTATAGTATTGATCAGTATAAAGATTATTTATAACAATAATAGTCCTCTAAAGGGTCCTAAAAAGTGTTAACAATAAATAAATATAAACATATTAGGAATCATTGGAGATTGTTTAAGATGATTGAAGTAGACTATGATTATTCCTACAAATTTTTATTTTTATTTATTTATTGTATAATGTAATATTATGGGGTAAAAAAAATCCAAATGCTAAAAGTACTTATTTTTAGTCAAATCGTCTATTACAAAAACTGTAATAAAAAAAAAGGGGGCAGAAAGTTCCTTCCAAACCAAAATGGTATAGAAAAAAGTAAATATCACAGCGCAAAAAATGAGCAAAACTACAGCCCATAAATAGTGCTGAGCAGAGTTACCAAACAGCAACGTTCTCCGACCCCAATCGCTCAGTATTTGACTTACGGCGTCTGGACAAGTTAGATGCTGGCCCAAAACATGGATATACCCTATGGCCTCCTTTGGGCTGCATCCAACTTCTCCAGACGTCAGGAATCAAATGCCTTATGATCGAGTTTGGAGAATGTTGCTAAACCTGAACAGTTCAGCAACGCCGCTCATAATAGGGGTCAGAATAGGGAGATATTTTGCAAGTTACATTTTTAGGAAAAAACGCCATATGGCTCTATAGATCATCAATGGGGAAAGCTTTGGCTGTCCAGGCATGATGGGAGTTGTAGTTGTCAGGAGATGGCCGTCCCACCCGACTCCCGGCACCGCCAGAGCGTACGGCCGGCCTCCTGCAAATGCCGATGGCATCCATGACAACTGGCCGAGCAAGCATCCTGAGTTATTGCAGTGGCCGGGACTTCACCGCCCCCAGCCGATCGGCACAGTTGTATATTATTGTGATGTGGTGACTGGCAACGTCTGAGGCTTGGACTTCAGCCTCCATAAAACTACTCCCCTCATCATCCTCCTTGTCTGTGATAGAGCCTCTTTAGAGTGTGAATAAGCTAGTGTTGTATCCTGATTTCCTGGTTTCCTGATTTGACTTGACTTTCTGACCATTCTCCTCGACTTCCGACTCAGTACCTCGCCGACCGACAGATACCGACCCGGCTAGTTGACCCTGCGATTATTGTTTTTGTTTTGTCTTGTCTGCGTCTTGTGTTTCACTTATAGTAGCACAGTGACCAGACTTCAGATTAGGCCAGCCTGCTAAGGAGCCAATCACTTCAAATGGAAAGGAGAGCGGCTCAGGTGCCAGCGCTAAGGTTTCCCTTGTCCTGTGGTTTCCCATCTCTGCAGCCAATAGAAACTAGGAAAAAATTTTAATGCAAGAACAAAAGTTGTCGGAGTCCTTAAAGGGGTAAAGCTGCGTGACATAATGGGGGGGAACTATCAAACATGGTGTGAAGTGAAACTGGCTCAGTTTCCCTAGCAACCAATCAGATTCCACCTTTCATTCCTCACAGACTCTTTTGAAAATGAAAGGTGGAATCTGATTGGTTGCTAGGGGCAACTGAGCCAGTTTCACTTTACACCATGCTTAATAATTCCCCCCCATTGAGTATAACTCATATCATGACTTCACTATACGTTCTTTAGTTATTACGAGCTCTATGATCTCTGCCGCCCTAATACCCTAAATCTTTTATTGGGCTGAGTATGTTACCTCATCATGAACTCATCCATCAGACCACCCAGTCAGAGAGCCCACCAGAACTCTTGCTCGGGGGTCCATTGATTGCCCGGTGACATGTAGCGCGGCCTTGTTGCTGCGGCTTTCTCTATGGGCTGCATGTGTGTGATTTACAGTACCGGAGGAGTCCATTACTTTCACTCCATCTGTTCTTACACAAGGATGTTAGCAGCTGGAATCCTTTTTTTTTTTTTTTTGTACAGGCTCTTGCACCCCAGCGACACAATAAAACAATTAGCTGAAGTATTCTCCGAGCAACAAAGAGAGGCCTGGGCCGGTGATGAAAGCCTCCAGGCCTTTATTTGCAGAGTGTTAGGCTCCATTTACACATGTAATGATGAGGGTGTTACATTGTGTGTCTACAGCCCGGGGGCTTCTCGCCTCAAGGATCTAGTGGCCTGTGATGATCTCCTAAAACCCCTCTCCTTCACATTACATCACATCTTCACAGCCGCACAGACAACCGCAAAGACCATGTAACATCTCAGCACCAACAAGTGACACATAGAAAGAAATGCAAAGGACTACGATAAAATAATGAAGATATATCTGGGAAGTTTGGGTTCGTGTGTATGTAATGGTTAAAGTTGTAGAAAGTTGGTTTTAACCTTTATGGACTATGTGTGATAGTGTTTTGTATATACAATGCATTGGGAATGTTTTCATACCCTTTTTTTTTTTTTTGCTATCTGGCTTTCTACAATAAAAAAAAGTAAAAATAGAACAAAAAAACTTTTCATCTATCATATTGTACTTAAAGGGATAGTTAATAATAATAATAATAATAATAATAATAAAAAAAAATCTTTCAACTCAGCTGATGACAGAGATTTGTAAAATTTACTTTTGTGAAAAAATCTTGCCTTCCAGTACTTATTAGCTGCTGTATATCCTGCAGGAAGTGGTGTATTCTTTCTAGTCTGACACAGTGTTCTCTGCTGCCACCTCTGTCCATGTCAGGAGCTGTCCAGAACAGTAACAAATCCCCATAGAGACCTCTCCTGCTCTGGACAGTTCCTGACATGATGGATAGAGGTGGCAGCAGAGAACACTGTGTCAGACTGGAGAGAATATGTCACTTCATGTAGGACATACAGCAGCTGGTAAGTACTAGAAGACTGGAGATTTTTAAACAAAAGTGAAATATAAATCTCCAGAACTTGCTGGTATCATTTAATATGAAAATAAATAAATAAAAAATTGGGTGAACTGCCCCTTTAATTCCCCATAATAGGAATGTGAAAACAGCATTTTAAGATTTTTTGCAAATTTATTGAAAGAAAGAAACTAAAATTCCACATGTAAAATGTATTTAACCCATGGCTATGAAACTTTATATTTGGCTTTAGGGGGTCTCACATTTTTCTTGATCATCTTTGAAATGTTTCAACACATCTGTTAAAATCACCGGTGGTAAATTCAGCTGATGAGGATTTAGAAAGACAAGCACCTGTCTATGTAAAATCTCCCAGCTGACAATGTATATCAGAGCAAAAATTAAACCATGAAGAGGAAAGAACTGCCTGTAGAGCTCAGAGACAGGATTGTGTAGTAAGAGAAACAGATTACTGATCTCAGAGAGACCAGCCAAAAAAAAAAAAACACTGCCAGCTGCTGGTTAAAGTGCTCAATGCAGTGAGATTCCAGGTGCATTGCTCCCTAGGAAACATGAATATCAACAAAAAGGGGGGGGGGGGGGCGTGGAGCCTCATTTAAGAGTCTCAAAACACAGGACTAGCCAGGTATCCCTCCGGGAAGGACCCAGCCAAGGGATGGCTCCTGTAGGGGAACCACCAAAACCCACCATATTAAGTGGCCCTATAAGTTAATGTAATGATAAGGGAAAAACCAAGGCCAGGTATCCATCCACAGGCAGCTGTTTAGGGGTGTTGCCCCTCATCAGTTTGGAACAGTTGCTGGCTTTTTTTTGCACATTTATGTTTGCCAGGGAGCAATGCACCTAGTATTTCACTGCATTGAGCGCTTTAGCCAGAAGCCAGCAGTGTTATCTCTGGCTGGTCTCCCTGAGATCAGTAATCTGTTTGTCTTATGGCTCTACTAGGCATTGCTCCCATCTAGCCATAATCCTGCTCCACACTGATGAGGGGCAACACCCAGAAACATCTGTCTGTAAATTGATTGCTGGTCTTGGTTTTTCCCTTGTCATTACATTGACTTACAGGGTTACTTAATATGGTGGTTTTGGTGGTTTCCCTACAGGAGCCACCCCTTGGCTGGGTCCTTCCCGGAGGGATATCTGGCTAGTCCTGTGTTTTGAGACTCTTAAATGAAGCTCCTACTGACCTTTTTTTTTTTTTTTTTTTTTTAACAAAGGATTGTGTAGTGGCAGATATCTGGAGAAGGGGCAAAACATTTCTACTGCACGGATAGTTCCCAAGAGAACAGCAGCCTCCATTACTTTTAAATGGAAGAAGTTTAGAACAACCTTGACTCCTTAGCCACCCTACCAGGGCCTATTTAAAGGGGTGCTCCAGCGTGAGGGCACTTTTTTGGGGTGGACCGGGGAGTAGGTGGCTGAAATAAAAGACGTCCACTTACCTCCCCGGTTCCAGCAGCAGGTCCTGCATCACGGTGCTCTGGTACCCGGTTCCCGGCCGCTTCCGGGTGTCTGACGCCGCCCGAGACGCTACGTCTCAGGGCCGCTCAGCCACTCAATGAAGGAGGCGGGATCCGAGCGGACTTCAAACGGATCCCGCCTCCTTCACGGAGTGGCTGAGCGGCCCTCGGGCGGCGTCAGACACCAGGAACGGCCTGGAACCGGGCACCGGAGCGCCGCGGATGAGTGACCCGCCGCTGGAACCGGGGAGGTGAGTGGACATCTTTTATTTCAGCCACCTCCTCCCCGGTCCCCCCCAAAAAGTGCCCCCACGCTGGAGCACCCCTTTAAGTCCTATCCCCCTAAATGTCCCAAAAAAATCCCCCATAATAATCACTTTTAAGTGGCTTTTGCACACAAAATTGTATGTAAATATATTAACAAAATGTAAACAAAATGAAAGATGGAAGCTGTGCTAAAAAAAAATAAAATCGAAATTAATATAAAAAATATTGAAAATGGCATATAAATTACCAAGAAGTAAGGCAAACTTTATAGACCAGCGTATAATAATAAACAGTTGAAAAGTCTAAAGTATACGATAAAAAAGAATACGACATGGAGAGAAAGGAACGGCTGCACATCCCACCTATGGCTGATACTAATGCCGCTAGGCCTATTTTAAAATTCAACACCAGAGTGTCTGTATATAATTTGATCAAACCATAATAGCCCCGTGTACCACGTGCAGGTCCCCTGGTTTACACGGGTCCCTACGCTAACTCCACACCGTGTTGGTCAGTGACCGCCAATCCCACAAAGCGTGCATATGCAGGGAAGAGAGGCCATGGAATGGCCCTGCAACCCCAATGTCACAGGACCAAACCCAAATGCCCCACCAGAACCCGGCCAGCACCACCGGCAGGGAAGGCTGCCCCCAAACAACACAAGTATGAATAAGATGTTACACTCACCACTGCTGCTCACACAGAATGGGGAAGACATAAAGTACTGACATGTGAGCACAGGCATATTCTGCTAATTTTGGTCATGTGGGTCTTATAAAGGAGTGCGAGCTTTTCAGAAAAGGAAGAACTGTAAAACACGACATGGAGAGATAAAAAAGAATGAACTACTGCAGGTGAAATAAGGAGTATAATAGTAAATAAAACTAACCATCCATCAGTCACAAGTGCCCTAGTTATTTATGATGCAGGGGTCACCTATATATAAGCACAAATAATAACCAACATATTACATATTATAACCTAAACTATACCCATGATTAACATAACAAGTCCAGTGTGTGGCTGCAGCCTTCACCTCAGACTCCTATACATGTTTCACCCCACAGCTTCCTCAGGGGGTGCTGAGTAACCATGTCACTACTGAGGAATCAACCTTGTGACTAGTCTGAATGACCAATGAATTAAAATTATGGGAAACCTTGTAAGTAAAATACAAGCGCAAAGTTGTAATTTGCTTCTTGATCTTCTATAAAACCAGCCCTGTCCTTATACATATAGGACAATATAATGGAATGCAATGTTAATTATTGACAGTGTACGATATACTATAATGATCATTGTTATCTTTGAGTCATTACACATTGAGCTTTCACTGATGGCTTTTAGTGTCATCTCCTAAGGATGTTGACTGGAGCCATTCACTGCTTCTTTACGATCCCCCATCTATTAGGCCACCTGCTGTTATATATACCCTGCAAACACAAGGCCTAATGTACACAGCCTGTCTCGTGTCGAGGTGAGGCACCAGCCACTCTGTGCCTCAGGCAGACGTCGGGATGGCGTCTTTATGTATTGTCCGATGGGGTGAAGAATTATTAACTTTTTATAGTTTGTGCAACTAATGTGCTATGACAACACTGAAAAAAGGCCGATTGTCCCAGCGGCCTCCATGTCTAACGGAGGTCACATGCCTCAGATGAAAGGCACA
This sequence comes from Dendropsophus ebraccatus, assembly GCF_027789765.1. NCBI lineage: Eukaryota > Metazoa > Chordata > Amphibia > Anura > Hylidae > Dendropsophus > Dendropsophus ebraccatus. The sequence goes on along the minus strand of NC_091455.1, from coordinate 21,285,753 downwards.
GGATGAGCGCCCTCTAGGGATGGTTTACAGCAGGGGATGACCGATAAGCATTGAGTGGAATGGAGGAATCAACTAAATATGTCTATGCCAATAGCTATGGAAGGTGTATGGCAGAAGGCTGTCCAGGCATGATGGCAATTGTAGTTTTGCAACAGCTGGAGGGCCGAAGGTTCTCCATCCCTGCTATATCAGGGTTTCTTTACAGACCAGACATGTATTGCCCAAAACTATATATGTATAATACGCTGACTTTTACACGTCAATGTATGACCATCCATATAATGCTTAGAGATGTCAATCCGCTGGATCGGCTCTCTGTTTTGGCTCATAGAGGAGGCTCTGAGTGGGGGTCCCCAAAGTGATGTCCATGACAACTCAAAAACTATGAAGGTCTGATTACTACTAGTGTTGAGCGAACCTGTCAATCTGTTCGGGTTTGAAAACATTGTCCGAACCGGAATGTAGTGGGCCGCCTGTGGCCGCTGCGACCAATCACTTAATAGATGGTACTGTGTGACTCCACGAATGTGGTGGTTGGTCGATGGAGTATAGCTCAGCCAGGTGGTATGTTGTTGTGACACCAGTGCTGGATCAGCACACAGGTATGAAGGCACACCTGCTTTTAGTTTTTTGTGGCTGGCTATACTTTTCTCCCCAATGGTCGTGACCTGCCGGGTTGTGATGGGTCCCTTGGGCGCTTATCACGGTGGTCCAGAGTGGAGTTATGACCCAACCGGATTGTTAGTACAGCCACCCACAGAAAGAAGAAATAACCCAAGGATGGTGTAGCTGATGTGTAGGTGCTGGTGCAATGATCACTGAGTCCCAGTAGAATAAATAAACTTGTTCTTTACTGGTAGATCTTCTGTGATACAAGTGAGTAGCGTAATACAATCTTAACTTGACTAGATCTGCAGCAAGAACTGTGGAGGTAGAAAGTAGAGTAGCAGTGCTATCTTGGTTGCGTGCTGAGAAGAGTAGAGAGAGTTAAGGTTAAGTGAAATGTCCGAAGTTATCCGGTGTCACCTGCTTTGCGAGATAGAGTACATAGGCTTATAGCTGCTTTGCTCTATCCGGATCAGTTCCTCTGCTTATAGGATACTGTCCTGCACTGTGTTTAAGTTCACGGCGTGGGTTGGGGTGACCTTTGACTTGTCCTCTCTGTAGGTGTTTAGCACTGCATTATAGGTAGAAGTGTTGCTTTAAGAAAGAAAGTCTCTGTGTCTTCCAGAAGGGTCCATCTACCACCACACTCCAGACTAGACTACTCTGGAATGACTAAGTGTGGGTATACACTTCCTATCCCCATGTGACAACTTTCTACAGTGTGTAACAGCTCCTTTGAGTGGTGGAGAAGAGAGTGCAAGAAGAAAGAAGGACAGAGATAGGTGGAAGAGAAGAGTAGCTCTCATTGGTGTGCAGAAGACATTTTTCATAAGCAAACACATACAATTTGTTAACTTGTGAACATGCCCATAAAGTACCATAGAAAGTAGGGCTCTTATCCATCCCCTATACTGGCTGAGAAGAATGACGACACTGGCCTCTTCTGGGTGGCACAATCTGCCACCATATTAGAGAACCATTATAAGTTTTTTCTTGTTGGGCATCACATCAAACATTGGGGCATATATGGAGCTACATATGGACACGTCCATGTATAACCAGACGTATTTTCAGCAGGTCTTCTGACTTTTATGGGCCTAATGTAGTCTAATTGTGCCAATGGTCAGTCCATTTCTAGACTGTCTACTGTTTCTGTGCTGGACTGAGAAAGGTGGTAGACCCTGTTTCTAAGTCTGAAACCACATTCATTTGGGAAATTCGAAGAACATAGTCTAAATTATACCACATTCCCAATTCCCAATAAAGTCAATGGGCCTACCTGGTTATACGCTGGCTTTTCCTTTTTACAGGTTGCCTACATACATGATGTATACCTCAAAATGGGATGGGACTAGAGATGAGCAAACCTCGAGCATGCTCGAGTCCATTCGAACCCGATCTTTCGGCATTTGATTAGCGGGGGCTGCTGAAGTTGGATAAAGCTCTAAGGTTGTCTGGAAAACATGGATACAGCCAATGACTATATCAATGTTTTCCACATAGCCTTAGAGCTTTATCCAACTTTAGCAGCCACCGCTAATCAAATGCCGAACGATCGGGTTCGGATGGACTCGAGCATACTCAAGGTTCGCTCATCTCTAGATGGGACCCCTGAGTTGAAAAATAAACTGGGTTATTATAGGATAAACTCTCCCCCTACAGTTCATATTCCATGACCACTACAATTTTATGTTTGCTTACTCAGCAGTTTACCAGCTTAGTGGCATTGATTCCCTGTATATAAAGCCACATTTAATGCAGTTTCCATAGTGTATGTAAAGACCCATTAAGAAATTGTATATGTGAAAGCAATCGTCCAACTGGAACGTTTCCAGGTCGGCACCACTCGTAGAATAATTGTATTGTAATGAAGCAGAGCCCCTTTATTGGCTCGTAATCCCACTTGTCTGTGAGAAGAACGTGGCATTGCCCTCAACGAAATAGCTGTGTGGAATTGGCGAGGTGTGGGAAAAGTTTGCCAAAAATCTCACAGACCCATTTAACTCCCCACGCAGACAAGCCTAGCATTGTGCGCTCGCTGGATTCTCGCATTCTTCTGCACAGTTATCCATGACATAGACACTAATCATTTACTGAGCCGCTCGCGTCTTGAAGGACGGGGGTTCTTACCATTCTGGGCCGCTATAATATGTGACATTTAAGCTGAAACAATAACGTTTTCAGATGATGCCAGAGGATGCTGGAGGCTTTGCGTACACTGAAGCAAGACAGATGTGAGCACGGTCTCCTAACAGTGCAGTGTTTACAGAGCATGAGCAGAAACAGGACAAGTCACTGACTGAGCAGCCATATTGGTTGTGTGCGGAGATGGTGGTTGTGATGCTTTACTTACTGTATGTGCCGATAAGGCTCCTAAAGTATACGTCAAACATACCCTTAGGGCCAGTTCACATGAAGTAAAGGAGGCCCAATTTTGCCAGCCTCCGTGTAATACAGGCTGTCTATGGGAGGGCACACGCACCTCCGCTTCTCGCGCCTCACAATTGACAATTCTTTGAGCGGAGAGGCGTGGAGAGAGGAGGTCCCTTATATACCTATGCCCCCTTTCTTCCCCCACTACTAGATTGACCAATCACTAACTACCTCAACCCACTATACCACTTATCTCCCACTAATCACTGCCACTTATCTCATTAAAGGGGTAGTGCGGCGCTCAGAAATTATTCACAGAATAACACACATTACAAAGTTATACAACTTTGTAATGTATGTTATGTCTGTAAATCGCCCCGTTCCCCGTGTCCCACCACCCCCACCCGTGTACCCGGAAGTGTGGTGCATTATACATTACCTGATCCGTGTCGAGGGCCGTCCGCCATTTTGTGCCAAACGTCGGCCGAGTCGCTGCTGCCCGTCCCCCCTCCGCCGCGTCACAATTGTGCTCAGCCGTGATTGGCTGAGCACAGTTATGCTCAGCCAATCGCGGCTGAGCATCGGATGACTCTGCAGAGGGCGGCCGGCATTCGGGACAGTCGGAGCTGTTCGCCGTCCGCCCGAAGAAGACGTCACTCGCTGAAGATCGGAGACTGGTGTCTGCACGTGACAGGTGAGTATAGCGCACCACACTTCCGGGTACACGGGTGGGGGTGGTGGGACACGGGGAAGGGGGCCATTCACAGACATAACATACATTACAAAGTTGTATAACTTTGTAATGTGTGTTAGTCTGTGAATAATTCTTTACCGCCGCACTACCCCTTTAACCTCCCCATATTCTAACCACCTCCCCATCTCCACCCCTCATATATTTGTACCATTTTTACCCATCTACTACCCTCCTATTAACTGTTCTCCCCCATTCCTGTCCCTTGGTCCCTCTAAAGCCACTTCATACAGAACCCCCCCCCCCCCCCCCCGTGCGAGCCCTCCCATAGACAGCCTGTTTGACACGGAGGCTGCCGGGATTCTGCAGTGGAGATTTCTGTCGTGAAATTACGCCTCTTCTACTCCGCGTGAACTGGTCCTTAGGGCTACATGTACCTGACAGATGCCAAAGTTTTGGTGGCCTTCCTTCTGGAGCCCACCCCTTTTCTAGGTTCTTCCTGGAGGGATATCTGAATAGCCCCATGTTTCAAAACTCTTAAATGAGGCTCTGTGGCCTCCTTTGCATAGATACCAAAAGTGTCATTTTGGCATCTAAGTTGTTCCTCAATCCAACACCCACACAGGTTACCTCCATTTGCCTCATGGCTCAAAGGCACCTGAAACTTACATCTGTCTGCCCAAAACCACCATCTGGTTACCTGCTTTTCAAAATGCCAACTAAATCATAAACTATTAGTTAAGGAGTCCAGAACCTACTATTGGTTGCCTCCCTCCATTATCAGTACCAGTGTCTTACTCAGACTTTGAGGACCCCCCCCCCCACGAAAACCCAACCACTGTTACAGTAACACCCCCCCCCCCCCATATAAAACAAACTGATCCAACCTAATCTGCTAACCAGACCACCCCCAGACCACCTGCAGTCTGACTGTTATTACTCACAGGGGTCCCTTATATACCTATGCCCCCTTTCTTACCCTACTACTAGACTGACCAATCACTGATTCAACCCACTATACCTCTTCTCCCACCAATCACTGCCACAAGGTCTGGTTAGTTCACCGACGTTGAGAAACACATAGTGTTGTCTAGTGGATATTTATATCCACCTTTAAGCACAAGAAAGAGGGAATTTATAGTATTCTGACATGTGCCAAGATGTATTTGGAGCAGCGATATATCTGGAGCATCTTCTGCCTCCTCTCCGACCCTGTTCACAACCATGTGCGGCCGTCCTACCCTGCGCAGTTTCCAGTCTGCTCATTCCCTCTATAATTATATTCATTACTCCTGGGTTTGACACATGCAATGAAGTCATTATGTTCAGTTTGTTTTTCAGATTTTCCTTTTTATGATAATGAATTCTGAAACATTTTTGCACTTAAGAATTTTTCCTATAAATCCAGGAAAATGAGCGAACTCAATTCTGATACTCTATAAAGTGAAATTGCTGTTTTACGGGACAGATGTCTTCCATCCTTGTAAGAAGGCTGGATTCGTAATCTGGCAAAGTGAAGGCTGAACAGAGACAAGTGTTTGCTGCCTGGTCTGGATGTTTGGCCAATTGCAGATGTCTGGAATATGGGCGTGTATTAAAGTCAGTATGACGGCTACAACGCCGGAACATTCCCCCACCCATACTCCACACTAGTTATAACCATGTGCGGTCAGGTTGTTACATTTGTCCTACTGACCCCAATATCTGACTGTTTAAGAACCATCTAGGATTGTCCTAGGAGTCAGTATTTTTTATTTTTTTAACCCCTAAAATAAGGAGCCAATTTTGGCATTATGGGCACATCATAGTTGTATCATATAAGTTATATTTTTCAACAGTACTTACTCAAGATTACAGGTGTTATCTAGAATAAGAATGTTTTTTATATATGGCTGGTAGTGGTGAAAAATAAAAAGCAAGCAATACTCACCTACCCTGATCTCCTGCAACTGCTGCTTCAATGCTTCTTGTTGCTTCTTCCTGATTTCTAAAATGCCCCCCACAGAAGCTGCTCTGCTTAACCAATCACTAAATGTAGTAGTAGTGTTGCACCTTAGTCCATAGATCAGCCGGGCAACCAGTAACCAGTAGGAGTGGTAAGGAGCAAGGATTGATTGAGTATTGGAGCATCAGCTGTGGGGAATCAGGGTAGGTGAGTATTACTTCCATTTTTTTTTACAAGGCCCCCAAATATATTTTATTTTTTCTATTTGCTTAAAGGAAAAAGTTAATCAGGTTTACAGTAGGTCTTGCTTAACATTTTCCTTGTTTTACTTATAAAGCCTATTTGCAAACCTATGTGTCTCTAGTGACAGGTTCCCTTTAAGAAAAGGGGGTTAATAATTGCATCCACTGTGTTAAGCACTGCTTCCAGTGGACAATAGGGAAACTCTAAGGCAAGCAGTTCTACTTGTGATCTCAATGGCAGCTCTAGTACAGCTCTGTTTTAAATGTGCCTGACCCCCCATAGTGAAATTTTCCCAATATCAACTCTAGACATCTAATATTATAGATTTCACCAGAACAGTAACCCAAAGATCATGAACATTACAAAACAATAAAAAAAACATCAAGTAGTATTTGATTCTTTTGAGAGGACAAAAGTAGGTTAACAAACACTGGAAGCTTGGAAGAATATGGATCTTAAGGGCGTAAAGCTGCTTCACCGTCCCACTGGAATGAATATAAAAAGAAATTTAAATCAACATCTGGCAAAAGGAATTCCAGCAGCAGATACAGCTAGAAAACATTTTATGTTAGTTCGGGGATTGTAAAGGGAACATATCACCAGAAAATAACATTACTTAGATCAGGCTTCAATATAAACATAATTTTCTCAAAAATTTTGTTTTTGTATTCTTTTGGTTAAGCTCCACGCAAAAACTTGATAAATTTTAGTTTTTCTACTCAAACTGGAGATAAAACTTTTTGCTTATTTGTCGTCATTGCACAGTTATTTCATCATTATTACCAGGCCCGGAATGACAATCTGACATACCGAGCAAATGCCAGGTGGGCCGCCCAGATTCTGGTCTGTGGGCTGTCTCCTGAGTCTCCTGTTAAAATCACAGCCAATTCACCAGCAATGAGGAGAATCAACTGTTCTCAAAGTGCTGCACAGTGTCTGCTTACTGAAGCCTCCGGTCCAATACTTCTGCTGATCAGTCAGGAGAGATTATAGAAGGATGCAAGCTATATTTGTGGGCTGGAAGGGAGCTTTGTATGCCAGGGCTGCTGTTTAGTCCTAGTCCGGCCCTGATTATTACAGAGTGGTTGGGTTTGCCTATGTACACACTGACATCCAGGGCTGTTTGGAGTTTCTGTTACTTTTGATTGCAAGAATAACAGAGAATGTATTGCTAATCTTAAAGGAACCCAAATGGGCCCCACTATAGGTCCACCAGATGCTTTTGTGTCTGTGTTAAAGTTTCTATTAGGAACAAATTTTGGTAAAGTTTGGTAACTCAGGCACAAGAGGAGACCACGCCTCGTCTCTGCCTTGTCACGCCCCCCTCTTCCCACCCATCGGTCGATCAGGGGATATAGCAGGCAGATTTGCCCCTTCTCCCTGGCATATGCCCCGGCTGCAGCCTTTTAAAAATCTCCCCCAAAATGTAAAGATACCAAGATGTCTGTCTTCTCCGTCCTCTCTGATTTCGAAGGTTTCCAGACATCTCATGTGCAAATAGGATATTCCCTCGAAAAAAACTAAATATTTGCAAATGTCTCAGAAACTGTCGAATAACATATTTTTCACATTTGCATAAACTGGGAACGTCAGCGGAGCGAGCGGAGATTGGGCACAAACCTCTGGCTCTTACTAAATGACCTGTTGATTGGACTTCAGAGCACTTTGCTTCCCAGAAGTTACAGCTGGTGGAGGAGACAGCGAAGCCTGTTCTATGGGGAAAACAGAAATGTGTTACTGGCGTATAACCTCCCCCATTATTACCATTATAACCAGTTATTAGATAGCAGGATAGAGAGTGACACGCACTATGAGGCTGGGTTCACACTGCGTTTTTCCTATCTGTTTAACATATACGTTTAATGGTAAAAACGTATATGAAAACGTATGTGAGTGTGTTATTCGTTTGAATCTGTTTTTCCATTGACTTCCATTATAAAAATAAAAAACTATGGATTAAAACGGATGTTTTTTTTGTTTTTTTTTTACATACACAAAAATAATTTTAACTATGTTTTTCTGTCCGTTAAAAGTAACCAATTAAAAACAAATACGTGGAAGGGATAGGAAAAGCGCAGTGTGAACCCAGCCTTATTGGCTGAAAGAATTAACACCCAAATTCTGATGTACAGTATGCCATCTAGTAGTTATATTCTTGTCTAAAGGAAACCAAGGAGCAGTACTTATATTCATAAAGGGATACTCCAGCCAAAATGTTTTTCATTCAGGAAGTTATATAGATTTATAATTTACTTCCTTTAAAAAAATATCCAGTCTTCCAGTACTTAACAGCTGCTGTTTGTCCTGCAGGAAGTGGTGTATTCTTTCCAGTCTGACACAGTGCTCTCTGCTGCCACCTATGTCCATGTCAGGAACTGTCCAGAGCAGGAGAGGGTTTCTATAGGAATTTGCTGATTCTCTCAACAGTTCCTGACATGGACAGAGGTGGCAGCAGAGAGCACTGTGTCACACTGGAAAGGATAAAAAAATTTCTGCTGGACATACAACAGCTGATAAGTATTGAAAGATTGGAGACTTTTAAATAAATGTCAATTTACAAATCTTTATAATTTTCTGAAAGCAGTTGATTTAAAAGAAAAAAAAAATGAGTGCCCCTTAAATAGTGAAGAGTTTTAGAGTATGGTAGTTATGTTTTTGTATATAGGAGTAGGATTTTAGGAGTTATATTCTTGTATATAGGAGCAGTATTATAGTAGTTATATTCCTGTATATAGGGGACAGTATTATAGTAGTTATATCCCTGTATATAGGAGCAGTATTATAGTAGTTATATCCCTGTATATAGGAGCAGTATTATAGTAGTTATATTCTTGTATATAGGAGCAGTATTATAGTAGTTATATTCTTGTATATAGGAGCAGTATTATAGCAGTTATATTCCTGTATATAGGAGCAGTATTATAGTAGTTATATTCCTGTATATAGGGGACAGTATTATAGTAGTTATATCCCTGTATATAGGAGCAGTATTATAGTAGTTATATCCCTGTATATAGGAGCAGTATTATAGTAGTTATATTCCTGTATATAGGGGACAGTATTATAGTAGTTATATTCTTGTATATAGGAGCAGTATTATAGTAGTTATATTCTTGTATATAGGAGCAGTATTGTAGTAGTTATATTCTTGTATATAGGAGCAGTATTATAGTAGTTATATTCTTGTATATAGGGTCAGTGTTATAGTAGTTATATTCTTGTATATAGGAGAAGTATTATAGTAGTTATATTCTTGTATATAGGAGCAGTATTATAGTAGTTATATTCTTGTATATAGGAGCAGTATTATAGTAGTTATATTCCTGTATATAGGAGCAGTATTATAGTAGTTATATTCTTGTGTATAGGAGCAGTATTATAGTAGTTATATTCCTGTATATAGGAGCAGTATTATAGTAGTTATGCGGTTCAGCGAAGAAACAGAGTGCTGCACCTCACACCTATGGCTGATACTAGTGCCCCTAGGCTAAAATAAAAAACACATCAGAATTTTGTGTATGAATTGATCAAGCCATACTGCCCCATGTACCTCGTGCCGGTATCTGATACACATGGATCCCTACACTAAGGGCCCTATTCCACCGGACGATTATCGTTTGCATAATCGTTAACGATTAACAATCTCAAACGACCGCTATTGCGAAAGACCTGAAAACGTTCGGTCATTTCAATGGAACGATAATCGTTACTTATGATCGTAATTGCGATCGTTTCTCTTCGCTATTTATTCGCTATTGCGTTCGTATCTATTGCGAACGACCGAACAATGTCTTATTCAATGCGAACGATTTGCGAACGAGCAACGATAAAAATAGGTCCAGGTCTTATAAAGCGATCAACGATTTCTCGTTTGGTCGTTAATCGTTAACTGCATTTCAACCGAACGATTATCGTTCAGATTCGAACGATTTAACGATAATCTGAACGATAATCGTCCGGTGGTGCTATATCAGTCGCTTGTTTTTCAACATGTTGAAAAACAAGGGACTGCAACGATCAGCCGACATGAACGATGTCGGCTGATCGTTGCACTCTATTCTACCGGACGATTATCGTCCGTAGCGGCCGATATCGGCCGAATACGAACGATAATCGTTCCGTGGAATAGGGCCTTAAGTCCACACCAATCCAGTCAGTGGCCACCAACCCCGCAGGCACGCACAGTCAGGGAACGGGGGCCATGGGACGGCCCTGCGACCCCCATGCCACAGGACCAGACCCACAAACACCACACCAGAACCCGGCCAGCACCGCCGGCGGAGAAGGTCGCCCCCAAACAGCACAAGTCTGGATGAGGTATTGCGCTCACCATAGCTGCAGCAAACAGAATGGGAAAAAACAGGAGGGATTAAAACCATGTGCACTCAGGTGTCTCCTGCTAATTGCGGTCATGTGGGTTGCCAGGAGGAGTGCAAAACACGGAGAAAAGAGAGAAACAAAAGACGGTTAAGGGAAAAAACAGAGTGCTGCACCTCACACCTATGGCTGATACTAGTGCCCCTAGGCTAAATAAAAAACACATCAGAATTTTGTGTATGAATTGATCAAGCCATACTGCCATACTTGTGTCGTTTGGGGGCAGCCTTCCCCGCCGGTGGTGCTGGCTGGGTTTTGGTGGGGCTTTTTGGGTCTGGTCCTGTGACATTGGGGTTGCAGGGACGTTCCATGGCCTCCCTTCCCTGCATGTGCACGCTTTGCGGGGTTGGCGGTCGCTGACCGACACGGTGTGGAGTTAGCGTAGGGACCCATGTGGACCAGAAGACCTGCGCAGCCGTTCCTTTCTCTCCAGTTTCCGTGTATTATAGTAGTTATATTCTTGTATATAGGAGCAGTATTATAGTAGTTATATTCCTGTATATATGAGCAGTATTATAGTAGTTATATTCTTGTATATAGGAGCAGTATTATAGTAGTTATATTCCTGTATATAGGGGGCAGTATTATAGTAGTTATGTTCTTGTATATAGGAGCAGTATTATAGTAGTTATATTCCTGGATATAGGAGCAGTATTATAGTAGTTATATTCTTGTATGTCCTTTGAGGAGCTATACACCTGTGCGTCCATCACATGACCAGGACAGATTTTTATCCACTGGAAATAGACAATTTAGTCTTTTTATTGAATTCCATACATAAAGATGTGCTAGGCTATTGAAAGCACAGAGGAAGCCTTGATTTATTAACTTGTATGTTTCCTGAATCTTTACCAAGTTTTCATTGAGTGAATATTATCGTGAGGTTTGTAAATGGAAATCTGACAGCTGGTACGTAGGTGTCCAGAGTGGATTAACAGATTATAAGAACCCTAAATGCAACACAACCGCTTCAGGTTATAGCTGATGTTAGTGCCTAGTCTCTACTGTCAGTCCTGGCGGCTATAAAATGCCAGGTGTCCCGTGTCTCCCTGACATTTATATATAAACTTAATTTACAAATTTATATGAGATTTAGGGCAAGATCTGTCCCAGTAATGAGAAACACATGACAATGGGGTCTAGGTAATGAAAGAACGTCCTACTCTCGGCGACAAGTAAATAAACCGGCTTTTAACCAATATGTTTAGCTCCATTTATGTACACGGGTCAAAACAAATGTCATCTCCTAAGGAAAATATATTCTTATTCCTATTAGAATTAAGGGGGTAAGTATCAGCTAGGTGTTTTCACGAAAACAAGACACTTTCCTAAAATAAGACACCCCAACTACCCTACCAACTAGCCTAATGTAAGGCATCCCCCCCAAAATAGGGCACCCCTACTCAAGCATGTCTCCTTTACTTGGGAAAGGTGTACCCTGTACCCCAAAACGCATTGTGCCTTGAGAAAAATAAATGTGTTTTTACTAGTACTTGCTTTGGACCTTGTCCTATATCTACTATCGGCAAGCGCCTGTCATGGTTTCATCTATATCCACCGCTGCCAATTGTGGGGACTCGACATTCTGTGTATCCTGCCGGGACCCAGTGGTTTAGCATCCCAGTAACCTTGAAACCAGTGGCTGCTCCGACCTCCATCACTTTAACTTCAACAAGACTGGACGGTAAGAGCCACCTAACAGCAGCAGTTTTGGCAGTGTGCCAGTCTAGAGCACCCATGTGGGCACCGGCACAATAATACTAGAGAAGCATTGTTTTCTGCCTATGAATCTGGGAAGGGCTGCAATGCTACAGTATTTCCAAACACATTGAAGTCCACCATTGTACAGTGAAAAAGATTATTCACAAGTGGACAATGTTTGAGCAATCTTCCCTATGATAAAGGACACAGACACAAATACTAAATAAGAATTAAATAATATACTAACAATGAGATTGTGTATTTTGGGTATCCTGGGTTCCTTGTGCTCACCACTCTGAGGGCCACCCACCACCAATGTGCATGTGCTGGTCCGCTCATAATTCAGGTATATGAGGTCTAATACGTAATTTGTGAACTAGAAATAGAAAAAGTGATTGGCCCTCAACATGTTCGTAATCATTCATTTCAATGGATGTGAGTAGACATGGGCGAAACGCGAGCCTGCTTAAGAATTGTGCAGTACTACTGGCTGAAGAACAAACATAGTAATCAGGGTGATCATTCAAGAGTCTCCATTGATGCAAAATTTAAATATGCAAAAAAAGGGGTCCGTGTAGCCTCAGTTGCGAGTCTGAAAACACTGGAATAGCCATATATCTCTCTAGGGAAGGAAACCTGTTGCCTAGGGGTGCCTCCCAGTGGTGGGATCACCAAACCTTCCTGATACATAGCCCCTTAAAGTGTCCATGTCGTTATAACTTTTAAAATCTAAATAATCAGTAGATGTGATATACAGCAAGTTTGCAATTTTCATTCATTATTATTTTTTTTTTAGTTATCATGGAAAACATGGCACTTCTGTTTTCTGAGTCTTTTTTTTTTTTTTTACAAAAAGCAGGAAACAGTCAGAAAACAGGAAGTCCAGTGTATCCCAGGCCATCTAAGCGTTCGGAGAGATGGCAGTCATGTGATTGATGGACAAATTGAGCAGTGACTCTCTGTTCTGGACGGAATTCCAGTGCTTAGTCTGTTTTTTCTCAGCCAGCGCAAGTCAGTAAATCTGCCTTCAGGAGACTGGACCTGGATTTCTTGTTTTACAGCAGTATAACAACAACAAAAAATAATGAATGTATATTGCAAACTTGCTTTATTGCACACATACTGTTGATTTACATTCTAAAAGTTATAACGACAGTGCCATTTTAAATCCCTTTAACCTCTTAAGGACATATGACGTACCCCTACGTCATATGTCCTCACTTGCACTTCAAAGCGGGGCCGCGCGGCGGCCCCGCTTTGAAGTGCCGCGATCCCGGGTGCCGCGAGTAGCCCGGGACCGCTGCTATTAGCGGGCACGGTCGGATCGCCGTGCCCGCTAATTAGCTAATCGGAGGTAGCTGTCAAAGTTGACAGCCGCCTCCGATTGCCGGAGGCAACGTTTCCCTGGTGTCTAGTGGGGGAGATCGCTCCTCCGGGACCTTGTCCCGGAGGAGCGATCTCCGTTACTGATGCCGGCCGGGGACGCGTCCAAGATGGCGCCGTCCCCGGCTCGGCACTCGTTTACTTCCGGCTGCAGCAGCCGAAAGCAAACGAGTGCCGATCTCATGGATCTCTGCAGCATATCTATGCTGCAGAGATCTCTATGAGAGATCCAAGTGTATATACTAGAAGTCCCCTAGGGGGGCTTCTAGTATATGTGTAAAAAAAAAAAAAAAAGTGTTGTTTATAGTAAAAAGCCCCCTCCCCTAATAAAAGTCTGAATCACCCCCCTTTTCCCAGGTTTTAAATAAAAGTAAACAAATAAATAAATAAACATGTTTGCTATCGCCGCGTGCGTAATCGCCCGAACTATTAATTAATCACATTCCTGATCTCGTACGGTAAACGGCGTCAGCGCAAAAAAATCCCAAAGTGCAAAATTGCGCATTTTTGGTCGCATCAAATCCAGAAAAAATGTAATATAAAGCGATCAAAAAGTCGTATATGCGCAATCAAGGTACCGATAGAAAGATCACATCATGGCGCAAAAAATGACACCTCGCACAGCCCCATAGACCAAAGGATAAAAGTGCTATAAGCCTGGGAATGGAGCGATTTTAAGGAACGTATATTGGTTAACAACGGTTTGAATTTTTTACAGGCCATCAGATACAATATAAGTTATACATGTTATATATCGTTTTAATCGTAACGACTTGAGGAACATGCATAACAAGTCAGTTTTACCCCAGGGCGAATGGCGTAAAAACACATTTCCCCCAAATAAAAGAAATGCGTTTTTTTTTTCAATTTCACCACACTTTGAATTTTTTTCTGGTTTCGCAGTGCACTTTATGCAAAAATTCAGCCTGTAATTGCAAAGTACAATTAGTGACGCAAAAAATAAGGGTTCATGTGGGTTTCTAGGTGGAAAAATGCAAGTGCTATGGCCTTTTAAACACAAGGAGGAAAAACCGAAAACGTAAAAACGAAAATGGGCCATGTCCTTAAAGGGTTAAGACACTTTAAGTTTGCGAGTATTGCAACATAAATAGGGAAATACCAGAGTGGCGGCTTTCGCGTCAAAGTTTGACTTTGTTGCGAGTATTGTGACATGACTAGGGATTATTAAAGACAGGTATCCATACACAGACAGCTGTTTTGGGACATTGCCCTTCATCAGTGTGGAGTAGGATGCTGGTTAATGGAATCATGGTTGCTTTCTCCCACACATGTCCGCTCAGATCTGTAGATGAGCGTGACTGGAGCATGCTGGAGTCCGATCGTTCGGTATTTGAAGGACAAGTGCCATGAAAAACTTTTTCCCAGTAATTGAAGCACATTACAAAGTTATATAACTCTGTAATATGCTTCAATCACCTATCTGCCTCCCTTCCCTGTCTTTTCCCCCCTCCACCCCCCACCAGGAAGTGTCCTAACTCACACAGACCTAATGACTGCCGTCACCGTCACCAGGCAGCTTCTTCTTGTGAGGATGAGTCATCAGCAGGAGGGCTGCTCTAGGTCCTGTCACACCAGCCTCCCCTCCCCAGTCCAAGTGATGGCTTGCAGTTGTTCAGTCAATGGGAGCTGAGCAAGCTGAGTCACCTGACAAGGCAGGGAAGGGGGGGGGGCTGCTGTAACAGGAGAAGGAGCTGAGAGAAGAGCTTGGTGACGGTGACGACAGTAATTAGGTCTGTGTGAGTTAGGACACTTCCTGCTGGAGGTGGAGGGGGGAAAAGACAGGGAAGGGAGGCAGATAGGTGATTGAAGCATATTACAGAGTTATATAACTTTGTAATGTGATTCAATTACTGCGAAAAAGGTTTTCATGGCACTTGTCCTTTAATAACTGGTGGCTGAAGAAGTTGGATGCAGCCCTTAGGGGTCCAATAAAACAGCCTATGGCCTATGACTGTATCCATGTTTTCCTGGCTGCATCCAAGTTCTTTAGACACCGGAAATCAAATACTAAACAATCAGACTCCAGCATGCTCTAGATCTGAATGGACATGTGTGGGAGCTGTTATAAGCAGAAAGCAACCATGCTTTTCTAATTGTGTACATCCCCTTTAAGAGAAGCAGCATTGTTTATTTCTTAAGGAAGGATCTTGTGCTTCTTGCCATAGTTTTGGTAACATGATATCCTTCCCATTTTGACACATGTCCACAAACACAAGCCTCGGCTCTGCTGTCTTTCCAGGAACCTTCGTGTAGTGATTCCCATATTGGCTGAGGAGTCCAGCTCATGAGGAACACGCCTGTATTTAAAGGTGAAAATGTTACACTCGGTTATCTCCCTGGTGTAAATGAAAGTCAAGTGACAGAATAATTAATTAACCATCCGGCCGTACAGGGAAATTCTATCCAGCTGTCATGGGGATTTTTTTTCTTTTTCTTAGAAAACTTAATTGCATCATTGGACAAAACAAAGTAAAACCTCAAAAGAAAAAGTGTTGCTGTAAGAATTGTTTGGGAATCTTCTGGACTTCATTTTAGCTCTTTTATGTAGTTTAATAAAAAGTGAATAATTAAATGCAGGATGGAAATAAAGTGCCGCGACCAGTGTGGAGGAATTAGGTTAGATTACAAAAATAAATGGCTTTCTCTGGGGCAGACTGTCCCTTCAAGACAACTATATCATGTGGTTATACATTGGACCACACTTAAAGGAGAAGTTTGGTGGGGAAAGGGGGGTGGGGAAGGGGGGGAAATTGATTACAAGTACTAAATTACCTCTCCCAGTGCCCACAGTGAGTGGCGGACCGGCCACGGGAACCCTGCTGAGCTCCAGGATCTCCGGATCTGACACATCACGACTGGACTGGCTGCTCGGCCAGTTTGTGACTGGGGCAGGAGGCCCCTCCAGTCACTGATTGGCTGAGTGGTCAGTCTATCAGTCGGGACAGGCCTTTTCCCCCCAAAACATGATGTCAACAAAACTCAGGGGAAAATGCGCTTCCGGTGGGGGTAGTAAGTTAGTTCCTCTAAAAAAATTCCCCCCTGCCAGCTGCTGGATTTTATAATTCGCCGGACTTCTCTTTTAAAGGGTTTGTCGTGTTAAAAAAAAAAGTATTATTTATAGGTAAATCTAGCCCCAAATTCTGAACCTTTCTTGTGTTTACAGTGATTACAAAAAATGCTCATGCCATTAGATATTTCAGGAATTATGTTAGTATAGCACCACCTGCTGTTTCTTTCTGATAGCTGTACTGTGTCCACCTCAGTAAGTGATGAGGTGGACATACGTGCACAGTTTTGCTTCTCTCTCCTCTTTACTGTGTATATGGAAGGATTTTTGGTGTGGTGATGCCTCTAAAGCTGCAGCAGGTTTTCTGCTTGGCAGGCAAGGAGATGGCAATTTACTAAGACATTTTGGACGCAGTAAAGCTATTAAAGAGAAACAGCAGGTGGCACTATACTGACATTATTCCTGGGGTATCTGGTGATATGAAATTGTTTTGTAAAAATTGTAAATTAAAAAATATTTAAAATTTTGGTCTGGATTTAACTTTATGCAACATTCCTCTTGGCATTACCCCTTCAAAGGAGTCTTGCCATCTTAAAGTGAATTTACCACTAGAATAAATCAACAAAGATTTCCATATAACCCAATTGGTGCTGCCATGGACATTGTAACCATACCGTCCTTTCCTCCCATTGTCGCCTGGTACCCAGATCTCCTCCGGCTTTTATTTATGCAAATGTCTAGTTTCGTGCTCTGGAGGCGGTGACAGTGCCCCCAAGTCCTCCACTTGGTGATCTGCAAGGGTTGGGACATACTTTATTCACCAAGGGGAGGAGATATCGGTGCACTGGGGGCAATGCAACCATCTCCAATGCACCAAAACAGACATTTGCATACATGCAAACCAGAGGAGATCTGGGGAACCAGGCAGCAATGGGAGGAAGGTTATTTGGAAGTCTTTATGGAGTAATTCTAGTAGTATTTTCACTTTAAGCATGTATGGCATACCTAGAAGATACACTATAATGACCTGATAATTTAGGGTCCTATCTCTGGGACCTACATCTATCAAAAGAATCTAACGCCGCTATTCAACGCGTCGGCAGCGAGCGGGTGAGTGCGGGAGGGGCGGCGGGGTGCTGCGGGGGGGCTGCCCGGGGGATCGCTGATCGTCCGGGCAGCCCATAGGATATAGCAGCGTCTGCTGCCGACGCTCCTATTCAACGGAGCGACGGCAGCAGATCGTTGCTATATCAGTCGCTTGTTTTTCAACATGTTGAAAAACAAGCGACTGCAACGATCAGCCGACATGAACGATGTCGGCTGATCGTTGCACTCTATTCCACGGAACGATTATCGTCCGTATCGGTCGATATCGTCCGAAAACGAACGATAATCGTTCCGTGGAATAGGGCCTTAAGTCTTGGAAACCCTTTAACCAATTCATGGCTACCTCCACTTCCATGCAGTTCTATGGAGAAGTGACTGTGCTTGAGAAAGGAGTAATACTAAAATCGTTTTAATGGAGAGTATCAATCTTTATGAGCAAGGGTGGAGATATTGTACCATAGAGGTAAAACATCGAGAGAACAGACTAAGGACCCTATTCCACCAGACGATTATCGTTTGCATAATCGTTAACGATTAACGATCTCAAACGACCGCTATTGCAAAAGACCTGAAAACGTTCACTCATTTCCATGGAACGATAGTCGTTACTTATGATCGTAATTGCGATAGTTTTTTCTTCTCTATTTATTCGTTATTGCGTTCGTATCTATTGCGAACGACCGAACGATGTCTTAATCAATGCGAATGATTTGCGAACGTTTTGCGAACGAGCAACGATAAAAATAGGTCCAGGTCTTATAAAGCGATCAAAGATTTTTCATTTGGCCGTTAATCGTTAACTGCATTTCAACCGAACGATTATAGTTTAGATACGAACGATTTAACGATAATCTAAACGGTGGAATAGGGCCCTAAGCCTTGGTTTCTCCCAGCCCCTTCACTTTTGGGTGTTGAGAACCTGTACAGCACTACCTCTATAGAGGAACTGTATAGCAAACAAAGGGGTAAGGAACATTCCCAAAGGACTAAAGGCCAACATACAGTACATAGTGGTAAAAATGAACATCTCCGAAGAGGAGAGAAGGATAAGTCATGTTAGATTCCATCGTTTGACTCTTTTGTTTTGGGCATCTCAGGCACTGTCTGAGCTGTTTGGCAAAAACTTACCTCCCTCTATCTGTTTACGACACATGAATGCATGACCATACTGAACCTTATTGGGTAAGGTGTTGAATAGTGTTGAGCAGAAAGGCCAATCTGTTCTCGTTCAACAACTATCTCCGAACCCGACCACTTGGCATTTCACTCCCTACGACTGGAGAAGTTGGATGCCATAGGGAGTCCTGGAACACTGTCGGACTCTCCGCTCAACACTAATGTTCTTTCGGTTGAACGAACGTTTGACTCTTAGCTATTGAAGGTGTATGGGCACCTTAAGAGGAGGAAACCAACTCCAAGTTTTTTTTCCCTACTAGTCCCATAATGTGGGTCAATTTTGATTTCTGTTATTGAACCCATTCTATTCTTTGGCACTGGGGAGTTTGAGCCTGAATTTTAAGTTAGCATAATCTAAGACAAGGCCCCACTCATTAGGAATTCCCTTTATAACTATGACTAATCCGCTCACATTTTTAAGGGTAAAATATTAGTAATTCCTTGTAAGTGTAATAAAACTTTAAAGATAGCAGACTGAGCTGGTAGCGGACCATGTATCTACTGGAGGAAAACTCTGTTTCAGGGTTTATTGTTCCTGCTCTATTGCACTAATCTCCCGCTAGTGACCTTGGTACCATTTGTAGTTATACATGGCTGGAGGGTCAGAGGTCAGAGACCACTATATATGTACAATGCATCTTATAAAAGCAACATCTTCATATTATTTTTTAATAATTTTTTTTTCCTTTGTCCCAGTAAAATTTGCTTTAATTGAAACCAATGGTTTTTGCTACATGAAGTTTTTTCCCGACTTCGAAGACCACCATCTCCAGCTCTCCATGCTCTGTTTTTTTTACCTCAAGGACTCTGTTTTCTCCTGGTTTTCTTACTAACTCTCTGACCGATCCTTCAGTTTATCATTCTCTGGCACTACTTCTTCTCCTTTACCTCTTAGGACCCCTTAAGAGGAATGGATTTTTCATTTCGACCGAATAACGATAAACGTTTGTAAACAAGCGCTTTTAGGAACGACCTGAAATCATTCACTACAATAGATGGAACAATAGTTGGTAGTTGCGATCGTGATTGTGAACGAACAATGTTTACATACACTGAAAGATTGACAAATGACTAACAATGATTGTATGGTCAGCTCAAAAGATGCGATTGACGATATACAAACTAATTTCCGTTAGTCGTTTGATGGTTGCCTGCATACACATGGAAAAATTATTGCTTAAGTTTAAAAAAATTAACAATTTTTCACATGATAATCTTTGCGTGTTATAGGGCCCTTACTGTTGGGGTTCCCCAGGGATCGGTCCTGGGTCCCCTCCTCTTCCCCCTCTATACAGCCCCCATCGGATAGACCATCAGCAGATTTGTCCTTCAATACCATCTCTATGCTTAACACACCCAGCTATACACCTCTTCCCATGACATCACCCCTGCATTCCTACAAAACACCAGTGACTGTCTATCAACTCTCTCTAATATTGTAAGCTCTCTATTTCTCAAACTCAATCTCTCCAAAACTGAACTTTTTGTATTCCCTTCCTCTAACCAACCCAAACCCGACATCTCACTATCAGTCTGTGGTACTAGCATCACTCCTGTGCCTAAAGCTCGATGTCTGGGGGTTATGCTAGACTTGGATTTATTGTTTACCCTCTATATTTGCATTCTGACTTCTCTACACAGGTGTAAAGGGTAAATTTAGCAGTTTTCATACCTTATTTTATATCATACGTCATGGTGCTTGTTC
The DNA here is from genome assembly GCF_027789765.1 of Dendropsophus ebraccatus. Lineage (NCBI taxonomy): Eukaryota > Metazoa > Chordata > Amphibia > Anura > Hylidae > Dendropsophus > Dendropsophus ebraccatus. Next base: position 21,265,418 of record NC_091455.1, on the reverse strand, counting down.
CAGTAAAAATCATCTGCGGATTGTGCTACCTGGGCGGGACTTCCCGACCAAAGCATCACTTAGCCACACCCACAACTGTTCCGTAGGCTCCACCCTCTGTGATGTCAATGCCACGTAGGCCCCGCCCCTCCACACCAATTGTTGTAGCCCGAACCTTGAGGGAGTGGGGCCTAGACCTTTAGTCCAGCCCCTTCCAATGGCTGTCGAGAGGGGGGGCTAGACTGCTATGACGTTATAGAGGGACGGGGTCTAATGTGTCGTTGTGGGCAGGGCTAAGTGGCGCTTCGGTCGAGAAGCCCCTTCCAGTTAACACAATCTGCAAATGACAAAAGATCTGTTTTTACTGGAACAAGCACCATGACGTATGATATAAAATAAGTATGAAGACTGCTAAATTTACCCATTACACCTGTGTAGAGAAGTCACAATGCAAAAAGGGGGCAACAGTGTCACTCATACCCAACACTCACAGTTTCAAACCCTAAAGACTCATCTCTTCAGACGCTTATAACATTCTCTAAACATGTCTCCCCTTCAGCTGTCTCCCGTCACATTGTACTCTTTATCTCCGGTTTCATGCCCTTTGTTCCTGTGCTCAGAGATTGTTGTGTGACCTGCTCACCCAACACTTACGGGCACTTTCCGATTCTATGTACAATGGATGGACCCTACTAGAATATCATAAGGAATTTCCAGTCAGATAAGGTCAGGGCTAATAAACATATATATTCCATATTCTGGTCTTGTGTAGTAATTAGCGAACTTCAGATTTTTGTCCACACCTGATCGGTCACCATTTGACTTTGGGTGGCTGGAGATGTTGGATGCAGCCTTACGGAGTCAGAGAAAACATAGATATAGCATCCAACTTCTCCAGTCACTGGATGTCAAGTGCTTGGGTTTGGACGAACCAGAACACTTGGTAAGTACGCTCATCACTAGCTTTAATCGTCAAAGAGGCGTTTCCAAGATCCTTGAGTCCTGAGGGCTGTAACACCTCCTAGCTCCCCCTGCCAAGCCCTATTCCTGATTGATAGTGAGTCAGCTGGAAGCTTAGCCCCAAGCATTGTGAGGATAGGAGGAGGAGCAAGGAGAGATTACAGCCCTCGAGGATCTTGGGAACGCCTCTTTGACTCTTTACATCAGAGAATAATAGCATTTTATTTATGTTCTAGAAACACAGACGAAAACTCTAACAGCGATCTAACAGTAAACATTATACAAATTCAAGCTGGCAAATTCACTTTAAGGTATTCTTAAAGGGATATTCCCATCTTGGAGAGTATGCCATAGGTATCTGATAAATTTGTAGAACAAATGGCTCGGCTGTTTCTAGCCATCTCAGGCTGACACCTCAGACTGGTGGGATCCCCATGCAATAGAATACCCCTTTAATTTCAGACTTTACTGCTTGTTCCTCCCATGTATACATTTATGTGTCCTGCTGCTCCGATATAATTATTATATATTTTTCTTTTGACAAGATGATTGAATATAATTCTGTAATAATATATTCCTCCCGACTCCTCGGATTATTTATCCGGCATCTGGGTCAGCACAGGAATAAACCCCGCCATGTAATTGGAGGGAAACCGCATTTATTTTATCAGTTGGGCCCTAATTTGTAAATTGCCATCATGTAACACTGAATGTCAGGCCGCTCGCGGTATCCTGCGTCCCATAGGGCATGGGGAACGGTTATTCAGCCCACATCTGCTGGATACTTTATCCCTGATACTATGCAGCTGCTGCAGAACCTCTTCCCATCCTGGCGTAGAAATAATGTAGTCATTGCATTGGTGTCAGTGGCCATTGCGTTAATGTGTTGACCACAACAACGTTACAGCTGGAGAGCAAGAAAACATTGGAGTGGGAGCAGCCGGATTGAAAAAAAAAGGACAACATAGTAAGCTGATTAGACTGAAGGTCCTATGGGGGCCCGATCAATAATGTAACTGGGCCTGTTTACTGGGCCTATTACCTGGCCTGATATTCGTTTAGCGAGGGCTGCAGGGACATCATTACCGATGTCCTTGCAGCCCTTGTTTAAAGACCATACATTACTTACACATGTTGCAGGGCTTCTCCCACGCTCCTTCTCCATCCCGGACCCGCAGGCAGCAGCAGCTTCGGTGCGGCCTCTCTGAGCTGACAGACTGCTCAGCCAATCACTGGCCGCAGCGGTCCTGGCCAGTGATTGGCCGAGCGGTTTGTCAGCTAAGAGAGGCCGCTCCGTAGCTGCTGCTGCGTGCGGGACCGGGAGGAAGAAGGAGCGCAGGAGAAGCCCTGCAACATGTGTAGGTAATGTATGATGCTTGTGAAATCGTCGGTTGCCCGCTGCATATCGCTATTCCACGCAGCGATGCGTGGTTGGTGCCCGATGATTTTAGGTTTGAACTTAAATAAACGATCAGTTGATGACACGATCATCGGCTAATCGTTGTCTGTTTTCCACGGAGTGATAATCGCCTGAATCGGGCCAATTCGGCCAATCGCTCCGTGGAATAGGACCCTAAGGTGGTGGAAAATTCCTTTAAGTATATACATTGTAATTTAAGTTGTTATAGGGGTTGCAGGGGGACTTTAATTCACTATATATGAGCTATAAAGGTTTTTTAGGGGTTTTCTGGGACTTATTGACTGATGGCTTATGCTCAGTAAATATCTTCAGTATCTGCTGGGTGGGGATCTGACCCCCCAGCTATCAGACACCTGTGTATACAGTGAAAGTACACACTACATTGTGTAGTGGTCATGCTGTGTTTCCATTCATGTCAATGGGACTTAAGCTGCAGTACCCAGCGTGACCACTACATGATGTATGGCACTGTGTGCTTCCAGCTCTTTTCTGTATATGCAGGCACTGTGGCTCTGGCAGCATCAGGTGTACCGGGTGTTGGACCCCAACCTATCTGATAATAATGGCCTATCCTGAGGATAAATAAATTCCCTGTAATGTGTAGATTTGTCTCTATGACATATCCCACCTCTGTGTAATGACAGCGCCCCTTTTATCTACACCTAATCTGAGGAGCCCAGACCAACCTCAAAATATGCATAAAAGTTTTCTCCCAGTATTAGCAGGTAACCCCAGGGCTTTCTCTGTAGAGCCAGGAAATGTATGGCCTGGAGGCAATCGGATCTAGGCAATCCCCCATTGTCACTGCAACACAACACTGCATATATATATATATATATATATATATATATATATATATATGTATCTACTTGGAAATGTACCCGGCGCTGCCCGGGTATAAAGTATCAGTGTGTTAATTAGATTTGTTCTAAGGTGCCCAGGAGGCCAAGCTAAAGGTATTGTTTCATCTGAGTTAATCAGTGGAATTAGTGTATACCTGTAGTGCATAGTTGGAGGGGTTCTGTATACCCACAGTGTATAGTTTTTAGGGGTCTTGCATATCTGTAGTGCATAGTTGGGGGGGGCTGTATACCTATTGTGTATAGTTGGGGGGTCCTGTATACCTGTAGTGTGTAGTTGGGGGGGGGCTGTATACCTGTAGTGTATAGTTGAGGGAGGTCCTGTATACCTGCAGTGTATAGTTGGTGAAGGTCCTATATACCTGTACTGTATAGTTCGGGGGTCCTGTATATCTGTAGTATATAGTTGGTGCTGTATACCTGTAATGTATAGTTGGTGGAGGTCTTGTATACCTGTAGTTTATAGGTCCTGGATACCTGTAGTGTATAATTGGTGGAAGGTCTTGTATACCTGTAGTATATAGTTCGGGGGTCCTGTATACCTGTAGTGTATAGTTTTGGGGTCCTGTATACCTGTAGTGTAAAGTTTGGGGTCCTGTATACCTGTAGTATATAGTTGGTGGAGGTCCCGTGCAACTGTAGTGTATAGTTTTGGGGTCCTGTATACCTGTAGTGTCCTGTATACCTGCAGGGTCGTATTTACCATTAGGCACCCATGGTCTGGTGCGTAGGGTAGCATCTTGCAGAGGGGAAGTACCCTCCCATTCAGACTTGCCAGAAAATCTGGTGTCTTTTCAAGGGGGGTATGGCGGTATTGGTCAGTTCTGGTATAGCGGTGTTATCCAGTCACAGTATGGCGGTATTGGTCAGGTCTGGTATGGCAGTGTTATTCAGTCACAGTGTATCGGTATTGGTCTGGTATGGCGGTGTTATCCAGTCACAGTATGGCGGTATTGGTAAGGTCTGGTGTGGCGGTGTTCTCCAGTCACAGTGTGGCGGTATTGGTCATGTCTGGTATAGTGGTGTTATCCAGTCATAGTATGGCGGTATTGGTCAGGTCTGGTTTGGCAGTGTTATCCAGTCACAGTATGGCGGTATTGAACAGGTCTGGTATGACAGTGTTATCCAGTCACAGTATGGCGGTATCGGTCAGGTGTGGTATGACAGTGTTATCCAGTCACAGTAAGGTGGCATTGGTCAGGCCTGGTGTGGCGGTGTTATCCAGTTACAGTATGGCGGTATTGGTCAGGTCTGGTATAGCAGTTTTTTCCAGTCATAGTATGGTGGTATTGGTCACGTGTGTTATGACAGTGTTACCCAGTCACAGTATGGCGGTATTGAACAGATATGGTATGGCAGTGTTATCCAGTCACAGTATGGCGGTATTGGTCGGGTCTGGTATGGCAGTGTAATCCAGTCACAGTAAGGCGGTATTGGTCAGGTGTGGTATGACAGTGTTATCGAGTCACAGTATGGCAGTATTGGTCAGGTCTGGTATGACATTGTTATCCAGTCACAGTATGGCGGTATTGGTCAGGTGTGGTATGACAGTGTTATCCAGCACAGTATGGCGGTATTGGTGAGGTCTGGTATGGCAGTGTTATCCAGTCATAGTATGGCGGTATTGGTCAGGTCTGGTATGACAGTGTTATCCAGTCACAGTATGGCGGTATTGGTCAGGTCTGGTATGGCAGTGTTATCCAGTCACAGTATGGCGGTATTGGTCAGGTCTGGTGTGGCAGTGTTTTCCAGTCACTGTATTGCGGTATTGGTCAGGTCTGGTATGACAGTGTTATTCAGTCACAGTATGGCGGTATTGGTCAGGTGTGGTATGACAGTGTTATCCAGTCACAGTATGGCGGTATTGGTCAGGTGTGGAATGACAGTGTTATTCAGTCACAGTATGGCGGTATTGGTCAGGTGTGGTATGACAGTGTTATCCAGTCACAGTATGGCGGTATTGGTCAGGCCTGGTGTGGCAGTGTTATCCATTCACAGTATGGCAGTATTGGTCAGGTGTGGTATGACAGTGTTATCCAGTCACAGTAGGGTTGTATTGGTCAGGCTTGGTGTGGCAGTGTTAAATGTGACGTCGGGAGCTATTACCTACCTATCCTGATGCTAATTGGTGAGTAAGGATGGGGCACGTTCAGGTTTAGTGCTTAGGGCAGCAGCAGCTGGTAATACCGCCCTGTATACATGTACTGTATAGATGGAGTAGGGGGTCCTATATACATGTACTGTATAGATGGAGTAGGGGGCCCTGTGTACATGTACTGTACAGATGGAGTAGGGGGTCCTGTATACATGTACTGTATATATGGAGTAGGGGGCCCTGTGTTCATTTACTGTATAGATGGTGCAGGGGGTCCTGTATACATGTACTGTATAGATGGAGTAGGGGTCCTTTATACATGTACTGTATAGATGGAGTAAGGGGTCCTGTATACATATACTGTATAGATGGAGTAGGTGGTCCTGTATACATGTACTGTATAGATGGAGTAGGGGGTCCTGTATATACATGTACTGTATAGATGGAGTAGGGGGTCCTGTATATACATATACTGTATAGATGGAGTAGGGGGCCCTGTATACATGTACTGTATAGATGGAGTAGGGGGTCCTGTATATACATGTACTGTATAGATGGAGTAGGGGGTCCTGTATATACATGTTAGGTATAGATGGAGTAGGGGGTCCTGTATATACATGTACTGTATAGATGGAGTAGGGGGTCCTGTATACATGTACTGTATAGATGGAGTAGGGGGTCCTGTATATACATGTACTGTATAGTTGGAGTAGGGGGCCCTGTATACATGTACTGTATAGATGGAGTAGGGGGTCCTGTATACATGTACTGTATAGATGGAGTAGGGGGTCCTGTATATACATGTACTGTATAGATGGAGTAGGGGGTCCTGTATATACATGTACTGTATACATGGAGTAGGGGGCCCTGTATATACATGTACTGTATAGATGGATTAGGGGGCCCTGTATATACATGTACAGTATAGATGGAGTAGGGGGCCCTGTATATACATGTACTGTATAGATGGAGTAGGGGGTCCTGTATATACATGTACTGTATAGATGGAGTAGGGGGTCCTTTATACATGGAGTAGGGGGTCCTGTATATACATGTACTGTATGGATGGAGTAGGGGGTCCTGTATATACATGTACTGTATAGATGGAGTAGGGGGTCCTGTATATACATGTATTGTATAGATGGAGTAGGGCGTCCTGTATATACATGTAAGGTATAGATGGAGTAGGGGGTCCTGTATATACATGTACTGTAAAGATGGAGTAGGGGGTCCTGTATACATGTACTGTATAGATGGAGTAGGGGGTCCTGTATATACATGTACTGTATAGTTGGAGTAGGGGGCCCTGTATACATGTACTGTATAGATGGAGTAGGGGGTCCTGTATACATGTACTGTATAGATGGAGTAGGGGGTCCTGTATATACATGTACTGTATAGATGGAGTAGGGGGTCCTGTATATACATGTACTGTATACATGGAGTAGGGGGCCCTGTATATACATGTACTGTATAGATGGATTAGGGGGCCCTGTATATACATGTACTGTATAGATGGATTAGGGGGCCCTGTATATACATGTACAGTATAGATGGAGTAGGGGGCCCTGTATATACATGTACTGTATAGATGGAGTAGGGGGTCCTGTATATACATGTACTGTATAGATGGAGTAGGGGGTCCTGTATACATGGAGTAGGGGGTCCTGTATATACATGTACTGTATGGATGGAGTAGGGGGTCCTGTATATACATGTACTGTATAGATGGAGTAGGGGGTCCTGTATATACATGTATTGTATAGATGGAGTAGGGGGTCCTGTATATACATGTACTGTATAGATGGAGTAGGGGGCCCTGTATATACATGTACTGTATAGATGGAGTAGGGGGCCCTGTATATACATGTACTGTATAGATGGAGTAGGGGGTCCTGTATATACATGTACTGTATAGATGGAGTAGGGGGTCCTGTATATATATGTACTGTATAGTTGGAGTAGGGGGCCCTGTATATACATGTACTGTATAGATGGAGTAGGGGGTCCTGTATATACATGTACTGTATAGATAGAGTAGGGGGTCCTGTATATACATGTAATGTATAGATGGAGTAGGGGGTCCTGTATATACATGTACTGTATAGATGGAGTAGGGGGTCCTGTATACATGTACTGTATAGATGGAGTAGGGGGTCCTGTATATACATGTACTGTATAGTTGGAGTAGGGGG